>NC_057392.1:17456231-18056231 GCF_019320065.1 Cervus canadensis | reverse complement strand
GAGCAATCCCAATTAACTTGGAGGAAGTAGAAAGCTAAATTAGCCATGGAGGTGTGTGAATTTCCTCTGTTTACAACTTTGGGTGGGGACATAATAGTTTTGAATGATAAACTTCTTGGGAGATGACATTCTTTATCATGAACATCTGAGTTGCATGATTATGACAATCAAGAAATAGAGGAGAGAGAGATTAAAGCTAGCTAAGGCTGCATTTACTTATTTTGAAACTGATATGTTGTCCTAAGTGGAACTTAGCTTTATCAATAAAACCAGCCTTTTGAGGGGCATTTGATAGCCACTCCACCCACTCTCTAATCATCCAATAGACATACTCGGAAGTCCGTTAATTATGCATATGTGCCACTTCCCTGCGTGATCTGTCTTCCTGCAGATGGAACTCCCAAAATCATTTCCGCCTTTAGTGAGAAAGTGGTGAGTCCGGCAGAGGCCGTCTCCCTGATGTGCAACGTGAAGGGAACGCCGCTGCCCACGATCACGTGGACCCTGGACGATGACCCCATCCTCAAGGGCGGCAGCCACCGCATCAGCCAGATGATCACGTCGGAGGGCAACGTGGTCAGCTACCTGAACATTTCCAGCTCTCAGGTCCGCGACGGGGGCGTGTACCGCTGCACGGCCAACAACTCGGCGGGCGTCGTCCTCTACCAGGCTCGAATAAACGTAAGAGGTGCTTGTCGAATCAACTCCTCAAAAAACACACATGACTCATTGTAGCGGAGAAGGAGGTGTCTGCATGCACCGAGCCCAGTCTTGGAATGCCAGACCGAATTAATGTCGCTTCGTTGTTTCCTGCCCTCTCGCTTCCTGCTGAGGAATGGCAGTGACTAGGTCACTGTTGGAAATGGCATTTTGGTTTCCTTAGTCAGCTTGTTCTCTTGTTTTACTCTTAGACTTGTCCTCTGGAGCTTTCTTTTCCTGGTTTATGCTCTGCATGCTCTCTCCTTCCTCCTCTTCTGTTCTACCACATTCATGGTAAACCTTCATGTACATGGTACTTAACTTACATTCATAATGCAACATGGCATAACCTCCATCCTCACAATCTGTTTTACAGAGAGAGAGTTAAACAATTGAATTGCTACCAGTGTTTCACCAGCTGAATATGATTGTTCAGTGCAGCTTGTTACTTTGTATTGATAAATGGCCTTAGCCTATAATTCAACATGTTTTTATAGACGTAGTTGATAATTAGCACTCATTCAATTTATTTGAAAGCAATGAAATGAAAAGGAAAAGAAAAAAACCTTCTTAGTGGAAAGTGCCAAATGCAGAAAAAAATTGCTGAATTGATAAAGATGTCCTTACATGAAAACAAGTACATTTTTAAACTCAAGGAAAAGTGTACTCATTTCCACACATAAAATGTACCCTTAAATTATTTTCAAGAGTTTCTCTGTGTCTCTCCAGGGCCTGCAAGCATTCGACCAATGAAAAATATCACAGCAATAGCGGGACGGGACACATACATTCACTGTCGTGTGATTGGCTATCCGTATTACTCCATCAAATGGTATAAGAACTCAAATCTGCTTCCTTTCAACCACCGCCAAGTGGCATTTGAGAATAATGGAACCCTAAAACTCTCAGATGTGCAGAAGGAAGTTGATGAGGGGGAGTACACCTGCAACGTGCTAGTCCAGCCCCAACTCTCCACCAGCCAGAGTGTCCATGTGACGGTCAAAGGTAAGGCGGTGCCCTCTGTCCCCACCCAAGTCACCATTGCTAAGTTTATCTGTTTCACCAGACAACCACTAAGAATGAAATAATCTGAAAACCTGCATATTCAGAATGAGGAATGATAAAGTGTATTAAATGTTCTGTTCTCTTCACCACTGCATCCTCACCAGACTGATGGTTAACATAGTCTTCTCTCCACATGAATTTTTGGCTTGGTTTTCCAGAAGATGTGTGTTTTTATAATATCATAGAAAAAAAAACCACGTCATTAATTTGGTCATCTAGGTGTCTGACAAATCATTTTAAAACACTTAGCTTTGTTTTTCTACAATCTCCTAAAAGCAAGTTCTTTTAGAATCCAACTGGAAGAGATTTTGTGTAATGGGTAAAGACTTCACACAAAATAAATGAGCAGGTCAAAGCAAAAACATAGGAGTGAAATGAGTGGACAACTCCACAGAAATTTTTCTTGACTTTTATAGTTTTTTTTACATCATGACATCATGATGTGGACAGTCATGGAATCTAACCATCAGGATGAATTTTGGTGATCATGCAACTCAACACCAGCCTCCTTGTCATGCAGCTTAGCTATATGTCTGAGCTGCTTAGTTACCTCCCTAGTACCAACAACTGTCTTTTAGTGTCTTGGTTGCAAAACTTCATAGGTTTTCTGTAGTCCTCCCCAACCATCTTTTCTCACAAATCCTGTTAGTTTATCTGTTTAGGGACACCTAAACATACACATGCACTCTCACATAATGTAATGTATTATTTGGTACCTGTTATGCAATATATGGCTTCCCTTGTGGCTCAGTGGTAAATAATCTACCTGCCAATGCAGGAGACCTGGGTTCGATCCCTGGTCCAGGAAGATCCCCTGGAGAAGGAAATGGCAGCCCACTCCAGTATTCTTGCCTGGAGAATCCCATGGACAGAGGAGCCTGGTGAATTACAGTCCATAGAGTTCACAAAGATTCAAATGTGACTTGGAGATTGAACAAAAATAACAGTGTAACATATTTATATTACATGTACATACACCTGCACATGAATAATTTTGAATTTTTAAACCACTGAATGTCTTAAGAGTTTTCTCAAATCATTAGCAATTCTTGACAAGCCAGATTGGTCATAGCTGCAGGAAACTTCATTTTGTGATTTATTTCTTGACCCATGATAAATGGAATATCTACTCTATGTCCAGCAGGTCAATACCTTAGAAAATAAGTCCTATCTGATGGCTAAGAATTTTCCCCAGAAGAAACCAACCCCAGGGATAAAAAGAAGCCAAGCAAAGAATGTTGATAGGGAGGGTGCAGGGGCGGGCCAGATGGGAGAAGGCTGTGAGCTGTGACAATCAGATCAGGGAGACAAGAAGCAGGATGCCCTCCCGTTAAAGATGATGTAAAACCAAAGACATCTATCAAACTTTGTTGTTGTTCAGTCATTCAGTCTTGTTCGACTCTTTGTGACCTCATGGACTACAGCACACCAGGGCTCCCTGCCTTCACCATCTCCTGGAGTTTGCTCAGACTCACGTCCATTGAGTAGGTGATGTTTCACCGACTGTTTCATTCTCTGTTCTCCTTCTCCTCCTGTCTTTGGTCTTTCCCAGCATGAGGGTCTTTTCCAATGAGTTGGCTGTTCACATCAGGTGGCCAAATTATTGGAGCTTCAACTTCAGCATCTTTCAGTGAGTTTTCAGAGTTGATTTCCTTTAGGATTGACTGGTTTGATCTCCTTGCACTTCAGGGGACTCTATGAAACTTACCACAGCCAAATGATCAAAGCCAGAGTCATTCCTGGCTGTCTCTAATGATAGCAGAGTAGATGACAAAGTAGATATGTCCATGGACCCTGCCATAGGAAAATATCACACACTAACAAAAATTTTATTAGAAAGACTTTAAACGGTGGGTTTAACCAAGAAGCTGGGAATACAAAACTTGCTAAAGAAATCTGTGTCCCACTGGTGTTCATTCATCGTAAGTTAACATTTTGTGCACACGTCTGGGCAAAGGGGACTTTCCAGATGGCTCAGTGGTAAAGAACCTGCCTGCCAGTGCAGGAGATGCGGGTTCAGTCCCTGGATTAGGAAGATCCGCTGGAGGAGGAAATGGCGACTCACTCCAGTATTCTTGCCTGGAGAATCCAACAGACAGAGGAGCCTGGAAGGTTATAGTCTACCCTCCAGGCAGGGTTGTAAAGAGTCGGGTATGACTGAGTGACAGAGCATGTAGCATGAACACGCTGGGCAGAGGAGAGAGTATGTGTTCTTGTTGCCCAGCCTCTAAGCCGTGCCTGACTCTTTGGGACATGTTGGACTGCAGCATGCCAGGCTTCCCTGTCTTTCACCGTCTTCTTGAGTTTGGTCAAATTCATGTTCATTGAGTAGGTGATGCTATCCAACCATCTCATTCTCTGCCACCTCTTCTTCCTCTTGCCTTCATACTTTTTGTTTATTATTGCTTCAAAGCATGCTTTCTTATATTTCAGGGAGCAATATCTAAACTAAATATAATTTCATCTATTAATACTACAGTATATCCCACTTACTTTTATTGAATTTTATTTTTGTGTAGACAAATAAAATGATAGATCCTGAAAGAGGGACTTGCAGGCTGAGTGGACAGAGTTAAGCCTGCTTATACCTCTTAGCGCTTCCCAGGGAAAAAATAATAAATTCTGGTTTCTTTTATGTCAACCTATGACTGAAGCGACTTAGCAGCAGCAGCGGCAGGGCATACTTCTTAGAGGTAGTCATATTCACATTCTCGCAAAGATATTTAAAATAATTCAAGTTACCACTTGCTTTTCTTGCTTAAGATGATATCTGACTTTCAAAATTTGGTACCAGTTAATAAATTAATGATTTTAGCCTTTCTTCAGATGTCAGTGGAAAGGTTGTAACCAAATTAACTTCTGAGCATTTAAATAGGAATTTTAAAATGTTTTGAAATGAAATATGTAAATTAAATCACACTCCGGTGGTCAGGTTTGTTGTCCATCAAAGCTTTTGAAAACTAGTAACCTTTGCTATTTTCAATTATGATGAGTTACGATAAGAGAGAAATAAGGAATCGACTGAATTACAGGAACAGACTGAAGTTTCTGACTCTCCCTGTGGATCAGGACTGGAAGAGTCTTTCTCATTTTATTCATATATATACAACTCCATTACCTTTGCAGTTAAACTGCACGATGAATATTGTTATATTCAGATAATTTTAGAGGAGCAAATATGATACCTAAAAAGTTGGCTTCCTTTGGAAGTGGGCCCACTTGTTTCCACTAATAATGCTGCAAACGGTAAACAAACCATTTTTATCTTCTGTCCCAGAGGTTCTTCTCTAACACTGAATAGAGTAGTGTGTGTGTGTGAGTGAGTGTGTGGCTGTGAATGTATGTGTGTGTTTAGATGACATTAGGAGCAATACTATTTTTCAATCATATATTTTTTTTGCTTTTTTCCTCCCTTCAGTTATATTGTATCATATGATTGGAAACATTTTTTTAAAAACCTCAAAAATCAATATAAATAGCATTAATCATTAATAATGCCTGAGACTTAAGTTCTAAAATACATTGACAAGAAGCACAGTTTTGCTTGGGGCTTCATTGCTGGCTCAGTGATAAAGAATCCGCCTGCCACTGTAGGTGACATGGGTTCAATCCCTGGTTTGGGAGGGTCTCCTGGAAAAGGAAATGGCAACCCACTCCAGTATTCTTGCCTAGAGAATCCTATTGACAAAGGAGCCTGGTGGGCAGCAGTCCATGGGATCACAGAGTTGGACACGACTAAGCGACTAAACCTCCACAGTTTTCCTGCCTTCAAACATGCAGGGAGAAATGAAAGTCAGAATCCCTTCTTTCACTTCATTTCAATTTAACAAGCAGTGTTATATTTAACACATTTCAAAGCTTTTCCTGCCCCATTTTAGGTGCCACATTGAACTTGAACAGTGCCTAATTGAGTGTTCTAATTGCTAGGGACCAACACTGCCAGGAAAGTTAATTGGCTGCTAGGTAAAAATGTCACCTTCTATTTGTATTTATGTAAAACTTTGTCATTTACAAAACACTTTCATAATTGTAACCTTAATTATTACTCACAGTGACTCTGTAATGTAGATAAAACATCAGCAGAGAAAGAGAATAGGAGAGAGCAGGGAACTTGCTCAGAGTTGCCTGGTAATGTATTCAAGACTCGAATACACATCTCTACTTTCCAGTTACCACTCCACAGTGTGTTTTTGAAAAGTAATTCACATCGCAGTGGGAAGCCAGGATTAATGTAAGGAGAAGTTAAGTCAAAAAACCTAGAAAGAAAGCTATTTTAAAAGTTGAGAAAGAATATTATTTTAGAAGTAAGGTCATGTCACACTGAGCACCTAATTTAAGAGAGAAAGATAATTAATTAAACTGAAGAGATGAAAGGGAAGAAATGGGTTTGGTGAGGGAGGGTGAGTAAGAACCAGAGATGACTCCAGAAGTTCTAGTCTGGATGATGGAAAAGTCAAGAGAGGGAGCCTAAAATGACCATGGCTTGGGAAAGTCTTATGAAGAGAAAGGCTTAGTATCACGTGTCTGTGGACCAAGATTTTGGATTCTGACCAGGGGGACTTTGAAATGTGGATTTGGGGAGTGGGCTGAAATGAGTATATCTTTCCTTTTCTCCTTTGCCTTTTGCTTCTCTTCTTTTCACATCTATTTCTAAGGCCTGCTCAGACAACCATTTTGCCTTTTTGTATTTCTTTTTCTTGGGGATGATCTTGATCCCTGTCTCCTATACAATGTCACAAACCTCCGTCCATAGTTCTTCAGGCACTCTGCCTATCAGATCTAATCCTTTAAATGTATTTCTCACTACCACTGTATAATCATAAGGGCTCTGATTTAGGTCATACCCGAATGGTCTAGTGGTTTTCCCTATTTTCTTCAATTTAAGTCTGAATTTGGCAATAAGGGGTTCATGATGTGAGCCACAGTCAGCTCCCGGTCTTGTTTTTGCTGGCTGTATAGAACTTCTCCATCTCTGGCTGCAAAGAATATAACCAATCTGATTTCAGTATTGACCATCTGGTGATGTCCATGTGTAGAGTCTTCTCGTGTTGTTGGAAAAGGGTATTTGCTATGACCAGTGTGTTCTCTTGGCAAAACTCTATTAACCTTTGACCTGCTTCATTCTGTACTCCAGGGCCAAATTTGTCTATTACTGCAGGTATTTCTTGACTTATTACTTTTGCATTCTAGTCCTCTTATAATGATGGAAAAGGAAATGGCAATCCACTCCAGTGTTCTTGCCTGGAGAATCCCATGAACAGAGGAGTCTGACGGGCTACAGTCCATGGGGTTACAAAGAGTCGGACACGACTGAGTGACTACCACACACACACATACACACACACACACACACACACACACACACCTATAATGAAAAGGACATCTTTTTTGGGTGTTAGTTCTATAAGGTCTTGTAGGTCTTCCTAGAACCATTCAACTTCAGCTGCTTCAGCATTACTGGTCAGGGCATAGACTTGGATTACTGTGGTATTGAATGGTTTGCCTTGGAAATGAACAGAGATCATTCTGTTGTTTTTGAGATTGCATCCAAATACTGCATTTCTGACTCTGTGATGGCTACTCCGTTTCTTCTAAGGGATTCCTGCCCACAGTAGTAGATATAATGGTCATCTGAGTTACAGTTCACCCATTCCAGTCCATCTTAGTTTGATGATTCCTAGAATGTCTACATTCACTCTTGCCATCTCCTGTTTGACCACTTCCAATTTGCTTTGATTAATGGACCTAACATTCCAGGTTCCTATGCAATATTGCTCTTTACAGCATCAGACTTTACTTCCACCACCAGTCACGTCCACAACTGGGTGTTGTTTTTGCTTTGGCTTCATCTCTCTGTTCTTTCTGGAGTTATTTCTCCACTGATGGCCAGTAGCATATTGGAAGCCTACTGACCTGGGGAGTTCATCTTTCAGTGTCCTATCTTTCTGCCTTTTCATTACTGTTCATGGGGTTCTCAAGGCAAGAATACTGAAGTGGTTTGCCATTCCCTTCTCCAGTGGCCCACGTTTTATCAAAACTCTCCACCATGACCTGTCCATCTTGTGTGGCCCTACATGGCCTGGCTCATAGTTTCATTGAGTTAGACAAGGCTATGGTCCATGTGATCAAATTGGTTAGTTTTCTGTGATTGTGGTTTTCAGTCTGTCTGCCCTCTGGTGGAGACAGATAACAGATTTATGGGAGCTTCCTGATGGGAGAGACTGACTGAGGGGGAAACTGGGTCTTGTTCTGATGGGTTGGGCCATACTCAGTAAATCTTTAATCCAATTTTCTGTTGATGGGTGGGGCTGTGTTCCCTCCCCGTTATTTACCTGGGGCCAAACTATGCTGGAAGTAATGAAGATAATGGCAACCTCCTTCAAAAGGTCCCATGCATGCACTGTGACACTCAGTGCCCCCAACCCTGCAGCGGACCACTGCCAGCCCACACCTCCACCAGCGACTCCTGGACACTCCCGGGCAAGTCTGGGTCAGTCTCTTGTGGGGACACTGCTCCTTTCTCCTGGGTCCTGGTGCACACAAGGTTCTATTTGTGCCCTCCAAGAGTCTGTTTCCCCAGTCCTGTGTAAATTCTGGCAGCTCTATGGTGGGGTAAATGTCTACCTTCTCCAAGAGGGCTTATACCTTTCCCAAGTCTCCTGCATCCAGCCATAACCAAGTCTGCTGAATCCAGAGGCCCCATTGAATGCAGAGTTCCAAAGAATAGCAAGAAGAGATAAGAAAGCCTTCCTCAGTGATCAGTGCAAAGAAATAGAGGAAAACAATAGAATGGGAAAGAGATCCCTTCAAGAAAATTAGAGATACCAAGGGAACATTTCATGCAAAAATGGGCTCAGTAAAGGACAGAAATAGTATGGACCTAACAGAAGCAGAAGATAATAAGAAGAGGTGGTAAGAATACACAGAACTATACAAAAAAGATCTTCACAACCCAGATAATCATGATGGTATGATCACTCAGCTAGAGCCAGACATCCTGGAATGTGAAGTCAAGTGGGTCTTAGGAACCATCAATACGAACAAAGCTAGTGGAGGTGATGGAATTCCAGTTGAGCTATTTCAAATCCTGAAAGATGATGCTGTGAAAGTGCTGCACTCAATATGCCAGCAAATTTGGAAAACTCAGCAGTGATCACAGGACTGGAAAAGGTCAGTTTTCATTCCAGTCCCAAAGAAAGGCAATGCCAAAGAATGCTCAAACTACCGCACAATTGCACTCATCTCACACACTAGCGAAGTAATGCTCAAAATTCTCCAAGCTAGGCTTCAGCAATATGTGAACCATGAACTTCCAGATGTTCAAGCTGGTTTTAGAAAAGGCAGAGGAACCAGAGATCAAACTGCCAACATCTACTGGATCATTGAAAAAGCAAGAGAGTTCCAGAAGAACATCTATTTCTGCTTTGTTGACTATGCCAAAGCCTTTGACTGTGTGAATCACAACAAACTATGGAAAATTCTTCAAGAGATAGGAATACCAGACTACCTGACCTGCCTCTTGAGAAACCTATATGCAGGTCAGGAAGCAACAGTTGGAACTCGACATGGAACAACAGACTGGTTCCACATAAGGAAAGGAGTATGTCAAGGCTGTATATTGTCACCCTGCTTATTTAACTTATATGCAAAGTATGTAATGAGAAATGCTGGGCTAGATGAAGCACAAGCTGGAATCAGGTTGGCCGGGAGAAATATCAATAACCTCAGATATTCAGATGACACCACCCTTATGGCAGAAAGTGAAGAAGAACTAAAGAGCCTCTTGATGATGGTGAAAGAGAGTGAAAAAGTTGGCTTAAGTGGCATCTGGTTCCATCAATTCATGGCAAATAGATGGAGAAACAGTGGAAACAGTGGCAGACTTTATTTTGGGGGGCTCCAAAATCACTGCAGATGGTGACTGCAGCCATGAAATTAAAGGACGCTTGTTCCTTAGGAAAAAACATGACCAACCTAAAAAGAAAAGTGAAAGTGAAGTCCCTCAGTTTTGTCCGACTCTTCGTGACCCCAGGGACTGCAGCCTACCAGGCTCCTCCGTCCATGGGATTTTCTAGACAAGTACTGGAGTGGTTGCCATTTCCTTCTCCTAGACAGCATATTAAAAAGCAGAGACATTACTTTGTCAACAAAGGTCCGTCTAGTCAAAGCTGTGGTTTTTTCCAGTAGTCATATATGGATGTGAGAGCTGTACTATAAAGAAAGCTGCATGTGGAAGAATTGATGCTTTTGAACTTTGGTGCTGGAGAAGACTCTTGGACAGCAAGGAGATCCAACCAGTCCATCCTAAAGGAAATCAGTCCTGAATATTCATTGGAAGGACTGATGCTGATGGTGAAACTCCAATACTTTGGCTACCTGATGTGAAGAGCTGACTCATTTGAAAAGATCCTGATGCTGGGAAAGACTGAAGGCTAGAGAAGGGGACGAGAGAGGATGAGTTGGTTGGATGGCATCACTGACTCAATGGACATGAGTTGAGTAAACTCCGGGAGTTGGTGATGGACAGGGAGGCCTGGCGTGCTGCAGTCCATGGGATCACAAAGAGTTGGACATGACTGAGTGAATGAACTATAATGAGCTAAAATGGAGATGCCAGAAATGCAGCAAAAGCAGTCACAGAATTCACTCCTTGATATTTTATTTTATTTATATTTGTAGCACTTTCCAATTGTAATTTGAGACAGGTTTTTGTTGTGTCTGCTTCATTCACATTGATGGGAGAAGCTGATGTCACTTGCAGCCTTTCCAGCTCATAGTAGTGACCCCTTTGTTCTGTAGCCTACCAGACACTCTTCTCTAGGATCTGGCCTAAAGATCTGATCTGCTTCCACTGCAGGTTTTGGTCGTAGGCTGCATCTTCTCTGGTCTGTGCCTCTAGTGGTCTCACGCAGCTGCTGTTGGCGCATTTGGGGAAATGAAGACGCCCCGTTAAAAATGGTGCTGAGAACAGGCCCACCCTCACCATCTCTCAGTGAACAGCCAGCAGCACAGTCGTTTAAGGACAGCATTATTCAAAGGCTCCTGACAGCTAATGTCACTTGGCCCAGGCAGAGCTGCTGCTGTGTACGCAGAAACAACCTTGGCGGCGTCACCCATCACACGCTTTCTGACTGACGTTTGCTCATTTGCCATTCCAGCCAGAGAACCATCAAGCTTCAGCAACTTCCAAACCCAAATCTCTCAGGGATGAAGAGGCTCTCCCTCTTTGTCACTTTTGCTTTCTTCCATTCTTCTCTCTCTGGCTACTGCAGTCATTTATAATGTTATTCATAGAAAACATAACGTTTCGAGGTCATTTTTCTCTTTTCGATTCCTCATTTACCATTGGGCAATGTTTCATTTAAGGCCTTATTTGCTAGGGTCTTGTGTGGCCATAAATTTTAGTCATTTGCAAAACTCTCATATTGATTTTCAACAAGTACTTCGAGAGTGTATAGTTTCTATTGTGAATAATACAAGAGAGAATAGATCTGGTGGGGAAACATAAGGGCAATATAGTAAGTATGTAACACTATTGTGGTAATTTATGATTTCAAATGGGAACTTAAGTTCTCTTCATTAATGCAATATCTTAATGTGGCAAAAGAAGCCTGATTAAGTGGGGATTTTCACCATCCCTCTTTTTAAACTACCAAAGAAGCACTCAAGTTTTAATGTGCTTGAAAGTGAAAAGTGAAATTCGCTCAGTCATGTCCGACTCTTTCCGACCTCGTGGACAGTACATGGGATTTTCCAGGCCAGAACACTGGAGTAGGTAGTCGTTCTCTTCGCCAGGGGATCATCCCAACCCCGAGATCGAACCCAGGTCTCCCTGATTGCACGCGGATTCTTTACCAACTGAACTTAAGTGGCTGTGTTTCACCTGACTTGAGGATTCATGCTCTCGAGCTTCCACAGAAGGGAAGTTCTTTACTTTGGTTGGGATGTCAAAATTGAGCTCCACACTTAGCTGGAGTGCTTGATTCAAACAGGTTTGTCCTGGAGGTAGTTTGCTCTGTAATTTTTCTTCCATTCTGGAAAATGAAGCTGGTACTTCACTTTATTTAGGGAAACACTTTTTTTTTTTTTACAAATAATATCTCAAATTGCTTTCCTCTAAGTAGAGCAAAAGAAAAAGAACACATTTTTTATTTTCTATGAAGCCAAAGAATGCAAATTTTTACTCAGTTGAAGTTAAAATTATAGGAGAAGTAATGTTTTGCAATACTTGCTATGCCTGTTAGATGTGAGAACACAAGGAGAGACTTAAGTAGAGATGGAAAAGAAAGAAAAAATGACAAGAACATTACTTATACTTTCTTTGCTTGACACACAGTCAGTCTCTCTGTAAATTTACACACTCAGAAAAAAGACTTTGATAGTATTTAAGTGGTAATGCTTTGATAACATTTTAAATCAGAAAAAACAACTCTCGATTATTCAAACTGAGTCAATATGGACATCCACAGATACAAGTAATTGTCAAAATATTTAACAGAATTTTGTAGTTTATTTACATGCAATATGTGACATAAATATCTGTGTGTATTACATTTATTTATAAATGTAAAGATATTATAAAGTATTTGTATGTGCTAAAATCTTATGTAAGCATTTTTGTATTATATTCATTTGTAGATGGACATAAATAAATATATAAAATGTATGCCTGCATATATGTAAAAAGATGATACAAGGATAGAACCTTAGGAATATAAATAACTTAAGGTTCATCTAGACCAGCATCCCATGTGATACTCAACCTGGCCTTCAACTGTACTCTAACTTTTCCAGACTGTCTGCCCAGGATCCCTGCAGTACCCCAGTGAACTCTTAGTCCATTCTGATTCTGCTTGGCCTTGATGATCAGACACTTTTTCCTCCTGTTGAATGCAAATCTGTCTTCTCTAGTTCTTTGCTTTCTTTCTAGTCCCATTGTTTTGCTCTGGGACAACTTGGAGGACTTTCCCCTTCCCTGTAGAAACTACCAAAAGGGGAGCAGTAGGGAGCCACTGCCCTGCTATCTGTAACATCCTTGTTGGTTCAACTGTGTTGTGTTCATCAAGCCCAAAAATGAGTTTCCTCTGTAAGGACACATGCAAGTGTCAATATGCTTTCACAGAAACACAGTTCTCTTGGAATGGTCTGATGTCTGATAGAGGGAAAGGAGAGGACCACCTCTACCCTGAAGACAAGATTTTGTTGAAACCCAAATCCCCATTGTTGAGACATCCCTTTGGGCTCACAAACAGACACCCAGGTGCCAACTGGCCAGATGGGAACATCATTCTGTTTTGTCAGTATTTGGTTTATTCCACACCTTTATCATCAGTTCATACAGATTCCCTATTTTGTTTTACCTTTAAAAAAAAAAAACTCTTCACCAGTTCTGGTATTATTCTTCCCTATTTCATGTGCTCAGTTCCTGAGTCATGTCCAACTCTTTATGATCGCGTGGACTGTAGCCCACCAGGATCCTCTATCCATAGGATTTCCCAGGCAAGATTACTGGAGTGGGTTGCCATTTCCTCTTCCAGGGTATCTTCCTGACCCAGGGATCAAGTCCAAGTCTCCTGTGTCTCCTCCGTTGGCAAGCTGATTCTTTACCACGCCACCTGGGAAGCCCTTTCCATAGTCATGTATTGATGTTTATTTAATATATTTATCTTAAATCTATTTGCAATGTCCATATTAAGATAGATATGAAAATGTATGTAATAAAAGCATAAAAGTAAACACTTAGGTTATCTCCTAGATCTTTGACTGTCTACATGAGTGCTACAATGAATCTTCTTGGAGATGTTCCTAGGTGCAGTATTAATACTAGTACCAGTTCAGTTCAGTTCAGTCGCTCAGTCGTGTCCGACTCTTTGCAACTCCATGAATCGCAGCACGCCAGGCCTTCCTGTCCATCACCAACTCCCAGGGTCTACCCAGACCCAAGTCCATCGAGTCAGTGATGCCATTCAGCCATCTCATCCTCTGTCATCCCCTTCTCCTCCTGCCTCCAATCCTTCCCAGCATTAGGGTCTTTTCCAATGAGTCAACTCTTCGCATCAGGTGGCCAAAGTATTGGAGTTTCAGCTTCAACATCAGTCCTTCCAATGAACACCCAAGACTAATCTCCTTTAGGATGGACTGGTTGGATCATCTTGCAGTCCAAGGGACTCTCAAGAGTCTTCTCCAACACCACAGTTCAAAAGCATCAATTCTTCAGCACTCAGCTTTCTTCACTGTCCAACTCTCATATCCATACATGACCACTGGAAAAACCATAGCCTTGACCAGATGGACCTTTGTCGGCAAAGTAATGTCTCTGCTTTTAAATATGCTATCCAGGTTGGTCGTAACTTTCCTTCCAAGGAGTAAACGTCTTTTAATTTCATGGCTGCAGTCACCATCTGCAGTGATTTTGGAGCCCAAAAAAATAAAGTCTGACACTGTTTCCACTGTTTCCCCATCTATTTGCCATGAAGTGATGGGACTGGATGCCATGATCTTAGTTTTCTGAATGTTGAGCTTTAAGCCAACTTTTTCACTCTCCTCTTTCACTTTCATCAAGAGGCTTTTTCGTTCCTCTTCACTTTCTGCCATAAGGGTGGTGGTGTCTGCATATATGAGGTTATTGATATTTCTCCTGGCAATTTTGATTCCAGCTTGTGCTTCATCCAGCACAGCATTTCTCATGATGTACTTTGCATATAAGTTAAATAAGCAGAGTGACAATATACAGCCTTGACGTACTCCTTTTCCTATTTGGAACCAGTCTGTTGGTCCACGTCCAGTTCTAACTGTTGCTTCCTGACCTGCGTACAGGTTTCTCAAGAGACAGGTCAGATGGTCTGGTATTCCCATCTCTTTAAGAATTTTCCATAGTTTGTTGTGATCCACACAGTCAAAGGCTTTGGCATAGTCAACAAAGCAGAAATAGATGTTTTTCTGGAACTCTCTTGCTTTTTCTATGATCCAGCGGATTAATACTAAAATAGGATGGGAAATAAAATTGTTAGATCATAGGATTTAACTTAATTTCCCTAGCACTCTCCAGAGTTCCTATACTAGTTTATGGTGTCCCCAGACATGTGTGAAAAGTCACATTTCCCTATATCTTTGCCAGTAATTAGTATTATCTGCCATTCTAATTTTTGCAATATAATGGATGTAGCATTTTGTTTTTTCTTCCATCACTAGTTAGATTGAGCATCTCTTTATACTCTTTAGATTTTTGGGTGTTCCATCTATGAATTTCTTTTACCCATTTTGCCATCAATCTTCTTGCTGTTTCTTCTTTGCTATAATTCTTTAATATACTTGTGAATCACTTGTTACTGATAAATGTTTATGAATCTATTTTCCAAGGTCTCTTGACTCTATATTTGATTGACTTCATGGGGATCTTGTTTAAGAAGTCCCTGAGCTCACAGAAGATACATCCCTACATTTTTTTTTTTCTGTATTTGCTCTACGTTGAAATTCCACTGTCTACAGTTGACAATGACATTGAAGATTATAGATATAGTAGAAATGGGTGTCCAATTTTTTATTTATTGATTCAGTCAGTATTTCTAATATCATTTATTAAATGACTCATGCTTTTCACTTTTCTCTCTATATCGAGATATCAGTCAGAGATCTCTTTCATTCTGTGAAATGTATTGACTCTTTCTTTATGGATATTTCATCTATTTTAATAAATGTCTGTTTTTTCATATATTTGTTGGGCATAAATTTGTCCATGTTAGATCAAATTTGTTGTTCAGTCACTCAGTCATGTCCAACTCTTTGAGACTTCATGAACTGCAGCATTCCAGGCTTCCATGTCCTTGACTGTTCCCCTGAGTTTGCTCAAATTCATGTGCATTGAGTTCATGATGCCATCCAATCTGTCTCCCCCTTCTCCTCCTGCCTTCACTCTTTGCCAGCATCAAGGCTCTCCCAGTGAATTGACTCTTCGCATCAGGTGGCCAAAGTATTTGAGCTTCAGCTTAGCATCAGTCCTTCCAATGAATATTCAGGGTTGATTTCCTTTAGGATTGACTGCTTTAATAACTGTATTATATCACCTCTGTAGCTTTGCAATTTTTTATTCCTTTCATTGATTAGTGATCAAAGTGGGTGCTAATATTACCAAATAAAATACCAAAAATAATTGATTTATCTATCTTTTGCTATAGTCTGTTATTTTTTGTTTTGTATTATCTGTTATGGGCTTCCCTGGTGGCACGATGGTAAAGAATTCACCTGCAGTGCGAGAGACCTAGGTTCGATCCCTGTGTTGGAAAGATCCCCCTGGGAAAGGGAATGGCTACTCTTTCTAGTATTCTTGTCTGGAGAATTCCATGGACAGAGGAGCCTGGCAGGCTATAGTCCATTGGGTCACAAAGAGTTGGAAATGACTTAGTGACTTTCACTTTACTTTTACTTATTATCTGTTATGTGAATGAAAACTTGCTCTTCATGCCTTCCTTGTGCCTGGTAGACCTTTTCTGATTTCTCCAACTCCTGCTTTTCTGTAGCTTTATGTTTTGTGATGTTGCTTGAGCCCAATTTTTAATCCAGTGTGTATGTGTGTGTATAAGATAAATAGACTTTTGATGCATGTTTAATACAAAAATGTTTATTTGAAATAATTTTATGTCAGTAGTTGTTTTAGTCAGGTTATTTTATATTTTCCATTTACTCTCTGTTTCCTGTTATCTCTCTTGACTTTGCACTGAAGGGGATTGCTCAAGTATGGATAATGGTCATAAATATGCTGTAATCATATCTCCAAGCAAGTGAATGTCCTTGTACTCACTATTCAATTCAGCGAAAGGATTTATTGATTTCTTCCAGAAAGAGCCAGTTGCTCATAATGTGTGTTGATCTGGACAATAAAAACCTTGTTTCTGTAGAACCGAATCTTCCAAGTTGTCTACAAGTGAAAAAAAAACAAAAAAAAACAAAAAAAACTTGGACGATTTCACTCTGTCTTTCATTCAAAGAAGCAGAACTTGTCAGTTCAGGAAACCATCTTGTCTGAGCTGCATCAGCAGGACATGGAGACTCAGAGAATGGCACTGCTGCAGGGACATGCAGTTGGCTGGAAGTGCGGAGGGGGGTGGTCTATATAATTAGCCTTGCATACATCATGCTGATGTGAATACTGAGTGGATGGAACACAGACAGATTTTTCATTGGTCTATTCTCAGGCATTTCACAATATCCCGTCTTCATTAAGTCACTAATTAAATGCCCTGAAATTTGCCAAAATAATTTCATTGACTTAGAGCTTTATTGAAATACTGTAATTACCTTTATTAAATCCTTGTCTTCTCTATGACATATTTCATACAAATACAGCCACTTGAAGTTAGATATGATTAATATCCAGGCTTCCAAGGAAGGATGACGTTTCCTAAGTCAAGGTCATGGAAAATACTTCTCATGTAAATACATTGTTATTACTAGCAATTCTTGTAAAGAAGCTAATTGGGAAAAGAAGACAAGCTTTAAAAATGAGTGCTAGTGATTTTGTGAACCTTGGCTGTCCTTGTCATTTAGCCTGGCCATCATCACCTCTAGTTGGTGTCTTTGGCTTGGCCTGCCTTAACAGTCTATACGAATAAAAATAAAACAAGTACAATCCATCTGGATTTGTCTTTTCCACCTGGGTTTGTATAACATGAGATATGTTTCATCTTATTGATGCCATTGTGATTCAAATGGTTTTCCTTTAAATGTTAGAGATTCAAGTTAGTTTGGGTTAATCAGAAAACTACTCCGTTTTGTTACCAAGTCTCTATGTAAACATGTTATTGCCTCCAACCGGAGGAAAAGTAATCTGCTTATAGCCTCAGCCCAAGGTGACTCTAATTGTTGAATATGGAATGCCTCATGAATTCTGAAGTTGTACATCATTGAAAAATGTTAAAGATACTATTTCAACAGAATCTGTGTGTGCGTGCCGAGTCACTCAGTCATGTCTGACTCTTTGTGACCCCATGGACTGTAGCCTGAGAGGCTTCTCTGTCCCTGGGATTCTCCAGGCAAGAATACTGGAGTGGGTTGCCATTTCCTCCTCCAGGGGATCTTCCCGATCCAAGGATTGAATCCACGTCTTCTGTGTCTTCTGCATTGGTAGGCAGATTCTTTATCACTGAGCCCTCGGGAAGCCCTTCAACATAATATATGGGTATAAAACACCTTCTATGAAAATCCTTGAAGAAATGTCTCATATGGTTAAAAACTAGACTCACCTCAAAAAAACCACCCAGCTCATTTCCCCGTATCACGCTGTGGGCATCCAGTTGCCAAGAGTATAGGTGATCCATTTTTCTTGACAGTGCTTTGGAAGGAGATGCTCATGTTAGTGTTTTATTTCCCCAAATTTCAAGTAGTTTGTCTTTTCTCTTTGTATCTAATATGTATCTTTCCAGCTCATGGAAACAATAGTTCTTGTTTCTCATCATTTTATTTCTACATTATGCCTTAAGGATTTTTTTTCCCTAAAATATTCTAAGTATATTTTCTACCATGGGCTTATTCAGTAATTTTAAACATTTTCTTAGTTCCTCTTACTTTTCTACTTATGTTGTCATATTTATGGCTCTATAGTTCTTCTCACAAGCTGGTAGTCCAAAATAGACATGCTACATAAGAATCACCTTGTTTAAAAATCGTAGTACAAGAGTTTGATACGCTTATCACTGAATAATTCCAAAGTTACACTATTCTTAAATTAACTGTGCTACTTGATTGGGTTGTATTTATGAACCCCACCTTTGCTATAGCTTCATCTACTGGAAACCTATTATCCAGTGTATGCAGTATGTGTATGTGCTTGTGTATGTGTGTGTGTGTGTGTGATTTATTTTAATATTTGCCAGGTTTTCTTGTATTTTGTAGCACAGTGGTAAAGAATCTGCCTGCCAGTGAAGAATATACAAGAAACATAGGTTTAATCTCTGGTGGGTCAGGAAGATCCTCTGGAGTAGGAAATGGCAACCCACTCCAGTATTCTTGCCTGGAAAATTCCATGGACAGAGGAGTCTGGCAGGCTACGGTCCAAGGGGTCACAAACAGTTGAACATGACTGAGCACACACACAGAGTCTTGTATTTTTAAGTTAAGTCTTCTGGGATTTCTTGAGTTCTAATTCAGCTGTTGGCATTGAATTCTCCCTCATTTCTTGCTATTTGATATATATATTTACTGAGCTCGTGAATATGCATAACCCCAAAGACAAAGTTCAGTTCAGAACACTGTCTGAACTTGGGACAGGCAAATGAGCAAGACAAACAAGTGAATAAGCAGGCTTTTTTTAAGGTAATGAGCAGCAAAAAATGTCAACTATTTTTTCCCTTGCTTTTGTCATCCCTTTTCTGTTCTGCAGAATAAGAGGAAAATACTGACAATCACATACAGCTGGGTCTTATTGGAAGAGAACCCAGCACACATGATTCCCCCAGTGACAATCTAAAATGAATAAAAGTGATTTGGATGGGTGTATGGATGGACAGATGGATTGATGAAGAAATGAATGGATGGATAGATAGACGGATGACTGGATAGATGGATGGATGCAGTATAGAGAGACAAGATTACAAACAGACCTGATTTTATTATGAAAAATAGATCAAATTTTCATTTCAGATGAACCTAACTGTTGCAGGTTGTGTTCTTTAGGAATGGTCTCTAAGTTGGGGTTCAGTGTGTAGGATGTTTACTAGGGAGTGTCTTTATCATTGACACCTTTGGAAGGAGAGGCAAGGAGAAGGCCTGGGCACAGGGAGAAGACGAGTTGTAATGCAGGCATACGGCAGCTTCATCTGATTAAGCAGGGGTCTCTGGAGAAAGTGTTTCTTCAAAGTCATTCTGGGTTTAGGCAAAATTGCCCTCTTCAGTCACTCATTGGATACAGGCAACCAAGGATCATTGCAGCTGGGACATTTTTGAAGTGGCGGATGGCTGCCGGGTACCCCCTGAGGTCACTTGCAGAATCTGGGGCTCGTGTCCTTAAAGGAACCCGGGCCACGTGTCTTCATGTACTTCACATCCTACCACTTATACAGATGTTAAACAGCTATAGATGTGCATGATAAACACCCTTACCTAAAAATGTTCTCATTAAATTGCTCCCCCTTTATCTAATAACATCATCTAATATTTCAAAGAAGAACTAAAGATTGTCATAGTGCACGACAAGATCGTAATTAGACTAGATCTTTGTCATCAAAATTTTTAATTCTAAGGATGTCTTTGACTTCTATTATTTCTTTAACTTGTTTATTATTCAGGTAATATCTATGCATCTACTGTTAATGAGATCAAGTAATAATAGGATGGTCACCGCTGACACAGGATTGGGGTCAATGGGAGGACTGATGAAGAAATAAGCATAATGCTGGGGGAGGTAGCAACTGCCTTGAGAAAGGGAGCACAAGGTGAGAAGCAGCATGTTTCCGCTAGCTGCGGGAAAACGTGGGTAGAGAAATAAGAAAGTCACTGATTTCAAAACAGTGTCATCATTGAGATATATGGGAGCTATTTGGACAGCAGAGGAGATGGATACTTAGCTAGGTCTGGACAGAAAGTCTAGAATCAGAAGATAGTTTCCAAGAGAAATGGGGCTGAGTATCAGAGGGATGCACAGCTTGAAAAAAAATCTCCAAAAGAGGTAACAATGCAGCTGAGTTATAACACTTCAAGCTGGTTGGGGTGAAATGGGGCCTCGTGGGATGAGGGGACAGAAAGAAAGAAAGACAGGGTGCAGCCTTCACATTCATAGTCAATGTTCCTGAACCAGAGGGTACTTGCTCCAGGCAAACCTTGAGAGACGGTATCCGATCTTGCAGCGTCCAGTGCCTCCTGCAGGATTCTGAAGGCAGTTACATGATTGAGGGAGAGATTTACAGGAGTGTCTTAGAAAAAGTCATCTCATTGAGGTATGTGAGATGGATTACAGTGCAGAAGGAAAAGAATGCGAAAGACCAGTCAGGACAGGATTGAAAAATTTTCATAAAAGATGATAATAGTGTGCTCAGGAACAGAAGAGCCAGATGCAAGAGATAAGGAGAGATGGAGTAACTAGATTTCACAGTCCAGGGAGACAGAGATGAAGGCAGAGAGAGATGAACAGCTAGGAATATCATATTCCATTCCACTGTATTCTATCCTATTCTATATAACATTTATTTAATAACATTTATTTAATAACTTTTCTTATTCTGAACTTCTTGCGGCTGGGAGATTTTGCTAGAGAGTTGAAGGGGAGGCTTGAATGAAAGGGAAATAGGACACATTTGGGCTGGGATCTGAAATCCTCTGAGACATCCAGGTGGAGATCATAGCAGACAACTGAACATGCGATCAGGAAGCTTGAGAAGGAGTTTTGGGTGAAGAGGTAGATGAGACAGTCCATAGCGTGGAGCTGACACCTGGGAGGGAGGGTGTAGGTGGGACCATCAGAGAAATCGAGGGAGAGGAAGTGAGGCTGGGTCACCAAGGGATAGTGTCTCCACTGGAGGGGTGGGGGGCACAACCCACTCCAATATTCTTGCCTGGAAAATCCTATGGGCAGAGGAGCCTGGCGGGCAAGAGTCTATGGGTTGCAAAGAGTTGGATACAACTTAGAAACTAAGCAACTGAGTAACATAAGGACCAGAATTCTACATAGAAAAAAATAACATGCATTAGGAAATAACACCGGAAAATGAAAGAGTTCCAACTCTTTGGGAAAATTACAATATAACCTGAGAAAAGATGTGTTTTATCACAGCAACATCTACAGCAGATGATGTTCTTACAACAGTAGGACAAGTTCACAGAGATCAAGGACAGTAGGGGTTCATCTCATGTGAGAATTGTGAAGTTCATGTTTGTGGTTTTGCATGTTTATTTCAATTGCAAATAGGCAATTTCAAGTCAGGGAAGGTTTCTTGAATCTAGGCCTTTCTGAAATTGGGATACATGTGTGTGATTTGGTCCCATTATTGTCTTCTGTCCATGAAAGAGAAGGTTTATCACTTAGAATGAAGCCAGAGTTAGTCACCTCTGAGACAACAGTTTACTGTTTTTGCTGTGACGCCTGTCTTAAAAACTTCTAAGCCTGACAGAGATTTGTGTCCTCCTTTGAGCATGTCTACAACAATTCATGGATGTGAACATCTCTACATGTACCCAAGCCTCCTACTTAACTTGGCCACAGAAATTTAAATTCAATTTCTGGATAAACAATTAACCTGTTTAATTAACCTGTTTAATTTAGTATGTTTTATGTGGTTTGGGCTGTTGCAAATATGCCCAAGACACAGCTCCCTAAAGGAAATTTAGAGATGGACCCTGAAGGCCATCCTGCGCCCCAGATGGGCATGCCTCTCTCCTTCTTTGCCCTTCCCACCCAACAGTAGCCCCAGAGAATACCCTAATGGCTCACTCCTGCTTTTTCTTTCTAGGTCAGTGTTTGGGTGTCAGTTAATATCAGCTCATGTTGAACCCCAAGGGGACTTAGAGAGAAAGGTCAGGAAGGGCTGCAGATGAGCCCACATTTATGTGCACATCCAGAAGCTTCTGTTTACTTAGCACCTGCTGGCCCCGAGCAATGCCCTGCTCACTCCTGCATCAGACCCTCCCAACGCTCTGCCCTGTGCCCTTCTCCTCTGGCAGGCACCAGCCAAGGATCTGGAGCCCAATTCATGGTGAGCCAGAAACAGCTCTGGTGGCTGCTGACCTAGAAGTTGCCCGATTCAGTGTTTCCGATGGCTGTACCTGAATAAGCAAGGCTAGGTCTTTGACTTTATCTCCCAACTTGCCCTACCAGCAGGGGGGACAAATGGCTGAGTGGATTCACGAGTTAGAAGTCTGGAGACCCTAGGACATGTGGCATGTAATATGTGTGCATGGAAAGTATTTGTTGTTGGGAGAACATGAAGGCAAAGAGTAAAGAGTGATGGGTATAGTAATAGATATATTAGACAATCTCAGAGGGTTTTGTAGACTGGGTGAAAGGTCTTGGAAATTATACTCTAGGACTCCTTGGAGGTTTTCAAGAGGGCTTTGCATTTCAAAACATTTTGCTGGTGGATATGTGAGAAATGCTTTGCAGAGAGAATAAAATAATTGTTATTTTGGTATAGGTGCGAGATAAGAGAGAACTCTGGCAGCTGAGGTAGCAATGTTTAGAAAGATTCTGATTCAAAAGAGATTTGGACACAGAGCCTCAAGCTGAGCTGAGCTATCCCTGCACTGTGCATCAAGTTCCCACCATCTTTGTTTTACACACAGCAGTGCACATACATCCATTCCCATCTCCCAGTTCATCCCGCCCCCCGACTCTCCCGTGTCCACCCGTGTTCTCTACGTCTGCATCTCTGTTCCTGCCCTACAGATAGGTTCATCTGTGCTATTTTTCTAGATTCCACGTCTATGGTTGTTAATATAGGATGGGATGAGGAGGAGGGTGGGCCAAGAAGGAGGAGATAGATGTGTACCTACAGCTGATTCACTTCATTGTTCAAGAGAGACTAACACAACAGGGTAAGACAGTTATACCCTAATAAACAAAGAGATTTAGACAAGAAAATCTTGAGGGATTTAGTGATTTATTAGCTGTCAAGGTTGAGAAAAAGACAGAAGTATGTGTGATGTAGATGAATAACATGCATTAGGAAATAACACCACAAAATGAAAGAGTTCCAACTGTCAGTTTCTCAATATAGTGGCCAGTCAGTTGTGTTCTGTGTGGGCTGTTCATTCTATTAGGTTATAAACTTCCTTGGCCACTAGGCTAATCAGGCTGCGTAGGACCTCACCTTCCTCCTTCCTGTCTCACCATCTTGTCATTGTTATGTCTTGGACCTAACTCCCTTTTTATTCATCACTTTGGGATTGTCTCGTGTGCAAAGTGTAAACACATCCAGGGTGCCTCATCACCCCTTAAATGTATTTTCAAAAAACCTTTGTACAATCAATATATATCAATATAAGGCCCTATTTATTCCACAGTTGTAGGAAATAATAAAAAGATAAGAATCGATGTCTCCTGCCTCCTGGGTCATTCTACTTAGGAAACAGCCCTGTACATAGATCTTTCTATTCACATGAGTCATACATTTCATTATAGAATCTTGAACAACAGGCTCTTGGGGTGGATGGAGAAAGACTTTAATGGTGTAGTGTGAACAGAGTGGAGGATTGTGTCACACAGTCAGTGATCTACTTTTCTAGAATCGGGGGCACACTGTAAAGTTGCAGAATTGGACAAGAACCAGTCTTATAGGTAGACAGTCCATTAAGCAACGTGCTCAACCCACAAGTCACACGTGTTCATCATCCTCATGGTTTTCAGGCCACAGCTTGTACTTGGACGAATGGTTTCTGGATGGTTTCAGAGCCCTGAGTCTACTTAGGTTCCAGGCATCCCTGGTGGGCATACAGACCCTGAAATGGGTGTGTAATTGGGACTGGACTCTCAGGAACCAGCCATGGGATTTGTATTCCCATAATGAGCAGTGTTAAGAGATGCAATTTTTGGAGATTTTATGAAACACATAAGATGTTATAAAAAAATAAAAAATAAAACCTTCTTAACGGTTGGGAAGAAAGGACTTGTTAAACAATAGAAAAAAGAGATGGGAAAATTAAAGTATCTGCAGCTGTAACTCAGAAGACTTTGGCTTGAGGCAGTCTCTTTGAACAGTCTGATACCAAGAGCTGTCAACCTGAGACTTTTGTATGGAGACTCATGGAGTTCAATTACCACCAGAAATGGAATGACAAAATGTGGAATTGATGGAATTATATATGGCAATGGAAAAAGAGCCTCACATGTCTCAACGTGCATGTAAGGCATTTTATTTTCTTAGTGAATTTTGGGCCTTGGGACAAAAAAAGAGAAAAATAAAGGAGGAAGAGGAAAGGAGGACGGATGCTAAAGTGAGCTACCTCTGTGTAACACCTGGGCTCTGGGGCTGCAGGTTACATAAAGCCTGCCGCTGACACTCTTATGAATTGTTTCACCATCATTGTTTTACGTGTGAAGAAATGGAATCAGAGAGTTAAAAAATAAAAAACTGGGTCATGGACTTCTCTGGTGGTCTAGTGGTTAAGAACCCCCCTGCCAACGCAGGGGACACTAATTCAGTCCCTAGTCCAGGAAGATTCCACTTGCCTTGAGACAGTGAAGCGTGTGCACCACAATTACTAAAGCCCATATGCCTAGAGCCCATGCTCAGCAACAAGAGAAGCCACCACAGTAAGAAGCCCATGCGCCGTAGCTGGAGAGTAGGGGGCCTGCTCTCACACAACTAGAGAAAGCCTGTGCCCCGCAAGGAAGAGCCAGTGCAGCCAAAAATAAAATAAGTGAATGAATGAACAAAAAAGAAAACTGTATCAAGATGACACTGCTAAAACTACCCAAGATTGGCCAACACCCAACTGTGTTTCTTTTAACATGCTGTACTCTCCTCTGGGTGGGGCTGGGGGGGAGAAGTAAAAATTGTTTTGTACCCTCTGAAAAAGAATATACAGTTAATTTTTGAGGGGCAAGACCCAGAAATATATTAGCCTGATTTAATGTTCTTGCTATGCATTTAGAAAGAACAAGAGTCTAGATTAACATTTAGTCTAAATTAACAGAGCATTCAACACCTCTGCCTTAGAGAATGGAACCCACACCATTATGTAGAATGAAATCCACAAACCTGGTAAGAAGTGACCTTGAGCAGATAGTTACAAACTTTTCGTAGGAAGGATATGTGAAAACCTGCTGCAGGTTACATTCATAATTTCTGCCCCTATAATGTGACAGTGTTTCATTATCAATAAGATTCAGAGAATTATTTACCTTAGAAAATGATGCAATGAATCTGATAAAGTAGTGTGCCTAAAGCAGGTGATTTGACTTCACCAGAATAATTACAAGAGATTTAGAACCACTTGGTTTACTTTTTGCCTCCAATTTTATACCTTATAAATGAAAAATATAAGATATTGGACCCTTTCAAATATTTCTGAGTATTTTCTACAGCAGACTTGTGCTTCATGACTGAAGCAAAGGTAACAACGTACGTAGTAAGAAGTGACATGATTGACACACAGGTTTTTCAAATTTAACTTGCATTAAAAAAGTGCATCCCAATGTAATGTGGCAAGCAAAACAAGAAGTCACAAAGCTAATGTTGGCATTATTCTGGGAAAATGACTTTTCCCTCGAACTAAATCCTTCCTTTCATCATGTAAAATTTTAACTTTCTTGGATAGGTTTTTTTAAAAATAAATATGTTCTGAAATATTTTAGATATTATCTTTTCCCCATGTAATATATAAAATAGCTTATGAGTCAGAATCTTAATTATGCACCATGATATGGTATTAACTGCAGAAATGCTGGCTGTTAAGAGCAGGGTGCCCCGGCACAGGCTGTCCGCCAGCTGCTATGTGTTGGTTGCATCTGCTCTTTATAGTTTATGGTTCGTTTCTGCCTCACATTTACCTTACCTATTGTGGCTTCTTACTGAGCCTCGTCAAGATGCCAATTCTCAGCATCCGGTTTAGACCAGGAAATGAGATAATAAGAGTGCTGCAAAAGTTTAAAATACAATGTTCAGAGTGAGGAATTGTCCTCTGAGTGATATGAGTGAGGGTTAGTGCCTAGGCTTTCTTTTTTATTATTATTAACACGAAGAGCCAGCTCATTAGAAAAGACTCTGATGCTGGGGAAGATTGGAGGCAGGAGGAGAAGGGGACGACAGAGGACGAGATGGTTGGATTTCATCACCGACTCAATGGATATGAGATGAGTTTGAGCAAGCTCTGAGAGGTGGGGAAGGACAGGAAAGCTTAGTGTGCTGCAGTCCGTGGGGTTCCAAAAAGTAGAACAGGGCTGAACAACTGAACTACAACAATTGGAGTATAACTGCTTTACAATGTTGTGTTACTTTCTGCTCTACAACAGCGTGAATCAACCATGTGTATGCGTATGTGCTCTCCCTCATGGACCGCCCTCCTGGCCCCGCACCCCACCCATCAGAGGACCGAGCTGAGCTCCCCGTGCCACACAACAGCTTCCTGCTAGCTCCCTATCCACATAGAGTGTGTGTGTATATACATCCCACCTTACCCTCCTCTGCCCGAGTCCACGTGTCCATTTTCTGCATCAGAGTCTCTACTCCTGCCCTGCAAATTGGTTCATCTGTGCCGTTTTTCTGGATTCCATAAATATGCATTACTATACGATACTTCTTTTTTCTCTTTCTGACTTACTTCACTCTGTATGGAAGATTCTTGTTCCATCCACATCTCTACAAATAACACAATTCCACTCCTTGTTTATGGCTGAGTAATATTCCTGGGCTTTCTGACATTTCTTTTCACTGCTTTGGAGACTTTATTTCCAGAAGTGTCACTTTATGAATAAACATTCTGAAATCTACTTCTGAAATTATAATTATATGTCCTAGAGTTCTATAAACCAATGAATTACAGATATTTTAGAATTATGGAAAGCATGAATTTTTAAAAATGGATTCTCCTGTAAATACTTCTTTTTTTTATATAGCTAATTGATTTTTTTATGTATCATGGTTTTTAATTCCTCAGAGAATTCATTATTACACATTTTTTCCTGTTTTTATTTTTTATTTATTTTTAACTAATTTATTTATTTTAATTGGAGGCTAATTACTTTACAATATTGTGGTGGTTTTTGCCATACATTGACTTAAATCAGTCATGGGTATAGCTACTTCTTGCCTCCAATCTTTGAACATAGTATTCACATGCCATTTTTCTATGCTGTGACTTTCTTTTGCTATGAAGAAGACACTCCTGTGTTTAATAAGTATTGACAGCCTACACCGCATATTGTTTTCTTGATAGGTTGAAAGGTATCTATCTTATCTTTCTTTCTTGATCTGAGGTTTAGAAAGTAAGTTCTTGTCTATTTCTTTCTTCTCCCTATTATAACTGATAAGAAAGGTGGAGTCCATTACCTTGTTACTTATGTTTCACTTAAGTGTTCTGTTTTTTTTGTTCGTTTGTTTGTTTGTTTCCCCCTTCAGTAAAGGCCTGGTGCAAGGCAACCAATTCAGGTGCATGTGAAGTTCTGTTATCCCCTATGTTAACTCATTCACTGCTCATAGCAGCCCCTCCCCCCCCAACCCGCAACCTTGTTTTACAAATAAGGAAACTGAGGCACAGAGAGAGTGCTAATTGCTAAGTCATGCAGGAGTCATTGCCACTGCATGAACTGTAGCCTGCCAGGCTCCTCTGTTCACGGGATTTCCCTGGCTACTGGAGTGGGTTGCCATTTCCTTCTCCAGTCTAAAATGACACAGCTGGAATTAAACCCAGGGAGTCTGGCTCCGAAGTTCAGTTACCTTAGAAAAATGATCTCCAGTTCAGATAAGAAACACCCAGCCAACAATGGGTGCTTGGTTCTTCTGAGAAGATTCACAACTAGGTTTCTGTATGTAAGAAACCAAAGAATTGTCTTGAAAAATTACTGGTGAGCTAGTCTCACCTAACAGCTTACTCCTGGAGAGTTCCTATGCTAACAGGATGTTGGGAGGGAATAAACTACAGTCTTTGTTGAGAAACATGGACTTAGGATGGGAAGGGAGAGGAAAGATTACTCTATGGGACTTGGGCACTGTCTGGGAAGATTGTAACCCCACAATATTCAGCCAATGAGGAATGGGGGAGGGGTCTGCGCTGCAGAGGATAAACATGCTTGCTGTAATGTCCCAGGTGTGCCTGCCCACCAGACACCACATCTTTCGAGACTGTCATTAAAAGTCTTGCTTTCACTGTGTAAAAACAAACAAACAAAAAGAAACCAAAGAAGAGGAAATGTAGTTACTTTTTCTTTTAAAGATGTCAATTTATTGCATGTTAATATTTCAGTTCAGTTGTGGAATAAACATTTGTGACACTTGGGGCAAGATTTAGAGAAATACACACACTCTTGGTACAGCTTGGCACTTTCCCCACCTCATGACAACCACGAACAAACCAAGTGTAATTCAGCTTGATCTAAACAGGTTGTAGGCTGTCAATACTTATTAAATATGAGAATGTCTTCTTACAGCATGAAAATTTTACAGGATAGAGAGTGTTAGTCACTCAATCATGTCTGACTCTTTGCGACTTCGTGGACTGTAGCCCGCCAGGCTCCTCTGATTCAGGCAGGAATACTGGAATGGGTAAACCTTCCCTTCTCCAGGGGATCTTCCCAACCCAGGGATCGAAACTGGATACCTCGCACTGCAGGCAGATTCTTTATTATCTGAGCTACCAGGGAAGCCTGTAAAGGATAAAAGGCTCCGTTTTTCAAGAACAGAGGCAAGGCTTAGCTACAGAGGAATCAGAGTGTAAAGAGAAAACAGAAACAAAATCCATTACTACCTACATTTCTAAAATAGCACTAGCTCAATGGTTTGCAATCACCAGGTAGAACCCATCCTGAGATCTTTGTCTCTTAGCATCACACTAACTTGTTGCAGACCCAAAGTTCTATTAATAACTTTACATTGAATATCCACAGCAGTTTTGACACTGAACATGCTTGTCTGTACCTTTGGCTGTTTGCTTGTTTACTTGCTTGTTTCTCTGGTAAGGTCTAACTTAGCCACCTGCTTACTGATTCTGGCTGTATTTGCAATTCTGAGTTCTAACTTTCCACCTCCTCTAGAAGCGTGTGTGTGTGTGTGTGTGCGTGTGTGTGTGCGTGCTTAGTCGCTCAGTCATGTCCAATTCTGCAATCCCATGGACTGTAACCCACCAGGCTCCTCTGTCTGTGGGGATTCTCCAGGAAAGAATACTGGTGTGTGTTGCCATGCCTCCTCCAGGGGATCTTCCCAACCCAGGGATCGAACCCATAGAGTAGTAGTAATAATAATATTAAGTAAGAGAAAAGCCACTGCTATACTTTGTTAACATCAGCAGCCTATGACTATGCATGCATGACGGCTGTGCTGGGTAGAGATGGTATATCACGTCCATTGTCTGACATCCTGACATACAGTGCAATATTGAGCACATACTAGCTGCTCAGAACCCACTCCAGTGTGCTTGCCTGGAGAATCCCAGGGACGGGGGAGCCTGGTGGGCTGCCGTCTATGGGATTGCAGAGTTGGACACGACTAAAGTGACTTAGCAGCAGCAGCTGCTGCTGCACAAAAAACACTTCTTCAGTGAATGAATGAATGACTGGTTTCCATTCAGTTGTTTCTTAGCTGAATTCCTTACATCTCCCCTGAGTTGATAATGAAATGAAACCGTGACTGATTTAATGAATAAATTCTGCAGACATCCTACTATTTAATAATTTCGTTTTATGAAATCACCTAGTATAATAAGTGGCTTACATTAAGTTATTATGGGCTTAAGATTGTAATAATCTATGAATAACTTCCCCAAAAGACTGATAGGAAGAGCACATTGTCAGCTTGCCCATGACCTCATGACCAATAAGTAACCAAAGTAGAATCCAAAATTGGCTCCTCTGGTGCCATTTTGACCATTTTATGATGCTGATACCGTGTGAGGCCATCTAGGAAGCTGCCAAGAAGAATGGTCCTAAGTCAAGAAGGAAAAATCAGAGTGTATTAGGGAAATTAAATGAAAACAGAGCATTCCAGATTGAGTGTGGCTGTGTCCATGGCTGGCTGAGCTGAAGGTTATAACCTTATCTTCAGTAGCAGCACATCTCCTCAACTCAGAAAACTGACCATGGACCAGTTTATAATATAAGATCATGGGCAGGGAATGTGCAAAATTAAGGGGGTACAGAGTAAACTCAATGGACATGAATCTGAGCAAGCTCCAGAAAATAGTGAAGGACAGGGAAGCCTGGCATGCTATAGTCCATGGGGTCACAAAGAGTCGGACACAACTTACTGACTGACAATAACAAGAACTGAGTAACTGTGCAATTATCCTAACATAAACATTTTAAATTAACATTTGCTATAGGCTGGATGTTGGATATTTAAAAAGTGTTTAGTAACAAAACTGAAATCTCTTTCTTCAATAGACTTAAAGTATGTTTACTAAAAAGGCGTGGAATGGATTGAAGGGAAAATAGTAATTGTAAAGTTAGTATTAGCAAGGCAGGAAAGAAATCTCTTGAACACATCATTTTTTTTTTTTTTTCATTTATTTTTGTTAGTTGGAGGCTAATTACTTTACAATATTGTAGTGGTTTTTGCCATACATTGACATGATATAGCCTGGAATTTACATTGTTCCCCATTCCTGAACCCCTCCCACCTCCCTCCCACACCCTCTGGGTCTTCCCAGTGCACCAGGCCCGAGCACTTGTCTCATGCATCCAACCTGAGCTGGCGATCTGTTTCACACTTGATAATATACATGTTTCGATGCTGTTCTCTCAGATCATCCCACCCTCACCTTCTCCCATACAGTCCAAGAGTCTGTTCTATACATCTGTGTCTCTTTTTCTGTCTTGCATATAGGGTTATCATTAACATCTTTCTAAATTCCATATATACGCGTTAGTATACTGTATTAGCGTTTATCTTTCTGGCTTACTTCACTGTGTATAATGGGCTCCAGTTTTGTCCATCTCATTAGAACTGATTCAAATGTATTCTTTTTAATGGCTGAGTAATATTCCAATGTAAACACATCATTTTTAAAAGCTTCCAAGAGAAAACCAATCCCAAAAGCCCTCTTTCAAGGCATTTACACAGAAAAACGCAGAACCTGAAGTATTTCCTTTAAAAAATGATTATTGAATTTAAAACATTTTATCAAAATAATTAGATTAAGTGTATTTTCTGAAGTATTAATATAAATTAATCCATGCTTATCATTTAGAACAATAAGAAAATTCAAATAACAAGAGAGCCCTATTTCAAATCTTCTACTAGTTCATATATTTGTATGCTGTAGCAGTGATTTGTATTGCTCTTTCAATGTCATGCAAGAGGGTTAAAAAAAAGAGAATGTAGAGTAATAACAGTTCATTATCATCTTTCCTCTATTAATTTTTTCTTTTCTTTCAGTTCCACCTTTTATCCAGCCCTTTGAGTTTCCGAGATTCTCCATTGGACAGCGGGTCTTCATCCCATGCGTTGTGGTCTCAGGGGACTTACCCATCACCATCACGTGGCAGAAAGATGGCCGGCCAATCCCAGCAAGCCTCGGGGTGACCATTGACAACATTGACTTCACAAGCTCCTTAAGGATTTCCAATCTTTCCCTGATGCACAATGGGAATTATACCTGCATAGCCCGCAACGAGGCAGCAGCTGTGGAGCACCAAAGCCAGCTAATCGTGAGAGGTAAGGAGGCACTGAGGAGGCATAGCATCTATGCAGTCAAATTCAATAACGCTCATCAGTGGTGTTTCCTTGAAATATTAAAAGTAACTAGAATTCCCATTCAAACACATACACACACACAGGAACCAACTATGTTCTCCCTACAACATAGTTGTAGGAACCAACTGTGAACTCCCCTAAATTCCAAACCAAGGTTTAATTGATATTCATCTAAAACATGAAGTTTCAAAAATTAGCCAAGAAGAAATGTGTAAATGAAGATGTGGGGTCCATGGGATATATTTCTTGAAACAGGGCTTCCCTACATTAACCCAGTGATATTTGAGGCCGAAAGCCCATGAGCACATGCTGTGTTGAATTTACTTTATGGCACTTTTTGTATTAAAAAATGATTATTGAATTTAAAATATTTTATCAAAATAATTAGATTAAGCATATTTTCTGAAGTATTAATACAAGTTAATCCATGCTTATCATTTAGAACAATAAGAAAATTCAAATAACTGATGATTTAGACTGATGATTTTAAAAATAATATTTGTCATTTAGACTGATGATTTTAAAAATAATATTTGTCAAAACCATATATCACAGTTTTTCTAAAGTCAAAATGTACATTTTCATCTAGCTTTTATATGTTTTTGTTTTCTAGTTTCTAAAATGTAGTTTTCTTTTCTTCTTCATTTCTGTTGAGCATTCAATCTCTCATTATTTGGGGAGGGTATTGAAACATCTATTAAATTAAGTGAAGTATGGCAAAAATTTAGGAAAATATTGAAAGAAGGTAGTTTAATTTGCAGAAAAATTTTCTAGGGCTCTCAATGAACCTGAAATGTAAGCTAAAGTCTCATTTCACATCTCTGCTCAAATCTCCCAGTTCTCATTAAGGTTCACACACATTACCTGCAAAATGAGAAGCTAGTGTTCTATACTGTCTGTGGAGCACAGATGTTCTGTGATTTCATGATTCTTCTAGAGGTGTATGTGTTCATCTACCCATACAATACTCACCCACATTGCAGAAGTAATTGTATGAAATTAAAGACTTATATTAATGTTGACTATTTGCATTTTGGGGCTTCACAGGTAACACTAGTGGTAAAGAAAGTGAGTGAAAGTCTCTTAGTCATGTCTGACTCTTTGTGACCCCATGGACTGTAGCCCACCAGGCTCCTCTGTCCAGGGGATTCTCCAGGAAAAAATACTGGAGTGGGTTACCATTCCCTTCTCCAGGGGATCTTTCTGACCCAGGAATTGAACTGAGGTGTCCTGCATGTCAGGCAGATTTTTTACCATCTAAGTCAAGAACCTGCCTGCCAATGCAGGATTTTAAAGTTCTCTAACACAGGGCTCTCATCACAGTTATCAAGAAGGATGGATTCCATTACCTTCAGGACAGTCAGTAGACCTGAGTTGACTCTTTCTTGAGGTATAGATTCCCAAGTCCTTTCTCAGACCTTGCACCTGGTCTCAATGACGCTTCTCCTTCCTTTCTGCTGAAAAGTAATGCCCATTCTGGCTAGTTGGCAATAGAATGAAGTGAAGCATACTTAGAATTCATATGAGGAAACCAACTTTGTATTTATGAAAAAGAGTTTCCCTGAGTAATCAGAACATCTACCTTCAGTTAGATACAAACCAAAGGCACAAATGGCCTTATACTAATAAAATTAGTAGCAATGATTTTCTCACCCAATTTTGACAATACATAAACATGGGAGCTGCTCCTGTACTGCTTCCCAAATGCTTTCTTATGAGAAGAACTGACTCTCACTATCATTTGAAAGGTCAAAACAGGGAGTCCATCAGCCTGACTCCGAAATAATCTGCTCTGAAGGATCCAGGTCAGAGAAGAAAAATGCTAGATGAAAATGTACACGAGTGTTCTGTGAATCACTTGGCTTTGCAGGAAAGGCAAGTGAACTTTTTGACCAAGGCAAAAGTCAAGTGACCTGGAATTGAGCTCAGCCAATCAGAATAATGCAGTTGATCACAATCTGATTAGTGTCTCTCTGTGGCTGTTTTTAAAAATATGTTAAATAAGCTTCTGTGAAATTAACATTGAATCACTAGTTGGATAATATAGCCCTGAGAAAGAAGATGTGCTTCACAAGTAGGTCAGTAGCTGGAGAAATAGTCAAGGACAAAATGATGTATGGTGCATTGGTTTTCAATCTGGACTTCGCCATGATATCTCCTGTGAGATTTAAGAAGACACTAATGACTATTTTCTAGTCCTAACTAAACACAAGTGAATCACCATCTCTGGGAGCAAATCCACCTCCCAAATCTCTAGGGCATTATTCTTTCTTTTTTTTAATTCGAAAATCATCTATTAATGATTCTTGAATTTTGTCACATGTTTAAATTACCTGGGGAGCTTTAAAAAAATGCCTGATGTCCAGGCTGAAGTCCAAATAAATAAACATCACTGCAGGGTGGTGGTGGGAGTGGGTACCCAAGCACCAGGAATTTGTAAAATTTCCAAGCTGATTCTAAAATGCAGGGAAGTTTTAAGTCCGTGTACCCTAGGTAATTTGAATATACAACTACTTTAGAAGTCTATTTTGTTCTGTAAATCCAAAGAAAGGCCATTGGTGACTTTAACTAAGCCAGCAGCATGACCTGATTTATGTTTTTGATCCTCACACTAGCAGCTGTGTAAAGAATGGACTAGTCCAGAAAGCAAATATAGTAGGTAAGAAGCCATTTCAGAAGTTGAGGCAAGATAGAAAGTGACTTGAGTGAAAGTACTGGGTCAAGGTAATGAGAAGCAGTTTTAATTTGCGATATGTTTTGGAGGCAGAGCAAACAAAACGTGTATAAAGTGACTATGGCAAGTGAGAGAGAAGATTCCTTAATTAGAGTACATATTTTGCCTAGTCAGGTAGATGAAAGTGTCTGCAGCAAAAGTTGAAAAGATGTAAGGAGTAGTAGTTGTCACAGAGAAATAACGATATGAGAGCAACAAAAGTATCTAGACCCAAGGCATTCCAAAATTTAAGATTTTAGAATAAGAGGAGAAATCCACAAAGGAGACAGGAAGAAGAAACAGTCACTGAAACAGGAAGAAGTCCAGTGGATTGTGGGGCCCTGAAAGCAAAATAGCAAATAATCAGGAAAGATATGTAATAAAGTATATCATGTTCCACTGAAAGTAGAAAAAGAGGAAAGCCAAGAATTGGTCATTGGGTTTTGAGGAAGATGAATACTGGTTTGACCTTGCACAACGGGGTGGCTACAGTGAATGACTGATTAGTGGGGCTTGAAAAAAGAAGGGGAGGTAACTGAATGTGTGGGAACTCAAGAAAATACAAGTATTTTTATATTTTAAAGAACGTTGCTGTGGCAGGAGGCAGAAAAAATGGAAAGGAAGTTAGATATGGACCTGGGACAAGGGAAGCTTACATACTAATGGGAATGAGCCAGTAGAGAGGAAAAAAAACTGTATGTGGCAGGGCAAAGAGCTTATTAGAGGATCCAGGTCCTTGACTTAGTTAATTGGGTTCTTTTACCAATGGAATACGTCCAAACTAATATAATAATAATCCTAGTAGGGCCCCATAAGGTAGAACCAACAGAAATGGTTGGAAATTTCAGACAGCCAGGTTTGGGGTCAAGTAACTTAAAAGATAAATTTAAAAAGTCATCAGAGAGTAACACACAATGGATTTATCCTCCTACCATGAACAATTATGAAAAGTGAAAGTGTTACTCACTCAATCACATCCAACTCTTTGCAACCCCGTGAACACTAGCCCTGCAGGCTCCTCTGTCCCTGGGATTTCCCAGGCAGGAATACTGGAGTGGTTAACCATTCCCTTCTCCAGGGAATCTTCTCAACCTAGGGATCAAACCCAGGTCTCCTGCATTGCAGGCAGATTCTTTACCATCTGAGTCACCAGGAAAGCCTATCAAAATTATAAAACTAGACAATAATTTGTAATCATTTTTCAGGTAGTGAAACACACAGTAGAAGGCTTTGGTCCTTGAGATAAATATGACCTATTCCCCAAATGCACCCCAGATTTTTGCTTGGTGCACTTTCCAAACCATGATAGCGGGATGTAGAAGCTAAATAGATGATAGTGACTTTTCAGATGATGATAAACAAAAGATTTGACATTTAGAATTATTGAGGTGCTAGATATTTCAGGGCAGAGTACTATGGAGTGGGGACCTGTTCAAAGAAAGATTTCCAAATACCTGTATAGGGTTCCCTTTGAGTCTTTAGCTAGGTACTATGCTTCACATGCATAGGGTAAGACTTTATGAGATCTAGTAGAAAACAACGACCAGGAAAATGTGACACAGGTAAAGATTCCAAGAGTTATACAGTGCTGAGAAGTGTTGGATTTCTGACTAATCAGAGTAGAGAATACACAGGGAATTCAGTTGAAATCTCAGAGAAGTCACAACTAAAAGAGACCTAATCTAGCCCTGGAATAAGGGTTCTTCTAAACCAGCCCTAACCACAAGACTATGAGTTGTCTTAACAGGATAAACTTCTTCACCAGTAAATTAACTGTCTGCAACCATAACATTCAACATTCTTAAAAGTAAGACAACAAAATCCAGACTATCAACACATAGCATGTCCACAAAGCCTTACACACATTTACTGGGTATGGGAAAAAATAGGAAAATGTGAGCCATAAATAAAAGGAAAAAAAATAAAAGAAACAACCTAATGAACATACAGAAGTTGGGATTAGAAGCAAGATTTTAAAGTAGCTATCATAATCATTTTGAAACATTCAAATGAAAATATGTGTGCAATGAGTGAATACATAGAGTCTCTTGGCCTACAAGGAGATCAAACCACTCAATTCTAAATGAAATCAACCCTACATATTCATTGGAAAGACAGATGCTGAAGCTGAAGTTCCAATACTCTGGCCACTTGATGTGAAGAGTTGAAAAGACTCTGATGTTGGGAAAGATTGAAGGCAAAAGGAGAAGGGGGCAGCAGAGGATGAGATGGTTGGATAGCATCACCGAGTCAATGGACATGAATCTGAGCTAACTCCAGGAGACAATTAAAGACAGAGAAGCCTAGAGTGCTACAGTCCATGGGGTCACAAAGAGTCAGACTTGACTTAGAAACTGAACAACAACAATCATAAACATTTTGAAAAATTCAAATGAAAAGATGTGTGCAATGAGTGAATATATAGTGAACACAGAAGAGAAGTGTAAAACATTAAAAAAAAATAAACCAAAGGAAATTCTAGATCTGAAAAACAGTATCTCATCGTTTCTGCTCTGCCCCTAGCACACAACAATTGGGGCAGAGAACTTTCTACTTGAATGACTAATTGCTGCCATGAGTGACAGCCTTTCTTCTTGGATACCTAAATCAGGCAGCTGCTCTCAGAATTTCAGATTTTAATTTGAGTGGTCAAGTAGTTGGATTTTATCACCACTTCAGCTAGATCACATTCCAGATAAGCTAAATAGATCTTTAGGTAAAATAAAGAATCTTATCATTTATCGTTGCCATTTAGAATAAAGAGAGTTCCATATTGCAAACTACAGACTTGCTAACTTTGGAGCATAATCTGTCCTTTGATTCATGAAAAATATGCAAAAATAAGTTGGAGAAACAACACATGAAAACAGCAAACAGTATTAGAGCATAATTATGTGGGTTTTTATTTCAATCTATAGCTCCAGTTGAGGAATGTTTTTCTCTAAGAGGCTTTAAAGTTTTTGGTCTGAGGTGTAACCTGGGAAAAGTAGAACTAGAACAAGGACCTTGAAGACTTTGAAGTTGCCTTCTGGCAGCCAGGGTGGTTGCAAAGCCTCCAAGTGACAATGTCAAAGAGCAAAGCGAGCTGTGATAAGGGAGAGCTCTGTGGCTTTGACAGACTTCATGGAAGAAGTGAGAACCATCAGCTCTGATGTGTAAGTCAGGTTAGAAGGAAACTGAAAAATGCAGCAACAATACTGGAACTTTTAATAAGTAAGCCAGCGTCCACATTTCTGCTTGTTCATCTTCTGTATGACTTAGAAAAGGCAACTGAATTTCTGAGTCACAGTTTCCTCATCTGTACAATAGAAATTGTGAGACTTACTTCTTGGAGTTGCTGAGAGAATGGACTCAGATAACATTTGTAAATGTCCTTACCACCCAGCTAGTTGCAGGGCTTTCCAGTTCCTTTTCCTTTAATGAATGAGTAGGAAGGAGGACAGAGGTGTTCAGGCATGTGTTCTGAAGCCAGGGAGGGATAAACAGGACCAGCTAAGACACAGGTGATGCCATGATCAGAGTGAGCCCACCTGCTTGTTGCCATGACCAAGTACATGCTTGATGTAGGAAGTGATGGGGAACCTCAGAAGTCCTAGCACCGATTGCCCTTGGAAGTAGGGGATACGTATGGTATCAGTCAGTGGGCTGTGGCTCTGCAGATAACAGAACCCAGCAAAGACCCCATGGCCTGTCAACCTGACTCCCCAGACCCCCTCCCTGCTTCTCTGCCCTCTGTCTCCTTTCATCTCTATCAGGATCTGGACACCCATTAGTTGTGCCATCTTGACTATATTCCTTAACCTATTTTTACTTATATTTTTACTTCAATTTTCTTATTTGTAAAATGGGATAAGGGCTTCCCAGGTAGTGCTAGTGGTAAAGAATCTGCCTGCCACTGCAGGAGATGCAAGAGACACAGGTTTGATCCCTTGGTTGAGAAGCTCCTCTGGAGTAGGAAATGACAACCCACTCCAGTATTCTTGCCTGGAGAATCCCATGGATAAAGGAACCTGGCGGGCTACAGGCCACGGGGTCACAAATAGTCGGACATGACTGAGCAAAGCCAAATGGTGGTAACTCCCATTCCTGCTCTTCTCCTTCTGTTTTGCCTTTCCTTCCACTCACATGTACATGACTTTGGTACTGACTGAGGACACGTTACATGGAGGAGGCCAGGTGGTAATCCCAAGTATCAGGCAATTAGTTAGAATAGCGGCCTAGGGAATACAGTCAAAAAGGTAATAGTACAATATACTTCTGAAGAAACTGCAGCAGTTGGGGATAGATAGTGTGTGGGAGGTGAGGTGATAACTGGGACTGTAAAGCTGAGGTGTAGGATAAAAAGAAATGAGAGAAGTGGAATTTGGGGACTCAGTTCCTGCTTATTCCTCGTACCAGGGTCTCAAGGCTTTGGACCATTGTACAGCTTAGCACATTTTTGATAGTTTGGGTCACAGGGAAGATTTATGAAAACTTAATTTAAAATAAATTAGCTGTTATCACAAGGGAAGTTAGAGGAAAAAACCCTTAGCACTTAGGCATGTGACCCATGGCTTACACTGGCAGCGGATAGATGATGACCCTAAAGTCACACTCAGTTGGGTGACCTTGGTGTTGTGAAACCACTTTGAGGGAAAGGACTGGAATTAATGGCAAAACACACCTGCCCTTTGGTTCCTGTTATTGGCTCTGCATTACTGCAGGGCAAGATGCCAACATTATGATTTCCTGTCTGCGATTCCAAAGGTCAGTCTTCTTACACTTCTTTATATCTTCTGATGTGTCCGTGTTTCTGCCTTTTAGTAATGAGCCACCGCATAGTGAAACAAACAAATTATCTAAAAAGCCCCTACTTGACCTTCGTTTGGCAGGAAAAATAAAACTTGTAAAGGCCACTCTCTTGTTGCTATTTGTTAACCCAGTTTTTGACACCATATTCATGCTCTCATGTTGCTTCATTCATCCGTTCATTTTTTCCACAACATACTTATTAAGCATCTATTTTATAAGATGTTTAATAAGAGATATTCTGAGTGTGCCAAAGAATTGATGCTTTTGAACTATGGTGTTGGAGAACACTCTTGAGAGTCCCTTGGACTGCAAAGAGATCAAACCAGTCAATCCTTATGGAAATTAACCCTGAATATTCGTTGGAAGGACTGATGCTGAAGCTGAAGGTCCAATACTTTGGCCACCTGATACAAAGAACTGACTCATTGGAAAAGACCCTGATGCTGGGAAAGATTGAAGACAGGAGGAGAAGGGGACAATGGAGAACTAGATGGTTGGATGGCATCACTGACTCAATGGACATGAATCTGAGATGGTGAGGGACAGGGAAGCCTGGCATGCTGCAGTCCATTGGGTCGCAAAAGTTAGACACGACTGAGTGATTGAACAACACCTGAGTGCTGGTTGTACAGGGTGGTCAATATGGGGAGACCCAATCCCTGCCTCATAAAACTTAGTAACAACCTAAATGGGAAAATAATCTGAAAAAGAATAGCTATGTGGATATGTATAACTCAATCACTTTGCTATACAGTGAAATTAACACAGTGCTGTTCAACAACTATGTATGTATGCTTAGTTATTCAGTCATGTCCACCTCTTTGCAACCCCATGGACTATAGCCTGGGAGGCTCCTCTCTCCATGGGATTTTTCAGGCATGAATACTTGAGTGGGTTGCCAATTCCTTCTCCAAGACAGCTATACTCCAATATAATATTAAAAAGTTAAAAAAAAAGATTTACATTCCAGTGCAGGAGAGAGGCAATGAACATATAGATGATGTCAGACATCTACCTGTGCTATGAAAAGTAAAACTTGATAGGAAGAATGAGAGTGATAAGAGAATGGAGTTTTAGGATGAACAGGGTAGGACAGCCAGAGACCAGTGTGCTCACCACTCAATAGGAGAGGAGGGAGGAGCCAGGTCATCTATTCTGGGTGTTACAGGAAGCCATTGGGGTCTAGTTTCCAGTGTCATAAATCTAATCTAGAGTTTTGATCAGCTACTATCTTGATTAAATACCATCCAGCAGAGAATGGCGATATTTATTTGTATAGCACTGCCACCACAAAAGTAGCTTCCAGTTTTACCTTCAATAAAAAGAAATTCCCATCCCTGTTGACAGCTAGGGAAACCTACAGCCATTCTTCGGAAATAACAGCTACTTTGTTGTTGTTGTTTAGTTGTCAAGATCTGTTTTGCAACCCTTTGGACTGTAGCCCACCAGGCACCTTTGTTCATGGGATTTTGCAGGCAAGTTTAATGAAGTGGGTTGCCCGTTCCTTCTCCAGGGGATTTTCCTGATCCAAGGATTGAACCCGTGTCTCCTATATTTGCAGGCAGATTCTTCACCACTAAGCCACCTGGGAAACCCATATGGCTACTCTGCTGTTATTCAGTCTCCCAGTCGTGTCCAACTCTTTGTGATCCCGTGAACTGCAGCATACCATGTTTCCCTGTCCTTCACTGTCTCTTGGAGTTTGCTCAAACTCATGTCCGTTGAGTCAATTATGCTATCCAACTATCTCATCCTCCGTCATCCTCTTCTCCTCCTACCTTCAATCTTTCCCAGCATCAGGGTCTTTTCTAATGAGTCAGCTCTTCAAATCAGGTGGCCAAAGTATTGGAGTTTCAGCTTCAGCATCAGTCCTTCCAATGAATATTCAGGGCTGATTTCCTTTATGATCAACTGGTTTGATCCCCTTGCAGTGCAAGGGACTCTCAAGAGTCTTTTCCAGCAACACAGTTCAAAAGCATCAGTTCTTTGGCACTCAGCCTTCATTATGGTCCAACTCTCACATCCATACCTGACTACTGGAAAAACCATAACTTTGACTATATGGACCTTTATTGGCAAAGTAATGTCTCTGCTTTTTAATATGCAGTGTAAGTTTGTCATAGCTTTTCTTCCAAGGAACAAGCATCTTTTAATTTCATGACTGCAGTCACCATCTGCAGTGATTTTGGAGCCCAAGAAAATAAAGTCTGTCGCTGTTTCCACTGTTTCCCTATACATAGCTACTTAGAAGCCATGAATTCCAAACATAAAACACTGGACTGTATCTAACACTGAGAAATACCTGTTCAATTACCAACAAGCTATTCCTCCATTTAAAACAGAAAAATCGTTCTTTCCCTTAATAAATAGACCAAAGTCAATGATCGTGTAAACAACCATCATCTTAAGCACCATGAGGAATCCTTTCCAAACTTCGGATACTGTTGGGCTACATGGATTGCATGACAGGACTGGGTATTTTAGAAAATGTACATCTAAAATTACTCTTTCTAGGAGGACAGGTGTAATGTGCTTGCAATTATTGTTTCTTTTGTTTATTTATTTAATTCTTATTGGAGTATAGTTGCTTTAAAATGTTCTGTTAGTTTCTACTGTCAAGCAAAGTGATCTAGCTGTACATAACTCCCCTCCCTTCTGGACTGCCTTCACATTTAGGTCACAGAGCACTGGGCAGAGTTCCCTGTGCTCTCCAGAATATTCTCACTACTTGTCTATTTTATACATAGTATCAATAGTGTATACAGTTTGATCCCAATCTCACAATTCCTCCCACCCCTGTGCCTTTTTACCTTGGTATCCATACAATTGTTCTCTACATCTGTGTCTCTATTTCTCCTTTGCAAATAAGATCATCTATACCATTTTTCGGAGAAGGAAATGGCAACCCACTCCAGTACTCTTGCCTAGAGAATCCCATGGACAGAGGAGCCTGGTGGGCTGCTGTACATGGGTTGGCACAGAGTCGGACATGACTGAAGCGCCTTAGCATGCATGCATGCATTGAGAAGGACATGGCAACCCACTCCAGTATTCTTGCCTGGAGAATCCCAGGGGCAGAGGAGCCTGGTGGGCTGCCGACTATGGGGTCACACACGACTGAAGCGACTTAGCAGCACCAGCAGCATACCATTTTTCTAGATTCCACACACATGTGTTAATATACTGTGTTTTTAATTTTCTGACTTGCTTAACCTAAACGTCCATCAACAGAAGAATGGATAAAGAAGATGTGGTACATGTATACAAATGAATATTACTCAGCCATTTAAAATGGAATAAAAATGGGTCATTTATAAGATGTTGATGGACCTAGAGAGTGCCATACAGAGTGTGTGTGCAATTATGACTCATAGAAATATATGGCAACACTGGCCTGCATTGCCTTTTGGAGATGCAACATAATTATTTGCTTAAACCCATCCCTTCTACCTCTTTAATCACCCTCATCCCCACTGGAAAAGTCTCACTATTGGAAAGCCAACTATGTTGGCAGAAATGTTCATCACAAATAAAGTATTATGCAAATAAAAGGAAACCAATGCATGTATATATGTGTGTATACACACACATATATGTATATATATGATATGTATATATCATAAAGAAAGAAAAGTGGCAGTCCCTCAGTCATGTCTGACTTTTTGTGACCCCATGGACTGTATAACTCGCCAGGCTCCTCTGTCCATATACATGTATTTATATATATATGGCTTCCCAGATGGTGCTAATGGTAAAGAACCCACCTGCCAATGCAGGAGACATAAGAGATTGGGTTTGATCCCTGAGTTGGGAAGATCCCCTGGAGGAGGAAATGGCAACCCACTCCAGTATTCTTGCCTGGAGAATCCCATGGGACTGAGGAGCCTGGCAGGTTACAGTCCATCGTGTCACAAAGAGTCAGGCAAAACTAAACAATTTAGCATGCATAAATATATATATGTATATGTATGTATTTTAAAAAGGAAAACAGCTACTTAGGAGAATTATAACTTAGAAAATATAGAATCTTCAGTCTTTGTGTCTTATCTCTAGTTTAGGCCAAAATCACAACAGTCCCAACAGCTCTGTAATTGTTCCACCTCCAGTTTTGTATCTCCTTGGCCAAAATCTTCCTACAGTGCCTCGTGCCTTCTTCTGTCAAATGGTGTTTCCAGACCCATCCTACTCAGAGACCTTGTGCATCAGGGTCTCTTTGATCTGAGTTGTTAATTGAGCCATGGAACTTTGGATAAGATCTGTTTTCTAGTCTTTAAAACTGGAATCATAATTTCCATTCATTGCTTTGTCTACTCAACAAACATGTGCAGAATACTTTCTGTGTTCCTGCACTGTACTGTGTGCTGGAGTGTGATGGTCTGCAAGAAAAGGATGGTTCTTATTTTCCCAAGGATGCAGCCAGATGTGGGATGCAGGCATTTAACCAAGCAACACCAAACTTCTGTGGCTATGACAGGGTAATGCAGGATGATTCTGGGGAGGCACCCAGGCTAAGTGAAATTTGAGCTGAGATGTAGATAATAATTATTGATAATTTGTTAAAGAAATGCAGAAGCCTATGTGAAGACCCTGGAGAAGAGAATGGCAATCCACTCTAGTATTCTGTCCTGGAGAATCCCATGGACAGAGGAGCCTGGCAGGCTACAGTCCATAGGATCAAAAAGAGTTGGACAGGACTGAAGTGACTTAGTATGCATGTGAAGAACCAGGGGGAACCAGAGAATAGATAGAATAGGGTAAAGCCTGCAAGAGAAGACTATCAAGAGATGCAGCTGGAGATTGAGGACCCAAGTCATAAGGAGCCTTCAAAATATTCTAAGAGTTTGGATTATGTCCAGAAACAATGTGATGGACTGATGATTTTAATCACAGAAGTCACATCATGTGATTAGTGTCGTTGAAGGATTTTTCAGGTGACTGTGTGCTGAATGCCTTCAAGTGGGCCAGAAGGTGGCACATATACCAGTTAGGAAGTTGTTTCAGAAATCCAGATAAGAGCCAATTTTAACCTTGTGTCAGCTTAAATTCCTACTGAAAGCAGTGTTAGTCACAGGGTTGGCCGTAGATCATTTATTCAACATGTAATTCCTGAAACCCAGAGTGAAAGAATGAAGGGAAATGAGATCAAGAAAGGAGGGGAAAAATCCATAAAAGTTGCTTTAATGAGCTAGTTGCTGCTGTGGTCAACTGGGGCTCATTCCTTCTGGGAATCTTCCAAGACATCACACAGAACAGTGGTTCTCAAAGGTGATTTCTGGATCCACAGCATTATCTGAAAGTCATTCAGTCAGTTCAGTTCAGTTGCTCAGTCACATCTGACTCTTTGCGACCCCATGGACTGCAGCATGCCAGGCTTCCCTGTCTATCACCAACTCCCGGAACTTGCTCAAACCCATGTCCACTGAGTCGATGATGCCATCCAACCATCTCGTCCTCTGTCGTCCCCTTCTCCTCCTGCCTTCAATCTTGCCCAGCATCAGGGTCTTTCCTTTTTTTTTTTTTCCCCAATTATTTTTATTAATTGGAGGCTAATTACTTTATAGTATTGTAGTGGTTTTTGCCATACATTGACATGAATCAGCCATGGATTTACATGTGTTCCCCATCCTGAACCCCCCTCCCACCTCCCTCCCTATCCCATCCCTCTGGGTCATCCCAGTGCACCAGCCCCGAGTACTTGTCTCATGCATCCAACCTGGACTGGCGATCTGTTTCACACTTGATAATATACATGTTTCGATGCTGTTCTCTCAGATCATCCCACCCTCGCCTTCTCCCATAGAGTCCAAGAGTCTGTTCTATACATCTGTGTCTCTTTTTCTGTCTTGCATATGGGGATATCAGGGTCTTTTCTAATGAGTCAGTTCTTCACATCAGGTGGCCAAAGTATTGGAGCTTCAGCTTCAGCATCAGTCCTTCCAGTGAATATTCAGGGATGATTTCCTTAAGGATTGACTGGTTTGCTTTCCTTGCTGTCCAAGGGACTCTCAAGAGTCTTCTCCAATACCACAGGTCAAAAGCATCAATTCTTCATTGAGAATTCTTCATTAGCATGAGAACTCATTAGAAAAGGCAGAATCTTGGATCCTGCCTCAGACCTACTGAGTCAAAACTTCTAGGGACATGGCTCAGCAACTTGGGTTTTAGTCAACGCTTTGGGTGACTCTGATGCCTTCTGGTGTGAGAAGCACAGGTTAGAGTACAGCTCACGGTTGTCCCATAAGTTTGGAGGATGGAAAAACAGGACATTTATCCCAATGCCCATACCTCATTGGCGGGTGATCGTCTCCTGCTTTTCTGGGTTGCACCCGTGAAAGTTAGTGTTTGTTACATTGGAGGAGACCCTGAGACAGCAGAGACTCCATTCTTGGTGTGTTTCCATGGCAAAATGCATGGAGCTGTCCAGCCTGGGGTACTGAAACCAGATGGATGGAGACACTTCACCACACATCCTGTCTGTCCATCATGACTAGGCTATGGCAGTGAAGAGGAAGAGTCTCTGAGGACAGGTGACACATTTTCAGAGAAGGTCATTAGTACCTGATGTTGCTGTTCTGTCGCTCAGTCGTGTCTGACTCTTTGTGACCTCATGAACTGCAGTACGCCAGGCTTCCCTGTCCTGTGCCTGATTCCAGGAGATTAAAGAGAGCATATGAAAGAATTCTCAATTTTATGAGCCATTTCCATCTGTAATTGCCTTATACTAACAAGATGTCAGTGGTTATTTTCCATGTAAACCTCTTTGATAAGTTTTTAAATAACATTTCTTTGGGATAGAACCAAATTGAGGGGAGGGATAATGGATCAGTGGTAATTAGACATTCTTCCAGAGGAATTCCTCTGTCCATTTGATGAGGAGTTCGGTGCTCTTAGCAAAATTTCAACCAAATAGACATAGAATGTAGACACTCATTTATTTACCTACCCCCCTGGACAGAATGATTCTGACATGATGTCTTAAACTTTGCAATCTACCCTTGTGGTTGTTAGGTTAATCTTGCTAAAATGAATAAATAAATAAAGCTTTGCTCTATAAAATCTGCAGCCTTTTGTTTTCCTAGAAGTAATTTTCTCACCATGAGACAGACATCTCTTATCACCTATTTTAAATATATTTACATTGTATTGAGTACAGTTGTCTCAGAATACCATCTAGTGAAGTAAAATTGCTCACTATGAAAAGACCTATTGGCTGTGCAAATATTTAATTTGCAGGTTGGAAATGGTTTGTTAATGATATGTTAAAGTTGGATATACCTGCATATACTAAATTAACCAACACCCCTACAACACTTCATATCTTCCAGGTACTAAGAATTATTATAATCTTAACTCATGTTATCCTCATACCAATTCTGTAAAATGAATCCCCAGTTTACAGATAAGGAAATAAAAGCTAAGAAACATTTGACAACTTACACAAGATGACCCAGCTAGAAGCAGCAAAGTTGGAGATCGAACCCAGGTGTTTAGCCTTTGGCTCTGGGCTCTTAGCCATCACCCTCTGCTATTTCTTTGAGAAACACAGCATTGAGTTCCATCTCTAGCTGCTTCCTGTCTTAATATCAGTTCCACCTTCTTGGCTGTTTTATCGGTAAAGTAATGTTCACGATGGCTCATGCCATTTCAGTGTGCTTCTAAAATCCTAACTAACATAGACTCTAACCTTCCCCCGGGCTTCCCAGGTGGCACTTATGGTGAAGAATCTGCCTGCCAATGCAGGAGACACAAGAGAAGTGGGTTCAATCCATGGGTCAGGAAGATCCCCTGGAGTAGGAAATGGCAACACACTCCAGTATTCTTGACAGGGAAATCCAATGGACAGAGGAGCCTGGCAGGCTGCAGTCCCTGGGACCACAGAGAGTAGGACATGACTGGCGGGACTAGACCCAAGCACAGCCTTCTCCTCAGTCCATTCCTCGTGGTGGCTGGAATCCCTATACACCTGTAACACATAGACCCACACATCTAAATGAAGAACTCTGGGAACTGCAAAGCAGAGAAAATTAGCCTTATGAGGAATTGTGGAAAGAAGAGGAAGAACTCCCACGTTTGTTAAATATCTAGTCAATGGTTGACGTGCGTGATCCATGTCCTTTCATATGACCCTGTGACTGCCACGTTAAAAATCCATCCTACGATTAGCCACTAATCTGCTGAAAAATATTTCAGGGTTCTGATACCTTTAGATGCTGCCTCTCCTAGGAAAAATCTGTTTCTTCTCTTTAAGAGAAGACTGAAATATTCTAAAATCACAGTAGTTTAACTCAAAACACTTGCTTTCTCTCAGCAGGTATGTTTTAAGCAGAGTACATGTGTGTATTTTTCATAGGGATTTTTTTTTCAGCATCTCACAAAACTCATCAAATAAGCAGTTACTTAATCTATATATTTTTTAAATAGGTACTCTATAAAGTCGTCTTGGCACCTCAGTTCAACTGGCTTCCATAGTCCCCTTTTGGCACAGAAGGCATATTGGTGTCCGGAATAATGGTCCATGTGTCTTCATCAGACTTTTAGAAAAAGTTCAATACCATGTTGTGTTCTTTATTGCCTTTAGGAAGAGCCTATTAATTCTCCCTTCATCTCCTGTTAGAGGAGGAATAGATACTCAGTGCTTTAAACCTCTCACACCCAAGAGTGGATCCCTGAAGATTTGCCATAACACAAATCAAAAACAAAATGTCACATTCCCTTGGTTTAGTCAAACTGCCACACTCCAGAATCAAGTGTCCCCAGTGCAAGTCAGCTTCCATCTGCATCAGGTCACTGATATAATAAGACAAATCACCTACACTGGGATTGCTTCCTCAGATGGTTCCTAATTGCAAATCCTATGCTTTATTTTCCCACATATGTAAAGCGTTCTTTGTGCTCTCCTGTATGTTAAAATTCTTGGATTTCTTTAAATCACACCTTTGATAAGTTGCAGTTTTGTCTGAATTACCGGTGGCATTTCTCTCTTTTTCAGTTCCTCCCAAGTTTGTGGTTCAACCACGGGACCAGGACGGGATTTATGGCAAGGCTGTCATCCTCAATTGCTCAGCTGAGGGTTACCCTGTACCCACCATCGTGTGGAAATTCTCTAAAGGTATGAGGTCACTTGGTTTGCTTCTTATCTATCAAACATATGGTATATTCTATAGCAGTGGTCCCCAGCTATTTTGGCAGGAAGAACCGGTTTTGTGGAAGACAGTTTCTCCATGGACTGGGCTGGGGTGATGGTTTCGGGAAGACTCTAACGTGTTACATTTACTGTGCACTTGATTTCTATTACTATTACATCAGCTCCACCTCAGGTCACCAGTCCTAGAGGTTGGGACCCCTGTTTTAAAAGGCCAAAAATGAGCATTTCTTCCAAAGATGTTTCTCACAAATATATCCATCCTCACCTCCAACAAGGGTGTCTGTCCTTCGTGTACACCCCTGGTAACCACCTGAGTGTTTTCATTTGGGCCATGGAGTGTTGTTGTATCACAGGGCCTTGGAAAGACCACGTTGGGGAGGCAGGTTATTCATGGACAGTTTTAGCACCTGTGGAAGCTCTCGGTTGACCACCTATACTAGACAACAGTGATCTGCTTGGAGACCCCATACACATGGAGAAACAAATATAAACTGTCAGAATTACTCATTGTTGGAAATTGCTGCTGCTGCTAAGTTGCTTCAGTCGTGTCCGACTCTGTGCGACCCCATAGATGGCAGCCCACTAGGCTCCCCCGTCCCTGGGATTCTCCAGGCAAGAACACTGGAGTGGGTTGCCATTGCCTTCTCCAATGCATGAAAGTGAAAAGTGAAAGTGAAGACGCTCAGTCGTGTCTGACTCTTAGCGATCCCATGGACTGAAGCCTACCAGGCTCCTCCATCCATGGGATTTTCCAGGCAAGAGTACTGGAGTGGGTTGCCATTGCCTTCTCTGAAATTATTTCCCCAGTATTTAGATAAGTAAAGTTAGGTGTCTTCAGAAGGTTAAAATAGAACTACAGTTTGTTTTATTTACCTAGATAACATAGATATAAAACATCACCTGGGTATTACCTTCTTAAAAACAAACTTTCACCCTTAATCATGCTTTCTCTTCAAAGGCACTGCATAATTTCCCAGTATTAAGGTAACATTGTAAACATTACATAAATAAAAATGGGCAGTGTGGAAACTAATGGAAGAACCATTCTAGACATGGTAAAAATCATTTTTGTCTATTTTATCATCTTTTCTAGGAAAGTTTCCTTAACTCTTTGTTGCTGCTGCTAAGTCACTTCAGTTGTTTCTGACTCTTTGCGACCCCATGGACTGTAGCCCGCCAGGCTCCTCTGTCCATGGGATTCTCCAGGCAAGAATACTGGAGTGGGTTTCCACTTCCTTCTCCAGAGAATCTTCCTTGCCCAGGGATTGAACCTGATCTCCAGCACTGCAGCATTGCAGGCAGATTCTTTACCATCTGTGCCACCAGGGAAGCCCTTTTCCAGGAAGCTTTCCTTAACTGTGCTTATGAATGTTTTGGAAATTCTCTTTCCTTTCTCATTCAGATGTCTTAATCCAGTAACTTATTTATTAAGCAGTTGAGGGCCAATATGTACCAATAGGATAAATAAGAAAGCAACAATAAGTAAATAATGGAGTTTTTTCTAACAATCTAAGGCTTAACATACGTAGCATGTTGCTCTTTCTTATGGAAGTAACAACAGTTGAAGAAAATAAATGGCATTCTTGCCACATAGTTGGCTTGAAAGTATTTCCTTTAGGGAGAAGGAGAAGAGGGAGGAAAGAGAGGGATAGACACCATTTGGTTAGGGGCAGAATCAATTAAATTTGTTTAAATCCCTTAGGTTACTGCCCTGTAGCATGCCACATACATTGTCCATATGAAAAACTGTTTATCCCAGAATAAAATCCTGTTATTCAGAATATCTGCCCACATCCCTTTTTATTTGGGGCCATGCTTATAGCCGAATGTTGCATTACAAGGAAACAAACAGCATCCATTTGATTTAATGTAGTTTATATAGGTGTGCTGGGAGCTTCCCAGTGTCACAGTGGTAAAGAAACCACCTGCCAATGCAGGAGACACAGGAGACTCGAGTTCTTTCCCTTAGTTAGGAAGATCCCCTGGAGAAGGAAATGGCAACACATCCCAGTATTCTTGCCTTGCCTGAAAAATTCCATGGACAGAGGAGCCTGGTACGATACAGTCCATGGGGTAACAGAGAATCGGACACGTCTGAGCACCTGAGCTCACCGCACAAGATGCCATGACCACACTGAAGACTCTTGGTCTGAACTGGACCAGGACACATCGGAAGGTGTCAGGGCAGCGTGCACACCAACCAGTAGGATGCGGCTGTGTGCGTCTTGCACCCTTGCCAGCTCGATAATATCCTTTTCTCCCTAAACTTCACTATGTGATGGGTGAATGGTTTAATTTACAAATGTACATTACTAATGATGTTTGCAATATTTTATCCTTTGTTTACAGACCATTTCTGTGTCCCCTTTGGGGAATTTCTTATTCATGTTACTTGCACACTTATCTCCATATCTCATCTATTTATAAGAAGGTTTTTCATAGATTAAATAACCCTGTGTCTGTTATGAGTGTTACAGACATCTAATGCCTTCCCATCACTGGTGTGCAAGTTAAATTATAAAAGCCTTTTTCTCTTTGAACTTTGTATACAATTTAAAATCATTAAAGAAAAATTAACAATTGCAGCAAACAATTTTTTTAAAGTTAAAATTCCCCTTTAAATACATCATTTAAAGATAATCAAAGATGAATACTGTGAACACTTTTACCTAGCTTTTCAGACCTGTCCCCTGGCAAATATACATATATAGATCTGTAGATAAACATATAATTTGGGGTCTTTAAAAAATTGCAGGCATATTCTTCTTCCTGACCCATAATCTTTCTTCAGTTCACAATAGGCAATGAATGTCTTTCCAGGGCAGCAAATATGGATTCAGTGTGACTTTATAATGTTTCTGTCGAGTTTACAGTCATACATCAATAAGTACATCTAAGTTCTCTTGCCTTTCTTAGAACTGAATTCAGTGACTTAATGCCACATGGGTTTACTACTTTCTCCAGCAGATCTTCCCAACCGAGGATCAGACTGGGGTCTCCTGCATTGCAGGCAGATTCTGAGCCACGAGGAAAGCCGGATCATAAGAGGAGCTGGGTATAGCTAGGTCAGGAGTAGTTTTTCTCCCATCAGTCATGAGGGACCCATGCTGTTAACATTTGTCTCTTCTGCCATTCTTCCAAAGCATTGGCCACCATTAATCAGTGGCCATTAGGCTTGGTGGCCACTTCCACATTCCATGGAGAAGCAAGAGCAGAGAGAGAGGGCTGCCACAGCCACCTGAGTCAGCTCCCTCTAAGGGCCTCTCCAGAATGTGTCATAAATTGCTTCTGCTCACATCTCACCAGTCTGTTCGCCCCTCACCATGGGTGTCTGCAGGCTGTGTTACAGCTAAGTATGGCCATCGTGACTGCAACCCTAGCTATTTCACTAAGTAAGAAGAGAAGGTAGAGGCTTAGCAACCAGGTGTGCCCAACACTACTGTTGGATATTGTGTTTGTTTTCTCCAGATGTTCACTGTTATTAAAATGTCACAGTGACTTCCATCTCATTGATCTCTGTGTATGTGTTTAATTTTTTCTCTGTGGATAAACTTCTATAAGTAGAATTACTGGTTCAAAGAGTAAGCAATTTCTATAGATTTCCATACGTACTGGCCACTTGTCATCATTTTGCTCATTTATACTCCTTCCTGCAGTTTATAGTACTGTCTGTTTCTTATGATGAAAATATTACTGCATATTATTATGCTTGGTTTTTTAATATTTTCAATATAATGGAGATGTTGTATATTATTATTTTATGTATGCAAATGATAAAGATGTGTCTTAAGAAAAATTTAGTCTTGCTTATGGAATGTGTTTCCCATAATCAAATAGTCACTAAGATCATAAGTGCAGTTCCCCTATATGTGACCAACAAAAAATGAAGAAAAATATAGATTCAAGCTGTTTCTCTGAGAATTTCAACAATTTAATCCTGAGGCTGCAGAATTCCAGAGTAAATTGCAGTGGTTTAAGGGCAGCTATTACAGAAATGAAACAGTCTTTGCTGAAAAATAATGTTATTACATTTTTTGACCTTGGGTCTGGATACGCAACATCTAAGATATTCAATTCTGTTTCCCGATTTTTTTTTTTACATGAACAAACAAAACCTCTTGTCTAAAGGAGATTTGGGGGGAAAAAATCAAGGTTTAATACTATGGTGGGCCTCACCTGTGTGTCCAGAAATCTGTAGCTAAGCAAATGTATGTCATTTATTGTGGAGGAAATGGGTTTCAATTGCTGTCCTGGGGACTGGGACATCCCCTTTTTAGCTGCTGAGGGGTAAAGAGGGGCTGCTGATGCAAGAGATAACTGATGCTCCGGCCCGTGGGTTGCCTGACATCTTTTGCTCTGTAGTGTTAGTCACTGAGTCATGTCCGACTCTTTGCGACTTCAAGGACCACAGCCGGCCAGGCTCCTCTGTCCATGGGATTCTCCAGGCAAGAATACTGGAGTGGGTAGCCATGCCCTTCTCCAGGGGATCTTCCTGACCCAGGGATTAAATCCATGTCTCCTGTATTGCAGGCAGATTCTTTACTGTCCAAGCTCTCTGGCTGCCCACAAATAGGGTTGTGCTGACCTCTAGGGAAGCTTGGATTGTAGGAGGTTCCAAGGGCAAGAGTCAGAACACATCTGGTATAGGGGATGAGAGAGCTATAGGGAGTAATTTACATTTAAAATAGGGTTATCAGAGAAGACCCCATAGGAAGGTAATGTTTGAGCAGAAACTTAGAAGAAATCGCAGACAAGCCACATGCACATCTGCAGGGAGCTCTGAAGGTCAAGGGACCAAAACCAACAACAGAAGTGGGCTTGTACCTGGAATGTTCCAGAAGAACCAAGGAGGACACGGAAGCCGGGTCCTGTCACTCACTGTGGGATGAGTGCAAAGAGGTTCTGGAGGTCGCAGCAGGTCAGATGGGTGGTTTCAAAGGTGTGGTTTCACCTGGGGGCAGTGGGATCAGCATCACCGTGACAGCAGCGCTGTCCCTTCTTCCCCTGCCCTGTGGCCTCTGGAGCTATTGGCATAATCAGGAGATGCCGTGTGCTCTGCCTAGGGTTTTCAAAGGACCCCACTGGCCCTGCTGTTGAGAGCAGCCTGTGTGGGGGGCTGGAACTGTAGCTGGAGATCCAGTGGGAGGCCTTTGCTGTCATGTGGCATGGATGAGCTGGCCAGGAGGGACAGGTAGTTGATTTCTGAATCGATCTGGCTGGTGGACCAGATGGCGGAGAGAAAGGCAGTCAAACAGGATGCCTGGGTCTTCAAGAGTAGTGGAGGTACCACTTTCTGAGACGGAGAATTGCCTGGAATCAATACTAGGAGTTCAATCCTCACTCTCAGTAGAGATGACCCAACTCCCAATAGTATTAATATAAGCAATGATACATTTTCCAAGTATGCTAATTTTTTTAATCGATGAATGCTTTCTCTAGGTCAGGTCTCATTCCTTCCACGTTCTGCTCAGCCACTGCATGCCCCACTCTGGCATCACCTCAGTTCTATGTGAAATCGAGCCCCTGTTCGTCACTGGTCCATCAGCTATAAACAGTTTTTCCAATGAGGAATATTCCAAGTTCTTTCTTCGCAATAGCTTGCGTCTTACCTTTTTGCACATAAAGTGAGTTTAGCCGGTGGCAGGTGGGAGCTGGTATTATTTTCTGGGAGGGAACAGAAGTTGCCTGATTTCTCCTTAGAAAAGACTTCTTTTTGCCTGCTTGCACAAAAGAGCTGATTTTGAAGTTCAGCGCTTCCCTTGTAACTCAGTTGGTAAAGAATCTGCCTGCAATGCAGGAGACCCAGGTTCGATTCCTGGGTTGGGAAGATTCCCTGGAGAAGGAAATGACAACCCACTCCAGTATTCTTGCCTGGAGAATCCCATGGACAAAGAAGCCTGGCAGGCTAAGGTCCATAGAGTTGGAAAGAGATGGACATGACTGAAATGACTAAGCACATAAATGTATGGTTTTGCCCTGATGTTATTCATGTGGGGTCATTATCCCCCAGATGGGGCATGCCTGTTAAATATGTAGATTCAAATCATCTTTTATGTAAGAAAATTCATCTTGAATCATGTCTGCAATTATTTGTTTTCCTTTATGCTTTGCGTGTGTGTTTGTGTAACTTCAGAGTTTATTTCATGTCACAGAAAGTACACCAACTAAGATAATGGAATGAACAGATTTCACTCTCAGAGAAGATAAGAGTTACCTGGCACTCATTTGAGTTGCTTGAGGGTTAGTTAGGGTGCAGAAGTCATCTTTTTTGCAACATTTCAACAAAGTTGTGGAATTGTTTTCCAGATTTGTTGCCAGGTGTTTTTGGAAACCTTTTATGGTGTTTAGTAGATTTCTGTCTTTGATCCTTTGAGATCAGGAAGTCTTGGCTCTTTTTAGCAGGCATTACAGCAACCTGGGTCTCCATTATGATGTCACTGGATCCCTTCCACCTATCTTCCAGAGACTGTGACTTAGCTGGTAAAGAATCCACCTATAATGCGGGAGACCTGGGTTTGATCCCTGGGTTGGGAAGATCCCCTGGAGGAGGGAAAGGCTACCCACTGCAGTATTCTGGCCTGGAGAATTCCATGGTCACACAACTGAGTGACTTTCACTTCACTTCACTCCCATTTTAATTTGCTTGATATTTTTTTCATGTCTATTCTCTTGTCTTTCCTCCCACAAAATCTGTTCTCTGTGCTCTGTCCAAATTTGCCTGTGTTTTTGTGATTTTGCTTTTTCCTTTCTTTCTCCAGTTCTGCTAGCTTATTTCCTTCACTCTTGAGCTCCTGCTTCACAGACAAGTAGCTATTGTATTCACAGATTTCATCTCTATCATGGCATTTTTCTGAGAAGATTTCATTGTCTAATTTCTCTTTCTGTTTTATTCTTCCATCTTCCTCATAGTATCTTTGCCAGATGCTAGCTTCCTAGCATCAATTGTGAAATGATCAATTGTGAAATGATTGCAATTGTATGGTAGCTTGAGCATTCTTTGGCAATGCCTTTCTTCAGGATTGCAATGAAAACTGACCTTTTCCAGGCTTGTGGCCATTTCTGAGTTTTCCAAACTTACTTCAGCAACATTATCTTTTAGAATTTTAAGTAGCTCAGCTGGAATTCCACCACCCCCACCAGCTTTGTTTGTAGTAATATTTCATAAGGCCCACTTGACTTCACACTCCAGGCAGTCTGGCTCTAGGTAAGTGACCACACCATCATGGTTATTTGAATGATTAAGACTTTTTCTGTATAGATCTTCTGTGTATTCTTGCCAACTCTTCTTAATCTCCTCTACTTCTGTTAGGTCCTTGCTGTTTCTGTCCTTTATTGTGCCCATCTTGGCATGAAATGTTCTCTTGGTATCTCAGATTCTCTTGAAGAAATCTCTGTTGTCATCATTATCATCATTGTTGTCATCGCCTCAGCTCACACAGTGAGCCAATTGTCCTAAAATTGTTTATTGAATAACCCAACCTTTTATCACTGTCTTGAATTCCTTTATAGTCTATGGAAAAAATATGTCTGCTGAAGTCTGTTTTATCCTTCCCTACTTGCACTGTCTGTCTGGCATCAGAACCATGCATACTAGAGGTCTATCGCTTCCTACTACCTATTAATATCTCATATAGCACTCCTCCCCTCACTAATTTTCTTTTTTCAAAAATTTCAAAAGTTTTTCAAAAATTCTCTTTCTTCAAAAATTTCAAAAATCTATCCATATGATAGATTTATCATATGGATTTGTATTTGTATGTTTCTTCTAGTTGAATGTTAGGCTAATTCTATCAAGTTTAAAAAAATTATTCTGAAAAATCTGGGAGAATGTAGGCAATTTAAAAGTTAGCATGGAGACTGTCAAGATCATTAAACTCTTGAACCTTCCCAGACCATATCATGGATAGCCTTTGCATTTATTTAAATCTTCTTATGTCCATTATTATTTTATTGCTCTCTTACTATGGTGTGTGGAGTGAGTATTTATAAGCTTCTGCCTACTGTTCACTTCAATCCTCTTTGGTTTTCTGGGTGGAACAGAATTATATCTAGAGACAGTGCTTCCTGATTCTCTGCAACTGTCCTTGTCTTTCTTCTCTAAACAAGGGAAAAGTGGTCTTTAATTTGGGGGATTCCTATTTTCCTCCACTCTCTAGCACATACAGAGGCTGCAGTGCGATGGAATGCCCCCCCTCCTTTCCTGCCCATTTCTCCTTTCCCCTCCCCATGCCCTTCCTTAGCTGTAGCACATTTGTTGTTCAGTCACTAAGTCATATCCGACTCTTTGTGACCCCATGGGCTGCAGCATGCCAGGCTTTGCTGTCCTTCACTATCTCCTAGAGTTTGCTCAAACTCATGTCCATTGAGTCAGTGATGCCATCCAACCATCTCGTCCTCTGCTGTCCACGTCTCCTCCTGCCCTCAGTCTTTCCCAGTATCAGGGTCTTTTCCAATGTGTCAGCTCTTCGCGTCAGGTGGCCAAGTATTGGAGCTTCAGCATCAACCCTTCCAGTTTCCTTAAGGATTGTCTTGTTTGATCTCCTTTCAGTCCAAGGGACTCTCAAGAGCCTTCTCCCAGAACCACAGTTTGAAAACATCAATTCTTTGGCACTCAGCCTCCTTTATGGTCCAACTCTCACATTCGTACATGACTACTGGAAAAACCATAACTGACTATACAGACCTTTGTCGACAAAGTGATGTCTCTGCTTTTTAATATGCTGTCTAGGGTTGTCATAGCTTTTCTTCCAAGGAACATGAGACCAAAGCTTCCTCGACTCCAACTTTCCCTGGAGACACCTAAGAACCCAGTGCTATTTGGTGCACAATAATCTTGCTTTTGCTCAGGCATCTCCCTCTGTCCCCAAAATGCTGCTGGAGGTTGATCTTCCCTACTCACATGGTGCATTCTACCATGTGAATAAGGGACATCTTGGCTGTCCCTTACTTTCACGGTCCCAGAATTGTCCTCTTCTGCTTGGTGTCAACCCACCTACCAAAACCCTCCCATGTGGCCACAGACTCTTTTATTTTCTCTTTATTTTTAGAAATGTAAAAGCACACCTTTATTATCTCATGATTTTTGTGAGTTAGGAGTCTGGGCACATCTTAGCTGGGTGCACTGTTTTGGAATCTCTCACAGAGTTACAGTTGCTGGCCGAAGCTGTGTCTCATCTGAAGGTTCAACTGGGGGAGGATCTACTTGCAGGTTCAGATGGTGGTCAGCAGAAGCTATAGATTCTTTGTCAGGGCCCACAGGGACTTGAATGTTTTGTTTAGAAATCCACAGGAAAAACATCTGACACTGGCAACACTTCTCTGGATATTTCTATTCGGTGTGTTCAATTACTTGAAAGTGAAAGTGTTAGTTACTCAGTCATGTCTGACTTTTGCAACCCCATGGACTATACCCTGCCAGGCTCCTCTGTCCATGGAATTCTCCAGGTAAGAATACTGGGGTGGGTAGCCATTCCCTTCTCCAGGGAATCTTTCCAACCCAGGGATGGGAACTGGGTCTCTCACATTGCAGGCAGACTCCACCATCTGAGCCACCAGTGAGGCTCATTTCCTTACTGAGAAAACATATGTACTCAATACACCTGGTTAGACTGCTCAGGTGAGCACTCTGGAGCCTCCTCCTACCCCAGGGCTTGCTCTGGAATGTCTCATCTTGCTCTTGCTCACATCTTCTCTCCCAAGGTCAAGGTGACATCAGGGGACCCTCCACAGTCCCCAAGGCCTCTGTCTCCAAATGCCATGAAGAACCGGTAGCATGAGACAAGCTCAAGTTCTCAAGCACCTTGATTTTAGGACATGTTTGCTAGCAATGCCTGTTCCAAACCTCCCTGGTGAGTTGACCAAGACCACCCCTTCCTCAGCAGTGGAGAGATCTAACCCCTCACCCCAGAGATCCCCTGCTTTCCATTCAAACTATATGTCTTGATGGGGGCAAATAACCAAGAGACCCCCTCCCCCAAAACACTCCCTTAAACTAGATGTTCCTCATTTCCCTTCTAGGAAAGCAGGAAATTTCCTACTGAAATAACTCAGTGTGGGGGTAGGTTCTTATAGCCCAGCCAGGATTAACCTCAATTCTCTGGTTCCCAAAAGTTCCTTCCAAACTTTGGTCCCTTAATCCTGATCACTGTACCCTTGGAGGGTTGACTCTGCTCCTGACCTCGGGCTTGAGCCTGCTTCTTATTTTAACCTCCAAGGCATTTAGCTTCATTTCTTTACTCTTGTGGCCACATACACTGTGTCTTGAATGCCAGCTCACAGCCTTTGCTCAGAACAAGTGTCACTTTCATACCCCTGTCCTGGAAATTGGATCTCTGCCTTGGTCATCTGCTTGGCGTTTGGTCTTCTCATCCTGTCTCACCTCCCTGCCTGTCTGTCTGTCTAGCTGTCTGATTACTACCTAGAGCTTTAACCCTGCCTGCTCCCAGACTCACCACCTCAGGTTAGGATGTGCCAAGTCTCCATCTCCATGCATCCAGACTCTTTGGTCCATTGATTTCCTGGACCTGCAGGCATCCTCCTGGATTTTTCCAGCAGCACCTGCTCCAAACCCCTGAACCAGACACATCAAGGCTATGTAGTCACATTTTTCATCCAGTACTCCTTGTACCCACTAACATGCAAATATGACAAGCTATATATCTTGAATGAATACAGAGAAAGAGCTCAAAGAATCTAAAAAGGAGAAGGTGACACCTCCCTGGGACAGAAGTGGTGAAAAGAAACCCAACTTTAGGGTCAAGAGTGGTTCCTTCAGGTACAATAAAGGCAGCTCTGCTTCTCTGTTCCAGGTAGAATCAATGGGTCTTATTGAACAATAATGAGTTCTTGGAAAAGGATGGTGAGTGTGTTACTGAAAGGTGGGAGTCCAACTGCTTGCCACTCAAAAGCCAGCAAACAGGCCAGGTTGATGGAAAGGAAAATTTTATTTATTTCAGATGCCACCAGATGAGGTGGGGAGAAGGCAGACATCTGTCCAAAGGTCAACTTCCGCCCAACCCCCACCACTGACAATCAGTGGGCAAGTTCAGTTCAGTTCAGTCACTCAGTCATGTCTGACTCTTTGCAACTCCATGAACTGCAGCACACCAGGCCACCCTGTCTATCACCAATTCCCAGAGTCCACCCAAACCCATCTCCATTGAGTCGGTGATGCCATCCAACCATCTCATCCTTTGTCGTCCCCTTCTCCTCCCGCCCTCAATCTTTCCCAGCATCAGGGTCCTTTCAAATGAGTCAGCTCTTTGCATCAGGTGGCCAAAGTATTGGAGTTTCAGCTTCAACATCAATCCTTCCAATGAACACCCAGGACTGATCTCCTTCAGGATGGACTGGTTGGATCTCCTCGCAGTCCAAGGGACTCTCAAGAGTTGTCTCCAACACCACAGTTCAGGAGAATCAATTCTTCTGTGCTCAGCTTTCTTTATAGTCAACAGTGGGCAAGAGATTTACAGAATTTATAGACAGAAAAACGGGGCTCCAGGCAGAAACAGCACAGTCAGCTCTGACAGTCATCTTGAAGTTGGTCATCAATGTTCTGACCAGCATCATCTTGATTGTTTTAGGTACAATTAATCTTCAGTTCAAGGGTGATTTGTTTTTAGTTCTTTGAAGTCAATTCTTGGAGTTGTGGCAGCTTATGTCATGGCTACAGTCTGGTCATTGTGTAGTTAACTTCTTCTACCTGGTGGTATTCAGTATCTATAAGATAGCTCACAGGAGATGACTCAGAAAATTATCTATAGCCCTTGAAGAAGGAAGTAAAGGTGCTTGACTTTGCTTATTGGCTACATTATTATTATTTGGTCTCATTTGATGACTGTTTTCCTTTGTTTCTATGTGTTCTCATTTCTCTGATTAAACTTATTCTTTGGCTAAAGGTTTTCCACAGACAAAAGGCAGACTGAGGACATGTGTGGACAAGGACCATAGATAGGGTCCTGCTCTGTTTCAAGCAGAGTAGAGAGGATGAGTGGTCATCGTGTTGTTTTACTTTCTTCCTTATTTGGTAGAATAAAACAACCCGGGATGAATAACTTCTGCCTTCCTCGATGCTAAAATAAGTGTAGTCTCTGGCTCTGGGAGCTGCATCAAGACCACCGTAGACCACTCCCCCCCAACCCCACACCAAGGAAGCTGCAATTACCCTGAGCCTTGGTAGAGTCACCAGGAAAATGGACTCTTGGTCCATCCTGGGCCCTCTTCTTTTTCTCCACTCCTCTGTCTTCCTTCTTTTTCATTGTCTTTCCCCAGGAACTTTCTAACTTGGCCTCTTGTGGATAGGAATAGCCACACTGAGGACAAATGTTTGGGGATCTCTTTCTCCAGGGAGATGGCAACTGAAAACCTCACACAGTCAACACAGCTGCAAGGGCGCCTCACAGCCCACCATCCCAATACAAAGCTGTGATGGCATCAGCAAAATTCAGCCACTCAGACTTCCTCCAGTATCACATACCCCTTCAGCAAGTACTGAGTCATGTCAGTTCATGGTTCCATTTTCTGGTAATTGAGTGAGAGAACTGTGTTCCCTCTTGATTAAAAAAAAAAAAAAAAAAAAAGACCCTTGCAGTTTAAGTACAGGGTAAAAGTTATGAAATCAGATGATAAACTAGTGGACCACCAAGTTCTAACAACCCCTGGGCAGGTACTAGTCTAGGCCACCTAAGTTCAGTTGTTTTCATAGGATAGGATTCTTTCGGATAGACATAAAAAGATTAAGGTTTACAAAAGAAGTGATCTTGACACTTTTGAATGCTGGAGAAGATTCTTGAGAGTCCCTAGGACAGCACAGAGATCAAACTAGTCAATCTTAAAGGGAATCAAGCCTGAAAATTCATTAGAAGGATTGATACTGAAGCTGAAGCTCCAATACTTTGGCCACCTGATGCAAAGAGCCAACTCATTGGAAAAGACCCTGATGCTGGGAAAGATTGAAGGCAGAAGGAGAAGGTGGTGACAGAGGATGAGATGGTGAGATAGCATCACTGACTCAATAGACATGAATTTGAGTGAACTCTGGGAGACAGTGGAGGACAGAAGAGCCTGGCATGCTGTAGTCCATGGTGTTGCAAAGAGTCAGACAGGATTTAGTAACTTAACAACAGCAACACAACCTTGATGCTGTCCTAGTGAGGGTGTGATGTTGTATCAGGAAGGAATTTAATACAGAACACTAGATGCATGCATATTTTTAGAAGGAAGGGAGGGAGTCAGCTGCTTTTCAGGAACTTAACAAATGTGGGAACCATTTGCGGTCCCTGCTACCCTAGAATGAAGTGGTAATTTGTTCTGGGCTTGGATGTCTGGTGTCTCCACATGCAGGGACTGGCTGCTTCTAAAGGAGAATTGTGATTTCTCCTTCCTTCCACTTTCCGAGTTGTACTCAGGTGCCTCTCGCTGGTGAAATATAAACTAGAATCATGACAAATCAGCCAAGAAAATGTGCTTCTCAGGCTTCCCATCCCTGGGATTTAGAGAAGAGTTTAGAAGTGCAGCAGTAGCGCTGAGATAGACAGACACTCTCTGATGCAAACATATAGACAAAATGTGACGAGCGCATTGTGTACCATGATGGAAGCTTCTTTCTTTGGGTTTGGGAATAGCCCCCCAGCCTGAAGTTGGACCCGTGTCTCAGGACTGTGCCTCTGTCCACTTTGGAGTTCTCCTCTAGAACAAGACTCCTAGAACCCAGCCCTCTGTCACTGGTCAAGGGTTCCCTTCTCACAACCACACCTGAAACATGTTCAGCTGCTGTTTTCTGGGCACTTACTCTCTCTGTGTGTCCCATCCTCACCCCATCTTTGTTTCTACTCACTCCCTTCAACCCACCAGCTCTTCTCAGAGCAGGAAGGCCCTCTCCCTGAGAAAGGAAAACAGGTCCCTTCCTCAGGAGAACACCGCTTTCTCCATAAGGTCGAAAGAGACTGTGCTTTGATTCTTTGGTGTAGGAGAGAGATAACATAGAGCTTTGTCATCTAGGCGCAGCCCAGGGAGCAGAAAGCCATATCCTTCCTATTTTGTCCTACGGAAAAATCATCTTTCACCTTCCAGGAAACTCTGAGTGTTCTCATTGACCAGCATCTTCTGGTCCCAGCATATGGGCACTGATGCCCACTTGCATTCATGCAGTCTTGTTCCCTTTTGTGTGAACAATCTATATGGCTTAGAAATGGGTTCTTCCTCCCATTTCATATATGATGACATTAAGGATGCAGACAGAATAAGCTAATACTTGCTCAAGGGCCCAGTTCCTAAGGTTTCAGAGATACCATTAGAACTCAGTTCTGACTGTTGGTCAAATTCTCTCCTTATAGACCAGCAAAGACCTCAAAGGGAAGCAGAGATGAAACTAAGATGGTATTTACTGCTGCCTTCAAAGCAGGCTTACTAGGCAATGCTCGGTTTCTCTTTTTCCACAGTTTTCATCCCCTCAGTTCTTGAAAGTCCTGCTAGGCATAGCTTTTCAATAAATAAGAAGGGTCACGCAGTAGGAACATAACCAGTCATTCAGTGTGTGCCTTACATAATGCGTGAACACTTTCTTTTCATGTAATGGAGCATTAAAATGGTCCCCACTCGACCTCAGCTAGCCACAGAAAACGGACAGATTTTTAATTAATGATTTCTGGTTGCTGTAAGTGTATCTTCTAGCTAATTACCCAAAGTGCTTATGTTATGCTAACAAGATTGCAGATTTTTGAAATAGAGTGTGCACTGTGTTAAATTTTGTTCTTTACGATAATGATGCATCTAAAGTCAATGACCTATAATTCTGTCAAGTCATGGCCAAGTCCACTTTCCTCTGATTGAACCTGTGCTCACCGTTGGAACTGTTGTCCATATGGTGGATGAATGACTCTGTTTAGTATGATCACATTTATAAATGCTATATCCCATCAAATCTGGTTCATTTTCTAGAAAAAAAAAAAAGATGTAATGGTATTCAACTGCATTTACATGTTGTCTCTGCCTCCACTAGGATCTTTTAGAAATAAAGAGACTGCTCTCAGTCCACACAGGAATTAATAGATAATCTTTTTCAGCTACTCAACTGAGAAAGCTTAGCAATGAAGCTGAATTGTATTATAACTCTTTACTATAAATGTGCCAAATATTGTGTTTCTCTGGTGAAAATTCTTCAAGGAAAAGAAAGCATTTGTGTTTTTGACATGAACAGTCCTATAAATGCCTCACATTCTATCAGCAATTTTGATCTTTCAGAGCTTTGTAACACATTTTTATATAATTTGTAAATTCCATAGCATTTTCAGATTTCCTGGTTTGCTGCCTTATGGATATATTTTAAAAAATCCTACATTTGGCTGAATTTTCAGGTTGTGTGTATTAATCTAGATCTGGCTCCCAATTTACAGCTTTGAGAAAGGCATCGATAGCCTTTATAGATTTTTTCAAACAGTTTACCAAAATTAAGCACATAAATAAAAATCAAAGTCTTTTCCTCTTTTTAAGTTTCAATAATATTTATCCTTACCATAAAGAACATATTATCCATAAAAAGGAGTTTTATAATTTATGAAACAAGACCTTAAAAGATGCAATCAACTTTTATAAGAAAAAAGTATGATCATCTCAATAGATGATGAAAAGGTAGCTGATAATATCCAAAATGCAATCCTGATGGAAACAACATGAAGAAAAATACAGTTTTCTAAAAATAGGAATATAGAATCATTTTTAGGACTCAAAGTGCTTTGGCAAAAGAAGAAAAAGACAAAATCCAGTAGTTCAGTTCAGTTCAGTCGACTGAACTCTTTGTGACCCCATGGACTGGAGCACGCCGGGCTTCCCTGTCCATCACCAACTCCTGGAGCTTGCTCAAACTCATGTCCATCGAGTCGGTGATGCCATCCAACCATCTCATCCTCTGTCATCCCCTTCTCCTCCCACCTTCAATCTTTCCCAGCATCAGGGTCTTTTCCAGTGAGTCAGTTCTTTATATCAGGTGGCCAAAGTATTGGAGGTTCAGCTTCAGCATCAGTCCTTCCAATGAATATTCAGTACTGATTTCCTTTAGGATTGACTGGTTTGACCTCCTTGCCATCCAAGGGACTCTCAAGAGTCTTCTTCAACACCACAGTTCAAAAGCATCAATTCTTCAGTACTCAGCTTTCCTTATACTCCAACTCTCACATCCATACATGACTACTGGAAAAACCATAGCCTTAGACTTTTGTTGGCAAAGTAATGTCTCTGTTTTTTAATATGCTGTCTAGGCTGGTCATAGCTTTTCTTCCAAGGAGCAAGCATCTTTTAATTTTATGGCTGCAGTCACCATCTGCAGTGATTTTGGAGCCCCAAAAAGTAGTCTCTCACTGTTTCCATTGTTTTCCCATCTATTTGCCAGAAGTGATGGGATCTTCATTTTTTGAATGTTGAGTTTTAAGCCAACTTTTTCACTCTCCCTTTCACTTTCATCAAGAGGCTCTTTAGTTCTTTTTCACTTTCTGCCATAAGGATGGTGTCATCTGCATATCTGAGGTTACTGATGTATCCAGTAGATACATGAATATAGATAGCAAAGAATATAGACACAGTGTTCACCAAAAAACAAGTACAAATTATTGATGCATTCATTAAAAGATGCTCACTTATCTATAAGCATCCCTTCATAGATCATAGCCTTGTTGTGGCAAAAGGGCTTGTGTAAGTCAATGAAGCTATGCCCTGCAGGGCCACCCAAGATAGATGGGTCAGAGTGAAGAGTTCTGACAAAATGTGATCTACTGGTGGAGGGAAGGGCAAACCACTCCAGCATGCTTGCTACAAGAACCCTGAATAATGTGAAAAAGCAAAAAGATATGACACCAGAAAATGAGTTCCCCAGTTCAGAAAGTGTGGAATTAAAAGATGCTTTCTTCTTGGAATGAAGGCTATGGCAAACCTGGACAGCATAATAAAAAGCAGGTATGTCACTTTGCAACAAAGATCTGTATAGGCAAAGCTATGGTTTCTTCAGTAGTCATGTATGGATGTGAGAGTTGGACCATAAAGAAGGCTGAGCACCAAAGAATTGATGCTTTCAAACTGTAGTTCTGAGAAGACTCTGGAGAGTCCCTTGGACAGCCAGGAAATCAAACCAGTGCATCCTAAAGGAAATCAGTCCTGAATATTCATTACAAGGACTGATGCTGAAGCTGAAATTCCAATCAGGTCACCTGATGCAAAGAACTGACACCTTGGAAAAGACCCTGATGCTGGGAAAGATTGAAGATAAAAGGAGAAGGGGGTGGCAGAGGCTGAGATGGTTAGACAGCATCACTGACTTAATGGACATGAATTTGAGTAAACTCTGGGAGACACTGAAAGACATGGGAGTCTGCCGTGTTGCAGTTCACGGGGCCTCAAAGGGTCAGACGTGACCTAGTGACTGAATATCTATAAGCAAAAGCAAAAAATAATACAAAAATCAGTAAAATCAGGTAAATTAAAATAATGAGATATAAACCATATTGATGAAGATCAAAAAGAGTAATAGTGCACATGTCTGAGGAAAAAATGAACCCCAGCCAGTGGAAATAAAATAGCTCCATCTTTTACTAAGCAACTTAACAATACATTTCAACACTCAAAGATACAGAATTCCACTCCAAGGATTTACTAAAGAGCCCCCTTTCCACTATATCTTTCTGCTGATGAACTGATTGATAAGCAGAGAGGTTCGCTGAAACATGGCCCTTATTCTTGTGGAATAGGAAAGATGTAAAGTCAACTAGCATTAAATGATTAAATAATTAGAACAGAAATTAGAAAAAACAAGCAGCAATAGTGTGTACATAGTCTATGCCCTACCACAGTTTAAGAATTTAAATGTCTCTAGCACCTTATGAAGGAAGAACTATCCTTTTTACAGGTAAGGACACTGAGGAACTGAATGCTTTCCTGCTTACCTAGTTTCTTACAGTGTACTGGGGATTGGTTGCTGTGTAACAGATCACCCCTAATCGTAGTGACTTAACAATAATAATGCATGCTTACAATCTTCCGGTTTCTCTGGGGCAGGAATCTGAGTGTGGCTTAGTTAAGCCCTCTAGATTAAGGTCTCTCCGCACTGCAGACAGTTTCCGGCCAGGGATACAGTCATCTCAAAGTTCAAGCCCACTTGTGTGGTTGAGGGCAGGATCCAGCTTCTCACAGAACTTTGTTTGAAGAAAACCCTCGAGGCAATCTCTCAGTAGGGAGGCTTACAATATAACAGCTCACATTTCCCCAGGGTGAGGGTTCTGACCTGAGAGAGAGAAACTGACAAAAGAGGACACCATCTTTTGTAACCATAGCAAATTGTCCTGGATCTGCCACATTGTGGATGCTTAGTAATTGGACAATAAACACTATTTTGTAAAGACAAAGCACAATTTTATATGTGCTTAAAGGAGAAAAGGCCAGTTTTTACTCCAATCCCAAGGAAAGGCTATGCCAAAGAATCTTCAAACTACTGCACAGTTGCAGTCATTTAACATGTAGCAAAGTAATGCTCAAAATCCTTCAAGCCAGGCTTCAATAGTACATGAACCAAGAACTTCCAGATGTACAAGCTGGATTTAGAAAAGGGAGAGGAACCAGAGATCAAATTGCCAACATCCATTGGATCATAGGGAAAGGAAGAGAATTCCAGAAAAATATCTACTTTTGCTTCATTGACTATGCTAAAGCCTCTAATTGTGTGGATCACAACAAACTGGAAAATTCTTGAACAGATTGGAATACCAGACCACCTTACCTGTCTCCTGCAAAACCTGTATGCACGTCAAGAAGCAACAGTTAGAACCAGACATGGAACAAAGGACTGGTTCCAAATTAGGAAAGGAGTCAAGGCTGTATATTGTCACCATACTGATTTAACTTATATGCAGAGTACATCATGCAAAATGCCAGTCTGGATGAAGCACAAACTGGAATCAAGATTGCTGGGAGAAATATCAATAACTTCAGATATGCAGATGACACCACCTTTATGGCAGATATTTTCATTAATCATCAAACATCTGTTTAAATATTCTGTGAATATTCATATGAATTAAGTTTTAAATAATTAATATTGTGTGTGTTTCGGTTGTAATTTTTCATGTTGTACATTTTGATCATTTTTTGGTCTATTCCCAAGGAGGAAAAGATGTAGGAATAAGAATAATTTTGTTCATTTCATCTTACTTTATAAAACAGTAGCTGATACTGAAAAAGTAACACTGAAAGTATTCAGTTGACCAAAATATTTGTTTGCATTTTTCCATGACTATTGCATGACATCTTTCCAAACAAACTTTTTGCAAACTCAACATTAGAAACTACTATAATGTTTTTTTCATTCCTGATTTTGAATTATTTATAAATAAGATGAATTAAAACCATTTATCTATTAGAATGATGTTATGAAAGGCTGTCTAAGCCACCACAGAAATCTCTTTCATACATTATATATGAGATAAAGAACTAAAGCAGATGTGTGAGTATTGTTAGTATATACCACTCCTTTAACTTTACATCTTTCCATATGGACTGCCCTGATAGCTCAGTTGGTAAAGACTCTGCCTGCAAAGCAGGAGACCCTGGTTTGATTCCTGGGTTGGGAAGATCCGCTGGAGAAGGCGTAGGCTACCCACTCCAGTATTCTTGGGCTTCCCTTGTGGCTCAGCTGGTAAAGAATCCACCTGCAATGCGGGATACCTGGGTTCAATCCCTGGGTTGGGAAGATCCCCTGGAGAAGGGAGAGGCTACCCACTCTGTTCTGGCCTGGAGAATTCCAAAGAGTCGGACATGACTGAGTTACTTTCACTTTCACTTACATCCATATACTTTTTTTTTTTTTTATCAGTGATACCTTTAAATCAGATGTCAGCAAACTGAGCCACAAGTCAAATCCTGCTCAAAACCTGCTTTTGTAAATAAATGTTATTGAAACATGACTGTGCTGATTTATATATTTGGCTTCTTCCGTAGTTCAATGAGTAAAGAGTATGCCTCCAGTGCAGAAGACCTGGGTTTGATTCCTGGGTCGGGCAGATCCCCTGGAGAAGGAAATGGCAACCCACTCCAGTATTCTTGCCTGGAGAATCCCATGGACAGAGAAGCCTAGCAGGCAACAGTCTATGGGATCACAAGAGTTGGACACGACTGATCAACTTAGTACCCACATACATGTATTTTCTATCACTGCTTTCATGCTTCAGTGACAGAAATAAGTAATGTCACAGACTTGCAAACATAAAATATTTGTGACAGCTTGCAAACCATAAAATGTTTGTTCTTTGGCCTGTTACAGAAAAAGATTTCCAGTCACTGAAAATATTGAGAATTTCTATCCATGAACACGGTATAATGCTCTGTCTCCATTTATTTAGGCTTTCTGTAATTGTTAGCAACAACTTTTGCAGTTTTCAGCAGGCCAGTCTTGCACTTATCTTGTTAAAATGTATCTCTAAATATTTCATGCTTTAATGCAACATTATTTCTTTTTAAAAATTTCAGTTTCCAATTGCCTGTTACATATATAGATACAATTAGCTTTAAATTTTATATTTTGATATGTCCATGTATTCTATGACTTTGCTAAACTCACTTATTTTTCTAGCAACTTAAAAAGGCACTTTTGATCATATATAAATAATTCTGTCATCCATGAAGGAAGGCAGTTCTATTCTTCTTTCCTAATATATGTGTACTTTATTTCTTTTACTTTTTCTATTGCTCTTGCTAGAATCTTCAGAATAATCTTGAATAAAAAGGTAAAGACCAGAGCTTCTTGTCTCTTTCTTGATCTTTGGTGGAAAATAATTCAGTTTTTACAGTTGAGTAAAAAAATGATGCTAACTGTGAGTTTTTTGAAATCTTTTCTCAAGTTATTCCATTTTACAACTAGTTTACTATGAGATTTTTATCAGGGTCTTATCAAATTGTTGAATTCTATAAAATGTTTTTTATTCTTTCTTTGTATTCATTCAAGTAATCATATTGTGCTTCTTGTGTTGGTCTGTTGATATGAAGAATTTCATTGACTAATCTTTGAATTTAAGCCAACTTTGCATTCCTAGATTAAGTTTCATTTGGTCATGACATTTTTTTTTTTTATATGTTGATAAACCTAACTTGCTAACATTTGGTTAAGGATTTTTATGTGTGGGTTCGTTATGGATTTTGATCAGTGGTTCTAAGGTATTTTTTGATTTTGGTATCGAGATGGTGTTGGCCTCATAAAATCAGTGATAAAGTACATCTTCCTCTTGTATTTTCTGAAAGACTTTGTGTAAAATTGGTATTTTTTTCTTTAAGTGTTAGCTAGCCTCACTAATGAAGCTGTCTGGGCTTTGAGTATTCTTATGGGAGATTTTTAACAATAAATTAAATGTATTTATAGATACAATAAATTAAATGTATCTATATTTTCCAGAGTGTTCTTTGAGAGTTTATTTCATCCCAGAAATTTATTATTTAATATAACTTTTCAAATTTATTGGCACAAAATTATTCCTAATATTTTTCTATTATCCTCTTAATTCAAGTAAGGGCTTCAGTGATAGCCTCTTTCATGATAGTCATTTGTAGCTTATATCTCTCCCTTCTTCTTGATCAGTCCTCATAGAAGTTTATAATATTTTTTTAAGAACTATATTTTTGTTTTATTGATTTTTTTCTTTAGTTTTTTTCTGTTCTCTTATTTCATCAATTTCAGTTTTCCTCTCTATTAATTTCCTTACTTCTCCTAACTTTGGATTTTATTTGCTCTTTATGTAATAGCTTCTGAAGGAGGATCACTGATGTGTCATCTTTTTCCTTTTCCAATACAAACATTAATGCTACAAACTTCCATCTAAGTGTTGCTTTTAACTGCATTCCATGCATTTTGATATATTGTTTTTACATTCTTATTCAACTAAGAAATATATGTATATTTAGAAGATATGTATATATCTTCCAATTATTTTGGTGATTTCTTCTTTGACTCATGAGTTATTTAGAATTGCACTGTTTAATTTTCAAATATTTGAGGTTTTTCCCACATACATTTCTGTTATTGATCTCAATGTTAGCTTTTCTGTGGAACTAGAATATCAGTTCAGTTCAGTTCAGTTGCTCAGTCATGTCCGACTCTCTGAAACCCCATGAACCGCAGCACACCAGGCCTGCCTGTCCATCACCAACTCCCGGAGTCCATCCAAACCCATGTCCATTGAGTCGGTGATGCCATCCAACCATCTCATCCTCTGTTGTCCCCTTCTCCTTCTGCCCTCAATCTTTCCCAGCATCAGGCTCTTTTCCAGTGAGTCAGCTCTTCACATCAGGTGGCCAAAGTATCGGAGTTTCAGCTTTAACATCAGTCCTACAAATGAATACCCAGGACTGATCTCCTTTAGGGTGGACTGGTTGGATCTCCTTGTGGTCCAAGGGACTCTCAAGAGTCTTCTCCAACACCACAGTTCAAAAGCATCAATTTTTCTGCACTCAGCTTTCTTTATAGTCCAACTCTCACATCCATACATGGCCACTGGAAAAACCATAGCCTTTACTAGATGGACCTTTGTTGACAAAGTAATGTCTCTGCTTTTCAATATGCTGTCTAGGTTGGTCATAACTCTCCTTCCAAGGAGTAAGCGTCTTTTAATTTCATGGTTGCAATCACCATCCGCAGTGATTTTGGAGCCCAGAAAAATAGTCAGCCACTGTTTCCACTGTTTCCCCATCTATTTGCCATGAAATGATGGGACAGAATGCCATGATCTTTCTGAATGTTGAGCTTTAAGCCAACTTTTTCACTCTCCTCTTTCACTTTCATCAAGAGGCTCTTTAGTTCCTCTTCACTTTCTGCCATAAGGGTGATGTCATCTGCATATCTGAGGTTATTGATATTTCTCCCAGCGATCTTGATTCCAGCTTGTGCTTCCTCCAGCCCAGCGTTTGTCATGATGTACTCTGCATAGAAGTTAAATAAGCAGGGTGACAATATACAGCCTTGACATACTCCTTTCCTATTTGGAACCAGTCTGTTTTTCCATGTCCAGTTCTAACTGTTGCTTCCTGACCTGCATACAAGTTTTTCAAGAGGGAGGTCAGGTGGTCTGGTATTCCCATCTCTTTCAGAATTTTCCACAGTTTATTGTGATCCACATAGTCAAAGGGTTTAGCATAGTCAATAAAGCAGAAATAGATGTTTTTCTGGAGCTAGAACATAATCTGTATTAATTTATCTTATAACATCTATTGAGCTTTTTATTATGGCCCAAAATACTATCTCTCTGGGTAACCGTTCCATGTGCCCTCAAAACCAGCATGGAATCTGCTGCTCTAGGATGCAGAGTTCTATAAATGTCAGTTCAGTCAAAATGATTGATAGTGATGTTAAAGTCGTCTATATTTCAAATATTATTTCTTCTAACCCTATCTTCTTTTTTTGAGACTTTCACTACCCAGTGTTAGAGTATTTGATATTGTTCTACAGCTCTAGGGCAAGTATTCTGCCTTTTTCACTCTTTTGCACTTTTTGTTTTAATTTGTATAATTTCTGTTGGCCTAGCTTCAGGTTCACTGATTATTTTCTCTACCGTATTCAATCTGCTAATTAGATTAAGGAATTCCTTACATCTAATATTGTAGAAATGTTGTTTCTAACACTTTATTTATCTTTCTCTTTTATATGGTTTTAATGTTCTTTCTGAATTCCTTACCTGTCTATGGTTATTAGTCATAGTTGTCAGAAAGTTCTTATTCGATAGTTTCATACTAAGGTTTCAAGACTGTTGATGGTTTCCTCTCTGGTCCTTTTTGCTTGCTTTTTTTTTTTTTTTTTTTGTATCTTACATTTTATTATCTTATAATACTCTGATGCATAAAAGAGTAGAAACAGAATTGAGCTATACTTATTTCCAGTTCTTTACTTCTTCCCGCTTGTATGTCCAGGATCTTGTCCTCTCACTCTCTACCAAACATGAAATTGTTTACATATGCCATAGCTCCTCACTGGGTATTTTAAATTCTTTGCGACTAACTTTACCCAGTTGCCTGTGACTTCTGCTCTGTGATTCATTCCAAGAAAAGTATGCTTTTGTGGATTAACAGTCTCCTTTTGGTGGTTAGAATAGAAGTGATATTCTTTCGTGTCTTTCTCCATCCTTTTCAGAAATGGAATTCTATTTTTTAAATTTGAATTCATTCATATATCTTCTCTAGCAGTTCTCTTTTGATAGAACCCACCTGCTTAGCGATGCTGCTTGCCTTTCAAATTCACTGTGGAGGGTCCCCTTGGATTGGATACATAGTTAACTTCCTTGTCTCTTGGGTGGAGCTGAGACAGGGAAGGGAAGGCACAGCAGCAGTCTCTGCCACTGTGACCTGAAGGACACCAATAAGTAAATGATGAGTTACGGGAGAAGCTACAGGAAGAAGTGTATCCCCTCTCATTTCATTCCCCCAAACGCAAAGTCTGAAGTTCCCCACATGAGTGGGTGACCTCCCACCTGTTCAGGTCCCATGTAGGTTCTGGGGACACAGAAACCAGCAGCTCTTCTCTAGAGCACATATTTGGTCCATGCTTCGGGCTTTCTCCAGAAAGATGGAGTTGTCTTCACCTGTGCGTATTCTCCCCAAATCTTCAGATTCAGATCAGAATACAGAGAAACCTTTTCAGCCGTTCAAGACCTAGACCACACCCTCCTACGTCCCAGAAGGGGGAAAAGCAACATAGCAGTATCATCTGATTCATCCAACTACTGTTTTCCCAGAAATCTCCCTTATCTTCTGTTTTATTATTTCTAAGCTTATTTTTCAAAATAGTTTCATATGGATCTTTTATATGGATAACATTTCTGACCATAGCATAGACATCTGGGCTATATCTCCTTGAATGCAAGCATTTTCAGGTGTTTTAACTATGCTCTGTCTTAGTGCAATGATCTAACATTTATTTAATAACATTAAATGGTATTAATAGTACACTGTATTTCTAGATCACACTTAGAAGGGAAGTTTGCAGTATCGGTATTCTCCTTGTAGTCTCAGATGTGTGCATCATGGGAAGTCTTCAAATGTCCACCCCCTGAAGCACTCTTGTTTACATTCATTTTAAGTCCCTGGGAACACAACAAATTAAGTTAGTTACACATAAGATGTCTACTTCTGTAGTCATTTTACTGTGATTTCTGTGAATAATTTATCAACCAGTTAAGGCTCATCAAATCTGGCTTTTTATGTTGAAACTATCTGTAAGGTCTCTTACTGTTTATCTCAACATTTGAAATGCTATCATTTTAAATAAACATGTTTCTCCCTAAACAAGAATTTCATTATCAGAAGAAAGAAAAAAACTCTTGGCATATCAGGTGCCTGTCCTCTCGGATGTGTGTTTAGCATCTGTCACTTCTCCTTTGTCTGATGACCTTGAGTTTATTGTCTCCCTGTATTTACTCCTGTTGGCATCACCATTCCTCTTTATTTTATTTTATTCCAGGTGCTGGGGTTCCCCAGTTCCAACCGATTGCCCTGAATGGCCGAATTCAGGTCCTCAGCAACGGGTCTCTGTTGATCAAGCACGTGGTGGAAGAAGACAGTGGCTACTACCTGTGCAAGGTCAGCAACGATGTGGGCGCGGACGTCAGCAAGTCCATGTACCTCACGGTGAAAAGTAAGGAAGACGAGCTCTTCATTTTACCTAAATAGGGCTCTGGGGCTTCCATTTTCAGTGGTCTCCACGCACACTGTTTAAAAACAAAACAAAACAGTGGTTTGTTGCAGCTGGGGGGTTGATGCTTTCCTGTCCTAAGCATACAGTTGAAGAGGATAGTAGAAATCCAGCAACTTTCAGAATATGCAGACTGTGCATCAGAATATATGTCTGGGGCAGGGAGCCCTGGGTTTCCCTCCCTCTGCTCCCCTGGCCATGGGTCCAGGCTCTGAGCAGCCCAGCAGATGAGTGGGTTGCTGCCTTTGGCACCCAGATTTCTCTCCTCTTGATTTTATCATGGAAAAGCCTTGTGCATGGTCTCAGATGTGTTCTTTTCAGAGGTCTCTTCATGCTTTTTGTCATTTGCAAGCTTATCCATAGATTTCCTTCTTTAAGATCACTGTGAAATCAAGAAACTGGAAACCTCATTATCAACATACATCCCTACAAGAAGATAAAGCATGTAGGACTAGACTTAGGGTCCATGTTGCTGACTGATCTTATAGGAAAGGTACCTACTAGTGAAATTATTTTTATACTTTGGTCACTAAACCACCAAAAAAAGGACATAAAGTAGACCAGCTTCTACTGAGCATTGCTCATTAGCAAATGGTTGTACATCTAGTTTACAGTGAATGGCTTATGTCTTTCTCCATTTATATGCTTTTCTACTGGATAGATTGAGATTTCTTCCTTACCACAAGCTTTAATCAGACTTCCTCTTGCTTATTTTAACTATGCTGTATATAGGTTTTCAAGGATCTCTACCATATTATTTATTAGGACATTGGACTTAAAAGTGAATTTCAGTGCTATGTGTGAGAGAGACAGAGACTTGAAGACTAGCTACACAAAGTCTAGTATCCAATCTATTTTACTAAGAACTTATTCTAATTAATCTATTTTTTTCTAATACAACAATGAAAATATCAAGCTATCTATTGCTATACTTTTGTATCATGGACAGATTATAGTTCTGAAATAAGGTTGCTTTGAAATATTAATACATTGTGGACATATCAATACATAATTTTGACTGCTAAATGTCATACTCTAGAAAAACTGATTTGCAATAATCAGAGGACAAAAAGTCATATCACTTAAATCCAAAGTTGAAGTGGTAATTTTTAAAAATAATAAATTGATGAAATATTAAGGAAACTCAAGATTTGAGAACCAAGATTGACCAGTATTGATCCATCTTTTCCCATCAAAAAGAATATATTTTGCAATGCTTTAACATATTTTTAAAAATTTTGCATGCTAAAAATAGCATATTTTAATGAAAAATTATTCTATTTTCCAAAACAATAAGTGAGAAGAGGAACATTGTTTTACATTTTTACAAATGCTTTTAAAATATGGTTTTATAGAAGGCTGTTCAGTTCTGATATCTCTTTCTTCATTTAGACTGTTAAAATACATTGTTCTGGTTGAATTAATAAAGAAAATTTAGTTTTGTACAGACATATTGTCAGAAAAGGTAAGAATATTTTAGTAGCTTTCTCAGATAATTGTGGATATTCTTCAGTGATTCTATACCAAAACTTAACCAGTCATGGTTTTCAAGAAAATGGTTACCATGTGGAGTTTGAAATAACATTAATGACTTTTCATACTTGGTTACACTATTCCATTGGTCTTTCTTGCCTTTTAAATAGAAACTTTACACAATCACAATTTTGTAACACACTATGGAAGTGAAAGTAAAAGTCGCTTAGTTGTGTCCAGCTCTTTGTGACCCCATGGACTATACAGTACAGTACATTTCTCCAGGCCAGAATACTGCAGTGGGTAGCCATTCCCTTTTCCAGGGGATCTTCCCAACCCAGGGATCGAACCCAGGTCTCCCGCATTACAGGCGGATTCTTTACCAGCTGAGCCACAAGGGAAGCCTATAACGCACTATGTTGGTCATTTTAAAAACATTGGTTCACTGAGTTACAGCAATCTAACAAATGTTTGACTGAGGCATTTCACTAGTGGTGGTGGTCATTCAGTTGCTAAGTTGTGTCCCACACTTTTTGACCCCTTACACTGTAGCCCACCAGGCTCCTCTGTCCATGGGATTTCCCAGGCAAGAATCCTGGAGTGGGTTGCCATTTCCTTCTCTAGGGGATCTTCCTGCAAAAATCATAGTCATTAATATTACCACTCATCTTCCGAGCAAGGTGGTTAAGAATAACATATTTTATAAAAAAATTGTTTTCTATCCCACTCATACATATCTAGGCTCTAATAGATACAGAAGCCTGTGAAGGATATAAATACAGGCGACCATGGACCTCACCTTTGTGAATGAAAGACTTTATGTTTTGAGAAAGGAGACATCAAGGCAGGAGTAGAGCCTGCTAATCACAGTGCAAGGAAAAGAATAAGGTGCACAGAGATGCCTAGGAGGACAGCACCATCATTTTGAGGAGATTAAGGAAAGTGTCAGGGTGAAAAATTCTTTAAAAATAGGTAGAATTCGAAAATGCAGAAATTGAAGGTTTCCCCACATCTCTCTTCATACCTTGATGCTGGTATTATAGTAGATATGGGACCAGAAACTCGTCCACTTGCTCTTAATGGACTTTCCCTCCATGGGACCGTCAGGCCTGGGTGTGGACAGCACTGGTCCAGCAGAGGGCACCCCTGTCAGGACAGAGGGTGGGACACCTGGAACACATAGGTTCCCATCCCTTGTGGAATCAGTGACTGCAGAACAGCACCCAGGGTGCCAGAGGTTAGTCCTGAAGGATGCAGTGGAGTTCGAAAGATAGAGCTGTTGAGGGTAAACGGAGGCACGGGAGGGAGAGAGAGCAGATATAAGAGGTCACAAGACTCAAAGCGAGAGGTAACTGTGTTTGAATGTTGTACCGGGTAGGTGGAGGGGACTAGAGAAAGAAACATTCATAGCGAGTGTTTGTTCGTCAAAGACAGATGTTCTTAGAGCTGGCCAATCTTAGTTTCTGTCTCTCAAACCATACAAACTATTAGCAGAGAGGTGCATTTATGAAACAGTTCATTTTACCAATTCTTGATAACCCTCAGGTAGCTTTGTACAAGATTGAAGTCAGGAGGACAGGGGATGACAGAGAATGAGATGATTGGATGGCATCACCAACCCGATGGACATGAGTCTGAGCAAACCCCAAGAGATAGTAAAGGACACGGAAGCTTAGCGTGCTACAGTCCATGAGGTCGCAAAGAGTCAGACATGACCGAGTGACTGAACAACAACAAGCTTTGTACATGATTTCAATTCCAGGCGTCTTGTATCTTTAACCCTCTAAAAGCATAATGTTTAAACTGTGAAAAGTAAAAACATAATTTCAGGAAGAGATATAAAACCATGGAGACAGAAGATACACAGTGACTCTGTTGCTCCAGTGGTATCATTTAAACAAAAACAACAGCTGACGGAGGGATGGCTTGCTCTCGTTCCTTATGTACTTGCTTAACAACACTATTAAGTCTGTGAACCCTGACAGGTTTAGGCTCAGCACACAGTCATGGTAGACCTGCCAGTTGGTGTGTAGATAGCTCTTTTACCAGGAAAACAGGAGGCAGTGGGAGCGGAGAGCCTCCACTCTGGCCTGGCACAGTCAGACTTGGTACCCAGCTGCCAAGCAAGCAGATTGCACGTCCCTGCAGCCATGGCGGGATTATACCTGACACTGCAACAGAGATTCTGGGCCCTTCTTATCTGATGCTACCCAGGGTAGCATCAGAGTTCTTTAATGTTTCAAAAGAAACTGCACTGCCTTCAGGAAAAATATTAAGTACTCTCTCTTTTCTATAAGTCATTAAAAAAAAAAAAACTGGTCTGCAAATATTTTTAAATGCAATAGGACAGGGCTTTCTACCCGATGGGGTTTGTCAGGAAATCAAGGCGGCTTCTCAGATGAGAGCTCCGGATGCCCAGGGAGGCTTGCACTGAATTTTACATACACTTTAAAGACCTGAACACCACTGCTAGAGTCTGGTGTGGAGGAGGACTCAGTGGATGCTGGGAACCAAATCCTGGCGCAGACTGGGTTTCCTGTCTGGGAAGTTTTCTTATCACCACTCTAATGATTTCAAAACCCACCGCTCTAATAATAAAGCAATTTTATGACTGTCTCCCTGCCATCTCCCATTTTGGAGTCAGACATAAAGAGGCCATGGAAAGGGAAGATAGCGGGCAACCACATTTGGAATGAAAGGTCATGAGATAGAAAGCCACCATGAGATAGTAAAATAATCAGTGCATATCCTTCCAGCTTTGTTGGTATTCCTGCTTCTTGTTCAACGTTATCATCTCAATGCTGATTGATCATTTATGAAAGATCATCCCAGGGATAGGGACCCAAAACACCAGATAATGTTCAGGGCTTTTGGCAAAAAGGACAGGGGAGCTAGGCCTGACTTTGAATCAAATTTGGCCTCTGGTGACCATGCTACACCCCTCACCCTAGGCCCATCAGGGGCTGCAGAAGCCTCTCCCACCCCCACATCAGGGACCACTTGAGATCTGGGGAATGTGGTTTTTTGTGCTAAGAAAATAATTCCTGAAGTTGTAGAATCTTTAAAGTGAAAGAGCTATCTTCTCAGTTGCCAAAATTGCATCCTCCACTGACCCAGGTTTCTGCCCTGGCCAATCTGAGCCTGTGTGCCTCCGGGAACACTGTTTTCCGTGTGGATCTCTGGCCATGATGCCAGGCAGTTCTTCTTGCACCCACCACTCTCACAGATCCCTTCTGATCCCCACATGCTGTGCAATAGAGCATCCCTTATCAAACAGGAGCAGGCGCTTCCCTGGAGAGTCTGTCACTCGTGGAATCCACCCTCCCCCACCTCTGGCTCCCAGAGTCCACCCATAGATAGGTCTATGGTCCAGTCTAGTCTTGGTCCTCAGGCCCCCACTCTGAGCAGGTCTCTGGGTCCCATGCCATTTGATCTCCATGTTCCCAGAATGTAGGGACGCATGAGTCTGCATGCACCAGCTCCAGTCAGACAGTCCCCAGGTCCTGGCTGTTTCTGGATAATAACATGATTTGACCTCAGGCTACGTCTTGTCCTGTTATTGCCAGAGTGGGCGTAGGGGTGGAATACAATATTTCATCACTCTACACCACCGCCCCAAATAGAATCTGTTCATATCCACCCTTGGACAGTCCATTCAACCCCTGCAACTTCCTGCAGTCATGGGCCACCTCAGGACCCACAGGTTCACCCACGAACACCTACAGCCCTGCCCCGTGATGCTCTGGCGGGAGGAAGGAGCACTACCCCAGGCTGACCCCCAGGGAGGTCCTGATGGCCTGAGTCCATCCCACAGGACGCTCCCAGGTTCCCCTGGTCACTCTGAAAGCCCACTCTGTACTCCAAGCATCAGAGATGCAGGCTTGTACTCTCTCTTTGTTTGGTACTCACAGAGAGCAGACTCACGTTTGAATACCCTGCTGTTATTGTTCAGTCCATCTGTCGTGTCTGACTCTGTGAACCCATGAACTGAAGCACCCCAGGCTTCCTGTCCTTCACCATCTCTGGACCATGCTCAGACTCCTGTTGATGATTCTGTCCAACCATCTCATCCTCTGTCACCCCCTTCTCCTCCTGCCTTCAGTCTTTCCCAGCATCAAGGTCTTTTTCCATTGAGTCAGCTCTTTGCATCAGGTGGCCAAAGTATTGGAGCTTCAGCATCAGTCCTTCCAACGAATATTCAGAGTTGATTTCCTTTCGAGTTGACTGGTTTAGTCTCCTTACTGTCCAAGAGACTATTTAAAATTTTGTGTCCCTTAAACTGTCAAGATAGCTTATGTGTCTCTTAGTCGAATGCTACTTTCCCTCTATTACTTTAATTCAGAGAGCTTCTAAATCAAACCTCGGAACCTTGATTCCTGGGCCCTGGAGGACTGTGAATGATGCCATGGGGTTTGCAGTCCCCTGAAACCGTATGTAAAAATGTATGTGTTTATCTGGGGGGTGGAACATGTAGCCTTTGTGATATCCTCAAAGGGATTCGTGATGCAAAAAAGGTCAGCATGACTCTTCTAGAAAATCAAGGCCCAGATGGCCTAAAATGAAGACTGTGTGTTGTACTTTTCAGGCAAACATCTCAGAACATCGGGCTGTAAGCTACAAGCCCACAATGATAGGGTCACCCAGGTGGAAAAGGAATAAATAACCGTGAACCAGTGGCAAACTAGGTATTATTGAAAACTAGGTTTTGATATTTCTCTATCAAATGAAAGATCACATCCACATTTTTAATGCAGCCTTGGGGTTGGTGACATAAATGGATCAGTGCATGCATAATAAGTCACTTTAGTCGTGTCCGACTCTGTGCGACCCCATGGACAGCAGCCCACCAGGCTCCTCCATCCATGGGATTCTCTAGGCAAGAAAACTGGAGTGGGTTGCCATTTCCTTCTCCAAAGGCATATATAAGCACCCTGCGATCAACAGTCAGGCTCCAGACCCACACTGCCTGGGTTCCGTCCGGTCCAGCCCAGGGCCCTGCGCAGGTGACTCACCCTCTCTCCAGGACTATGAACCCAGAGACAGTGCACACACCTCTCTCTGGGGTTGCAGTGAGGCTGGCGTGAACCATCATGTGTAAGGGCTCAGCCAGACACGTGGTTGGTGCAGGGTGAGCGCAGCTGTTGTTGAGCTGGAGGCTGTGACTACTGGTGTCATCATCATCATTCCTAAATTACACCCCCCAAGATGGATCAGTGCCTCCAACAGACTACAAGGTGTCCTGATTCAAAATCACCCACTTTACGTACTTTCCTAACTGTGGGGCCCGCCAGGCCCCCTCCACGGTATCGGACGTGTACGCAATACACGTATGTGCATGCTCATAGCCCTTGCTCTTCCCGTCTGAAATCCAGTTGGCAGAGTACCCGCAGCTTTTGTGATGATGTCTGTGTCAGAAGTAGAGGATGGAGCAGAGCCTGGAAAAGGAAGCGTGGAGAAGTACAAGAACCTGTTAGCTGGCGGGACTCTCCAAGTGGCAGTATTGCCGATGGTGGGTGCTGGCTCCTGCCGGGGAGGGCAGCTGAACATTTGCATTTCACATCTTCACTGAGCCTGGAATCCCACCTGCTGAAGGTTCTTGGTGTTAAGAAGGGATCTGTGAGATGGGAAGGCTACTAGAGCAATTACAATTTGTCTCCAGCCTCAGTTTCAGTTCCCCTCCTCTCTAAATATAAAGTGTTAAATTGTGTCCTCCTAGAATTCAGATTGATGTCCTAACCCCAGTACCCCCAATTATAACCTTGTTTGGAAATAGGACTTTTATATATAAAATGTGTAAAAGGAGGTATTGCTGGAGTCCTGTGGACCTCAGTCCAATAAGACTGGTGTCATACAAAAAGGGGAAATTCGGACACAGATGTGGAGGGAATCTGCCATGTGAAGACAGACATTGGACTTGGGCTTCCTCAGCCAAGGGAAGCCAGAAGAGGCAGGAAGGATTCTCCCCTCAGTCCTTCAAAGAGAACACTGCCCTGCCCACACCTTGGTTTCAGACTCTGGGCTCCAAAACTGTAGCAGAATAGATTTCTGTTATTTAAACCACCGGTTTGTGGCACTTTTTAACGCTATCCCTGCATGTTCTGAGTGCCAGCAGAGATGTTTGGCTAAGTCTTGTTGACTCAGAGCAAGCACAACAGCTAGGTCACCTGCCTCAGCAGGTAAATCCTAACCTGTCTGAACCAGTGGATGTGAACTCTAGTCTGGACCCACCAAGGGCAGCCTATTCCCTTTGAGCACGATTGGTTTAAGGATGGGCATGTGACCAATTTTGGTCAATGAAATGTAGAAGAGATCATTCTGAAAAAACTTTCCTAGTCTTCATAGTAGACTCTGCAAGAGATAGACATCTTTTAATTCTTGACCCTATCTGGAGGTAATACCTTGATGTGTGGTGACCACTTTGGCATTTTCTTGAGGATAAAATTGATACATAAAGGAAGGTAGAATAAAAGCAACAAAAAAAGTCCCTGTTTTCCATTAGTAACCCCGTATATCTCCTAGCCACTTCCCCATAATTCATCGACCCTTTAAGCCCAACCCCTCTTTTTTTGTTAAAAGGATACATAAGCCCCTGAGTCTAGCCATTTCTTTGAGTTTCATTTTTTTTTCCTGTGAACTCCTATGCATGTAAAAATGAATAAAGTTGTGTGCTTTTTCTACTGTTGGAAAGAAAAACAGAAAAGTAGAGATTTGTCCCTAATCTACTGCATTTGCAATCTCCCCACCTCCAGTTTCATGATTGTCTGAGAGGACCAGTTATTTGATGGCTTTGCTGTCTCAGCCAGTGTGGGTCAGGGTATTCTCATTTACAGCTGAGAGCATCCAAACTAAATAGGAAGCAGACAGCAGGTCATGGGACTCAATTTCACCATTACTGCTCCTCTCCCAGCAAGTCAGGCTGAGCACAACACCCCTGAGGGATGGAGGGGTCCTATTTGGGTTGAGGAACCCAGTCTAAACTGGAATTCATCCAGCATGCTGCTCTGGGTTAGGGGAGGAGGGGTCTGCAAAGGAATGACAACTGAGGGTCAATGGCAAGCTGAGGACCTCGGGCACATCCCAGAGCGGGGTTCAGTCCCTGGTGGATGGAGAGTGAAGGACACCAACAGCATTTTTTCAATGTCACCAGACTAGTAGTCCTCTGTGGAAGAGATCATGTGTTTTCCCTCTTTACTTCTTTTTCCTCTTTCTTCTGTTTGGGGGTCATCCTTCTGCTCAGCAGCTGAAGTTATTGTTGCCTATCTGGGGTCGTCTGCTGTTTCAAGGTTTCTGTGGGTGATGGCAGCAGCATTCTGGGTCCTCAGTTATCTGTCGCCCTCCATTCTGGCATTCTCTGAGATGCCTGCAGACCCACCTGGTCACTGCCTAGCTACCCACAGGAGCCCCCTCTCGGTCACCCTGTGACCTGTTGCATTGTTTAGTAGTCATCCAAGATGTGGGTAGATAATATATGCAAATATTGGGACTTCTACTCTCTGTGACTCCCTTCTTTCTAGAATTTCCCTCTAATTTTCTAACTGCTTTGGCAGTCCTTGACTCTGCTCTCTTTAGATGAAGCTAATAGGCTTTTACTACTAATCCATACCCCGATTTAAATAGTCCCCTGGTAAATAAATAAAACCAGACCAGTTTTATCATAAGTTCCACTGATTCATCTGGTCTGTCATTCGCTTTATGAACAGGTGCATGGAAATAAGCTTATGGAAAGGGGAGGCTTGGAGTTTCCCCTGTGACAGTTAACACCACGTTGTATGCAGGTATCTGGGCTATAAGCTCACTTTTCTCCTGGGGACTCCCAGGTTTGACCTCCCTCAGGGACAATCTGAACAACTCATGTTAGGACATGTCCAAAGACAGTGCATGAGAAGTCACTGATGAACATCTGTGATGCAAGGGTGGGTCATGGAGGGGTGCCTGTGGCCACCAGGGCAGTGACCAGTCATCTGCTCTTTGCAGCTCCAGACGTGGCTGCATCAGAAAGAGAGAGGGTGTGAGCAGTGGGCCTTTAAATATGTATATTTTTCCTATTTATTTATGTAAATCCCCACATGCTTAGCCAAGTGATTCCAGCACCTAGGTGTTAGGTGTTCACATGTGTGCATCTGTCCATTTAGCTGTTGATTTTAGGGATTGTGATGGAGGACCACAGGGGCTTCCCAGGTAGCTTGGTGGTAAAGAATCTGCATACTAATGCAGGAGATGGAGGAGACGTGGGTTTGATCCCTGGTTTGGGAAGATAGATCCCCTGGAGAAGGAAATGGCAACCCACTCCTATACTCTTGCCTCGGTAACCCATGGACAAGGAACCTTGAGGGCTATGGTCCATGGGGTCGCAAAGAGTAGGACAGGACTGAGTACACACACGTGCATGTTCTTCCATAAGGTAGTTACAGCATGTTAAGTGGAAGTATGGCTATATTGTCTTTTCCAGAGAATAAATGTGGCATAAAGAAGTGTGTGTGGTGCCAGGTTAGCAAGTGGTGAGTTTGTGACAGTTAATGTTGTCTGTCCACTTGGCTAGGCTATGGTGCCCAGTTTTGGTCAAACACCTGTCTAGATGGTTCTAGGAAAGTATTTTTTGGATGAGTTGTTGTTGTTCAGTTGCTAAGTCGTGACCAACTGTTTTCGGCCCCAGGGACTGTAGCACACCAGGTTTCCCTGTCCTTCACTCTCTCCTGGAGTTTGCTCAGAATTAAGTCCATTGAGTCAGTGATGCCATTGAACCATCTCATCCTCTGTTGCCCCCTTCTCCTCCTGCCCTCAATCTTTCCCAGCATCAGGGTCTTTCCAGGCTCTTCACATTAGGTGACCAAAGTATTGGAGCTTCAGCTTCAGCATCAGTCCTCCCAGTGAATATTCAGGACTGATTTCCTTTAAGAGTGACTGGTTTGATCTCCTTGCTGTCCAGGGGACTTTCAAGTCTTCTCCAGCATCACAATGAGATTAACATTTGAATAAATAGACTCTGAGGAAAGCAGATTACCCTCTATAGCAGCGATCCCCAACCTTTTCAGCACCAGGGATCAGTTTCATAGAAGACAACTTTTCCTCAGACCAGGGCGGGAGTAAGGGGATGATTTTGGGATGATTCTTGTATGTTACATTTATTGTGTGCTTCATTTCTACCATTATTACACTGTGATATGTAATGAAATAAATATATAGCTCATCATAATGAAGAATCAGTGGGAGCCCTGAGCTTGTTTTCCTGAGCTCAGGTGGTAGTGTAAGCGATGGAGACTGGCTATAAATACAGGTGAAGGTTCACTCTCTAGCCTACTGCTCACCGCCTGCTGTGTGGCCTGGTTCCTAACAGGCCACCGACCAGTACCAATCTGTGGCCTGGAGGTTAGGGACCCTGGCTCTCTAATGTGAGTGGGCCTCGTCCAATCAGTTCAAAGTCCTTCACAAAAACAGATGGAGCTGCCCAGAGGGAGAGGCATTTCTGCCTCCAGGCTACCTTCTCACTAGAGCTGCAAAGGTGACCCTTCCCTGGGTCTCCAGCCTGCCCGCTTCCAGCCTGCCCCCAGCCTTCATTATGATGACCCTGCTCCTTAAGACAAATTTACCTGTACCTCCATCTGATCAGAAGAAGGAAATGGCAACCCACTCCAGTACTTTTGCCTGGAAATCCCATGGACGGAGGATCCTGGTAGGCTACAGTCCATGGGATCAGGAAAAGTTGGACACGACTGAGTGACTTCACTTTCACTTTTCCCTTTCTTGCGTTGGAGAAGGAAATGGCACCCCACTCCAGTATTCTTGCACAGAGTCGGACACGACTGAAGCGACTTAGCAGCAGCAGCCATCTGATCGGCTCCCTTTCCCAGAGGACCCTGACTAACAGACTTTGATGCTAGTGGCCGGCAGCCCAGGAAGGACCCGGTTTCCCCATGTGCCTGCAGCTCCACAACCACAGTGTCTGCCTCCAGGAAGTCATCCATCCTGACAGGCTGTAAGTCTGACATCATTTATAAAGAGTTAGAACCAAGGACATTCTCAACAGGTGCTCGGGGTCTGCTGCCTTTTCATTTGGGACTACCCCCATTTTAAAGGTAGAAATATGCATTAATACCTCCTGTATTTGGGTGCAGGAAGCTGGCCTCAGAGGACTTGGAATTAGCACCTATGTGCTCAGTCGTTCCGTCATGCCTGACTCTGCGACCCCATGGACTGTAGCCCGCCAGGCTCATCTGTCTATGGGACTATTCAGGCAAGAATACTAGAGTGGGTTGCCGTTTCCTCCTCCAGAGGATCTTCCCAACCCAGGCATGGAACCTGTATCTCTTGTGCTTCCTGCATTGGCAGGTGGGTTCTTTACCAGTGAGGCACTTGGGAAGCCCCCACACTACACTTGGTCGTAAGTCAGAAGGCTGAGGGAGGCCAGAACGTAAGAAGGACAGGTGTAGAACTGGGGTGCAGCTGCAAGGGGGCCCCCTGCTGACCCTACAGCGAGCTCTGAGGCTCATCCGGCCCTTCCGAGCTGTCTGGCGCTGAGGCTGGAGGCCTTGCCTCGGAGATGCCAGGGCCAGTACGCATGCTCACAACCCAGCTTCTCATTCGTTTACCACCCAAGTCTTGAACGTGCGGCCATAGTCCTTCATGGAAGCAGTGCTTAATGACTTCCAGCAACCTCCGTGGCCATCACCCGCCAGGAATCTTTCAAATGTTCTCATTAGCTGTGAGGTTGGGGGCGCCAGCCCGACTCCGCGCAGCCCAGTGGCCGCCGAGCCATCACAGGCGCTGCAGCGGTGCCGGCCTGTGAGCGTCGCCCTCTTCTTCATCAGCAGCAGAGATAAAAGGAGGCCGTGGTGAGGCTGGCTGGGGACTCAGCCCTTCTGGCTTGACTCTTCTCAAGGAAATGTGACACGCTCGCATTGGCCACTGTGTTAGCAAGCCGTTCATCACACATGTCCACTCTGAGTGTGGAAGTTTAAAACTAGTATAAAGCAAAGCACAGACGATGCACCAAGATAACGGAAATCTCCATATCTACAGCTCACCCTGCAGCGCAATATACCTTCTCTTTTCTCTTTACACCTGCCATTCCCACCTCCACCTGTCCTTCCTTAGTCTTGATGGTCTTCATCTCCCTTTTCGCAGGTTCTTAACTCAGGCACGCATTTTTGTTGTCATCCCTCAGTCGTTCAGTTGTGTCTGACTCTTTGAAACCGCATGGACTGCCCTGTGCCAGGCCTCCCTGTCCTCACTGTTTCCCAGAGTTTGCCCCCGACTTTACCTTAAAACACCAAAACCTTTCACCTCTGTAGGAGTGTTTCAGAGATACAGACACAGGAAGACTGTTGAGGTTCCCAGATGCTGACTAGATGAGGCTCAGAACAGAGACCGTGAAATCCTAGCTTTCCCTAGGTCATTCTGGCTGCCTGGCCCCTGGAATTGAAGATTCCTGCTTGTACATGCACAGTCTCAGACTTAAATGCAAAGGTCACGAGGTCAAGGTCACTGTGAGTAGAATCTGCAAAATCAAAAGGTGACACTGTGCTTGGGCTTAAAAATCAACAAGGAGACCACAGCCTTCACCTGGATCCGCTCTGCCACACCTGAGACCTCCGACCCTTTGTCCGTGGAAGCCTCCTGCCCCCAAGGCACAGGGCCAGTGGTCTGGCTCTGAGGGCCAACCTTGATAGAGGCTTTGGAGGGATTGGGGTCTGCTGCCTGGGAGCCAGCTCCACCCCTGGGTTCTGTCCTTACAGACGGGCACTGTGGCCTTTCCCCACAGATGGGCTCCCATCTCCATCTCCATCACACCAGTGGCTGCACAGTGAACATCAGATCATGACCACTTCAAGTGTGGGTGCCCCGAAGCTGCAAAGCCAGCCTCCCAGGCTGCAAAGAGAGGTGCTATTGCACCCCTGCCGCTGGAGACCTGGCCCACTGCACCTTTCAGATTGACAGCAAAATTCATGCACAGCCTATAGGAACCTCTTGCAGTATTGGCTCCTCCTTGTTCACAATGCTGCAGACCCTCCATCCAGGAAGTCTGAAGTCCCCAGCAGTGAGGGACCCCTCCTAGTCCTCTGGTCCTGCTTCAACTCCCTCCAACAACCCAGTGAGAAGCTCATGTAGCTTTGATTTGAATGCCTCTATTGACGGAGAACTCACTACCTCTACAGGCATCTTATTCCAATTGAAATATCATGAATATTTTTTTATAATACTATGATAGAATTCCTACATTGTTCTACAAAAAATACTTAGACACTTTCAATATATGCTAATTTCCAACAGGGCTGCAGTTTGGGTCACTCACTCGTGTGCAGTGTTTCAGATGAGAAAACTGATGTTCCTGAAAGTTAAGAGGAACTCAAGGTCATGTATATAGACTGACCAACTGGTCCAGGTTTGCCTGAGAATCCCGGTTTTAGCCTTAAAAATTCAGTGTCCACAGATGTACAGAACAGACTTTTGGACTCTGTGGGAGAAGGCGAGGGTGGGATGTTTTGAGAGAACAGCATTGAAACATGTATATTATCTAGGGTGAAACAGATCACCAGCCCAGGTTGGATGCATGAGACAAGTGCTCGGGCCTGGTGCACTGGGAAGACCCAGAGGATCGGGTGGAGAGGGAGATGGGAGGGGGGATCGGGATGGGGAATACATGTAACTCCATGGCTGATTCATGTCAATGTATGACAAAACCCACTACAATATTGTAAAGTAATTAGCCTCCAACTAATAAAAATAAATGAAAAAAAAAATAAATTTTTAAAAAAATTCAGTGTCCAGAGGAGTCCTCCCACAGCGGGAAGTTAAGAGCTGAGGTTTACATCTTTGCTCCACCAGACATCACACCATGACCTGTGGCTGCTTTTCTAGTTCCGCTGTTCAGAGTCTGAGTCACTGCTCTGTGCTTTCCCTCCGCCTTAGGTTTTCCCTGCCCCCACATTCTGAGCAGGGCACACGTGGCCCGGAGTCGCTGGGGCTGAACCCTCCTCCTTGTCAGACATCCAGAAGGTGGGTCTGGAAGTCTTGCCCATGTTCACTCACTCCCCGTGGACATTCTTCTTTGTTATATGATTTTTATGTATTAATTTTTTCATTATTGGTTGTGTTGGGTCTTCATTGCTACACGGGCTTTTCTGTAGTTGCAGAAAGTGGGGACTACTCTCTAGCTGTGGTGCACAGGCATCTCGACGCAGTGACTTCTCTTGTGGCAGAGCAGGGGCTCTAGGGCACGAGAGCGTCAGTAGTTGTGGCTCGTGGACTCCGAAGTTGCGGTTTACGAGTTCTAAAGCACAGGCTCAGGAATCGTGGCACACAGGCTTAGCTGCCCCAAGGCATGTGGTATCTTCCTGGATCAGGGATCGAACCTGTGTCTCCTGAAGTGGCAGGTGGATTCTTTACCACTGAGCCACCAGGGAAGCCCTAGACATTCTTCTTGAATCTTTAAGGGAATAGGAACCTGGATCTCACTGAGCTCGAAGACTGTTCTCCCTCCACCACCCCCATCCCCCTCTGACTAGGTCAGTGTGACAGCAGAAAGCATCATGGGTCCGCCCAGTTTCAGAAGAATGAGGGGCTTGGAACCCATAGCAAACCCGAGGTGCACTTTCCCTGCTCAGAGAGGCTCACGTACAATGTCTTCCTTACCCCTTGACTCCTGGGATCAAGAGAAGGAACATTTATGAGCTCTGACTGCCCTGGCCACCCTTCCTGCCAGCACCAGCATGGAGAGAGGCAGACCATGCTCAGGGCGCCTGGCAGAGTTTCCCTGCCTGTTCCTCACCCCACTGGTCTCCCTGCGGGAAGGGTGTAGGTGGGGGTCCACAGAGACCACACAGATGCCCAGCAAGCTAGGATGGATGGGGCTACATGCTCAGCCATCCATAAAGAGCTCAGGTAAATTCTGCAAACAATAGAAGGTTCCAGGACACAATACTTCCTCTTATTAGGATAATAGCCCCCCTGTTGTCCTAATAAGGTCCTCTCATTGGAGGGATGAGCAAGCTCCCAGGGCTGTTTACTGCCTGTTCCAACCATCAGCTCAGCTTTGATTTAAGGCCATGAACTTTAATCACCCATCATGTGTCATCACCCTGACAGGCAGCTGCAGCCGCAAGACACAAGCACCAATAAATCATGCTGGAAGTCGCGGGGGCGATCCTTTGTTGATTTTCCCTCCCAGCTATTCCGCAGCAGCTGGGCATCCTCAGGACAATGGGGCGGAAGGGAGTGGGCTGTGGAAGGCAGGAACACCCCTCTTTCCCTCTCTTGGTTTCCCTCTCTTGGTTTCCCTCCTGTGGATTCCTAGTGCCTTGCCAGATTGTGAGTCTGAGCCCTTGGCCATCAGTGGACTGGGCACTGCCTTGTTAAGTAATTGCCAGGACATGAGCTCTTCTGCATGCAAATCACAACAACACTGAGCTTTCTTGCTTTTTAAAACACTGCTTCCGTCCACTCCTCTGCTGACTGCTGGAGAAAAGTGAGCCTGTTATAAAAGGCACATCTTATCACTCCCATGGCCTTTCTGCCTGCCTGACATCATCCACACACGCCCATCCCCATCCCCAGCGAAGGGGCTGCTCCTTCATCCCTGAAGCTTCGACATACAGACCTTTGATGGAGAACACTGTCAGTGGCTCTCATTCTTTCAGAGTGTATCGCTGAGACCCCACAGGACTGCATCCTGTAAAAGGAAATGCAAAACGGGAAAAGGGGATTAAGACAGTGACTAAACAGGAAATAGCTGATGAAAGTGCAGTTGGGAATTTTAATAACTTCTGCTGGAGTCATATGATAGGAGACATAGGCTTCTGGGCCATGAGGAGAAAGCAGTAAATTTCCACCTGACTGTACATCTGTGAAGACATGGTCTCCCCATGCATTGTCTACGGTGAAAGGCAGAACTCCTTTGTTTTCTGTCTTTCTTTAGCTAGGCATCCTGGGGCTAACAAGCCTAAAGGACCATCATAGGTGGGAAATGCATGCTTACCCCTGAGAGGTCCCTCCCTCTGCCCCTAGCATGGGTCACTGTCACAGCCCTTCCTATGACACAGAGGGTGAGGGGCTGCCAGATAGGGAGTTCACCCTGCACTCTCCAAAGTCATGGACTTTGATGCAGGAACACAGGTGCAAGAGTGAAGCATGTTCCAGAATCTTGAGAGGTACCATGTGCTGGGCAGGGCAGCCCACGCATCTTTCAGGTCCCAGCACTCAGAAAAGCCTGCGCTTGAATCAGTGCGGGGTTGTCCTGGCCTGGAAATATCTGAACAGTTTTTACACAAGGGCCTCTGCATGCTCATTTTGCATTGATCCCTGCAAATGACATCTCCTGCTTACAGGTAACCCATGTGAAACCTGCCTTGGTAAAAACGCTCATTTCTTTTCTTCTCTGCCTTTCACTAGGGAAAAAAGAAAATGAAGTGCATGAGAGTAGATTCTGTGCCTTTTTAAAACTTGAAGTATAGTGAAGTTTCAGATGTACAAAGTTTGAGATGTACAGAAGAGTGATTCAGTTTTATACACACACACACACACACACACACACACACACACACACTCGTATCCAACTTGTTGCAACCCTATGGACTATACAGTCCTTGGAATTCTCCAGGCCAGAATATTGGAGTGGGTAGCTGTTCCCTTCTCCAGGGGATCTTCCCAACCCAGGGATTGAACCCAGGTCTCCCACATTGCAGGTGAATTCTTTACCAGCTGAGTCACAGGGGAAGCCCGTACACTCACACACACACACACACACACACACATACCCTACTGGGTGTTACTTTCTTAGTTGTGTCTGACTCTTTGCAACCCTATGGACTACAAGGCTCCTCTGTCCAAGGGGTTTCCAGGCAAGAATACTGGAGTGGGTTGCCATGCCCTTCTCCAGGGGATCTTCTAACCCAGGGATCAAACCTACATTTCCTGCATTGCTGGCAGATTCTTTACCACTGAGCCAGCAGGGAAGCCCCATTTAACGTTAATTACTTCATAAAAGCCTTATCTTGAAATACACTCACACGGAGGGTTAAGGTTTCAACTTCAGCAGGACACAAGCTTTCAACCCATAGCATACGGTGTGGGTGGTAGCAGCAGTGTTACCTTCTTGTCCAGTGTTCTTGTGAGGACCTGGTGGCTCTGTAACTGGAGTCTCAGATGGAGGGGCCTCTGCAGTTGAATGCCTGAAGAAGAAAGGTGATGGTTCAGATGATAAAGAATCTGCCTTCAACGTGGGAGACGGGGGTTTGATCCCTGGGATAGGAAGATCCCTTGGAGAAACGAATGGCCACCCACTCCAGTATTCTTGCCTGGAGAATTCCATAGACAGAGGAGCCTGGTGGGCTATAGTCCATGGTGCTCAAAGAGTCAGACACGACTTAGCAACTAATACTTAGGCAAATACCAAACACGTTCAAAAGTGGCCAGCAAAAGAGCATTTAAGATCACAGTAACAATGTCTCAAAGATATATGTTTTCCTCCATTTGCAATTAGCAATTTTGGGGTGCTTAGTGGGCTCTTTCAGAGCTGGATTAAGTGATGACCCTGCTACCTACACCACCTTCAGAGGAAAACTGTGATAGCAAATCTCATCCATCCTTCTAAATCAAACACCTTTCCAAGTTTCTTGTAGGAATCTAGGCACTTATGCTCAGTTAAATAACTTATTCCCAGTGTAATACAGCTACTTAATCTATTTCATTAAAAAAATTTTATTGTAGTAAAAATCACATAATATAAAGCTTACTATTTTAACCATATATAACTGTACAATTCAATGACACTAAGCACTTTCACATCATTTACAGTTCTTACCATCATCCATCTCCCCAATCTTTCACCTTCCTAAACCGAAAGCCTGTCCCTATTAAACACTAACTCCCATCCCCCCACCCTGCAGCTCTGGGCATCTACCACTGTACTTTCTGACTGTATGAATTTGGCTATTCTAGGTCTCTCATATGGAAGTGAAGAGTCAAAGTGAAGTTGCTCAGTCATGTCTGACTCTGCAACCCCATGGACTGTAGCTGCCAGGCTCCTCTGTCCATGGAATTTTCCAGGCAAGAGTACTGGAGTGGGTTGCCATTTTCTTCTCCAGGCAATCTTCCCAACCCAGGGATCGAACCTGGGTCTCCACATTGCACGCAGATGTTTTACTGTCTGAACCACTAGGGAAGCCAGGTCTCTCATATAAGTGGAATCAAACAATATTTGTCTACCTAATCTATGTTAAAATGCATTTTAAGGTTAACTTAATATATGTCCTACAGACTGACTGACTATACCTTTTTTTTACCTCTGGGCTCTACATTCAGTTCAATTCAGTTCAGCCACTCAGTCATGTCTGACTTTCTGATCCCATGGATTGCAGCACACCAGGCCTCCCTGTCCATCACCAACTGCCAGAGTTTACCCAAACTCATGTCCATCGAGTCGATGATGCCATCCATCTCATCCTCTCTTGACCCCTTTTCCTCCTGCCTTCAATCTTTCCCAGCATCAGGGTATTTTCCAATGAGTCAGCTCTTCACATCAGGTGGCCAAAGTATAGGTGTTTCAGCTTCAACATCAGTCCTTCCAATGAACACCCAGGACTGATTTCCTTTAGGATGGACTGGTTGGATCTCCTTGCAGTCCAAGGGACTCTCAAGAGTCTTCTTCAACCCCACAGTCAAAAGCATCAATTCTGCAGCGCTCAGCTTTCTTTATAATCCAACTCTCACATCCATACATGACCACTGGAAAAACCATAGCCTTGACTAGACAGACCTTTGTTGGCAAAGTAATGTCTCTGCTTTTTAACATGCTATACTTTAGGTTCTCATTATTTATCTATCTTATACACAGCAGTGTATACATGCCAATCCCAATCTCCCAATTCATCCCAACCCCCTTCCCCCATGGACTCTGCATGTTTGTTCCGTACATCTGTGTCTCTAGTTCTTTTGTGCTAATAGATCCATATGTACTGTTCTTCTAGATTCCACATAATCTGAATAGTATAATTCACCTTAGGCTGGAAAAGGCATTGCATGCTTTTTTCCTTCAATAAATTATTTTTATTAAAAACTTAGAAGGTGCCTCTAAGTTCAGTGTTGTTATTTGATGATTTATTCAATATCCTGCACACAAGGTGACTAACTCATACCTCATAAGAAGGTATGTTTCCGAAACAGATCTACCTCTTCTCAATCTTATGATCTAAAGCAGCATTGCTGTAGTCTGGAGTGTTCTTTGTTATTATCTTCTCTTCCTGAGAAGTTCCAATATCAAAGATTCACTTCCCTGGTAGCTCAGTTGGTAAAGGACCTGCCTGCAATGCAGGAGACCCCAGTTTGATTCCTGGGTCAGGAAGATCCATTGGAGAAGGGATAGACTACCCAATCCAATATTCTTGGGCTTCCCTAGTGGCTCAGCTGGTAAAGAATCTGCCTGCAATGCAGGAGACCTGGATTTGATCCCTGAGTTGGGAAGATCTCCTGCAGAAGGGAAAGACTACCCACTTCAATATTCTGGCCTAGAGAATTCCAAGGGATATATAGTCCATGGGGTCACAAAGAGCTGGATACAATTGAGCAACTTTCACTCTCTTCCTGAGAAGTTCCAAAGTCAAAGATTCTTTTTTTTTTTTTTTTTTATTAGTTGGAGGCTAATTACTTCACAACATTTCAGTGGGTTTTGTCATACATTGATATGAATCAGCCGTAGATTTACACGTATTCCCCATCCCGATCCCCCCTCCCACCTCCCTCTCCACCCGATTCCTCTGGGTCTTCCCAGTGCACCAGGCCGGAGCACTTGTCTCATGCATCCCACCTGGGCTGGTGATCTGTATTGTCAATATGTGTTGTTGTTATTTCTTCTCACTTAGAAAAAAAATCCCAATTTCTGTCTCCTTTCCTAGGTCCAAAACCATCTTCCAGTATCTTAAGGTATTTAGGGTTTTGACATCCTGAAATGTTACTTATTCTTCTCCACAGAAAAGGCCTTTGAAATGAGTCTTCTAGAGATGAGGGTAGTCAGTGAAAACCCACCGTAATTGCCCGATTCCACTCAGGACAAGTAACTGTTCTCCATCTCTGAAGTCATTCATGGGGAGAATTTAAGAGGTTACAAATTAGGCAGTGAGTGGCACATGCAATGAGTGTATTAGAATCCACTCTTTTCAGAGTGGGATGGCTGCTGCCTCTCATGTCAAGGGAAGCAGGAAAGTCAGCCGGCATGGGGGCTCACATCACTGTCGGAGAGTCAGGTGAGAAGGGCACAGTCATTGTCTCACTTGAAAGTAGTAAGGTTCCAGAAAATCATGGAAAGGCTTTTGATTCCTCCCAGGTACTGTACAGTCACCTCTGGTGGCTTTCACCCTAAAGAATAGCGGCACTCATTTAAAGCCATGTAAAGCCAGCACAGCCGTCCTTGTGTATCTGCGGGGGGTTGGTTCCAGGACGCCCCACAGATACCAAACTCTATGGATGCTCAAGTCACTTATATAAAAAGATGTAGCTTGTACTTATATAACCTACATATATCCCCCATATACTTTGAATCAACTCTGGATTATACATAGTACCTAATACTATGTAAATACTCTCTTTCTAGTTGTAATGTAAATGTAAATAATTACCTTGTGTCTTTGTGTGCATTCTCAGTCATGTCAGACTCTTTGCAACCCTATGGACTGTAACCCTCCAGGCTCCTCTGTCCATGGGACTTCCCAGGCAAGAATACTGGAGTGGGTTGCCATTCCCATCTCTGGGCAAGGCTTGGAGTGGGAGGGGTGGGTATTCCCAACCCAGGGATAGAACCTGCAAATCTTGCATCTCCTGCATTGCAGGCAGATTCTTTACAGTCTGAGCCACCAGTGAAGCCTTATTCCTAGTGCATGCTAAGTCACTTCAGTTGTGTCCGACTCTTTGTGACCCTATGGACTGTATCCTGCCAGGCTCCTCTGTCCATAGGGTTCTCCAGGCAAGAATACTGGAGTGGGTTGCCATGTCCTCCCCCAGGGGATCTTCTCAACCAGGGATTTAACTTGCATCTCTTCTGTCTCCTGCACTGGCAGGTGGGTTCTTTACCACGAGCATCACCTTATTCCCAGGGTCCCATCCAAACCTTCTCTGTGCTGTCTCCCCTTGACTGGGGCATTCCCTTCTTTAGTCATAGGCAACAGAGACCTAGGTTCTTATTCCATATGCTTCTTCCACTGAAGTAAAACCCTACAGACTAGGAAGTTCTGTAAAAGCATGAAACAATAAACTATCATACACCCAGGAGACTCATCAGAATATGAAAGAACCAGAAAACCATGGGCTAAGGGGACCTAATAGCTCAGTGAGAAGGAAACAGAGGTTCTGCCATGTGGGCACTTTGGGAAGCACATTTGACTCATCAGATGTTGAGTCTTCACTTTGGGCCAGACACTGGTCTCCCTGCTTGGAATACCATGCAGGAAAAGGCAGGCTGCTCTCTGTCCTTGGGAAGCTGTTTTCAGAATGTGGGCAGAAATGGGCAGCCAAGTGCCAGGTTTAGAGTCATTTTGTAATAGATGCTGCTGTGCAGGAAGAATCTAGTTGTTTTATATTTAGATGTGCAGATTAGAGCACATGTACAAAAGAATGTTATTTTTAATGGCAATGTTTCCACCCTTGATGTACCACTTGGTAATGGAGCCGCATTGGACTTCCTCACTTAGGCTTTGGTCATTTTTATTTTAGCAAAACAACCTTCCTTTTGAATAATGGAAAAATTACACATTCAGTATCGAGCTTTTTTCTTACCCTTGTTGATGATACAAACATATGTTAACCACATTTGATGGGAGAGAGCTCTCTATGAAATGATGATGGCCTCTAGAGGGTGTAAATGGATCTGATTTTTTTTTTTCCTTTTTGAAAAGAAATACAAGCTGAATGCATCATCATTAACTTTTGTCTGCATTGTTGGGTGCTTAGTCGCTCAGTCATGTCCGATTCTTTGTGAACCCATGGACTGTAGCCCGCCAGGCTCTTCTGTCCATGGAATTCTCCAGGCAAAAAAAACTGCAGTATATTGCCATGCCCTCCTCCAGGGAATATTCCCAACCCAAGGATTGAACCGAGGTCTCCCGCATTGCAGGTGGATTCTTTACTATCTGAGCCACCAGGGCTAAATTTGTCTGCAGATGAATGCATGTGAAGAAGTGACAAATGAAGGGCTTTTAGCTGGGAATGAGAAGAGGAGAGTTGCATGAAAGGTGGTATTTGACCCTCATAGATATGGCGCCATTTTCTTCCCTTCAAATGGTTCCCGCAAATGGACTTAAGTCTATTCCCACCTCACTGATGGGCCTTTCTTGCTGGAGAGGAGCAGGGTGGTTCAAGAGGTCAGAAAGAGTCATACACAGACCTAAGTAGCAGCAAGCAATTTTTGTCTTAATTATTGGAATTTATGTAGCATTCTTTTAAAAATAATTGTATTTATTCATTTGTTTTTGGCTGTGTTGGGTCTTCTTGCTGTGTGGGCTTTTCTCTAGTTGCCACAAGTGGAGGCTCCTCTCTGGTTTTGATGCGCGGGCTTCTGATTGCAGAGGCTTCTCTTGTCGCAGAGCGTGAGTTCTAGGGTGCGCAGGCCTCGGTAGTTGTGGCATGGGGGAGCAGGAGTTGCAGCTCCCAGGCCCTAAAGCACAGGCTCAGTAGTTGTGGTGCAAGGGCTCAGTTGCTCTGCCGCATGTGGGATCTTCCTGAACCAGGGATCAAACCCATGTCCCCTGCATTGGCAGGTGGATTCTTTACCACTGAGCTGCCAAAGAAGCCCTATGTAACACTCTTTAAATTAAATATGAGAGAAGACAAATAGCTCCATATTTTTGCAAGCCTAATGGTTTTCGGTCTTGTGTTTTCCTACTTTGTAGGTAAAATCTCTTTCTTTGTAACTGCTCTTCCAGATGGTTACTGTGCAACGTAGGCCAACAGGAGGCTGCAGACTATCTGGGTTCAAACAATGTGGCCAACACCCCGCTGCCTCAGTGGGCTGATGGTGCATGGCTCTGTAGAAAAAGACTTCCTCTGGCCCAGTGATGGGATGACACATACTCTGCTGACCATCGACTCTCTTGCGTGTAGTCTGTAGTGGATTCTTTAGCTACTGAGCCAGTAAAGTATCCCTAACACTGTTGCATTGCTGAAAAGACTTGTTTCACATAAAAACAAAGAGAACTGCTACTGATTTTCGGCTTTGGGAAACTTAGTCATGATAGCTCGGTTATTATTGTCCAGTCACTCAGTCATGGCCCGCTCTTTGAGACCCCATGGGCAGTCTCATGCCAGATTTCCCTGTCCTTCACCATCTCCTGAAGGTTGCTCAAACTCATGTCCGTTGAGTCAGTGATGCTACGAAATCATTTTGTCCTCTGTCGTCCCCTACTCCTTCTGCCTTCAATCTTTCCCAGCATCAGAGTCTTTTCCCATGAGTCGGCTCTTCACATCAGGTGGCCAAAATATTGGAATTTCACCTTCAACATCAGTCCTTCCAATAAATATTCAAAGTTGATTTCCTTTAGGATTGACTGGTTTGATCTCCTTGCAGTCCAAGAGACTCTCAAGAGTCTTCTCCAACACCACAGTTCAAAAGCATCAAATCTTTGGCAATCAACCTTCTTTATGGTCCAACTCTCATATCCATTCATGACTACTGGAAAAACCATAGCTTTGAGTAGATGGACCTTTGTTGGCAAAGTAATGTGTCTGCTTTTTAATAAGCTGTCTAGGTTGGTCATAGTTTTCTTCCAAGGAACAAGTGTCTTTTAATTTCATGGCTACAGTCATCATCTGCAGTGATTTTGGAGCCCCCAAAAATAAAGTCTGTCACTGTTTCTGCTGTTTCCCCATCTCTTTGCCATGAAGTGATAGGACCAAATGGCATGATCTTAGCTTTCTGAATGTTGAGTTTTAAGCCAGCTTTTTCACTCTCCTCTTTCACTTTCATCAAGAGGCTCTTTAGTTCTTCTTCACTTTCTGCCATAAGGGTGTTATCATCTGCATATCTGACGTTATTGATATTTCTCCTGGCAATCTTTATTCCAGCTTGTACTTCATCCAGTCCAGCATTTCTCATGATGTACTCTGTATAGAAGTTAAATAAGAAAGGTGACAATATACAGCCTTGACTTACACCTTTCCTTTCCTGATTTGGAACCAGTCGGACTCATTTGAAAAGACCCTGATGCTGGGAAAGATTGAGGGCAGGAGGAGAAGGGGACAACAGAGGATAAGATGGTTGGATGGCATCACTGAGTCAATGGGCATGGGTTTGGGTGGACTCTGGGAGTTGGTGATGGACAGGGAGGCCTGGCATGCTGCAGTTCATGGGGTCGCAAAGAGTCAGACACAACTGAGCAATTGAACTGAACGGAACTGTTGTTCCATGTCCAGTCCTAACTGTTGCTTCTTGACCTGCATACAGATTTCTCAGGGGTCTGGTATTCCCTTCTCTTTCAGAATTTTCCACAGTTTGTTGTGATCCACACAGTCAAAGGCTTTGGCATAGTCAGTAAAGCAGAAATAGATGTTTTTCTCGAACTCTCTTACTTTTTTGATGATCCAATGGACATTGACTATCTAATCTCTCATTCCTCTGCCTTTTCTAAATCCAGCTTGAACATCTGGAAGTTCATGGTTCATGTACTGTTGAAGCCTGGCTTGGAGAATTTTGAGCATTACTTTACTAGCGTGTGAGATGACTGCAATTGTGTGGTAGTTTGAGCATTCATTGGGATTGCCTTTCTTTGGGATTGGAATGAAAACTGACATTTTCCAGTCCCGTGGTCACTGCTGAGTTTTCCAAATTTGCTGGCATATTGCGTGCAGCACTTTTACAGCATCATCTTTTAGGATTTGAAATAGCTCAACTGGAATTCCATCACCTCCACTAGCTTTGTGCATAGTGATGCTTCCTAAGGCCCACTTGACTTCACATTCCAGGATGTCTGGCTCTAGGTGAGTGATCACACAATCATGATTATCTGGGTCATGAAGATCTTTTTTGCATAATTCTTCTGTGTATTCTTGCCACCTCTTCTTAATATCTTCTGCTTCTGTATTGAGCCCATCTTTGCATGAAATGTTCCCTTGGTATCTCTAATTTTCTTGAAGAGATCTCTAGTCTTTCCCATTCTATTGTTGTCCTCTATTTTCTTGCATCGCTGTGGAAGGCTTTCTTATCTCTTCTTGTTATTCTTTGGAACTCTGCATTCAAATGGGTACATCTTTCCACTTCTCCTTTGTCTTTCACTTCTTTTCTTTTCATAGCTGTTTATAAGGTCTCCTCAGACAACCGTTTTGCCTTTTTGCATTTCTTTTTCTTGAGGATGGTCTTGATCCCTACCTCCTGTACAATGTCACAAACCTCCATCCATAGTTCTTCAGGCTCTCTGTCTATTGGATCTAATCACGTGAATCTATTTGTCACTTCCACTGTATAGTTGTAAGGGATTTGATTTCAGTCATACCTGAATGGTCTAGTGGTTTTCTCTACTTTCTTCAGTTTAAGTCTGAATTTGGCAATAAGGCATTCATGATCTGAGCCACAGTCAGCTCCCAGTCTTATTTTTGCTGACTGTATAGAGCTTCTCCATCTTTGACTGCAAAGAATGTAATCAATCTGATTTCAGTATTGACCATCTGGTGATGTCCACGTGTAGAGTCTTCTCTTGTGTTGTTGGAAGAGGGTGTTTGCTATGACCAGTGCGTTCTCTTGGCAAAACTCTGTTAGCCGTTGCCCTGCTTCATTCTGTACTCCAAGGCCAAATTTGCCCATTACTGCAAGAATTTCTTGACTTCCTACTTTTGCATTCCAGTTCCCTAAAATGAAAAGAACTTATTTTTTGGGTCTTAGTTCTAGAAGGTCTTGTAGGTCTTCATAGAACTGTTCAGCTTCAGCTTCTTCAGCATTATTGGTCAGGGCATAGACTTGGATTACTGTGATATTGAATGGTGTATCTAATAGAAGGCACTGGGTGTGCGGTGTGTGATAAATCCTCTGTGTTATCTTCACAATGTACAGTCTAAAGTGTATTGTTTGTTTCTTCAAAACCTGAAAAGAGGAGGAGACACCTCCCCTGGTGGATGAGTCGGGTGGTCCTTGGGGCAAGAGGTGATGCTTTATAGCTACAAACTTCAGAATACCTATGTGACCTCAAGGTAGAATTGAAGCATTTCCCATTCTGGGAAACACGATGGGATGAACTCAAGATGACCATCAGACATTTAGAAAACAATTTACCCTAAATGTTGTGTAATATTATTCAAGTTGTTATTGTTGATCAGTCGCTAAGTCATGTCTGACTCTTTGTGACCCCATGGACTGCAGCACACTAGGCTTCCCTGTTCTTCACTGTCTCCTGGGGTTTGCTCAAACTCATGTTCACAGAGTTGGTGATGCCATCCAACCATCTCAACCTCCATTGCCCCCTTCTCCTCTTGTCCTCCATCTTTCCCAGCATCAGGTTTTTTCCCAATGTGTCGGCTCTTCACATCAGGTCACCAAAATATTGGAGCTTGAACTTCGACATCAACCCTTCCAATGAATATTCAGGACTGATTCCTTTGGGATTGACCAGTTTGATCTCCTTGCTGTCCCAGGGCCTCTCAAGAGTCTTCTCCAGCACCACAATTTGAAAGCATCAATTCTTCAGTGCTCAGCCTTCTTTGACTTCCCTGTTGGCTCAGTGGTAAAGAATCCACCTGCAGTGCAAGAGATCCAGGTTTGATCCCTGGTTCTGGAAGATCCCCTAGAGAAGGAAACGGCAACGCACTCCAGTATTCTTGCCTGGAGAATCCCATAGACAAAGGAGCCTAGTGGGCTATGGTCCATCACAAAGAGGATCACAAAGAGTTGGAGACAACTGAGTGACTAAACACACACACTTTATTGATGTTGTAGATAGTCATGGTGTATACAGTGGAAATCTGGGTGTAAATAAAGTGTAAATCATCTTTCTTCAACAGATATCAGGGGCTCTGTCTTGATTCCTTGTATTTCTGATGAAATGTAGGTATAAAAGATAAACGCATTGCAAAGTACCTGTGATTGTTTCCATAGAGGATCAAGTCTGTTTCCTATCTTATTATTCACTTAAACTGTTGACTAAATCCAAAATGCAGGAGATTTTTAAATGTGTATCTGTGTGTTACCAGATATACTCTCAGATGTCATTCAACCAAATCTTTTTTTGAATCTGTTTTGCTGTTAAATAATGCACCAGCAATGTTAATGAAAGATTATATGCCTCAATTTCTTGGAGAGGAAGATAGACTGGATTATAGGATATTTAAAGAGATTTTCTTTTTCAATTAGAAAATATCCCTGTCATATTTGTATTTGGCCAAATGTTCTTTCATTACCTACAACAGATGTTGTTATGATGCTGTGGGTTATTTTGAGAAATTCACTTTGCTTCCTCACAATGCCTTCATTCTTTATTTATCTGAAATTTGGTAAGTATCAGCACAGCTCCCAAGACCCCACAGCATGTGGGTTGGGGGTGTCCTGAACTTTCCATCTTTCATGCCTGGTCTGTCTGAGCAAGTGGAAGAGGGGATAAGAATTATCTGAGCATCATCTGTCTTAAGGAGGACTTACTTTAAACATGCTCCCATAGTTGATGTCATCTTCGCATCCAAAACCCCTCTCATCATATGTAAGAGTAGCCATTCCCTAATGTTGTGACTTTTAAAAATTTGACATCGAAAAGTTGCTTAGGCATTTTGTTAATCCACACTGATAATCACTCCTGATGCCTTAGAAAATAGGGGGGAAATCCATTTTGATAGCTATATGGTGTCTCTGCATGTGTCTACCTCTAGTTGACCCTTGGACAACAAGTTTAAACTGTGCTGGTCCACTTACATGCAAATTTTTTTTCAATAGTATATACTATGGTATTGCACAACCTATGGTTGGTAGAGTTCCAGGTCTCGGAACCTCTGATATGGAGAGCAGACTGCAAAGTTAGTGGATGTTTACCTGTGTGGGGGATGGGCATTCAAGTGTCAACTCTGCAACAGGTTAAGTGTGATAAGTTTCTGGCTGAGGGTTTTTGAAAATACTTTTATGATTCTAAGGTGACCATCCATATCTCTTTGAGCTATTTTACCTGTTTTTATATGAAACTTACATATCATGAAGCAAGAGAACTGGAAACGTTTCTAAGAGGTGAAAATGGCATTTCTGTTAGGATGGAGCAGTTGGTATGAAAGCAGTGATGGTGACCTGTGAGGTGAGACTGAGCCTGAGTTGGGCTCTGGGTACCAGAAGGAAGTCAATACCCAGGTGTTACCCAACATCCATCAGTAACACTGTTCTGGGCTCTGGGTACCAGGAGGAAGATGATACCCAGATGTTACCAGGTGTCCAGGGATGTACAGCCGAGGTCTCTCAGAAAGGCTGCCCAACTCTCTGCCTTGCTCTCAGCAAGGGCTCCCATTGTAGGGAGGGGAGGGGAGGATGTGGAGACACTACCAGAAAGGCGGCAGCTTACACAGATAAGAAGGAGAATGTGATGACTTAGCAAGACTGGGACATGGTGATGACCGAAGGGCATACTGGAGGGCTGAGTGCTGGGGTGGGGATGAAAGGATATCAAAGAATGATCCCTGGGGTTAAAGTTTAGTTGAAGGTTTGACCCTTATTCTAAGAAAATTCCATTAGACTCTAAGTCTTGAGTCTTAACAGATTTAAAACATTTAAACCTTTTCCATTATACAGGACTCATCTCAAAATTTCAGGTCTTGTGCCAGCTCTTAAAAATTTTTCCATCCAGGTTCGGTAGCAACATGGGTGGACCTCGAGATGATCATAGTCAGATGGAGAAAGACAAATATCATATGATAGCAGATATGTAGAATCTAAAAAATGACACAAGTGAACTTATTTACAAAACAGAGATAGACTCACTGACATAGAAAATGAACTAGCCATGTATGGATGTGAGAGTTGGACCATAAAGAAAGATGAGTGCTGAGGAATTGATGCTTTTGAACTGTAGTGTTGGAGAAGACTCTTGAGAGTCCCTTGGACTACAAGGAGATCCAACCAGTCAATCCTAAAGGAAACCCTGAATATTCATTGGAAGGACTGGCACTAAAACTCTAATATTTTGGCCACCTGATGCAAAGAATCGACTCATCAGAAAAGACCCTGATGCTGGGAAAGATTGAAGGTGGGAGGAGAAGGTGACAGCAGAGGATGAGATGGTTGGATGGCATTACCAACGCAATGGACATGAGTTTGAGTAGACTCCAGGAGTTGGTGATGGGCAGGGAAGCCTGGTGTGCTGCAGTCCGTGGGGTCACAAAGTCACGGACACGACTGAGCAACTGAACTGAACTGAAAGGGGAAAGGGAAGAGATAAATTAGGAGTTTGCGATTAACAGATACAAACTATTATGTATAAAACAGATAACCAACAAGGCCCTACTGTATAGCATAGGGAACTATATTCAATATCCTTCAAAACCTATAATGGAAAAGAATCTGAAAAGGAAAAAGAAAAAATATATATAGAGAGAAAATAAAAATCACCATGCAGCATGCCTGAAACATTGTAAATCAACTATGCCTAAATAAAAAATTAAAATTGAAAAATTAAAGTTAAGATCCCTGAAGAGCCTTTGTTTATGTGGATTAGACTTGTCAGTATTTATTGTACTAGAAAGTCATCTGAGAAAATTTTTAAAAAATGAAGTGACAATAATAAACCCACAACATTGTATCATAAGTAGGACTTTTACATGAAAACTGTATTTTCCAAAATAAGCAAAAGAATTTAGTGAGAAGGAAGGCATTGTTTTACGTTTTGGAAAATCTCTTTAAGCATTTGGCTTACAATGGGGCAGAGTAGCTGCTTCTGTCTTCTGTCTTCTGTTGTTTTGGTTCGAGTGTGTGAAGAAAATACAGCCTCACACAGACATGTGGAAAATGGGGGATTTTAAGACAAACGTGGCTTTTCTTCTGATACGACCCCAAAAGTCAACAAAAGGTAGTGTTTAAAGGTTAGTTGACATACAACAAACATCAAAGCGTCAGAAACCACATCAACAGCCTTTTCACATACTGTTACATGAAAATCTGTCATTGCATTTTTGCACTTTGAATGAATCATTTGCATATGTGTGGGTTTTTAATGTCTGGTATTGGTTCATTGGAAAATATTGATTTTCTTAGATGAATATTCTGAATGTTGAGACATTTCATTACACAATATTTTCTTTCACTGAAGTATAGTTGATTCACAATGTTGTGTTAGTTTTAGGTGTATAGCAAAATGGTTCAGTTATTTATACATATACACATATATGTATGTGTACATATACACATGTACATGTGTGTGCATGTGTGTGCATATGCATATATGTGCGTGTATATATATATGGCTTCTGGTGACTCAAATGGTAAAGAATCTGCCTGCAATACAGGAGACCTGGGTTTTCTTTCCCACTGTGGTTCAGTTATGTCCAACTCTTTGCTACCCTATGGACTCTACAGTCCATGGAATTCTCCAGGCCAGAATACTGGAGTGGGTAGCCATTCCCTTCTCCAGGGATCTTCCCAACCCAGGGACTGAACCCAGGTCTACCCACATCGCAAGTGGATTCTTTACCATTTGAGCCACAAGGGAAGCCCAAGAATACTGGAGTGGGTAGCCCCTTCCTTCTCCAGGGGATCTTCCCAACCCAGGAATTGAGCTGGGGTCTCCTGCATTATGGGCGGATTCTTTACCAACTGAGCTATCAGGGAAGCCCATTGTGGTTTATAACTGGATGTTGAATATAGTTCCTTGTGCTATACAGTTGCTATTTATCTATTTGATATACAGTAGTTTGTATTTGCTAATCCCAAACTTCCTAATTTATCCTTCCCCACCCCTTTTTCCTTTTGTTAAACGTACATTTGTTTTCTATGTCTGTGAGTTTGTCTTTGTTTCATAAACAAATTCATTTGTGTCATATTTTAGGCTCTACATATAAGTGATATCATATGGTATTTGTCTTTCTCTTTCTGATTTATTTCACTTAGCATGAATAATCTCCAAGTCCATCCATGTTGCTGCCAATGTCATTATTTCATTCTCTTAATGGCAGAGTAATATTTCATTGTATATATGTACCACATCTTCTTTTTTATTATATCTTTTTAGCTGGAGGATAATTGTTTTGCAGCATTGCATTGGTTTCTGCCATACAACAGTGCAAATCAGTCATAATTTTATATATATATATATATATATGTATACACACACACACACACATATGTATGTATCCTCTCCCTTTTGAGTCTCCCTCCCTCCCCACTCTCATCCCTCCCCTCTAGGTCAGCACAAAGAACCAGGCTAGGCTCCCTGTGCTATCAAGCAGCTTCCTACAAACTGTCTATTTTATACATGATTGTGTGTGTGTGTGTGTGTGTGTATATCTCAGTGGTACTCTCTCAATTCGTCTTACCCTCTCATTCCCTTGCTGTGTCCACAAGCCTATTCTCTACATCTGTATCTCCATTCCTTCCCAGAAAATAGGTTCACTAGTACGATTTATCTAGATTCCACATATATGTTAATATACAATATTTGTTTTTCTCTTTCTGACTTACTTTGCTCTGTACAACAGGCTGTAGCTTCATTCACCTCACTAGAACTGACTCAAATTCGTTCCTTTTTATGGCTGAGTAATATTTCATTGTATATATGTGCCACATCTTCTTTATCCATTCATCTGCCAATGAACATTTAGGTTGTTTCTATGTTTGGCTATTGTGAATAATGCCAATATGAACATAGGAGTACATGCATCTTTTTGAATTATAATTTTGTTCAGATATGTGCCCAGGCATAAGATTGCTGGATCATATGGTAGCTCTATTTTTAATTTTTTGAGGAACCTGCACACTGTTCTCCAAAGCATTGTATCAATTCACATTCCCACTAAATGGAGAGTTCCCTTTTCTCCACACCCTCTCCAGAATTTGTTATCTGTAGACTTTTTAATGATGGCCATTTTGACTTGTGTAAAATGGTACCTCATTGTAGTTTTGCTTTGCATTTCTCTAACACTTAGTGATGTTGAGCATCTTTCCATGCACCGATGGCCATCTATAAGTCTTCTTTGGAGAGTTGTCTATTTAAGTCTTCTGCCCATTTTTTTATTGTGTTGCTTGTTTTTGTTACTGAGTTGTTTGAGTTGTTTCCATCCTATAGTCCTTTTTAAAAGCATAGCTTCTAATATCACCATAAAAGTCTTTAGATATTGGGAAGATACATTAAGAATGTGGTGGAGAATATACATTTTCAAAAATATGATTTTGACTTGAAAGCTCAGTTTTTGTCATTGGCAACAGACACTCTCAGTTGTTTTCCTTGAAGTGATAATACTCACTTTTCATTTTAAGAAAGTATTGTCAAATACCCAAACTGTTTGTTGGTTTTTCCTTCAAGTGAGCATGGTTTTCTATGACAAAGGCGGCTGACGAGCTCACACCCAGCCCAGCACACACCCATTCCTTTTGAGCTCCAACACACATGTGCTCTGTGCATTCCTGCTGTTCTACCTCACAGACTATGGAAAAGATGTGTCCTCAAGGCACGAGATGGGCAGAAATGAAGTGCATCTTACTGCCTTCTCAAGGACATGCTCAAGCGAAGCTGGCAACTGATGCATTTGTTTTTGCAGCAAGTGTGTGAAGGTGAAGAACACGGGCAGTGTGTCGGAGACTCCCACAGCCTTGAGTCCAACGAACACCTCAGGAGGCTGTCCTACGACCGCTTAGATCTGTCAGTTCTTAAAGGCAAATACTGTCTAGTGTTATTTTGAAAATAGCTTTTAATTTTACAGACACCCTGAGAGATTCTCGGGGACCCTAGGTGCCTGCCAACCATATCTGGGATCATCTGAGAACAGTGGATACAGAATAACTCTGATTATATATGCGTGATTTATACATATATATATATGTAAATATATACATAACTTACATACATACATATAAATTTTCATATATATGTATATATACATATATGTGTGTATATATGTATATGTGTGTGTGATTTATACATATATATGTATATATGTGTGTATATATGTATATACATGTGTATATGTGTGTGTGTGATTTATACATATATATATGTGTGTAAATATATACATAACTTACATACATATATATATAAATTTTCATATATATATATGTATGTGTATATATATATATATGGCTTCCCTGGAGCTCAGCAGTAAAGACTCTGCCTGCAGTCCAGGAGCTGCAGAAGATGGGGGTTTGACCCCTGGGCTGGGAAGAGTCCCTGGAGGAGGAAATGGCAATCCACTCCACTATTCTTGCCTGGAGAATCCCATGGATAAAGGAGACTTGGTGGGCTAATCCATAGGGTCACTAAGAGTCGGACACAACTGAAGTGACTTAGCACTCACACATATATACATACATACATAGATACGATGATATGAATACAAATATATACCTTTTTTTCAGGTTATACAAATCTCAAATCTGAGATCCAGGCTGGATTCCAGTCTTCTGTGCAGGTTACAGAGTGGGAGGGACCTGTTTACTATTCTCATGATATTAATGAGGCTGCCAATCTTTTGCAAAATAATAAACAGAGATATTCGAGTCAGACAAAAATGCAATGAAATACTGGCATTCCTTCTCACCAGCTGTGTGAGTTGTATGTAGTGTGTGTCTGAATGTCTCTGAACCTCGATTCTGCATCTGTGAAATGGGGGTAGTACAAAGTTAACTCTAGGATTGTTTGAAGACTAATAAGATTTTTAAAATTCATTATGGTGGGACTTCAGAGGATGGGTTGTAAAAGAGGGCTGGTCCAGCCTCAGCGTCCAGTGATGCAGAGACAAGCATGAACAAGACAATGGCCACCTTTTGGTTGGTGGGTGAGCAGGCCTGTGGCCAAAGGCTGCTCCTTTTCCTCTAGCTTCTCTCTGTTTGTGAATACACGTATCCACATTGGGGTGCCAGGGAAGAACTGGGCCCTCCACCTGTTTTATTGGTCACAGAGCAGTGAGCTCTCTTAGGGGGAGTCCCATATAACTCATGTTGTTATTCCAATCCTTCCTCGTGACTGTGTTGTTGTTGTTCAGTCACTAAGTTGTGTCTGTCTCTTTGCGACCTCATGCCTGTAACTGACAGTTGGACCATAAAGAAAACTGAGTGCCAAAGAATTGATGCTTTTGAACTGCTTTTGAACATGAGTTTGAGCAAGCTCTAGGAGTTGGTGATGGACAGGGAAACCTGGCATGCTGCAGTCCACAGGGTTGCAAAGAGTTGGACACGACTGAGCAACTGAACTAAACTGGACTCTAACACGCCAGGCTTCCCTGGCCCTCACTCATCACTGTGTGTCAATAAAATTACAGAGATTTTTAATTGAATTAAGAAGCGTAAGAGTTTATCATAGCAGAGTTTACATACCATCCAATTCCTTTATAATAAACGTGGGTACCATGGAGAAAAGTAACTTTAATTAAAAGACAGAATTAGCTAATTTCCCTCTTGACTACCAAATGCCTTCACCTCAAACTCAGGCAAAGTACACTCACTAATCTATTACAATATTTTTTGACCTGACAAAAATGTCAATTCAATTAATATTTTATTGTATCTTTCTTTTACATTTTCTTATTAAATCCAGTGGTGTATAGAAAAAGCTGGCTTAAAATTCAACATTCAAAAACTAAGATTGTGCCATCCAGTCCCATCACTTCATGACAAATGCATGGGGTGAAAATGGAAACAGTGGCAGATCTTATTTTCTTGGGTTCCAAAATCACTGTGGAAGGTGAGCGTGGCCACAAAATTAAAGATGCTTGCTCCATGGAAGAAAAACTATGACAAACCTAGACAGTGTATGAAAAAGCAGACACATTACTTTTCCCACAAAGGTCCATTTGTGGTCCGTCTAGTCAAAGATGTGGTTTTTCCAGTAGTCATGTATGGATGTGAGAGTTGGACCATAAATAAGGCTGAGCGGCGAAGAATTGATGCTTTTGAACTGTGATGCTGGAGAAGACTCTTGAGAGTCCCTTGGACTGCAAGGAGATCTAACCAGTCAATCCTAAAGAAAAATCAACCCTGAGTATTCATTGGAAGGACTGATGTTGAAGCTGGAGCGCCAATACTTTGGTCACCTGTTGCAAAAAGCTGACTCATTAGAAAAGACTCTGATGGTGGGAAAGATTGAAGGCAAGAGGAGAAGGGGGTGGCAGAGGGTGAAATGGTTGGATGACATCACCAAGTCAACGGACATGAGTTTGAGCAGGCTCCGGGAGTTAGTGGAGGACAGGGAAGCTTGCCCTGCTGCATTCCACGGGGTCACAAAGAGTCAGACACAACTTAGTGACTGAACAACAACACATAGTCACCTTATGTGAAACTTTTCTGATTCTTGACTTTACTATATTTAGCAAATAGCCCTTGAGAGCAGCAGGTGGAGGAGGAAGGGAACCAGCTACACACAAGTATCAGCTGCTTCTTGCCCGAGCACCTGGTACCCAACACCTGCCTGCGGAATTCCAGGAGATGAGAGTGAAACACCAAGGGGATGCTGAAAGACAAATAAAGGTTGCTTGGTCTCCCCTGTCATAGATAAAATAAGGATAAAATCTAAATCAGTCAAGCTTTGTAAAGAGTTTATAACTTTTTTAGAAAAAAATTTAGACATTAACTTTTTAGAACCGAGTGATTCCAGTTTCCTGTGTCTCATTATTAAAAGTGACTAGGAGACTATAAAGAAATCTGAGTGCTGAAGAATTGATGTTTTTAAGTTGTGGTGCTGGAGAAGATTCTTGAGAGTCCCTTGGACTGCAAGGAGATCAAACCAGTGAATCCTAAAGGAAATCAGACCTGAATACTCACTGGAAAGACTGATGCTGAAGCTGAGGCTTGAATACTTTGGCCACCTGATACAAAGAACTGATTCCTTGGAAAAGACCCTGATGGTGGGAAAGATTGATGGCAGGAGGAGAAGGGGACGACAGAGGATGAGATGATTGGATGGCATCACCGACTCGGTGGACGTGAGTTTGAGCAAGCTCTGGGAGCTGCTGATGGACAGGGAAGCCTGGCGTGCTACAATCCATGGGGTTGCAAAGAGTCGGAGATGACCGACTGCTGAACTGAACTGAGGAGACCAGAATGCAGCAACATGATGATGATTCCCAGGAGTTTTTGTTCCATAAATGCTTCAAGCTGGATTTCCCCAGAACTATAAAGTTTCTTTTATGGCGAGAATGAAAATGTATGTCTGATCTGCACCAAGCACCTCCAAAAAATATGATTTGGTTTATATAACTAAATAAAACAAAATTCAACATACTGACGTTAGTGTTTATTCACAAAAGATATGCTGTATATGAGGTAGAATATGATCTAAAAAGAATTTCACTTAATTTCACAATGTATTGAGCATTGACTTTTTGCTTTTCTTTTTAAAAATTTTATTGAAATACAATTGATTTACAATGTTGTGTTAATTTCAGGTGTACTATAAAGTGATTCAGTTATACATATATATATATTCATTTTTAGATTCTTTTCTATTATGTTATTATGAAATATGAGTATAGTTCCCTGTACTATACAACAGGTCCTTCTGGGTTATCTATTTTATATATAGTAGTGTGTATATTCTAATCCCAAACTCCTATTTAATCTTCTCCCCTCCAAGAATTGACTTTCTTAATAAACATGGAGGGAAACAAAAAATTGATAATATGGAATGCTGGCAGAGATGCACAAAGATATGCATTCTAATATACTGTTTGGCAGGAAAATGTCTTTAAGGCAATTTGACATCATATAACAAAATTCATAAAATTTTCATCTTTTTTGATCCACTATTTTCATCCTTAGTTATCCATAGCAAAGAAATTAAATAGTGTTGACAAAGATTTACAAAAGAGTCCACATAGCTCTTTATAATAATACAGATTTCTCTCTAAATAACCAAATTAAAGGGATGCTTTTTCAGAGTAGTGTATCCACCTAAGTCATTATTATTTAATAATTGTAAATGTGTATGTGTGCTGCGCTCAGTCATGTCTGACTGTTTTCAACCCCATGGGCTGTAGCCTGCCAGGCTCCTCTGTCCATGAAATTTTCCAGGCAAGAATACTGAAGTGAGTTGCCATTTCCTCTTCCAGGGGATCTTCTGACCCAGAGATCAAATCCACCCCTCCTGCTTGGAAGGTGGATTCTTTACAACTGTGCCACCTGGGAAGCCCTATGTGTTTAGATAAGTTTTCTTAATGTAGATGAAAGTCGTTTGTTATAGTTAGACTTTTAAGAAGCAGAATTTGAAATGTGCATATGGTATGATCTTGCCAATGTGCAGAAAAGCATAGTAAAGATGAGGAGGAAAAGTCAATGTTAAAAATGGTCAGATCTCTATGACTCACAATTACAGCTTATATAGTTTTGTGCTTTGCTGTGGACTGAATGTTTGTGTCACACCAAAATTCATGTTTTGGTGCCCTAATCCCAATGTGATGGTATTTGGAGGTAGGACCTTTAGGAGATAATTGCTTTTAGATGAGGTCCTGAGAGTGAGGCCCCTGTAATGGAGTCAGTGTCCTTGTATGAAGAGGAAGAGGTCAGAGTTCAACTTCTCTCTGCCGTGAGAGGATGTAGCGAGAATCTCAAGAAGAGAGACCTCATAGAACCTGACGCTGCCGGCATCCTGATTTTGGGCTTCTAGCACCCAGAAGTGGGAGAAACAATTTCCTCTTGCTTAAGTCACCCAGTCTACCGCATTTTCTTATGACAGCCCACACTGAACAAGACACCTTGACGTTTCTCTGTATTTTCCAAATTTTCTACCTCAAGACTTTATGAGTTTGCCATCAGGAAAAATTAATCAAGAGATATAGTAAAATATTTATAAAATATATGAGTTGTTGAATAGGGAGTAAACTTGAAGTGATGAAAATCTTCATAACATTTTCGTGAAAAGGCTAAGAGATGTCTTCTTTTAGAAAGTCAGGATGCATGAGAGAAATTTATCCACGGGTCCCTTGCCCAATGTAGAGGCACATCATTGGTTCTGGTCCACCTTTCAGACCCATGGGTCTCTGTTTTCCACTCATGGAAACTGACTGAAAAATAAAGCAAAGGACATTCATTCTTGGCTGGGAAGAGACATTTGCCATTTACTTCTGCCAAGGTGTCTCATCTCTGCTGCCATATTCTAGCAGGATGGCAGTTCCAGGTGAGAGTCCCTACCTCCGTGCTGCTTCCTCATTTACAGGCTTCTCTGGTCATCAGTGCTGGGGGCCCCTCATCACCCCGTTGGGGACCCTCTGGGATGTCTATAAACAAAGGGCCATCTGACAGAAACAAAATTCTACTCTCCTATGACTAACTCTTCAAGTGACTTCACTCAGAGTCCCTTACCTCTAATTCTGTATGTGGGCCTTTTTCTACATCACAGCTCACGATTTGGTGTTGGTAACTGGTTACAAACTAGTAGGAAATGTTGACCATAAGTAGTTCCTGTGATTTCAAGCAAGATTCTCAAATCAGCAAACAGACTTTGCCTTCAGACATTTTTTAAGAGTTTTTCAGGAAGCAACTGATTTCATTAAAAAAAATGGAATGGTTTTGTTAGGAGACTAAAAGAAATCATGGCTTTCCTTGACTTGCTTATGCTTATCACTTATTCTATGGAAGGAATATTGGGATGAAACACTTATTAATGGCTGAGTCCTTCTCTTCAGAGTCTAGACTACAAACATCCAAGTTAAAAAAGAAAAAGGAGAAGAAAGGGGATGACTTTACCCTTCTGTAAAGCATATAGACAAATAATAGTAATTCATTATTTATTAGGTGTTTTTGCTTAGCCAATTCTTAAACTTCTGTGTGTTTACATGCTCACTCATGTCTGACTCTTTGAGACCCCCTGGACTGTAGTCCACCCGGCTCCTCTGTTCATGGAATTTCCCAGACAAGAATACTGGAGTGGGTTGCCATTTCCTACTCCAGGGGATCTTCCCAACCCAGAGGTCAAACCCACATCTCTTTTGTCTTATGCATTTCCAGGCAGATTCTTTACCAGTGCACCACCTGTGAAGCCCTAAATATTCAATAAACTACTGTGGCTCAAATATATGATGAGATGGACCACATCTCATTTTTTATAAAGAGGTTTTATAAAGAGGTTTGAAATCTTTACTCTGAGAATAAAATAAATAATATTAAAGTAACTTTTATAGAGATTAGCTCGGGAGTTCATACCGCTCGAGGTGAAATGATCGCAGATCTCGGTTCTGTTTGTATAGCTCAAGGTCCGACCTGTTCCTGCAGGTGTGAACCAGCTCTGTGCCCATGTAGTGCTGGGCAGTCACCCTCCCCTTTGTTGGGGTGGATGCCTTACTTACCCATTTATGCAACAGCTACTCCTTGAACCCCATTTGGTAGAAGTCTGTAAGTGCCAAGTGGAATCAGAGTATCTCCTGGTTGGAAAGACCTTACAGCTCACCAGCTTGTGCAGATGAGCGTGCAAACACTAGGAAGTGAGGCATCCCCACAGGTTTCCCCACTGTTGTAAACAATAAAACCTGCTAGAATAAAGCAGGAAGTAAAAGAAACAGAATGCTGAGGGATTTCAGCACGTGGCTCTCAACCTTGGACACATCAAATGGAACTAAAAATGAGGATGGGGCAGGAGATAATGATATATTTCTGTGCTTTTCCCTCCATTTTTCTATGAACCTTAAACTACACTTAAAAATAAAGTCAAGAAGGAAAAAGAAGGAAGGAAGTCAGGAAGGAAGTAGAGAGGTTATGGACATCTTAAATAATGAAATCAGCAAACTTAATAGAATATCAGAGACAAAGGAGAAACTCCATTTCAAACAAAAATAACCAAATAAAATGCATTATATGGGCTATGTTCTTTGACTATGATGTGGAAAAAATTGAATGCTTGATTCCGGCTTCAAATTTTTAAACAGACTGTCACTTCCCTTATGTTAAATCTGCACACCTTGATCTGGCCCAGAAGATCCTTCATGGCTGCCCCAGGCCTCAGTCTTAACCCTTCTTGGCATTTTCTCTGCAGTCCAGTACAGGAAGCCACCTTCTGTGGCTCACATGATCCACACTTTACTCCTCTGTGCCTTTGAATGCCCTGCTGTCTCTGCCTTGAACACTTTGCTCCCTCAGATAAAAGTTCCAGAATTTCGGTCTCATACAACAGTAGCTATAGACATATAAACTGCAGGTAAAATGCAGTTTACATGATGTTATAAGATGTTCAGTGAGCACTAAGGTTTACAAAGGGCATGTAACTTTGGAAATGTTCAACCCATTGCCTGATTTATGAGCAGACAGGAGCGCATGTTGGGGCTTCCTAGGTGGCGCTAGTGGTAAAGAACCCGCCTGCCAGTGCATGAGACAGGTGGTTTGATCCCTGGGTCAGGAAGATCCCCCAAAAGAGGAAATGGCAACCCACTCCAGTATTCTTGCCTGGAGACTCCCATGGACAGAGGAGCCTGGCGGGCTACAGTCCCTGGGGTCGCAAAGTGTCAGACATGACTGAAGTGACTTAACACAGACACATAGGTTTTCATGTTAAAAATGTGATGTCTTGCTGCACACTTATTATCAATAAGAGCAGCAAAAAAAAATTTCTTTAAATCAGTTATAATTCCTCATGATGGGAAAAAAGTAGAGAGACTGGGTCTCTCATGCAATGCTGGTAGAGATGTAAAATGATGCAACCACTCTGGCAAATAGTTGGCAGTTTCTCATAAAGCTAAGCAGGTACTTGCCACATGAGTGAGTAGTCACACTCTTGCATCTTTATCCCAGAGACATGAAAACTTATGTTCCAAAAAAGACCTGAATTTAGTGTTCATAGCAGCTCCATTTATCGTAAGCCAAATTCTACAGAAAAGCCAAATGCCCTTCAACAGATGAATGGTTAAGAAGTCTTGTTCATCCACACAATGGAATACTATGACTGAACAATGAAAAGAAATGAACTGTGGATACACGTAAAAACCTGGATAGAGCGTAAAGAGGTTGTGCTTAGTGAAAACAGTTAATTTCAAAAAGTTACATTTATTCTCAAAATGACAAAACTGCAGCGATGAAGAACAATGTCATGGCTACAGTGAGAAGTTGCTGTGGGGCCAGGTGCAAATACTAAGAGGTAACAGCAGGTATTTTGTGGTGATGGAGTGACTATGTATGTTGACTGTGTGTGTGTGTGCATACTAAATCACTTCAGTGGTGTTTGACTCTTTGTGGCCCTATGGACTGCAGCCCGTCAGGCTCCTCTGTCTGTGAAATTCTCCAGGCAAGAATGCTGGAGTGGGTTGCCATGGTCTTTAGAGCAACCCAATTATTTTTGCAACTCTCTGTGAGCCTATATTTCTGTTTCAGATTCCCTATGATTCTACACAAATTGAGTGTGTGCATGCATATATGTGCTCAGTCATGTCCAATTCTTTGTGACCCTATGGACCACAGCCTGCCAGGATCCTCTATCCATGGGATTCTCCAGGCAAGAATACTGGTGTGGCTTGCCATGCACTCCTCCAGGGGGCCTTCCTGACCCAGGGATCAAATCCGCATCTCTTGCATTGTCTCCTGCATTGCAGACAGATTCTTTACCCCTGAGCCGCCAGGGAAACCCATGTTGATTATAGTGGTGGGTTTTAATCAGATTAAGTTACTTAGAACTACACACGCACAAATGAATGCAGGCTCACAGTGGTGGAAACCACGTAAGGTACATAGTCTAGATAATAGCAGTGTTTCGATGTCAATTTCGTGGCTTCCATACTCTACCACAGATACATAAAATCTCAATACTGGAGAAGCTGAGTGAAGAGCACAGAGGACTGGATCCTATTTTTGCAATTCTCTGTGAGTCTATATTTCTGTTTCAGACTCCCTATGATTCTATACAAATTTAAATGTGTGCACACGTGTATGTGCTTAGTCGTGTCCAACTCTTTGTGTCCCTGTGGACCATAGCCCGCCAGGCTCCTCTGTTCATGGGCTTCCCCTGTCTCCTGAATTGGCAGGCAGGTTCTTTACCACTAGCACCACCTGGGAAGCCCTAAAGCTTAAATACTTATTAGTAAATAATGCCCCAAAAGGTAGATCCAAAAGACAAAAAGACAGCCGATGGATATGTAAACTACGTGTGAATAGACATTACAGTGTGGTGGAGGAGAGGTCATCCTGGAGAGGTGAGGTCAGGGAAAGCTTTGTGGGGGAAAAGGAATTATGCTTAACGTGGAAGGACGAGGAGAAATCAGATTGGAGAACTGAAGATAGCTTCCAGCAAGGCAAGGTAACTTCCTGCCAGCCCTGCCTGGAGAAGGAAGAGAGTGTTGCCAGACCACACATGGGATGGAGAAGTGTAGAAGCATACACGGTGGGCTGCAGTGCAGTGGACTATTCGGTTACCGGAAGAGTTTGTTGTCTACTGAAGCATAGGCTGCAGCAAGCCTATGAAGCATCTGTGCAAATAAAGAGTAGATAGAAGCCATTGTAAACTGCAGGTGAGAAACCGTCAGGCTGAATTTTCAGTGGCATGTTTTTCAGTACCGCTTCAGTGGCATTTTGGAAGCTGAAGCTGGCCTGAACTTAGAACAGGCTGGAGTGGGGAAGGGAAGGAAGGGGCAGACAAATCGATGAGAACATTGCTGCAACAGCCCAGTACGGGCATCCTCATTAAGGCTTGGAGTAAGCTGCCGGTCGTGAGAGGGGAAAACACACATCTCGTGAGAGGGGAAAACACACATCTGATATGAACGTGGATCAAAAGGAACCAGGTCACTGATTGCCTGTGGGGACCTGGAATCCATCTGAGGTTGAGCCTGGGATGTGAGGATGGGGCCAGAGCTTTTAGAGGAGGGGGTGTCATGTTTCATTTTGCCCACATTGACATGACGGAGTGCCATCTAATCAGAAATACCCGGCGGACTTCCAGAGATGTGAGACTGTCCTGAAATTAGGGTGGATCGGGGCTTTATACTAAATCATCAGAACAGCCCAGGAAGATGTGATCTGCAAGGGAAAGGTGGACAAGAGAGCGGAGGATGAAAGAGAGAAGTGTGGAAGCTGTGCAGGTACTCCTGATAGAGTGTCTAGAAAGTAAGAAACAGTTCTTCACTTAGCCCTTCTACTTCTTATTTTTTTTCAAAGCCTGCCATCATCCTCGACAGGTCCAGGCTTGGCTGCACACCTTGCATAACCCTCTCGCTCACCCTCCCCATGATTCCTTAACAAGCTCCTGCCAGGCTGTTGTCAAGGCAGAAGCAGGTACATTTCATCAGCCATAGCAACCAGCTCAGAGCATCGCAGAGGCAGGAAGAGGAGGAGAAAATCATTCATTGTCCAAGTGGTTACAGGCAGCCTCTCAGAGCCCACAGAACCTCATCTCTACAATTAATCCTGATTGCAACTTCTCAAGACTATACCCTTCAGTTGGCTGTCAGCTTCCTTGTACTTAGAGCTCCCAGAAAGAGATCACAATCACTCAGACCTTGTCTTCGGGGCTGTTTGTTTTGAAGACTTTTTCCTTATTTGGAGGTGGAGGGGCACATTGCATCACCAGCAAACAGTTCTTAGGTCTCCCTGGAGATCAGCACAGTCTGTTTCATGTTGCTACTTCTTTTTTAGTAAGAGGGTGAGAAGAGCAGGGAGGAATGGGTGGATGGGATATTGTCCAGGCAGGAGGCCACAGCTGCCTCTCCATCACTGTGCCATGAGCCCCAGGAGAATTTTGTTGGGTGCTAAATCAGACCTGCTCAGGAGAGCTTACCAGATGGTCTTACCATAATCAAGAGCTTCCCGGTGGTAAACAAGAGCTTCTCAATGGTAAAGAACCCACCTGCCAATGCAGGAGAGACACAGGTTCGATCCCTGATCTGGGAAGGTCACCTGGAAAAGGAAATAGCAACCCACTCTAGTAGTCTTGCCTGGAGAATACCACGGACAGAGAGCCTGGCGGGCTACAGTCTATGGGGTCACAAAGAGTCAGACACGACTGAGTGCACCTACCACTAAATCAAAAGTCCCTTCACGTGAAAGGTGGAGAGAAAATGTTTCTTTTTTTCCCAGTTTCTCCCCACTGAGAATCCCTGGCCATTTAGCAATATGAAAGTAAGCAGCAGTTTGAGCCCCTTGAAAAAAATGAACAACATGTGTGATGCACTAGTTGTGTGATGCAACAAGGGAGACTGCACCTAACCAAAAACCTTAGAGATGTGCTTCCAATTTGCTTGGATGATGGAACTGTGGCCTGATTTAGCCCAGCTGTGCACCCCCTTCTCGAGTCCTCAGCTAGAGCTTAAAAATATTTGATTCGCCTTTCTTCATGGGGTCACTGTGCTGCTCACATATGAATCTGGGCTACTTTAATGGACCCTTAAATGCACTAAAAGAATATTATTATATAAAAAATAAAGTACTTTGAAATTTTTGTTTATAAAAGTAAATGTGTTTATTATAAAAGATCCAGACAAAACTGAAAGAAATAAAGTAGAATGTGACTTCTTACACCTGTTAATGAATTAACTATAAGATGTATAGATATACAGAACAGAGGGCTGAAGGGAGAAAGAAAGAGCATTTCATAAATACAGTTTTTAAGACAAAAAACGGTTGTGCATTATAGGCCTTTTTGTCAGATTCATAATGTATTATTGATATTGTTATGGACTGAATTGAGAGAGGGTTGGATGGCATCATCAACTCAATGGACAGGAGTTTGAGCAAACTCTGGGAGATGGTGAAGGACAGAGAAGCCTGGCGTGCTGCAGTCCATGGGGTTGCAGAGAGCTGGACAGAACTTAGCAGCCGAACAACAACAACATTTATATGTTCAAGTTCTAACCCGCCATGTTTCCATGTTACTTTAATGCAGTGTGTGTGTGTGTGCTAAGTCGCTTCAGTCCTGTCCGGCTCTTTGCAACTCCATGGACTGTAGCCCTCCAGGCTCCTCTGTTCATGATTCTTCAGGCAAGAATACTGGAGTGGGTTGTCGTGCCCTCCTCCAGGGGATCTTCCAGACCCAGGGATTAAATCCACATCTCCTATGTCTCCTACATTGGCAGGTTCTTTATCATTCACGCTACCTGGTGAGCCCACTTTAATGAAGTAATTAAGGTTAAATAATATCATAAGGGCGGGACCTTGATCCAATCTGACTGGTGTTCTACAAGCAGAAAAGGCAAGAGGGATGTGTGTGCTCAGAGAAAAGACCATGTAAGGTCAGTGAGACTGTGGCCAACTGCAGGCCGTGGGGAAATCAAACTTATTGACACCTTGATCTCGAAATTCCAGCCTCCACAACTGTGAGAAAAAAGAAAATGTGTGGTTAGTCTGTGATGTATTGTTGTGGTAGCCCCAGCAAACTAATACAGCTACCATTCTGGGACTTTATAATTTTCAGTGTTCTAAAGACTGAACAACATTCTGTGGTTATGTAATTACTTATTTAAATTATCATGAACATTTATGTTGTGCCTAAAGGTTTTTACTATAAATAAGGTTGCAAGGAGCATCCTTGCACATAAACTGTGCACATACGTCAAATCAATTATTAGGATAAAGTACAACAGTGGAATTGCAGGGTAGAAGATGTGCTGGTGCCAAATGATGTCACAGGTGGCCAGACCAGCTTCCCCAAGAGGCCGTGCCAGCTGGCATTTCCATGGGCAGGATTGAGAGCCAGGCCCCCATCTCCTCCCAAACTGGATATGTTCAGTCTATAACCTGCTCTACATTCACATAGGAAAAATGATCACTTAATTTTATAACAGAAGAAGCTGAGTATCTTGATATTTGTCTATTAAAATCCCCATTTCCCCTTTTTAAATAACCTCTCTGTATCCTTTTTCATTTTTTCAAGATGCTTTGTTTTTCTTAATATTTAGAATTCCTGTTATCACATGATAATCCTTTCTCTATAATGTGTCACAGTATCTTTTCCAATTTGGTGTTTTCCTTTTCACTGTGTCTTGCTTAGCTGTTTGCTTGTTTATGGCCATACAGAATTCTTAAATTGTTACTTACAGAATTCTTAACTTTTCTTTCATTGTTTCTGGCTTACACACCTTGCACATTTTTTCTCCTTTCCCCAAAGTATTCACCTAAATTTGTTTTGAAAATGTTTTAACTATCAGGGGGAAAGCAAGGGGGGAGAATGTGTGCAACATACAATATTTGAGGTAGCAAGATATTGGTTTAGCAACAAGAAATTGTGTTTGTACTTTTTGATATAACACACCCAGATAGCTGCATGAGAAGGGTCAGGAGATGTTGTTTGGTGCTTGGGTCACCCATCCTTCTGACCGGTGGGGTCGCCGGGCAGTAGCACCTCTATCTCATGGGTGCTGATGCTGGGGTCCCTCCCTGGAGTTGCTGAGTCAGACACCCAGCTGAGCCCACGCGTCTCTGCTTTTACCCGGCCACCGCCTAGTACCAGAACAGCTCAAGTCTGATGACCTGCTGCAGTCAGAACTGCTTCACTCACATTGGTTTCCCTAGAGCAGCTTCCAGGGGTTTAAACCTCACATCCTGTTGCTATCACTAGGGATACACCCACTCAGATGAGGGCATTTTAGTTCTCACCCCTACACACACACACACACACACACACCCTGCTTAAAGCCCTAGTTGTGTGTATGTGTGAACATACTCAGAACTCAAGAGTGGATTTTATGAAGAGCATCACCGTTAAAGCATGTTGAAACTTGACTCAGAGGTCACAGTCCTGGCCCCCTGGCCCCCAGGGCTCTCTGAGAAGGAAGCAGGTGCTGCTGCCAGCGCCCAGAAGCTTCCATAGGTCCGCAGGTGAGATGCTTCCATGTTAAATCCACTAGGTCAGATGAGGTAAAACCTGCAGCCCCTGTTGCATGAACTGGGGATGTAGAGAATAACACCAGCCCGCTTTCATCACAGGAAGCTGAATATGATGCTGTTATGTATTCTGGAATATGCCTGGCTGAGAAATGTTTAAAGATTTCCTATACCTGTTTGGGAGCTTCCCAGGGGGCTCAGTGGTAAAGAATCTGCCTGCCAAAGCAGGAGACACGGGTTCGATCCCTGGGTTGAGAAGACACCCTGGAGGAGGAAATGACATCCCGCTCCAGTGTTCTTGCCTGGAAAATCCCACAGACAGAGGAACCTGGAGCGCTGCAGTCCATGGGGTTGCAAAGAGCCAGATACAACTGAGCGACTAAGCAATAGCATACCTGTTCTGCATCTGCGAAAGGAGAACTAGACAATAAAAACATCCACTTAGGGAGACAATGAATTAGAAGATTCATCAGGGAGATGTTTTTAATATTTTAACCTTATTTTTGTGGCTGTTTTGCTCAGATCCTGTGCTGTAAGAGACCCAGTCAGGGTGCTTAACTGTGCGTTTGCTTGCATGGATACACGGTGAATGAAACCTGCTGATGCTCCGGAATGCCTTGCTTGGCAGCACTCGTTTCCACGGGAAACCCTAGCGGGTTCCTGCTTCATTTAGAGCCGTCAATGCCTCAATTAGCGCCTGCTCTCCTCCTCTGGGAGGCACAGTTACATGTGTCGCTTCACAAGCCTCTGAAATCTAAAAACCCCCAGGGAGCTGCTGGGTCGTAAAGTATCTTCTGATTAACAAGGAAGGCTATTTTCCAAGAACCCCTTGCACCTTTCTGCTTCTTCCTTGGTAAGATTTATCAACTGCTATAAACAGGGGACCCCAAGTGATGCCATCTGCCACAGTGACAATGAAAATACCCATGCAAAGGTGCCAAGTGAGGGCTTCCTGACTTTATGCTTGGATCTGAAGTTCCTAAGCCCAGGACACAAAGCCAGGGAAAGCGCTGATTTGAGGTGTCTGAGGTGGGGGTGGGCAGTGGTGTGCACAGGCGTATGTGGACATGTGAACACATGTGCATGGACCTATCCTGGCATTTGCTCACAAGCTAGGATTCAGTCTCCATTCCCTGGCATCATTAATCCTACAGCTCAGTACGTGAGGAGAATTCCCTCCACTTCAAATTAAAAAGGAAAGGCAGGTTGTTTGGGCTCTGGCAAGGCTGGGAGGAGCTGTGTTGCTTGCTCCTTCAGAAAATGTGCTTTTCCGTCTGCAGAATCGCTGGTGCCATCTTGCACGTCCATCACCTCCCTATTGGTCACTGCTTCAGCACCCCTGAAAAAATAGGACAGGAGACCATCTGAGTACTTTGAATATTCTCCTTTTTAAGAGAGAGAGAGCTCTTTAAAAAGGAAGATATATAATGTGTGTTTATTTTCTAACAGTCATTATTAAAAACGTACACCACCTTGGCTTTCACATAAAATTCTGGAGATAGAATTCACGATCATTTTAATGCTCCAAGGACTCAGGAATTGTCCTCTATGCCTCTAAGACACACATGTACAGGCGTGCCCATGTACACACACCCATGCACATGTGTGTGATGCCTGCATGATTATACACACGTGCACTCTGGCACGTAGAGAAGAATGCACACGCGTGCACATAATCTCAGGCACTCATGCACACACATACACTGGTGACAGTCCCGTTGAAAACACCACCCGAAACCCTGATCTTGGAGAGTAAGCAGACTGTCACCCCATTCCTTTCGTATTGAGTTAATGGAATTTAGCTCTTTAAAAAAGCCTTTCTTTTTCTTTTAATCAATGAGGTCAATTTTCTAGACAATATGATGATACTTATTATTTACCACTGGATAAATGGAAAAATCCATTATTTATCATTGGAAAAGACCCTGATGCTGGGAAAGATTGAGGGCAGGAGGAGAAGGGAGTGACAGGGGAGGGGAGGGTTGGATGGCATCACTGACTCAATGGATGTGAGTTTGAGTAAGCTCCAGGAGATGGTGAAGGACAGGGAAGCCTGGCATGCTGTAGTCCATGGGGTTGTAAAGAGTCAGACATGACTTAGAAACTCAACAATTATTTACCGAATTTATTAATACTTCATTTAGAACCTACAAAGTGGAATTGACTTTTAAATGTGATTTTTTAATTGCTTAAGCTTTATAAAAACTATACAATGTGTTTAAATCTTTAAAATCTCTAAGATACCCTCATCCTAACACTGTTTTTGTTTTTCCCTTCTGGTCCTGGCCTATATATACATACACATGCAAAGCCCTTTAGCCTTGGTGGAATGTAAATCTAGTTGGGAAAACAAGTTCACAGATGCAAATATTAGCTGGAGGAAGATAACTGACATTCTAAACCTGGCACAGTCTACAAAGGGCTTTTCATGTGTTTGATCTTTGCTGTGGGTCTGTGCTGAGGCAGCCATCACCATGGTACCCACTGAGGAATGGGCTTCGAGTGTAAACAGTCACCTCGGTGCACAGCCTGAGCATCAACAGAGCCAAAACTCAGAGGCTGCTCTTCTGATTTCAAATCCTGCACTCTCCCACAACACCTAGATGAAGGCTCTGGGGGAAGAGTGAGGGATGAGGCCAAGAAGAGCTCTAAAGCAGTGGTTCTCAGCTGTGTGCATTCCCCAGAGTCACATGGAGCACTTGTTAGGACCACTAGCCCCAGAACTGGCATTTCTAGCAAGTTGCCAGGTGATGCTTCTGCTGTGAGTTCAGGGACCACCCTGTGTGTGTGTGTGTGTGTTTGCGCGCATGTGTACATACACTAAGGCACTTTAGTCATGCCTGACTGTGAGGCTATGAACTGTAGTCCACCAGGCTCCTCTGTCCATGGGATTCTCCAGGCAAGAATACAGGAGTGGGCTGCCATGCCCTCCTCCAGGGGATCTTCGCAGCCCATGTGTTTTGCATCTCCTGCATTGGCAGGCAGACTCTTTACCACTGGTGCCACCTGGGAAGATACCTGTAATTTATTTATTTATCTTTGACTGTGCTGGATCATCATTGTCCTGCAGGCTTTTCTCTAGTTGCAGTGAGCAGAGGCTACCCTTTGTCGCCTTGTGCAGGCTTCTCATTGTGGTGGCTTCTCTTGCTGCAGAGCGCAGACTCCAGAGCATGGAGCCTTCAGTAGTTGCAGCTCCCAGGGCCTAGCACACAGGCTCAGGAGTTGTGGTGCACGGGCTTCCTTGCTCCTTGGCATGTGGGATCTTCCCGGATCAGGGATCAAACCTGTGTCCCCTGCATTGGCAGGTGGATTCTTTAACACTGGGTCACCAGGGAAGCCAAGGGACCACTCTTGAAGAACCACGGTTGTGAACAAATGAATAACAAAAATTGACAGACTGTAAATGTGCACATCTATTTTTGAAAGCTGCTTGGCATTGTCTCATAAAGATACACATATATATTGACTAGAAATTATATTCCTCTAAATGTTCCCTAGAGAACTTCATGGATAAATGACTGTCATTCATGTACTAAAATTTTGATGCTCACATTGTGATGGCCAAATTCTGAACCCTCTCAAGTAAGTAAGCCATAAATATTCATACAAAGAAATATTATATAGCAACGAGAATACCTGAAGGCTCCATATATATTATATACACATATATATATATGAGATGGTTGGATGGCATCACCAACTCAGTGGACACACGTCTGAGCAAACTCCAGGAGACACTGAAGGACAGAGAAGCTTGGTGTGCTGCAGTCCATGGGGTCGCAAAGAGTCGGACATGAATTGGTGATAAACATATAATACATACAGCAGATATCATGTAATCATAACACAGAATGAAAGATGGAAGATGGAAAATAATAGAGCATGACCTATTATATGAACAATTCAAAACCAGGCAAGACTTAACGGGCATTTATAAATGTATACCCAAGGGGTATGACTATGTTAAAATTCAGGCTTCATCTCTATTGTGTGACCTGGAATGAGTCATTCTATGCCTCAATTTCTGTGCTCACAAAATCAGGGTAATGATAGCATTTACCTCCTAGGGTTACTGTAAAGATGTGATCAGTTGTTCAGTCATGTCTGACTCTTTACAACCCCATGGACTGTAGCCCTAGGCTCCTCTGTCCATGGGATTTTACAGGCAAGAATCCTGGAGTGGGTTGCTATTTTCTTTTCAAGCTGTAAAGATTAAAAGCTAATAAAATGATTAACATAGGGCTTAATACATGTTAGCTATAATTAGCATCATTATTACACCAGGTGTCTGTGAAAGAACTTTTTGTGTCCCTGAAACTAGCATAGTCAAATGACAAAGACATGCAAGCAAAAAAAGGATAATCAAATTAAATAAACCAAATATTATAACCAAATCCTGCTAACCAGCTTAATAAAAGCAAGTGTGTGTTGTACGCAAGCAAATGGGAATGTCTCATTAGCAGCCAAATGAAGAAGTCCTGAGGGAAATGAATATGGACACAGGATGATGGCCAACTGGTTAAATGGCTTCAAGGAAAAGGCAAAATGAGAGAAATTTTAAAATATGGTGAAGATTTCAGAGTCCATGGCAGGATCAAAGTCGTGGTCACTGACCTGTCTTGAACAAGATTCTTCAAGAAGAGGAAGACCCTGGGAAGCCCTGAAGAAGGAGATGGCCTCAGCACAGCTGCCAGAAGACCCCGCCCTGGATTCCAGGGAGTCCCAGGGTGATAGACATGGCCACTGGTATCAGCAGAATGGGGCTCAAGTCACCCCAGGAGTGTGAAAGGGGGGAATGGTTTATGTTCTCTCCCTTTGCTTCTCCATGAAAAACAGCCCCATGGGAAGGAAGCCTCTGCTTAAAAGTCAGAATGTGGCTTTAGACAGAACTGTTCTTGTTTCCATCCCTAAGCCAGGAAAACACTCTGATCTGGTTTCCATGGAAACCACTTGCCTCTCAAGAACCATATGTGAATATTTTAGAAGGAAGAAGTCTTGTCTGGGAGGGAACCCACCTCCATGCCCTGCAAAGGGCCACTGGAAGCCTGGGGTCCTCGCAGGCAGTGGGTTAGACATTTGTATCACTTGTGGTCCTCTCCATGGGCCACTGGGTGTCCTGGCGACATGATGGCAGGCTTTCCTCAAGTGAGTGGTCAGAAAGAGAGACAGACAGAGGACTCCAGTGCCCAGCATGGCAGCACAGTCTTTTATAATCTACTCTCAGAGCAACGTTCTACCACTTAGCATCCCCATGCTTCGGCAGGTAGAGAATACACCTGCCAATGCACGAAACACAGCTTTGATCCATCAGTCAGGGAAGATCCCCTGGAGGGGGAAATGGCAGCCCACTCCAGTATTCTTGCCTGGGAAATCCCATGGACAGAGGAGTCTAGTGGGTTACAGTCCATGGGGTCTCAAAGAGTCGGACACGACTGAGTGACTGAACACGCAGTCTGGTAAAACACGGGAGGGGCTGTACCAGGATCTACATACCAGAGGGCGAGGGTCACCAGGGACCATCTAGAGGGCTGGCCAGCACATAGCTGATGATTACTTGCTTTTCTGATCAATATTCTGGACCTCACTTAATTTTTCATGATGACAGGGTCTATTTTCTTGCAATTTTTAATTTCTGTTTTACTATCACTGTTGGCAGAAAACCAAAGTCTACTTAATATTTTTTTCTATTTAATTATTAGGAAGTTTTCTTATTGGGCAGAGTGTAGAGTCTATATATGTGACCAGACAGACTAAAAAAAAAAAAAAAAGGGGGAAATGACTGCCTATCTCTATGCAAATTTGAGGGAAATACTGTTTTTAATCTTTTGGTTAATATTTATACTTGTCTTGCAAAATAGCTCAACTTTAGGGACTTCCCTGGTGGTCCAGTGCTTAGGGATCTGCCTTGCAGTGCAGGGGATGCGGGTTCAATCCCTGGTCAGGGAAGTAAGATCCTACATGCCGAGAGGTAGCTAAGCCCGAGTGCTGGACCTACTGTGCTCTGGAGCCCACACACCACAGCAAAGATCCTGCGAGCTGCAACCAAGACCTGTCGAAGCTAAACAAATAAATAAATATTTTTAAACTAAAATTTTTAAAAAATCAACATTCTTTCAATAAGGTAACTTGAAAACACATACAGAGTAAATGTAATATGAACCCTAAATGTCCTCTGTCTTTACCCTGACACATTTAATCAAGTCATGGGGCCCTGGCAAAGCTGCCAAGAAGTGGAGATGTTGTCATTCTTGTTAAAATTTAACATCAAACACAGCCCGCTGCATCTTGGAAACACGTATTTGATTAATGGTTATAATCAAAGTAACTTCATTATGTAAGCATAATAACCCAGCCGAGGAGATATTTTAGTATGTGCTAAGAACTTATTAATTCCTGGCTGGAGAAATCATTTTCTTGATGAGGATTAGCGCTGCCCGGTAGGCAGTCTTCCTTGCTGAAACTTTTATGAACAATATGTATTTGGACAGGAGGCATTTCTGATTCTGCAGCAGAGATAATAGCACTCTGTGTTTCTTCAGGGCCTTTCTGACGACACACTCAGTGGGTTCCAGGCACATAATCTCATTAATCCCCATCACAGCCTCGGGAGGCTGGAGGCCCCATTGTTCTTACAGATGAGGAAACGGAGACGCAGCTGAGAGGCAGGGACCCCAAACTGGGAGAAAGCCGCTCGGCCTTTGAATGTTGAAAAGAAGCAGAAAAAGAAGCAGGCACAGAATTGCAAACATTTTTCTCTAGCAAAGGGCAACAGACACTTTCAAGAATAATGCTATGTGTACTGGTGATTATAGCAGCCTTCTTCACAGGAGCCAAAAGGCAGAAACAACTTCACTGATGGATGAATGGAGAAGCAAAATATTGTATCTACTCACAACAGAATATCATCCAGGTTTAAAAAGTAAGGAGAGTCTGACGCATGTTACAACTGGGGTGAACCTTGAATACATTGTTACTGTTGTTTAGTTGCTTAGTCATGCCCAACTCTTTTGCAACCCCATGGACTGTAGCCCACCAGGCTCCACTGTCCATGGGATTTCCCAGGCAAGAATACTGGAGTGAATTGCCCTCCAGGGGATCTTCCCCACTCAGGGATCAAACCCATGTCTCCTGCATTGGCAGGCGGGTTCTTTACCACTGAGCCACCTGGCAAGCCCTTGAATATGTTATGCTAAGTGAAACAAACCCATCACAGAAGGACAAACATACTGTAAGATTCCACCTAGAGGACATGCTTGAAACAGTCAAATTGACAAAGAAAGAAAGTAAAATGGTGGGTGCCAGGGGCTGGGGAGCAGAGAATGGGGAGTTACTACTTCATGAGGACAGAGTTCCAGTTGAAGATGATGGAAAAGTTCTGGAGATGGACGATGGTAAACTTTGTACAACAGTGTGAATGCACTTAATGCTACTGGACTTACAGTTAAAATGATCAGTTTTATATTTTGTATGCTTTGCTACAATTTTTTGAAAAGGAGAAGGATGGGGTGGAAGGGATAAACTGAGGGACTGGGATTGATGCATACACACTACTGTGTATAAATAAATAGCTGTATAGCACAGGGAACTCTACTGAACACTCTGTAATGACCTGTATGAGAAAAGTATCTTAAAAGAGGGAGTGTATGCATGTGTGTGTGTGTGTGTGTGTGAGAGAGAGAGAGAGAGAGACAGACAGACAGACAGACAGACAGACAGACAGCATTACAAATCAATTGTACTCCAAGAAAAAATTTTTTTAAAGAAAGAAAAAGAAAAATCCTGAGGAGGACATGTGACCATGGGTTCCTCAGTAGCCCCAGGTAATGTAAGGATCAGGACCACAGAGAAATATGACATCAGAGGTCCATTCTGTTGCCTTGGTGATGAGAAAAGAGGAGGCTGCTGGCTCCTGGTCCTTCTTCAAAGCTGCAGTTAATGTGCCCCAACCTTGCCCCAGAGACTCAAGAGACCCTTCCCAGCTTCCTTACCCCTGCAGGTAACCAGGCTGTTCTTGTCTACCTGTCACAGCTGTGTCTTTCTAGGAGGCTGGGTACTTACAGCCTCGAGGGTTGGTGCCTGGAGTATATGGTCAATCCCATGGCATGGGGTCACCAGCTCCCAAAGGACCCTGCACTTAGGTTTAAGCTTCTTCAGCCACCATATTGAAGTTCTTAGTCATTTTACCTGTATTTTTTTAATATGTATTTATTTACTTTTGGCTGTGCTGGGTCTTCACTGCTGCACTGACTTTCTCTCCTTGTGGCAAGCGAGGGCCACTCTTCCTTGTGGTGCATGGGCTTCTCATTGCAGAGCCTTCTCTTGTTGTGGAGCACAGGCTCTAGGGTGAGTGGGCTCAGTAGTTGTGGTACACAGGCTTAGTTGCTCCATGGCATGTGGAATCTTCCTGGATCAGGGATAGAACTGTTGTCCCCCTGCCTTGCATGTGGATTCTTAACCACTGGAGCACCAGGGGATTCAATAATTTCATCTGTAAATGTGTGTTTTGTAATAAAGTTGGATGGAATAATGCAGCATGAACTGGGCACTTGAAGTCTCTGCTCCTGTGTCCTCCCACCTCCCGTTGCCTCCCCAGGATGGAAGGCTTTCTCTAGTTGTGGTGAGCGAGGACTACTCTTCCTTGAGATGCATGGGCTTTTCATTGCAGTGGCCTCTCTTGTTGTGGAGTTCAGCTATCTTCCTCCCACCTCCTGGACCCCAGGCCTCCCCTTCACTACCATCCTATGAGGACCCCGTCCACTGCCCTATGAGGACCCATCTCTGCCATCCTCTGCCCTGTGAGGACCTGGGTGTGGGCTGGAAGATCGGAGGGGGACCCCCACAGCATCTCCGTGGAGAATATAAGGGGAGCCTCTCTGCTGGAGGCAGCAGCACCAGGCAGCTTTCAGAGAGCAATTTAGGATACCTGGAGGTCACCCACCCAAGGCATGGGTGCAGTGGTGATTTTGATGGGAAGGGCACCCTGAGTTCGTAGGGTGCACACATGTGTTTGCAAGTCTCAGGGTGTGTCCTGGGGGCCTGGGAGGGCTGGCACAACAGTGAATATAAACCATCATGGCACGTGGAGAAGAAGAGACCACAGAAGAAGGAAAAAGGGCTTCATAGTTGATCACTTTACTGGCACCTTTCTCCTGCTTTGTTATCAAAGGTCTACACATTTACATTTTGCTTGGGAACCTACAATTGTGGAGCCTGTCCTGCTAGCTTCACTGCTCAGATAGACAGTAGGCTTGCAGAAGAGATGTTAGGGTCCTTATTTGTAGTGGGAAGGGAACCACCAAGGCCATCAGGGAAGTCTCCCCTGAACAGACCCAGCCCCAGGTAGAGGGGCGTCCAAGGATGCTCTGGTGCCCCTCCCCACAGCAGGTGGCGTTCTGTGCCCCGCGGACCAGACTGGGGGCCTCCACTGTGGTTGGGCAAAGAGCTTTGCACTTGGGTCCAGAAGGCCTGGGTTCTCCTTCTGGGGCTTTCATTGACTTGTTGATGGCTTTAGACTCCAATTCTGTTTACCTGCTCTGATTCTGTTTCAGTGTGGGTACATGGAATTAAGCACTCTCTTTTCTACTGGGAGCATGTATATCACTGTGAGATCAGGGGTGTAAAAGTGATGTGAAACTTGAGAGGATACACAGGTTCAGGCATATGATATTTTTAATTTTTTTTTTTAATTTCACTGGGTCTTTGTTGCTATGTGAGCTTTCTCTAGTTGCAGTGAACGGAGATTACTCTTCATTGAGGTGTGTGGTCTTATTGCAGTGGTTTCTCTTGTTGCCGAGCACAGGTTCTAGGGCACATGGGCTTCAGTAATTGTGGCGCATGGACTCAGTTGCTTACAGCATGTGAAATCTTCCCGGGCCAGGAATGGAATCCATGTCCCCTGCATTGGCAGGTAGATTCCTATCCACTGCACCACTGGAGAAGTCCCAGATATATGATTCACCTCATGAGACTTAGCTTAGACCTGTTTAGCTTCCCCAGACCCTGGAGGAAGAAAGGGAAGAAGGGAAAGAAAAGGAAAGGCAAGATTCATCATCTTGGGGGAGTAAAGATAATTTTACTGCATGAATTTTATGGTGATACTGATTTTTTTTTATTCTTTTGTTTAAAAATTATTTATTTGGCTATGCAGGACCTCAGTTGTGGCTTGATGGGATCTTTAGCTTCAGCATGTGAGATCTTTTAGTTGCAGTGGTCCAGGGGCTAAGACTCCAACTTCCCAATGCTGGTGGCCTGGGTTCAATCCCCAGTTAGGGAACTAGATCCCACATGCCACAACTAATGTGATACTGATTGTTTTCATCTTACTAGACGAAGTTGAGCTTTGGAATATGAGTAGGAGAGGGTCAGAAGAGAGAAGGTTCTCATCTAACCAGTCTTAACCCTCCAGTTCTTTTTCCTTACTTATAAATAAAAAGGAAAGGACAAGATGTCAGAGATGAAATAAGTCCTGAAATTTTCTTATATGTTAATCTTAATTCGCTTCCCTTCAAAGTAGGTGTTTGGTGTCTGGTTCTCTTTGATCATCTGCATAAACATATGTTCGTATAAATTTAAATCCAATGAATCTGCTAGAAATGTTATTTCTATATCATTCACACATATTTGTAGTATAATTTGGAGCCTACTAAAATGGCACTTACAAATATGTCTCAGGTCATTTCTACAGCCAGAGTTTCTATCCAGTGAGGTTGCTGTGTGCAGTGAATACGTACAGACACAGTATACAGAAAATATCTCAGCACCGAGTCAGGATTCAGGAAGGTTAACTGTTGTTATTATGGGATGGTGACACAGAGAGGCGGAGGGAGAAAGAGGAAGAAAGAGGGATCAGATGAAAGGAAGGAAGTTAGACAGGCAGGAGAGAAGGAAGAACGGAGGGGAAGGGGAGAGTGAAGGGGAGATTAGAAATAAAAAGGAGGGTGGGGAGAGCAGAGGGAGGAGTGTTCAGGATGGAGGGGACATATGTATACCTGTGGCCGATTCATATTGATGTATGGAAAAAACCATCACAATATCTTAAAGTAATTATCCTCTGATTAAAATAAATTTTTAAAAAATTTAAGGAAGTAAAAAGGGAAAGGGGAGGACAATCAGAGCTGGAAAGGCCTTGGAGATCATCTGTTGAGCTTTTTCACTCAAGGCTGTACAGGAGGACCGCTTCAAGAACTTTGAATAAACCCATTCCCATGCCCAGCCCCCCAGAGTCTCTGATTCAGTTGGTCTAGGGTAGGGTCTGGGAGGCTTCCCCCAGGGCTCAGCCATAAATGCAGAATATGTACATTCAGTCCCTAGGCCAGGAAGATCCCTGGGGGAGGGCATGGCAATCCACTCTAGTATTTTTGCCTGGAGAATCCCCATGGACAGAGGAGCCTGATCAGCTATAGTCTGTAGGGTCCCAAAGAGTTGAACATGACTGAAGCAATTGAGTACACACAGGGCTTGGGCACTGGTTTATTTTTAAAACCAGATGATTCCAATTCTAAGATGCAGCCCAGGATGGGAGCACCTTGCCCCATGCAGCTCACCCATAAGTCAGGTGAGAACACTGAGGCCCAGGGCAGTCACCATCTTGCCCACTCACAGCAGCGGGTGCATGGATGGCGCAAGGTTGGAGCCCAGCCTCCTGGCTTCTGGTCCCCTTTCTCTCCTCCTCCTCTGAGAGGACCAGTGCTGTAACCCAAGGTCGCCAGACCCCAAGCCACAGCATCAGGGTCCAGGGGGCTTCACCCTGAGCAGCAGAATTCAAGAAAGCAGCTGCCATCTTAGCGCCTGATCTTTGCAACACGCACAGATTCGTGTTTTCACTCAAGTCTATTTTGTGTATTCAGAGTAGTAAAAATTATGTGTTCAGTAAATTTTGATTGACTGGTAAAATAACAGTGAAAATAAATTTTGATTCAAATCTCTGAATGATATGTTCATTGCAAAACAAAGGCAGTGGTTATACGGCTGTTCAACTTTCTGTGTGTTTGAAAATGTTTATAGTCACATGGTAGGAAGATGTAAAGATATAGTTGAAGAAGTAGCTAAAGAAACAAAAAGAAGTGGCTCAAAGAATGTGTTCATGTCTCAGAGTCTCTCCCTCTCCAGAACTCCCACCTGGAGACCCTAGTGTTCCTGCCTCAGGTTGGGGAAGCCTTGCTGCCTTGTTCTTGACCCCACACCCTCCTCTGCACCTCTGTTCTGACCACATGGAGGGATTGAGGGACTTCCCAGGTTGCAGGTCAGATATGGGAGGTCATGGGTGTCCGGGAAGATTGGATGCCTCTATGGGAGTCATTATCTGTGACAATGATGCTTTTAGAACAGGACTTCTGAAAGTCAGAAGCTTCCCAGGTGGCTCAGAGGTAAAAATCCCCCTGCCAATGCAGGAGATGCAGGAAATTCAGGTTTGATCCCTGGGTAGGGAAGATTGCCTGGAGGAGGTCATGGCAACCCACTCCAGTATTCTTACCTGGGAAATCCCATGGACAGAGGAGCCTGGTGGGCTGCAGTCCATGGGATTGTAAGACAGTCAGACATAACCTAGTGACTCAACAACAACGTGAAAGTCAGATTCAGGTTGACTCTTGCATCTGGGCCTTTGACTCCCATTCTGCTTCTCTGGTTTTCTTTTCCTCTGTAAAATGAAGGGATTGAACCAGATGATCTTGACAGTTTTGTTGTCTACTTGGGGCTTATCCAGGACACTTGGTATTTCCTTTTGTTTCTTTTTCAGTGTCTTCAGCTGAGCTAAAGAAGGAAAAAAGAAATAAAGCTGTATTAGGACCGGTTTTATATTACTGGTAGAGTCATGAAAACAGAAGAGTTAAGTTTGAGAAATAATCTTTCATATCAGTGATTTATTAATATAATTTTTATTTTTCTATATATTCTTGTGTTGAAAAATCAATGTGTATGTCAGTTTATTATTGAATTCCTGTCCAAACATGCAGTGATGTGCTGTTCATATTTGAGTAGTCATGTATGGATGTGAGAGTTGGACCGTAAAGAAAGCTAAACACTGAAGAACTGATGCTTTCAAACTGTGGTCCTGGAGAAGACTCTTGAGAGTCCCTTGGACAGCAAGGAGATCAAACTAGTCAATCCTAAAGGAAATCAACCTTGAATATTCATTGGAAAGACTGATGCTGAAGTTGAAGCTCCAATACTTTGGCCACCTGATGGGAATAGCCAACTCATTGGAAAAGACCCTGATGCTGGGAAAGATTGAAGGCAGGAGGAGAAGGGTGCAACAGAGGATGAGATGGTTGGATGGCATCATTAGCTCAATGGACCTGAGTTTGAGCAAACTCCAGGAGTTAGTGAAGAACAGGGAAGCCTGGTACGCTGCAGTACATGGGGTCACAAAGGGTCAGACACAACTGAGTGACTGAACATCAACAACAACTGTTACAAATAAGGTTGGTTATTGTGCTCAGTCACCCAGTTGTGTCCAACTGTTCGCAACCCCTTGGACTATAGCCCACCAGGCTCCTCTGTCCATGGGATTCTCCAGGCAAGAATACTGGAGTGGATTGCCATGCCCTCCTCCAGGGGATCTTCCCACCCCAGGGATCAAACTACATCTTCTGCATCTCCTGCCTCCATAGGCAGATTCATTACCCCTGGCACCACCTGGTAAGCCCACGTTTGATTATTGCTCTGAGGTAAGCTCACACCTTCTCAGTGCTTCTGGAAAGATGCGGACACCCTTTGAAATCATTCATATAGTGGCACACCCTCCTATGTAGTGTTCTGGTAAATTCTTAATTTTCAAACAACTAGCCGTTGGGAGAGGAGGAAGAGAAGAAGGCCCCAGTTTCTAGCGTTGTCAGTTTGTCAGTTTCACCGGTGTAAATCTGCCAATTTCAGACTAAGTAGACAACATCCCTGGACCACAGAGCTGATCTCCATGTGCAGGCTCAGCTCTCCCTGGCAGTAGCAGCAGCTCCACTGTACCACTGTCTGTTTGCGTTGCAAGGAAGTAGGTCAGATGAGCTTACCCTAAACAGGAAGAATACAGATCTGCTGAACATTAAGGTGCTGGTAGGTGATATTGTGGTTAATGAAGGAAATTTATAAACTGGTATATAAAGAAGTACAACAGCAGTCTCTTTAATGGGTAATTTTGCAGGAGAAGCACAGGGCGTGCGATCTTTGAACAAAGCCCTCTTGGTCTTGGCTTCCTTCTCTCCCACTAGCAGGGCTGCCGGGGCTCCCTTGGTTCTCAGCCCTGTTACCCCATCCATTCGTCATGCTTCAGAGCCCCTTGCAGAGGGCCCTGCTCCACTGATGTGCTGTCATCTCTCAGCACTGGTGACTGTGATGAGCGAAAAGGTCGCGCCTTCAAACATTAGCATTGCAAAGAGATGTGAAATGATCAGTCTCTTTAAAGGGCTGAGAATACTTGGGTGAGACAGAACAAGGGCTCGTCAGACCATTTCTGACCATGAACCAGAACTAAAATACCCATTTTGGTGGGGGTGTTCCTCTGAAGGAGAAATATGAGTAAAAAGAGAAGCTTTTTTTTGCAGGGTAAGATGGACAAATCGTACACCGGAGGGCCAGGGTTTAGTCGAGGTACTTCTCCCATGTAGAAAGCAATAAAGCTTTTCATTAGTAAGAAAAGGAAAGGGCAGACAACAAGCAAGCGCTCTGAGCACAGCGGCATTTTCTCGGAGACCACTAATCTGTTCCTCTAGTTGGAGCTTTCAAAAGGATAGGAAATTACATTCCAGGCAGACTCCAGCCTTCTGAATGCATTTGCTCCCTGTGTAGCAGCTCATGAGGTCGGACAGAAACCCTTATTCCAGAATTGATTCACTCTCATTGAAATATAAAGTACTGAGAGTGGTAAAATACCCCAGATTCGAGAAGTGATCACACTCAAGGTGTCTTCACAAGAAATCTGTATTTTTTCATACCCTGCCATGTGACACATTTCTTTGTTTGTTTGTTTTTCTTATTTAGCAAATAGCATACACTGAGAAATCCTCTGTGTGGCCTTTAGCAGCCGGCCACACTGGGAGGCATTACTGTGGATTAATTTCCAGAACACAGCTCTGCCACTGGAGTCTCTCTTCTCTGTGCTCAACAAAGGGGGCTGTAGGAACTGGCTCTCTGCAGGAGGGACCAGGGGGCCACACTCCAATTGTTCAATTGTTTCTGGGCTTCCCCAATGGCTCAGACAGGAAAGAATCCGCCTGCAATGCAGGAGACCCAGGTTCGATCCCTGGGTCAGAAAGATTCTCTGGAGAAGGGAATGGCAACCCATTCCAATATTCTTGGTTAGAGAATTCCAAGGACAGAGGAGACTGGTGGGTCCAAGGACAGAGGAGACAGTCTGTGGGGTTGCAAAGAGCTGGACACGACTGAGCGACTAAACACTTTCACGTTTCATACTATTAATAGAAGAATCATTTCTCATTATTTAGGATGCTGGACAATGCAATGCCTCAGACATCTAGTCCTCACTATCAACGTTTTCTCTACTTCTTTATTGAATCCAGGCAGCCAATAAAACAGTAAACCAAACCCTGATGTGTAACCTCTACAGACACAGACACGAGCTGACTCATTAACTTCTAAGTCCCACAGTGCCCCTGTAAGTCCGTTCCACATTAACCCACTGTCTGCCTGAGATCCCGGACAAGCCCACCCAGGACTCCAAATGCCTGTTTTAAACTCACCCAGCAATTCCACTCTTGGGTAGAGATCTGAAAAAAACAAAAGCACTAATTCAAAAAGATACATGCACCCAATCTTCATAGCAGTGCTATTTACAACAGGGTATGGAAGCAACCTAAATGTCCACCAACAGATGGGTAGATAAAAAAAGATATGGTATATATATATATATATATATAATGGAATCCTACTCAGCCAGAAAAATAATGAAAATTTGCCATTTGCAGCAATATGGATGGACTTGGAAGGCATTATGCTAAGTGAAATAAGTCAAACAAAGACAAATACTCGATATCAGTTATATGTGGAATCTAAAAATGCAACAAAGTAGTGACCAAAACAGAAGAGAAACAGACTCACAGATACAGAGAACAAACTAGTGGGGAGAGGAAAGGGGGAGAGGCAAGACAGGGGTAGAGTTATAATAAGAGTTATTATGGGATCATATGGAATCATGTGTGTGAAAGTTTTGAAAATTGTAAAGTGCTATAGAATTTAAAGAATCTTTCATTCAATAAAAAACAAAAACAAAATTAAAAAAAAATCTCATAATATACCTAAATGTAAATATACATCCAAATGAAAATGAATATTTTGTCACCTAAAAGTCTTCCTCAGCAATGAGCTGTCCACTGTGGGCTAGACATAACAGAAGCTTGCCTGTTCTTGGATACTTTAATTATTAATAGCGTTCTAATTTTCTTGCATATTTTTGGCTCTCAGTTTTATCCAGTGAATCTTACTATAGAAACACAATTCCTATCATTAAAAGCTGAAGCGATTATAGAAGCAGAAGAAAGCATCGAGACTCTCACATAATTTGCCTCCTTAGAACATATTTGTTTTTTAAAGAAAAAGTCAACTGTTTCAGATTTATAAGTAGTTTTACAACATATCCAAATACGGAGTTCGCCATTCTCAGGGAAAAGCATTTTTCACCAGAAACAATGACCTGACCCGCATTAGTGAGCATTCTCGAGTTCATCCCAAGGAGCTGGAACCCACTGCTGAGGACATCCTTCCAAAAGCGGTCAACCTGCTGGCAGTGTCAACAGCCGCCCCCAAGCTCCCTCAGTATGACAGCACCGCCTTCCTTTCTTGCATAGTTTTTGAAAGAAGACCGTCAGGATGCTTATGAAGAGATGTTGAGTGCATGTTGTTTGTTCGGTCCCTAAGTGGTGTCTGACTCTTTGTGACACCATAGGCTGCAGCACACCAGGCTTCCCTGTCCTTTACAGCCTCCCGGAGTTTGCTCAGACTCATGTCCATTGAGTCGGTGATGCCATCCAACCATCTCCTCCTCTGTCGCCCCCTTCTCCTCCTGCCCTCAATCTTTCCCAGCATCAGAGTCGTTTCCAATGAGTCAGCCCTTTGTATCAGGTGGCCAAAGTATTGGAGCTTCAGCTTTGGCATCAGTCCTTCCAATGAATATTCAGGACTGATTTCTGGTAAGATTGACTGGTTTGATCTCCTTGCAGTTCAAAGGATTCTCACAAGTCTTCTCCAACACCGCAGTTCGAAAGCATCATTTCCTTGGTACTCAGCTTTCTTCATGGTTCAACTCTCATATCCATATATAACTACTGGAAAAGCCATAACTTTGACTAGATGGACTATGATGGCAAAGTAATGTCTCTAATTTTTAACGTGCTGTCTAGTTTAGTCATAGCTTTTTTTCCAAGGAGCAAGTGTCTTTTAATTTCATGGCTGCAGTCACCGTCTGCAGTGATTTTGGAGCCCAAGGAAGTGAAGTCTGTCACTGTTTCCATTGATTCCTCATCTATTTACCATGAAGTGATGGGATCAGATGCCATGATCTTAGTTTTTAGAATGTTGGGTTTTAAGACAACTTTTTCACTCTCCTCTTTCACTTTCATCAAGAGGAATTTTGAGATGGAGGGAGGGAACTTGACAAGTTTCACAAATAAAGTTTCCCATTTTCTCAATACATTGAGATGGGATTCCCTGCTATAAACTTTGGGAGAAGTCTGGTTTTGAGGTCTCCAGAACTGTGGGTCAGGGATGCCAAGAGGTGACTTCAAGGATTGGTTAGCCAATCAGATGACTAACAAGGTTTCAGAAATTCCCATAGTTGACAAGGATAGTTGGAAATGTAGATGATTATGGAAGGAAGAGTATAATTCTCAATGGAATCCCCTTTTCCTATCTAATAAGTAAGTCACATCATTTTCTTGTGTGTTTTAGGGGACATAAATTTACTTTCCATAGGGATTGGAAGAGAGTAATTCCCGCCCCCCCCCCCCCCCCCACACACACACAAATAGGAAACCACACAGCAATTTCTGCTTGGGGCTCATTGAGTCCAGTTTCATTTTTCTGCCACCCTTCCAACTCTTTTGATCATGATTATTGCTCAGCCAATACATATCCAGGAAACATCTCAAATGCAATTGAGCCATGTGTTATGGTGGGGAAACCGTGAACCCTGCTTTGCCGAATAAGCTGTGTCATTTTTGGATTTTCAGTTCCTGCGATGATTACATCCTACCCAAACACCACCCTGGCCACTCAGGGTCAAAAGAAGGAAATGAGCTGCACGGCCCATGGTGAGAAGCCCATCATAGTCCGCTGGGAGAAAGAGGACCGGATCATTAACCCTGAAATGGCCCGTTATCTCGTGTCCACCAAGGAGGTGGGGGAGGAGGTGATTTCTACTCTGCAGGTAAGAGCGTGGCAAACAGGACAGATGAGCACCCACCTTCACAGGCAGACTAATCCTGTCCTTTCACTTAAATGAGTGCATGTGGGAGAAAGCCACAAATCACCTTTTGAAACAGTTACAACGGGACTTCCTTGGTGATTCAGTGACTTAGCCTTCCCAGTGCAATGCGGGGGGTGCTGGTTCAATCCCTGGTTGGATCGGAAGCCTAAGATCCCACATGCCTCGCAGCCAAGAAACCAAACAACTTTTTAATAAGAAGAACAAAACAGAAAACAAATTCAATAAAGGCTTTAAAATGGTCCATGTCAAAAAAAAATCTCAAAGAAAAGAAACATATATGAAACACTATCTACTTTTATATAAAGGGATTCCAGAGTAGCCTGCAAAAATAGTGCTTTATCCTACATGTGGTTAAGAGTAAAATTATTGCCAACATGGCAGGGAAACAAACTGTAATAATAATAGAAGGACAGAAATGGCATTTTTTTTAAAGGGTAATTACTTTACAAAATTTTGTTGTTTTCTGTCAAACCTCAACATGAATCAGCCATAGGTATACATATATCCCCTCTCTTTTGAACCTCCCTCCCATATCCCTCCCCATCCCCCCCCCAGATTGATACAGAACCCCTGTGTGAGTTTCCTGAGACATACAGCAAATTCCCGTTGGCTATCTATTTTACATATGGTAATGTAAGTTTCCATGTTACTCTCTCCATACATCTCACCCTCTCCTCCCCTCTCCCCATGTCCATAAGTCTATTCTCTATATCTGGAGAAACAGCATCTTTTAATGACAGGTAATTTTGGAGAAATGACAGCCTGTACTGTGCACATTTTTTTAACTTCCTGAAGAAAAAGTCAGAAGGACTCTGCCACAAAAATATTACAAGGAAAATATTTTGCTTCTTGGGGGAAAACCCAGAATAAAAAAGTATTGCAGTCTCAGAATTTTTAGCACTGCTGGTAGTTAGCTGAGTGATTCTTTTAATATGGGGGAGAAATGATGCTCTAAGACACACATGAGAAAAAATTAAAAAAAAAAAAAGCCCTGTGTTTGAAACGTGGATATTGATTCACTCTTAGGCCCAATCCTGGAGTCCTGGGAGACCAAACCTTTATTGCAATGTTTATAGATCTGTTTTGTTTAGGCAGGATTGCTCTGTCTGTTTTAAAAATCCACTATGAGATTTAACCAAAACTCCTCCCAATGACACTGTTTAAATATTTACAAACATAGTACATTATGGTCTGATGGACACTCTGCAAATGATGCAGAGAAACTTCCATCAGGTTGGGCTCTACTGACTTGTGAATATTTTGGAAATTGATGGCTGAGGCTCATCATTGTCTTTTAGAGACAAACATACATGTATCAATAATGTAAAGAAGGCATTTAATAAAAACATTTTTCTCAACTTAAAAAAAAGAATCCACTATGAGATTTATTTTAAAAAGTGGGAGTATGTGGAATATATGTCAACCTGAACCTGACATCCTACATAAATTTCACATCCAATTTAATGAGCTGGCAGCTGACATGAATCTATCCATCTGCACATTTACAATTGTGCTGAAATAATTTGTTCTCAGTTTTGTGTGTCCTTGTGTGTGTGTGTTTATGTGTGTATTTGGGGCTGGGAGGAGAGTGAGAGTGGAGAGATTTTTATAACCAAGAGCCCTTTGAGTTGTTCTCTCTCTGCATTCCTCTGGGTAAGATGGATTTCTCTCTGCTTTACACATAGATTTTGCCAACGGTAAGAGAAGATTCTGGCTTCTTCTCCTGTCACGCTATCAATTCTTACGGGGAGGACCGTGGAATAATTCAGCTCACAGTGCAAGGTAGGACGGACAGAACCTAGGGGGAGAAACTCACCCGTGTCAGGACACTAGGTGTGTGCCCAGGCTCGGGTGCCCGGGTGGCCTCAGCTTGACACATCACACTTCCAAGTCCTCAGAAGGTGTTGAATCTGAACAAAGTTGGTGCTAAAGCTTCATTTTGCAGATCTCACGATTATACCAAGGTGCAGCCCCAAAACAGAGGGAGCAAAGTCCATAAAGGAGCTGGGTCAGCTGACTGGGTGGCCCAGACCGTGTACCTTTTTTGTTCAAATTTAGGAATCCTTACTAGATGTTCTGCCCCTGGAGGAGGGAAATGGCAACTCATTCCAGTATTCTTGCCTGGGAAATCCAATGGACAGAGGAGCCTGGTGGGCTACAGTCCATGGGGTTGCAAAGAGTCAGACACGATTGAGTGGCTAAACAACTAGATGATCTGAATGAAAGTTTCATATTTGGGGCCAAAATAGTTTCCGAATTAATAGATCCCAAGCCAGACCAGAAGAGTGACATGTAAATCCTCAGGTCTGGTCCAGCTTTATGAGTGCTATGAAAATTGGCAAATTTGGAAAAGTGAAATTGTTCCATCCTAAAATGCAATTAGGAAAAAAAATACTTCCAGGTTTAAAAAAAAAAAAAGTCTGCCGTGTTGAATGCTGACAAAGCTTTTGTGAGTCACTCGGCATTTTCACTAGCATCTTAGGGCTGAACGATGTTCAAACTAACCCAGGTTTTCGGTTGACCACACAGAGCCCCCAGATCCTCCTGAAATTGAGATCAAAGACGTGAAGGCGCGCACCATCACCCTCAGGTGGACCATGGGCTTTGACGGGAACAGCCCCATCACGGGCTATGACATTGAATGCAAAAATAAATCAGGTAAGTCCTTCATTTCCTCCAGCTGTCCTTCCACTTCCAGAAGCTCTTTAATTGCTTGCCTTTCATTGTAAGCACAACCTGGACTCTGGGAAACTCAGAGGGAGCTCTTTTTGCCATTCTCTTTCCTTGCGTGAAGGACACCCACCCCCATTTCCTTTGGTGGGAGTGATTTTGTGTTGAGGTCTCTTTGTTGGGTCAGCCCTGCTCCTTTTCTCCTTAAACAAGCAGGACCTCAATCCTGCTCCCTCCCCATGGGTCACTTTGGCCCTGTCACCACCAAAGGGTTCACAGGCTGCTGCCAACCCAACCCGGCCACCGGCATTATTTTTCCCACCTTCCCATCTTCCCTCTGCTTCCCTCGTGTCCACATCCCTGAGCCCTGGCTGCGTTCAGTGTCCGTGGGCTGAGCTGAGCCGTGGTGGTTTGTGCAGAGGGCCACGTGTTGCTGAGACAGCACTGACCCTGCAGGGACCTCCTGGATGTGCAGGGACAGGCTGGTGGTACAGATGCAGCCAAGCACTCCTGTGCTTCCTCTGGGCAAGTGGCTGGCTCACCAGGAGCCCAGAAATAAAACAGACCAGCTGTCAGGACCACATCAGGCACACCAGTTAATCATCTTAAAGCAACAATGACAGGGCCACTTTGAACATTAGGACCCATCAGGCCGAGGGCAGGGTACCACCACTGTGGCTCCAGGTCTGGACTTGGACACAAAGACATGAGGAATTAGAGCAGCATCAGCTCTGGAGGGTTTGATAGTCTCACAGTCTGGGAAAGTGGCCTCGTTTCTCACTTCCTGGGTGCCGTGCCTCATTTCACAGCACACTGTCATGACACATTTATCTCATGAGCAAAAAATTAAGCTGGTGGCATGTGGAAAGGCAGATCAGGTGGGCAGAAATGTTTCTCTAGGAGCAGGCAAGGGGCAGGGTAGGGGAAAGTGCGAGACTGGATGAGGAAGTGAGTCCAGAAAAAGGCTAAGGGTGGGGGTTAAGGAAAGGAATTACTGAGGATGAAAACAGCTTGCATCAAACCAAGGATAGAAGTCATAGCAATAGTGCTTGAGGATGGCTAGAAGTCCTGGGTTAGAGACGCATAAGAAAAGAAGTCAGAAGAGGTATGGTGACCAGCTTGGTCCCCTGAGCCACAGCCAGAGACCTGGAAGTGGGGTGCTGCTTCCATGGACCCTGAGGAAGCCTCCTGAGAGGAGCATGGTGGCTGTGGTCACACTGTCCCCTGGAAACATAACAGATCCCATGCAGGAGATGGAGGTAGAGGGCGGCCGGTGAGCAAGCTGAGGGCAGTGCTGACCCCAGCAGGGATCTTTCAGAAATCAGGACCAACGGGCTTGCCCAGGGCCAAGGGCAGAGAGGAGGCCCTGCCTTCGTTCCAAAGAAATAAGGTCAGGATGGAACCAAAGATGGAGAAGTTCTGAGATCTGGGTCTTGAAGTTTCTTAGGTGAGGCGGGCATGTTCTTGCAGAGAACAGCCTGGAAACTGAGGGCAAGAATGAAAACTCGGCAGCAGCACACACACAGTGGGGATGCTCTGTAGAGTCTACAGAGAGACGGACAGACCTCCCCCCCCCGCCACCAGCCTCGCAGGTCGGCACTAATAGAAGGACTGCAGGTCTGGGAGCCAGTGCCCGCAAAGCCAGTCAGGGGAGCAGCTACCCGCCTCCCTGTCTTCAGGGGATCGGTCATTTACAGGTGCTCGTGATGATCCAGTGATTCCTCAAGGGAGTTTGGGTTCAGCGTGTGTCTGGCCATATCTCTAACCAGCTGTAACCACCCCCGCTGCCATCCTCCTCTGTGAAATGGGCAACCACAGCATCACCTGTGACAAGGGTCCCTCAAAGGCTGCCCTCCCATCCCTGGACCACATAATGACTATGGTTACTCCCACCTGCTGCTTAGACCCCACTCCTCATTTGACCTCCACAGGGATGCATCCTAGGTCCACACTTAAGCCCATGCCTCCCTTTCATGTCCTCCTGCAGTCTCTCTCCTTTCCTTGCCTGGAAGATGTGTGAACTCATATTTAACTGTGTGTCTGTGTGTCTTTTTTAATTTATCAATATTTTCTTTTATTGCATCTGGGTTTTGACTGAAGTTAGAAAAATCATTCTCTGCACTCTGGTTATAAAATAAATCAGCCTGTTTTCTCCTATTGTTTTGTGTTTCTTTCCCTCCCTTTTCTAAATTGAGATCTCCAGTCCATTTGGAGTCTACTCTTGTGTACACTGGGAGAGATGGATCTGATTTTCTCTTTTCCAAAAATGGGTCTTCTGTTGCCCCAACATCATTTATTAAAAATCCACCTTGGTCCAGTGATTTCAGATGCTGCCTTTATCACATACTAAGTTTTCATATGTTGTTGTTCAGTCACACAGTTGTGTCCACCTCTTTGTGACAGATGGACTGCAGCACGCCAATCTACCCTGTCTTTCAGTATCTTCTCAGAGTTTGTTCAAACTCAAGTCCATTGAGTCGTTGATGCCATCCAACCACCTCATCTTTTGCTGCCCCCTTCCATATGTAATTGAGTCTATTTCTGGACTTTTCTATTCCATTGGTTTACCTATGTACTAATGCAGCAGTACCAGACTGTTTTAATCATAGAGGCTTTATGTCTTAATATTTGGTAAGGCTAGCCTACCCTTGCAACTTTTCCCTTCCAGTGTTTTCTTAGCTTCCCATGTATAATTTCAGGATCAACTATTTAGTTCCATAAACACATGTTTTTGTTATTGTTAATGGCATTCCATTAAGTTTCTTAATGAGAGCTTCTGACATTTTTATGACGTTGCTGTGGATTGAATTCCCACCCCTAAACTCTTTGATCAAATGACCTCCCTTGCATGGTTTGAAAACAGATGACATGCCTTAGTTTTTCCATTTGCCAAGAAAAATAAAATATCCCAAGTCCCTTTGCGTGTTCCTCCTCGGACCATCACCTGGCCCTTCAGCTCCACTCAGGCCCCGTGGCAGCACCCCTGGGGTCATCTGACTGGGCCCAGGCACAAAGGAGCCATCACCTCCCTCGTTTGGAACCTTTGACTTTCTTCATGTAGGCTGCGTCCTGCTGGTTTCCATGGCTGCCACATACTGGGAGCTCCTAGTGGCCACTGCTTCTCCTCCAGGTGGACACCGAGATCCCCTTTCCATCCCCTTCCAGCATCTTGCCCCGTGTGCAAGCCCAGCCCATCAGCCTGCAGCCTACTGTGTCTGCTTCCTTCTTGTAGGGCAGCCTGCCATGTTCCCACATCCCCTCTTGGGTGCCTTCCCCCCGAGGCCTCACAAGTCACTTCCCGGGTTAGTGCCTTAGTCCCCCCCTCCTTTCACACAAGGGCTCTTGTCCAAGGAGAAGACAGAGCAGAAGTGGCTTCATCAGATGCTGATCTTTCCTTCTCTCGCCCAACACCATAGGTCTCGTCCTCCGAGCCACGTCTTCATTTTCTACCTTTTGCATAATTTTGCCTCTCAGACTTTGGATCACCCTCACTTATTCAAGCCTCTAACAGTTCTTCTCCAAATGAAGTTCACTGCCTAACATTTGTCCCTGATGATCTGCTGTCCTCCTGACTCAGGTCATATCCCCTTCAAGCTGGACTCATCAACAAGCACGTGCCAAGTAAGAAGCTCATCAGAAGTCTTCCTCTAAGCACGTGAGACTTCCATCAGATTCCTAGAAAATTGAAATCAAGTCTCATCAGATATCCAACAGAGACCTTCTGAAGGTCCCATGCTGCAGGAAGCTGGCCTAGAACTTGGGGATAACACAATGGGGTCAAATCCCAGCCTCACTTCTCAACACCTCAACGACAGGGTCTGAGCTTCTTGACCTTCACAATGAAAATAAAAATCCCCGCTTCATGAGGATGTTGTCAGAATCCAATCGAAAATGCAGTCTGTCCAGACTCTATCTGTGCAGCAGAATGACCCAGAGAGCTGTTGGTCAGTCCCTCAGTGGTGTCCAGCTCTTCCTGATCCCATGGGCTGCAGCACGCCAGGCCTCTTTCCCTCACCATCTCCTGGAGTTTGCCCAAGTTCATGTTCATTGCATCAGTGATGCCATCCAGCCATTTCATACTCTGATGCCCTCTTTTACTTCTGCCCTCAATTTTTTCCAGCATCAGGGTTTTTTCCAATGAGTTGGCTGTTCACATCATGTAACCAAAACATTGGAGCTTCAGCTTCAGCATCAGTCCTTCCAATGAGTATCCAGGGCTGATTTCCTTTAAGATTGACTGGTTGGATTTCCTTGCAGTTCAAGGGACTCTCAAGAGTCTTCTCCAGCACCACAGTTTGAAGGCATCAATTCTGTGGCCCTCTGCCTTCTTTACCAGCCAGTTTTCACAACTGTACATGACCACTGGAAAGACCATAGCCTTGACTACACAGACCTTTGTTGGCAAGGTGATATCTTTGCTTTTCAATACACTGTCTAGGTTTGTTATAGCTTTCATGCCAAGAAGCAATTACTAACTGTTTAAACAATTAAATGCCTGATGCTAAGTCATGGATGGAGCCTCATGTGGTTCTAACCACATGAGGTTCTATATGGATGCCAGTTTTAATGTCAGATGGTTCATTACCCAGTTTCACCACTTATTTGCTCTGTTAACCAGACCAGGTTGCCTACCCTCTCTGAGGCTTGTTTTTCTCCCTGGTAGGAATAGCACCATGAATCTCAGAGGTGCCCTTGTGGCTCTCACATGCTACAACCTCCCAGAGAGAGAGAGGTATTTTTTAAAGCACAAATTTTTTTAAAAGTACCACCCCCAGAGATTCTGACTGCATGGATATGAAAGTGCAGTTGTCAGAAAGCTTTGAATTGTTTCCAATGTGCCCATAAATATGGGGACTGCAGAAGTCACCCTTGTAAAATGTCTAGCAGGGCACCCAGTGAGAAGACGCTGCTCCGAAACCTGAGTTCACCTTGCTTCCAGCTTTTCTCAGCCCACCACCTTGACTTCTGCCCAAACCCGGCATCTGCTCTTCTCTCTGAGGCTGAGCCCCGTGGTCCACACCATGCAGACTCCACTTCCCTCTGACTTCAGAGTTGTTGGGTTGTTGTTGTTCAGTCGCTAAGTTGTGTCTGACTCTTTGTGACCCCAAGGACTGCAGCATGGCAGGCTTCCCTGTCCTTCACCATCTCCCAGAGTTTGCTCAGACTCCTGTCCATTGGGTCGGTGATGCTATACAACCATCTCATCCTCTGCCACCCCCTTCTCCTTCTCCTGCCCAATGGCAGACCTAGAGAACAGTGCAGAAAGTTCCCACAGAGACTGTTCTCTGTGTACAGCTTCCATTAGGGGCCCTGTTCTGAGGTTTCAGTCCTGTCTACACCCCAGAAGTACAGTTCCTCCCTTTGACCCCCTTGGACCCCAGAAGCAGCAACTCTCCACTCTTACTTGTGCTGGGAGCCTCAGCATCTCCTACAGGTCCCTTTAGCCAACCCACATCTCAGTAAACAGACACCTTACAAACCATCTTTGTATGACTTATACAATCTCCTCAATGCTACATGTACTTGGGAGTCTAGAAACCACCCTCCCCTTCCTCCATTGGGCAAGACCTGTAATCAGTCCTCACAAGCATTTCATTCTTCACCCTGCTCTTCCTGCTCATGTCCTTACCCCAAATCTCCCATCCATACTTGCATCCTCCAACTCCATCTCTAGGCATGCCTTTCTGCTCGTGACATATTCCTCCTAAGAAGTATCTTTATTTTGTCTATCATGTGTTCTTGCTAGTTTTATTTGTATTTCAATTTGCAGTTCCATCCTCAAGTGTCAGAATTTCCCTGGGATCTGTTTTTAATGCTCAGTGTGGTATTCTCAAGCACACTTTGTTTATAACCCATGACCAGTCCGTGTGCACTTCGGAATCTGAGATCAGAAGTGGCATTTTTGGCCCCTTTCTCAGCTCCTCTCCTGGGTAGCCATGCCCTGTTTGGGAGTCATATCACATGCTAGAGTGTTTTTGGGAATTTCACTAGACTTTCCTCTTCTTCATTCAGTCTTTAAAATCCTTCAGGGTAACACACGTCTTTCTCTTTCTCATCCTCTTGATCTTTAGCTGAAAAGCCCACCCTGTAGTGTTTTGAACCATAGTCTAAGAGTTGTGATCACTGACATCACCTTTTTCTTTCAAAGTCTAATCATCGCAAGAAAGAAGCTAAAGATACCACCCCTTCTCCAAGGACCATGCAGTTCCTGTCTGAGCCCCCCATCTTGGTGACTCCCCAGGGGCTATTCACATGATTTCCTTGACAGAAGAAGGAGACGGGCAGTCACTATATCCCTGCAAGCTCTCAGCCATCTCCTAGACACGCCTCAGGGGGTATGGCACGTTCCCATGGCCATGTCAGTTCCAGAAAGCTCCATAACGGCCTGGGAAGAACCGTCAGACCCTACAGGTGTCAGCTTCCTCCTGGGGCTGGTTAGCAACTGCCTCTGCACCATGCAGTGCCTGGAGTTCCTCCCTGTCGTCCTAATTATCTTCTCCAGAAGGCCTGACTTTCTTTTTGTGGGATAAGGCTCCTACTCATACATCATTCTGTTGGCATGAACTTCCTTCCCATCACTTGTCCTCTATTAAATCCCATACTTCCGTTCTTCTATCATTTGTTATTTTGCAGCATCTTCTCTTTTTAAACTAATTTTTATTGGAGTATAGTTGCTTTACAATGTTGTGTTAGCTTCTGCTATATAGCAAAGTGAATGAGCTGTATGTGTACATATTGTTGTTCAGTCGCCAAGCCATGTCTGACTCTTCACAACCCCATGGACTGTAGCACACCAGGCTTCTCTATTCCTCACATTCTCCCAGAGTTTACTCAAGTTCAGGTCCATTGACTCGGTAGTGCCATCCAACCATCTTATCCTCAGTCACCCTCTTCTTCTGCCTTCAATCTTTCCCATCTTCGGGGTCTTTTCCAATGAGCCAGCTCTTCTCATCAGGTGGCCAGAGTATTGGAGCTTCAGCTTCAGCATCAGTTCTTCCAAAGAGTACTGAGGGTTGATTTCCTTTAAGATTGACTGGTTTGACCTCCTTGCAGTCCAAGGGACTCTCGAGAGTCTTCTCCAGCACCACAGTTCAAAAGTATCAATTCTTCAATGTTCTGCCTTCCTTACAGTCCAGCTCTCACACAAGCCTTGACTGTGTGGACCTCTGTTGGCAAAGTGATTGCTTTTTAACACACTGTTTAGCTTTGTCATTGGATTTTCTTTCCATTTAGGTCACCATAGAGCATTGAGTAGAGTTCCCTGTGCTATACAGTAGATTTTCATTAGTTATCTATTTTATACGTATCAATAGTGTGTCTTCTCTTTTTCTGTCATGCCCTTCTCCCTTCAATCATTTGGACTCAGAAGGTACTGTTGCTTTCTGGAAATACCAGTAGCTAGTTTCTATACGCTCCATTCCCTGTAAGAGCCCTCAGAGGAAGACTTGAAGCCACATATTCCTCCTACAAGTCCAGGAAATCTCTTCCACTCGCAGTGATCTTTGGTCAGAGCAGCCCTTGGAACTTCCATGGCCATCATTGATGTGGAAAGGGGCGTGAGGTCATTCCCAGGATGCAGAGGTCTATTTGCCATGTATTATTCATCTAGGAAATATGCATTTATTATCTGCCAGGCTATGTGGGAGCACTGGGCCTACAGCATTAAACATGGCCAGCATGGTCCATGCCCTCATGGGGCTTAGAAACCAGCAGGAAACTCAGATTCTAGGTGAAATTCTTATGTCTGATGAGCTCAGCAGAGCAAATGCAAGAGGATCCTGGGATGCGCAGGGGGCTGTGAGAGCATGCATGCGTTCTCACTGCCACCATCTCAGGGGGATCTTGGTATTTCCACAACCACTATCATCTCTTGACCCCTCCCAATCCCAGTCAGCACCTGTTCAAACTCTTTCTGAAATAAGAAATATTCATTGATGTGCTCATTCGTTGGTTGAAGCCCAAGAGCCAGCAGGTACACACCATCATGGATTCAATGACAACTCTTTGTAGAAGGCATGCCCTGTCTTTAAAATTAGCTGTGGTTGAAAATAATTCCTACAGTTAAGGATTGGAGACAAAAATGATTTCAAAACTTAGAACTTAGAAGTGTACTTAATGACCAGTGCTTATGGGGGAGACTGAGATTAGTTTTTATGTATTTCATTTTTACCACCCTCATTTTGGAGAACAAGGGGTCTGACACAGCTAAAGGCTTTGCTGGTTTTCAAATACTTTTAAGAACTAGGGATTTTTTTCTTTTGGGTGGAGGGCTACTCAAACCATATATATATATATATATATATATATATATATATATATATATTTTTAAATCATCTTGTACCATGAGTGCTTGGAAGTAGCTGTCTTTCACTTTATTGGCATAAGCTTCCCTCACTTCTGTTTTCCTCTCTGATTTCTGCCAGGGAGTCTGTTGTGTTGCCTCGGACAAAACTCCCTGAAACCAGCTGCCCACAGCCTTGTACCCCACAATGTGGGTGTTGAATGTTTAGTTTTGCATCCCCTCTGATGGCTAGCCCGCCAGAATACTGGCAGCATTGCATTGAGAATTCAGTTTGAGTTGTAACTTTTTTTCTTTCCTTCTTTCTTTTTTTAAAAATTCCTACTTGTGAACTTTCAAAGGCAGAGGGAAAAAACTCATGTCTCTATCTCTTCTTTTTTGAAAAACAAAACCCAAAAGACTCCTGGGATTCTGCTCAGAGAACCAAAGACGTTTCCCCTCAGCTGAACTCGGCCACCATCATTGACATCCACCCTTCCTCCACCTACAGCATCCGCATGTACGCCAAGAACCGGATTGGCAAGAGTGAGCCTAGCAACGAGCTGTCCATCACCGCGGACGAGGCAGGTACGTCTGATGGGCAGGGGGCCTCTGGGAGCGGGCTGGTGGGGCTCAGATGGTTAATGCAAAGTCACAGCCGTGATGAGCACTTTCTGTAGCTCCACGCCCATCAAAAACACAGACAGCACTCTCTGCCTACTTTGAAGGCACTGTTCTTCAAATAGGATTCAGGTCAAGGTTCTCACACCCAGGACTTAAAAGAAAGACATATAAGGCTAATGATCTGGTGAGATTTAAAGAACCACGCTGTTCTTACAGCCCTTTTGTCTGGATGCGTGGAATCCTGGTTGACAGGAGAGCCAGGAGCCTGTCTTGCCCAAGTCCCAGTGCAGTCAGGGGAAGAAGGATCACTTAACTAGAAAACAGCTAGAATATTCTCTGTTTGGGGACTAGGGGGAAGGTGGTACAGATAATTTTATTGACTGGAAACAACAATATTTCCATCATCAATGGCATTGCTGTTTTTTCCTATGACAAAGTATTTCATGTTGAAAATGTCGAAGATTGAGATAGGCATTTTGAAGACAAAACAGTGCACACAATCCTACCACCTAGAGTTACTGATGGATACATGGATATCACACACTAAATTATTCATCACACATGCATGCGTGCACACTCACCCACACAGACATAGACACACACAGACACACAACCTTCAATACAGAAGTTTGCTCGTGGTCCCCTGGGTTGGCAATAACCTGTTTGCAGAGGACTAGGCAATTGGGCAGTGGACTCCACCTGCAACCTGCCTCCTACAGAAGAGGAACAAGCTAGCTGCCCTAGGGCTTTTCTGCATAAGGAAAGGGAAAGAACCACAGCCTGGTTCATCTTTGGGGGGGGGGGGGCAGTGCAAAAGAGTATCCAACCCCAAACCTAGATTTTCTTTTCCTGCCCCCACTCAAAACTCATCAGCTACCCCCAACTGCTGCAGGGAAGGTGGAAGCTTGGCCTCAGACCTTCATTCTCCGTCTCCAAGATTAAGGGGATCATCTCCAAATGGTGACGCTTCCACAAGAGGTCGCTGAATCTTTCAACTGCAGTTGTTCTTGACTCTGTTCCTTACTTTTCTCTTGTTTTTGTTTAGTTGCTAAGTACTGTGCGACTCTTTGAGACCCCATGGACTGTAGCCTGCCAGCCTCCTCTGTCTATGGGGTTTCCCAGGCAAGAATACTGGAGTGGGTTGCCATTTCCTTCTCTAGGGGATCTTCCCAACCCAGGGATCAAAACAGTGTCTCCTGCATTGCAAATGGGTTCTTTACCAGTGAGCCACTGATGAAGGCTCACTTCTCTGTTACCCTCACTAATTGCACTTTGAATAGACATCACTTATCTATATCTCTTAAAGACTTCCTAAAGTTTGTAATCCTGCCTTCCACCATTTCTTTAATAAATCCCATATTAGGTATGTCAGTTATTTTCTTTATTGAAGTATAGCTTGTTTACAATGTTGTGCCGATTTCAAGTGAATAGCAAATTGATTCAGCTATATATAGGCATATATACACATATATACATACATATTCCTTTCCATTATAATTTATGACAAGATATTGAGAATGGTTTCCTGTGCTATACAGTAGATCTTTATTGCTTGGCTATTTTACAGATAGTAGTATGTATCTGTTAACCCCATAACATAACCTCATAATTTACCTCTCCTCCTCTCTCCCTTTTTGTAATTGTTTTTTCCTATGTCTGTGAGCCTGTTTCTGTTTGGTAAATAAATTTATCTGTATCATTTTTAGATTCCACATATAAGCAATACCTGTTTTTGTCTGACTTACTTCACTTGGTATCATAATCTCTAGGTCCATCCATGTTGCTGTAAATGGCATTATTTTGCTCTTTTTCGTGGCTGAGTAATATTCCATTTGTACATGTACCACATCTTCTTTATCCATTCTTCTGTTGATGGACATGTAGGTTGCTTCCATGTCTTGGCTATTGTAAACAGTGCTGCTATGGACATTGGGGCACATGTATCTTTTCAAATTAGAGTTTTAATCTTTTCCAGATATATTCCCAGGAGTGAGGATTCTGGATCACATGGCAACTCTATTCTCTAGTTTTGTAAGAGACAGCCCTGCTGCTTTCCATAGTGTCTGCATCAACTTACATTCCCACCCACAGTGTAGGAGGGTTCCCTTTACTCCATACCCTCTCCAACATTTATTATTTGTAGACATTTTGAGGCCATTCTGACTGGTATGAAGTGACATCTCATTGTAGTTTTGATTTGCATTTCTCTTCAAGTTTTCATTATCATAAACTCTACTGTGATGAGCATCATTTGATATATCCTGTGATATATCTTTTGCCACTTCCAACAATATGTTTTATGTTAAATTCCAAAGAAGTAGGATTGCTGGATGAAAGCAAATGCCAAAATCTAACTCCTTTGTTATGCATAGTCAACATTGTCCTCAAGGAAATAGGTTCACATTTATTGTTTTTCCTGAACTGCACCTACATATCCATTTTCCAACTCTGGATACATCAGTTCTTGAAAAATCATTTTCAAGGGTGAGAGATAGGATAGCTTTGTGCTTCAGTCTGAGGGCAAGCCACTTCTAATGCTTGGAAATTCTCTCTGTGTGATTTCTCATCTGCAAGATTCACTTAATGATGTCTTTCTACTCCTCACCACAAACATGTTGGGTAATTGGAAAAAACCCTAATTTCTGAAAGTACTTTGCATGGTTCTGAAATAAGTAGGAAATGAGTGTTAATAAGCTCCTGCAAAAATAGAATCTTATTTAAATATTGATGTAAACAACACACTCACTTCCTGAAATTTCATCATGCTGAGGATTTAGGGAGAATAAGCTGCCCCCAGAAAGAAAGCTTTGGGTCAGGGCTGAGCCTTCTCCTTCCTTTGAGCCACTTTTCTGACTCTGCCCACCTCCACAGCCTTCTCAAGGCAGGGATGGTTTCCAGTGGTGCATTTTGCACCATTTTCCCCATCACCATGACCGATGCAGGCGCGGTGGCTTTTTCTCTGCCGTTTCCTCTGTGATCTCCCTGCAGCTGGCCGTTGCCATGGCAGCGCTTCTCTCTCCTGCCCAGGAGGTCAGGTAAACAGCCGCTCCTGGTCACCGGTCACCTGTGTGCAGCCCATTCCCAGGCATCTCTGCAGACAGATCGACACAGAGCACCCCACCCCCCTCTGCTTTGGCTCCTGGGCTGACAGCTGGGGTTTCACCAGGCAGCCCCACAACTCATCATTCACTCTTCAGACTAGTTAAGGGAGAATGCGCTGGATTGTCAGGCATGAGCAAAGAAAAGCTGCAAACCAGAACTTGCCTTGTCTTGCTGCATAGGTTTGCATATCTGGAATCACACAGCCATTTTCTTACGTGTGACTCATGTAGAAAGGAGGGCAGCTCTCCTGATCAAAGTCTCCTTCTCCAGCTCTGCTTGGAGTGACGGGGCTTGTCCCAGGCACCTCTTTCGGGAGCTGCAGCCATCTCAAGGCAATCTTTTCCAGCCCTATGGCCGTCTTTCCCTGAAGAAATAAGGTCATCACTTAAGCAGTGAGAATCCCCAGATGGAAGCTTCTAGAAGCCATAGACCTGCTCGTTTTTTATGGCTATGCAATACCCAAGGGCTTCCAATGTGGCGTTAGTGGTAAAGAATCTGCCTGCCAATCCAGGAGACACAAGAGACATGGGTTAGACACGAGAGACGCAGGTTCAATCTTCAGATGGGGAAGATCTCCTGGAGGAGGACATAGCAACCCACTCCAGTATCCTTACCTGGAGAATCCCATGGACAGAGGAGCTTGGCGGGCTCCAGTTCATAGGGCCACAAAGAGTCGAACACAACTGAATCAACTTAGCATGCATGCCAGTGCCCAAGTCTAGGACACCCAAGGATGCCTCTCACTGCCCACTTGCTGAGGAAAGGAGCCCATAAGGTGTAGGCCCAGGTCTCCCCTGCCCCATTACTACCTTGAAGCTACACCAGGCTCCCTGTGGCCCGAGCGGTGATGACCCTCCCTTCCTGCCCCCTCCTCCTCATGTGAGCTGCTCCTGCCCACGTCTGGAGTCCTCTGAGGTCTGTGCCCCTTTTCTGTCCTCTCCCTTGAAAAGCAGGTCAAACGTCACGCTCTAGTATAGTGCCTCCCCTCTGCTCTCAGATTACTTTCTCCTCCACAGAGCAGTCTCCTGGCTTCATCCAGAGGCTTGGTTCTTATTTGCTTATGGGGCTGGGCTGAGTCGCCTGGTAAGTCACTCCTGAATTTCTATCTCTGGCTCCTCATTGGAGAATTTGCTAAGGGTCTACCATGTGCCAGGTCCAAAATTGGGCAGAGACTGGGGTGTAAAAATGCACTGAGATGTAACGACACAGCCTACAACAACATGCTCATCTCTGACAGACGTAGCCTGGGGTATTCCCCGGCATCATGCAGTTAGGAAAGGACACCCTCATTTCCAGGGGCACGGGTTCAATCCCTGGCAGGGGAACTAAGATCCTTCAAGCTGCATGGTATGGCCAAAAAAAGAGAAGTAGCCTGGGTGAGCAGAACATTCTTTGCTGGGCATAGGAGACCAAGATAGAATTTAGTAAGAACCAAATAAATTGAAGAACAGTTGATACCTAAATGGGGAGAGGATGAATTCATTTACTGACTATATATCAGATAAATAGCTTACTCCATTAAATTTTATTCATTCAGCACCTATTATGTGCCAAGTGCTGTTCTGGGCGTCTGAGACACAACAATGAACAAAACAGCTTGTCCTGCCTCTGTGGGAGGGACCAAAAACAGATGACCGGGGACCACTGGAGATGACCGGGGACCACTGTGGGTTTGACAGTTAGGAAGGGCCTGCCCACCTTGTATTTTCAGCCAAACAGAATTAGTGGGCTTCCTAGGTGGCGCTAGTGGTAAAGAATTATCATTTTTCACAGAAATTTGCAGTTGTCATGGGGCTTTACCTGTGGCTCAGCGGTAAAGAATCCTCCTGCAAAGCAGGAGATGCCAGCAACGCAGGTTCGATCCCTGGGTTGGGAAGATCCCTTGGAGAAGGAATTGGCAATCCGCTCTAGTATTTTTGCCTGAAAAATCCCATGGACAGAGGAGCCTGGGGGGCTACAGTTGATGGAGTCACAAGTCAGACAGGACTAAGTATGCAGGCAGGACATAGCCTTGCCTAGAATAAACATTAGGAACTATAAATATAGTCTTCATTTATTACTCTTTTACAAATTGAATAGTTTCAGTTTCTGTAAAAAATGCAGCAACTATACATTTTGGAAAATCACATTCATCAGTAATTCTTACCTCTAGCCTGCTCTTCGAGTAGGAATAAGGTAAATATTCTGGTTTGAAAAAAAAAAAAATTATGCTTTCTAGTTTTAGTGCAATTTCAATTCAAGAGTGTTAAATAAATTCTTAAATGTTAAATGTCCACACAATTTTCAAATTTAGTTAAATCAGTGGATACCTAATGGCTGGTCTTCAATCATGTCAGCATTGGGAATTCAGTCTGCCTTGGATTCTAATTTTATGAAATTGTCCTTTTGCAATGAGATGAGGATCCATGAAAAAAATTACAGCTTAGGCATTGTAAGGAAAGCACTAAAATTCTGGAAGCAGACTAATTTTTTATGTCATTTTTTTTTTTTATGTCATTTTTTAAAAATTTATTTTATTGAAGCATAAGTGAAAGTGAAGTCGCTCAGTCATGTCCGACTCTTTGAGTTCCCATGGACTGCAGCCTACCAGGTTCCTCCATCCATGGGATTTTCCAAGCAAGAATACTGGAGTGGGTTGCCATTTCCTTCTCCAGGAGATCTTCCCGACCCAGGGATTGAACCTGGATCTCCCACATTGTAGGCAGACGCTTTACCGTCTGACCCACCAGGGAAGTCCTTATTGAAGCATAGTTGATTTATTTGTTGTTTAATCACTCAGTCTTGTCTGACTCTTTTGTGACCCCTGGACTGTAGGCCACCTCTGTCTGTGGGCTTTCCCAGGCTAGAATACTGGAGTGGGTTGCCATTTTCTTCTCTAGCATCATTTTTGTATCATTTTTAAATGGCTTGTCTTAAAATGTTTTAGAAACTTAAAGTAGAAAATTCAGCACCCAAACAAAAGCTCTTCCTAATTATATTGGGCCAAACTCTAATGTGTGTGACATTCTTTTAGTCTCTGCCTTTAATATAGATCCTATGATTGTATTTTAAGAGAGGAGAGATCTGAATCCCTTCATGTCAGAGACTAAGCAGACTAATAAATAAGTTACTAACAAACCACAGAAATCTTGAGAGACTAAGCCAAAGAGGCTTTGTATTCTCATAAACTGGCAGGTCTCTGGGACTTTAAGCTTCCAAGTTGATGCAAGTGGTAAAGAAGCTGCCTGCCAATGCAGGAGAAGTAAGAGAGATGCAGGTTTGATCCCTGGATCAGAAAGATCCCATGGAGGAGGAAATGGCAACCCACTCCAGTATTCTTTCCTGGAGAATCCCATGGACAGAAGAGCCTGGCAAGAGACGGAGCACACACACACACACGAAACTTCCCTGGTGGTCCAATGGTTAAGACTTCATGCTTCCAAAGTAGGGGATGTGGGTTCCATTGCTGGTCGGGGAAATAAGATCCCACATGCTATGCGATGGGACAAAAAAAAAAAAATGTCAGGTCTGTCCTGGATACAGGGATTATCCCATGTCCCCAGACCACTTCACGGGAGAACTTCTTAAAATGCAAGACCAGACTTGAAAAAGCAAAATGCCCAAAGTTCACACATAATGTTTTCTGATAGCATCAAGGGAATTTTTAAACACTCTCCTAGTAACTTTGTTTTTGATTGTGAATATATCTCAACAAGAAAGTGACAGCTGACTATTGCCAGCCAACCCCTTGAAAAGGCTGCAGCAAAGGACAAAGAATCCAGAATGGGAGGTACTCTGCATTGCCTCCAATTCCTAACCAGCAGACTCCCTGTTCAATCTGACTTCACACAATTAAATTAAAATAATCAAGTCTTAGTGTAGCCGTCAGACCTCAAAATACCTTTTTCAAGGATTTTTATGCATGCACCACGCGCTTCTCGCTGACCACAGAACTTCTCCATATTTAAGAGAAACCTGTTCCATGCGCTTTCATTGCATCTGATATGGAAATATTCCTGCAGAAAGGGCTGATTTTCTTTACTACTACTGCAACATGGGAAGCCCCTCCCCCTGGGTATAGAAATGAACTTCAGCATTAGCACTCTCTTTGCACCTGGAGAATCAATAAATCCGAGAGGCTGCAGGACCCCCAGAAAATTCACTGTCCCTGTGACCTGCTAGGGAGAGAGAGAGAGTGTGCTCTGAGTTTCAGCATCCACACAGCACTGCACCGATCAAAGCAAGGACTCACTCTAGACTTGGTTCCTAAGACCACACAGCTTTGATTGAGTCTGTTAGGAAAAGAGGGAAAGACTGATATGCAGACGTACGCCCGAGCCTGCTGTGAGAGGTTCCCAAGCCGAGGTGGGGGCTCCTGGGCCCAGGAAGGAAACTGGTGGAGGGAAAAGGCAGGCTCCAACCTGCCCAGGGGGCAGTTGTGTTTAGGTTTCCCCTGCGAAGGTGGACATGGCTAGGATGTGGGGTGCAGGGAGGTGGGGGTGCATGGAAACTGCAAAGGAAGGCAGGACACAGATGGTGCAAAGTTAGGGTGAGGGACGAAAAGTCTGAAGCTCTGAAGGTTGCCACGTCCCCTTTAAAGAAGTAAAGTGAAGACCAGAACTAATGTTTAGGAACAGAATTGAAAACTGGTGCCAGGCACCATTGCTGGGCTGGAGGGGGTGGTCAGGGACAGAGGCTGTGTCCCCAGTGAGGGCAGAGCCCTGGTGAGTAAGTTTCTGGGGGAGCTTCCAAGTGGAAGGGAGCAGCCTGCAGACCCAACTGTCTACCTGTTTCTTATAAATGTTTCCAGCTGCTGAGCAGACACCTTCGTACAATAGCCCCTCTTCTCTTCAAATATATATTCCTAACATGCAATGAAGCATCTTTCCTGGAAAACTGGCTTCCTTTCTTCACCCCCTTGTGTTAACATTCTCCCCCACAGTCCCACCATCCCCGACTGTGGAATGAGAGTGAAAAAGAAAGTGTTAGTCATTCAGCTGTGTTCGACTCTTTGCAACCCCATGGATTGCAGTCTGCTAGGTTCCTCTGTCCATGGGATTTCCCAAGCAAGAATACTGGAGTGGGTTGCTATTTCCTTCTCCCAGTGATTGAACCTGCATTCAGTTGAATTGAACTCCTGAGTCTCCTGCATTGCAGGCAGATTCTTTACTGTCTGAACCACCAGGGAACTTAGTAACAATCCCAGCACCCACTTCTTCCCAATGTTGCCACTGTTTATCCCCAGTTCCCCTAGTGGCATTTCTCCTGCATGCATCAGTGGTCTCATAAATCCTCAACTGAGACAGGGTGTGCTGGTTCCATTGCACATTATCCTTATCAGTGAAATTACTCCCTCTGGTGGGTCAGTGCTCTCATGCACAGGGTACACCCTTTTCCACAGGCTACTGCACCAGTCCAAGCCTCTATTGTGTTCCTGGCACCCACCACTCTTCCCCTGACTTTGTACCTTATGAATTTGGTGAGAAGAGAGACAATCAGATTTGAACCTGCTTTCTTCAAGGAGCAGGTGTACCTGGGTGTCCTCACCCTGCTTCCCTGCCCACTGGGTTCTCTTCCTCTCACCCCAGAGGTGCTGGCCTTCTGCCCCCCTCTCTCCAGCACCTCCCCTCTTGCTAATCGCCTGGGACCTTGTTCTTTCAAGTATACCTTTTCTTCTTGCGATTTGAATTTCTCCTTTAATGTGCGCCATAAAAACACCCAGTGAGAATAATCATCATTCCTGCTTATATGTTCTAAGCACACTGTTTTCATAACCCAGACATACATTCTAGCATCCCATCATATGGAGAAGGAAACTGAGGTGCAGAAAAATTGTCACCTGCAAAACACCTCCAAGTAACTAAGCAAGGGAGCCAGAATTTGAACTCAGGCAGAAAGATTCAAGTGCCCGTCAACTTAGCAGCTGCATCGTGGCATCACTCAAAACTTCTTTCTCTGTTAAATGGAAAACACGTTCCTGCTAAAATGACCTTATTCTTTCCCTTCCTCTTCTTTCCAAACCTTCCATCTTGTTTCTGTTCCCTAGTTTTGATTTCTCATCTCCCAGTGCTCCTCACTTTTCTGCAAACTGGCATCTCTGCATCCACAGAAATGGCCTGTTCACAGCTCAGCAGTGGTTGTAAAGCTGTCCTCCCAACAATATGTGGTCACCCAGTGGGGTCTCTCCCTGCTGACCCCTGGGTTCCCTTTTGCTTCCACCTCCCTGAAGACACTTGAGTGTGTGCTGGGTTATCACCTCAGCTTCTGTGTGCTCAGCCCCTTGTTCTGATCAGACTGCAAACTCCTGCTGGACATGGCTGTCTCCTCTAAGTTTTAGGCTGTGTGTGTAATACAGGGTGGATTCCTAGTACAGAGTGATCGACTGTGCGTGGCAGGCGGTTGGCACCCCTATAACCACTGGATATATGTTGGTGTGAATTGCGTGCTTTTTTTTTTTTTTCTCTTCCACTCCAATCTGCTCTCTGTGGCTACTGCCCCAGGTTAGTAAGTTTTCTCTTGGAAAGAGTGGAGAACTAAAGCCATCAAAGAGAATCAGAGGCAGAAGAATCCTTTTTTTCCCTCCCCAAGTAGTTTGAGTCTCCTGAGGTGCTCCAATGCACATCACTAAACAGAGTCTCCAGAAGAACCAGAGGGATCTTCGTAGCCACTATAGACTTTGATCAAATAAATGTTTCACCACTTTCTGTTTTACTGGTGTATTAACTTATGGTTTATTCATCAAGTTGTCAAAGACAAGGTGAGAAAGAATGCAAAGATGTGTGTCAAAATTCACTTTTTCTAGAAGCGAGTGAGCATGGGGTAAATGTGCACAGTGATTCAGCAAAATTGATTTTCCCACGAAAGCTGCTATGGCGCTTCTTCTGGCCCTGAGTGCTGTTATGTGGGTTTCAGTGCACACTGGAACTTATCTCTAACTGACCTGTGGGTTTTGGTCTTTCCAGCTCCTGACGGCCCACCTCAGGAAGTCCACCTGGAGCCCATCTCTTCCCAGAGCATCAGGGTCACCTGGAAGGTAAACCCAGCAAGCACGTGTCCTCCTGGCACTTTCTCCATGGGGGTGGGGGGGAGCCTTCACTCACATTATAAGTATTATGATGCCAAGGCATCCACACTTTTTTAACTTCTATTTTATTTTGGAGTATGGTTGATTTTCTGGGCTTCCCCGGTGGCTTAGCAGTGAAGAATCCACTTGCAATGTAGAAGACTCGGGTTCGATCCCTGGATTGGAAAGATCCCCTGGAGGAGGGTATGGCAACCCACTCCAGTGTTCTTGCCTGGAGAATCCCATGGACAGAGGAGCCTGGTGGGCTACAGTCCTTGGTGTCACAAAGAGTCAGACACGCCTGAAGCAATGAGCATGCATGCATAGTTGATTTATAATGTTGTGTTCATTTCCAGTGTACAACAAGTGATTCACTCACATGTAGGAAACTTTTGTAAGTTAGACTAAACACCATTTTTACTAAAATCCAATCTTTGGCAGATTCTGTATCTACAGACTGTAGTTGTTGGACCATGTTTTCCGTCTCTGAATCGTGATTGGGTCCTGAGTTCTGGTCTTCATGCAAATCAAAAACAGATAGGTGTGACCGTACTCATGAATTTCATCCCAGTGGAAACATTTTCTAATTCCTCTTCCTAAATGCCAAATCATGGACTGTGTGGTAGACAGTTTGCCAAGTGGCAGAGAGGACAGCGGTCCTGGTCATGCCCCTAGCTGGCAGTGGCCTCGAGCATGCCCACGGAGGGGAGCGCTGGGCCAGCTGCCGGCTGAGGCAGTGGTCCCCCAGCATGGCCAGCAGATATCGACTGCCTACCAGTGAGCTCATTGCCAGCTGCTGGGACAGAAAGTCTGGGCCACGGTGCAAACAACCACAGCACTTGGCATGCTGCTTCCTCTGGCATACATGGTTTACACAGCCAAATTCATTGAAGGAAGCGGCGTTGACCGATATTCTGGCCTGAACTCATCACAAACTAGCATGCTGGGCAGCGCTGCCCCTGGGAATCTCAGTCACTTAGGGGGTGGGTGAATCTGCTTGGTTAATTAGTCACGCCCTCCATGTGACCTTGGAGCCGACCAACTTCCTTCCAATTCCATTTTATCTAGAATGCCGTGGCTGGGTCAAAAAGTCTGCAAAGCCACACTTCCTTTTCCACTTCTGGTTTCTGGTGCTGCACTTTGCACTTTTCTCATTTGCTTCTTCCCTCTTTCCTCACCCTCTTTCCTGTGTCTCCCTTAGAGAAGGTAAGAGCCGCAGTAAGGTCTTTAATCTGCACACCTCGCGTACCCCTGAAAAACCTCATCCATTGCACCTCTTGCTGTGTTTTGTTTTTCTTCTAGGATCAGCTGTTTCATAAAATGACCAGCCTCTATAATGCTACTACTAATAAAGGATTTTCATGGCTGGGGTGGACACCACCTTGGATGTAAACACACGTCAGCGCGGCCAGCCCCTTTGTGTTGGCTTTTCTCAGGCTTGGCTGCTGAGCTGTCATCCCTGTGGGCAGCACACGTTCAAATGCTCAGACAGGGCAGGCCGAGCCGGGTAGGGAGGGGGCCGAGGGTCTTTGTGAGGACATCCGCCAGCCGTGAGCATCACTCGCCTCGTGATGAAAGGCGCTCAGCGGGCCCCAGCCCCCCCACACAGCCCAGCCATGCTGCAAAGCGAATGCTGACTCACTCTGTCTTGTGTTCAAGCCTGGGAACTTTCCCCCACCAGCCCTCTGCATGCTCTTGCATTTTGCCACTGAAAAGACCAGCTATTACAGCAGGCCCTAGAGCCTTCTGTGTCCTGCAGCAGAGAAGTATCTGTCCCCAGAGCTCTTATAACTAAAAATAGAAACTTCAGAGGCTTTAAAAGGTATTGTATCCCTTCTGTCTCTATAGAGAAGCAGCAGGAAAAGTCAGTAGATTGCAGCTAAATGTCTTCTGAATGTCAAACGGATGAACAAGTTGTGGGTTATTGAAAGGAGGCCTTTCCTGAGTTAGACTGAACCAGCCGTACTGTCCTATTCATGGAACCTTGATTTATTCCAGGGTGGCGGGCTGCAGACAGAGATGTGGTGATTGAACCCCTGAGTGGAGGAGGGGCTGCCCGTGGAGCTGTCATTTCACACTGGCCTGATTGTGTCATGAAAGTGCGTCACCAATTCAATCTAACTGTAGGCGATACTAAGTGATCCAAAGTACCATGTGTTGCATAAAATAAGCCTTTATTTTATGGTACCAAAGCTCCAGATTGACATTTTGTGTGAGGAGACTGATAGGAGGGACTTCCCCTGGCAGTCCTGTGGTTCAGACTTCGCCTTCCAATGAAGGGGGTACAGGTTCGATCCTTGGTCAGGGAGCTGAGATCCCATATACTGCACAGCCTAAAAACCAAAGCTTAAAAAACGGGAACAATATTGGAAAAAATGTAAAGAAGACTTTAAAAATGGTCCACATTAAAAAAAAAAATCTTAAAAAAAAAAGAGGCTAACAGGAAAGGAGGAGAAAGAAGGAAGGAAAGAAAAAGAGAGACAGTGTATTAACTGAAGATGTGTTAGTTGCTCAGAGGAAAGAACAGCTCCGGGCTTTAGGGAGGAATATAGCCAGTTTAGACACTAAACCTCCTGAAGGTCAATGGTAAGCACACAGGAAGATGCCCAAGAACTTGTCTGTATGATGGAAGACGAAGAAAATCCCATGGACAGAGGAGCCTGCCAGGCAACAGTCCATGGGGTTGCAAAGAGTTGGACACAACTTAGCGGCCAGACAACGGCAACACTCTGAATAACACTTTTAACTCCATAGAGTGCCTTATCTCCACAATTCCAGCAAATCGAGGCATCATTACTATCTAGTCTATATTTCAGAGATGAACTCTTACAGGGGAAAATGGCTTAGTTTGTCATTTAAAAACTAAACTGCCTTATTGCCAATGACCTTCATAGCAACGCTATAATAAGCAGCAGATGCCACTTGACTTCTACATCCAGTGCAGCAATAAAGAATCTGCCTGCCAATGCAGGAGATGCAAGAGACGCCCATTCGATCCCTGGGTCAGGAAGATGCCCTGGAGAAAGAAATGGCAACCTACTCCAGTATTCTTGCCTAGAGAATCCCATGGACAGAGGAGCCTGGTGAGCTACAGTCCATGGCATCACAAAGAGTCAGATACAACTGAGTGACTGAGCACATACCCAAGGAGGCAGGGAATTGCTCAAGGTCTGGAGGCTCCTGACTGTCCAGTGGAGGACCTCTGGCTCTCTTGGCTATCTGACTCTGCCGGCTGGGCTTAGAAGCAACAGATGTGCTAATGTATGTGAAATGCCAAGATTGTGCTTGTGCGTGGAAGGGTTCAACAAATATTATTTCCTTTTCAGCACCTTCCAGCCTCATGTTATAAATGTAACTGAGCCTCACTAAAATTAAAGGATATAAAGTAACCTGTCCACTTTTACCTACGACCACTTTCTTTCCAAACTGTAAAATTAACCTTGACAAAACTGGGCATTAAGTCGACCTCCTTGCTCCCCCAGTCAGAGGAAATTCAAGAGCTGCCTTGGAATTAGTTTTACTTAATATTTAAGCCCTCGCTTTAATTTTTAACTCTCTCCTTTTGTGATTTTGTGAAAAATCACAAAATTTGCATTTCTTTTATGAAGTAATCAATTGGTTCTAGAGTTGGATTTTCAGCATTTTTATTAAAAATCCCGATGACCAACATGCCTGACAAATATTTAAGGAATTGTCAGCCATTCTCATATTGATAAGTTTAACCTCTTCCCCTATAATGAGAGAAGAAAAATCCAAACTGATTTCAAAATGTTTTGATCATCCGCATAACATAGGGCTATTCTCTCAACCTCTTACAATTGACTAGACCATAGGCCCTGTGACAGGAGAGGACATGTTTTGTTGTTCTTTATATTTCCAGTAGCAGCACGGTAAATATTTGTTAAGTAAACCCATGGACTTCTCATTGTTCACCTTCACGTTAAAATATGCATTCAGGAGGGGTTCCCTTTCCTTTGGAAAACTCTGGATGCCCTAAAAAGCCCTACATGACTAAGTTAATATCTTACTTTTTTGCACATGTATAAATTATACAGATGCCCTTCATAAAGCCACTCATTGCTTATTTGCTTCATTTGGGGTATACTCTGCCCCTCTCCCCACCTCCCCACTGATCAGCCCTCTTGGTTTAGCCATATGAATGGTCTTTTCCTAGAACTCCAGTTCTCTACCCCAAAACAGAGCTGCCAGCCTGCCTGCCCCAAAGGTCCTGGCTGGCCTCCCAGCCTAAGCAGGCAATCCTCTTAGTGCCCAGCCTCAAAGGGCAGCGAGCAGATGCTGGCCAGCTTCACAAAGGCTGCTGAGCCACCAAGAGTGTGGGATACCAGCCCACACCTGGGCATGCTGGGAAGACAGGTTGGCTGATTCACAGCCCAGGAGGCTTGTCTCTGTCCAATCCCAGTGAAAAGGCCAGTCCTCTCGGCTCATTTGCCCCGACAGGACATCAGCTGAACTTGAACCAAGGGCTCAGATCAGGGCCAACTCCATTCATCAGCTGGCAGTCCTTGCAGATGGTGTCTTCTGAAGGCTTCACTTGGAGCCTAGATGAACCTGGCATAGTACAAGAGACCTGAGGACAGACACTTTCCTTATTCTGTTTCAGAACAGTTAGCTCATAAACAAGTTACTGACTGTTAGGTCACAATAAACTTGGAGGTAAGGGTGATATTTGTGCATTGATGGTTGGAATGTATTATCAGAAATGCAATTAAGAGTAGTCAATAGGAACTTCAAGGTTGGAATCAAAAGAGCATTTTGGATATTGACTGGTAACTGGTCATAGGTCTTTATTTATATCAGCATCACATTTTTACAAGTGGATTGGCTTCCAAAGTTTGGACATTAAGGTAAAAATTGCTTATGGCAGGATAATATTAAAATTCATTTGATTGTCTATTGAGTACCCTAGGCATGTTACCAATGAAACCTTGGTGTCATACATATGTGAATACTTAATATTTGCAGTGAAAATAAGGCTTCCCAGGTGCCACTTAATGGTAAAGAACCCACCTGCCAATGCAGGAGACACAGGAGATGTGGGTTCGATTCCTAGCTTGAGAAGATCCCCTGGAGTAGGAAATGGCAGCCCATTCCAGTATTCCTACCTGCAGAATCCTGTGGACAGAGGAGCCTGACAGGCTACAGTCCATGAGGTCATGAAGAGTTGGACGCAACTGAAGCAACTTAGCATGCATGTGAAAATAAAGAGCATGTGTAACAATATAACTGGACAGGGTTTTATTATATTACATATGAAGTAGGATTAGCATTAGGTTAAATGCATCTATGGCAGGTAAATTACAGTTAATAACAATATTCTGATACAGCATGAAAAGTGCTGGATTAGACTTCAAAATAATTAGATATTATTCCCATCTCCACATTTAGTAGAAATGATCTTGAACAAGTAACTTGATTTATCACTGCTGAAGCTTGAACCCTTCCATTAGGTCCAATCTGTGTCTCCTTTTCATTATGTCATAGGCGGATAAACAACAGCACATTGGAGCCTTATCTGTAATCATCACTCTGTGCTGCCTTGACAGCCACGAAGGATGAAGGCCGGAAGAGCATTTTAGGATATGCAGGCTGGCCCCTTGAATAACAACCCTGATTTTTTGCTCTACCCTGGATGCTGGCCCCTCTGATGCTCTGGAAAGCACAGTCCTTTCTAATAATTTTGTTGTTGTTGTTCAGTCGCTCAGTCATGTCCGACTCTTTGCAACCCTGTGGACTATAGCACGCCAGGCTTCCCTGTCTTTCACCGTCTCCCAGAGTTTGCTCAAACTCATGTCCATTGAGTCAATGATGCCATCCAACCATCTCATCCTCTGTCACCCCCTTCTCCTCCTGCCCTCAATCTTTCCTAGCATCAGGGTCTATTCCAATGAGTCAGCTCTTCACCATCAGGTGGCCAAAGTTTTGGAGCTTCAGCTTCAGCATCAGTCCTTCCAATGAATATTCAGAGTTGATTTCCTTTAGGACTGACTGGTTTGATCTCCTTGCAGTCCAAGGGACTCTCAAGAGTCTTCTCCAGCACCACAGTTCGAAAGTATCAGTTCTTTAGTCCTCAGCTTTCTTTATGGTCCAACTCTCACAGCCATATACAACTACTGGAAAAAACTATAGCTTTGACTGTATGGACCTTCATTGGCAATGTGATGTTTCTGCTTTTTAATACACTGTCTAAATCAGTCACTAAATGAATTCTTTCCTGGCTGGGCCTTGGCTATGCCCTTCATTGCCCCACAGAAACTTCCACAGTGCCCTCCTCACTCTCTCCCTGGTCTGAACCCAGGGCATCTCCCCTGGCCCTGCCAGTTCTCTCTGATTGACTCTACCACCAGGCTCTGGGACACTTAGCCATCACCCTTCTGGCAGAGTTCATATCTCAGAAGTCTTCTCTAGCTTTGCTGAGCTTCAGAGACCACTGTCCCCTCCTCAGCAGCTGCCTGAGTTGGACATAGACCCTTAGGAAGGAGACAGGGCATCTAGAGGCCCTGATGTTAGGTGGGGGTTATTCCTGGAGACCTCAGAGCTGGTAGATACAAACTGATCCTGGTCTGCACATGTGCTGTGAATTCCTCTGTTAGACCATCAGCAGAAACCACTGGATAAACTTATACAGCTGGTGAGAAATACTCTATGTTGCTCCCAAAGAGTGGGCCTTACAAAGGACAGCAGAATTCAAAAAAAGGAGGGGTCTAGCAAGAGTAGCTACCTAACAGTTGTTTGTTGGTGGGATAAATAAATGAATGTGTGAACGAATGAATGAGATGGGAGCCACCCTTAAGTTTAGAAATAGAATAAATGGGCCCTGGTATGTAGTAGTTAATCTCAAGTTCATCCCACAACATTCTCCAAACCTGTTTCTAAAATTCTGCATTTGTGTTCCAAGCCAAAGCATACCCTTGGCTGCCATCTCCTCCTTGGCTGCCAAGTCTGACCGGCCTATGGTGACCATCAGCTCCAAGGCCAAGTTCTTGGCCTCTTCAGATAGTGTACAGTTCAAACACTTAGTCATTCATGGTTCCTTCTTGAGCGCCTTTGTTGTTTTTGTTGTTCAATTGTTTGCTAAGTCGTGTCCGACTCTTTTCAACCCTGTGGACTGCAGCACCCCAGGCTTCCCTGTACTTTACCATCTCCTGGAATTTGCTCAAACTCATGTCCATTGAGTTGGTGATGCCATCCAACCATCTCATTCTCTGTCGTCCCCCTCTCCTCCTGCCTTCTAGCTTTCCCAGCATCAGGGTCTTTTCCAGTGAGTCCGTTTTTCATATCAGGTGGCCAAAGTATTGGAGCTTAGCTTCAGCATCAGTCCTTCCAATGAATATTCAGGGTTGATTTCCTTTAGGATTGACTGGTTTGATCTCCTTGCTGTCCAAAGGGTGTCTCATTGTCAGATCACACATCCAATTTTTATTTCACACCATGTGGCTGGCCCCTTGTTCTTTACCTGTTCCTCAATGAGCAGTAACATTGAAGGGGGAGCTGCCTGGCCACACACATCCCTTGTAGAAGACAGTGAATGCTCTCTCAGTCGATCGGGCCAGCAGAGCCCCAGCAGGGCTCTGACCAATGAAGCATCTATTTCCCCTCCATCCTGCCCACCCTGTGAAGCAGCCCCTTTGCTGCCTTCTGACTCCTAAGACCTCAGAAGGCTTACAATCCTAATTGTATTCATTCCCTTCTGTTCTGCAGAGACCAAAGAGAGGGTTCTTGGGGGTCTGAAAAACTAGGGAATGCACAGCTGTTGGTTCTTAACTAAATAGTCCGTCCCAAGCAAGGCCAGTCCTAAACCATTTCATGATTTTCTAGTGATGACAACACTGGTTCTCAGATCTGAGCATGCTCAGAACCCTGGGGAGGGCTTATTAACACTCAGACCAGTAGCCACCTCCTTGCAGAATGTGTTTCTGACATCAGCAGATCTGGGTGGGGCCCCAGCTTTTCCCTAGCTTCCCCACATTCCTACCATTCCCCCCAAGTCCCCCAGAAATTCCTGCGGACCCCTCCCTGAAGTACCCTACCCTCCATCCCTGGGTCATTTCTTGTACCCTCACCAGGCACAGCTGGGTCCACGGCCCCCTTCTTGGGAATCCCCCTGCTCCCATTGGGAAAAGGCGCCTCTTGCTTTTCCCTTCTGTGCCATTTAATGCATCCATTCACTGAGCAAGTTATGGAATTTATGCTGTTTATATTGGGGAGCAATGAGAGGGACTGGAGGAAGCACACGGAGATGAAAGACTGTCTCCACCTCTGTAATAAAAGGGAAGTGAGGACACGTGACATTTTAAGTGAATCTGCAGGAAGCTGAAGGAAATGTTTTCAATCATTTTTCAACTGAGTCACTCGACATGCTGGCTTGATGCAGTGTTCCAAGTGTGGGACTCTGCAGTGGAGGCCTCGGGCTCCCCAGGCCAGCAGCTGGATGTTGACATCCAGGACGGTCCACTCACCCACCAGCAGAGAGCAAGGGGAGGGGAGCGTGCTGGAAACAGGACCTGGCCGGTGGTTTTCTGAACTGGAGATGCCGCTTCTAATCCATCACATCCACGCTGGTGGTGCTGTGAGTGTTTGCTCATCCCTGATTTTCCCATCTCTGTAAGGAGCAGAAACTCTGCCACAGGCATCTTGCAGGCTGATTCCGGTGGACACATAAAATACAGGCACTTGCGAACCACAGGAATAAATTGACAGAGGGCTCCTGTTGTCATGGAGATCAAAAGAGACAGTTTCTTAAAGGAAGTGGGGGTTGGGAGGGATTTGGAGGCTGGAGAAAGAGCTCCTGGAAAGATGAAAGAAGACTGTTTAGGGAGACCACAGGAGAAAAAAAAAACTGTCAAGGCTGGAAGGGGAGAGAGAGTGCCACAGAAGGCAGATAAATGAGACAAATGAAAAGAGGTCTGAATCGTTCCTGATGCAAAGGTGAAGGAAAGGAAGAGGAAAATTCAACACAGAAAAATAATGAGTTCTCACAAGAGAAACAGCAGTGGACAGCTAAAGCCTTCTTTTGGAATTGCAGTGCATTCGAAGGGATTTGAGAAAACATAAAACCAGAACACTCACACGTCAAAGCCATCTGTAAATAGCAGCATCTTCCTGCCTGCAAAGACACTCAGATTCTTGAATTCTTGATTATGTAGTAAAGAGAGCCCTCCTTCGCTTTAGGTTGTTTGTTTTTTCCAATCACTTATTTTCTAACGTCTTCCCTAATAGGTATTGAGAGGGCTGGTTGCCAGGAGAGGTTTGCTATAAATCCATTGGCCTGTCTTCAAGGATCCTTATTGTAAACTTGTATAACCCACTGGTTGGCTGACAAGTGAAGAGACTTCTGGAATCCTTATTTTAAGCAGGAAACAAAAATTGACAACATTTTCCAGATAAATTAGCTCTTCAGAAGCTATTTTCTTCCCTGATATGGCCTAGGAAATGACATGGACCCCTCCAAATCCTGCTCAGATGGTAAAGAATCTGCCGGTAATGCAGGAGACCCAGGTTCAATCCCTGGGTCAGGAAGATCCCCTGGAGAAGGAAAAGACAACGCACTCCAGTATTCTTGCCTGGAAAATTCCATGGACAGGGGAGCCTGGTGGGCTACAGTCCATGGAGTCACAAAGAGTGGGACATGACTGAGCAATTAACACTTTCACATTCCTTCAAATTTTGTCTGGATCTCCCATCTTGATGGATTGGCCACCATGTAACATATCGGCATGGAAACCAGATCTCAACTTGCACCCAGTGTCCAGACTGGGACACACTGCCTAAGAATTCCCTCTGAACTGGCTGACCCAGGCCTTTGTTAAAGAGCTGTGTCATGGGTCTGGTGTCTAGGCAGCTCCTCTGCCTTTATACCCTCCTCTTTCCTACCACTTACTTATATTCAGTAAGATATAAACCTTCACCTAAGGTCATTCTTACCCATCACTTTTTTAGACCTCATAAATGCTCAGATGATCAAATCAGTCAATCCTAAAGGAAATCAACTCTGAATCTTCATTGGAAAGACTGATGCTGAAGCTGAAGTTTTAATACTTTGGCCAGTTGATGGTGAAGAGCTGACTCATTGGAAAAGACCCTGATGGTGGGAAAGATTGAGGGCAGGAGAAGAAGGGGGTGACAGAGGATGAGATGGTTGGATGGCATCAACGACTTGATGGACATGAATTTGAGCAAACTATGGAAGACGGTGAAGGACAGGGAAACCTGGTGTGCTGCAGTCCATGGGGCTGCAAGGAGTCACATGACTGAGTGACTGAACAACAAGAAATGCTCAGAACCAGTCTCTTCTTTATCTACAATAACACTTTTTGAGAACGGCCACTGTGCTGAAGTCCTGATGTGGCCAGGGCAGTGGATCAGATTTCAAATTTTTTTTTAGGAATATTTGTGCTCTTGGTGCTTGCAGTCAAGTTCTTGGAATCCAGATATTTGATATGTTCAGGGTGACCATAAGAGGAGATGGAGGTGGTCAGTTCTTGCTGAGCTGATGGTTGTTGTTTAGTCACTATCGTGTCTGACTCTTGGCGACCCCGTGGACTGCAGCACGCCATAGCTTTGACTATAGGGACTTTTGTCAGCAAAGGAATGTCTCTGCTTTTTAATATGCTATCTAGGTTTTTCATGGATTTTTTTCCAAGGAGCGAGTGTCTCTTGATTTCAAGGCTGCATTCACCATCTACAGTGATTGTGGAGCCCAAGAAAGTAAAATTTGTTACTCTTTCTGTTGTTTCCCCATCTGTTTGCCATGAAGTGATAGGACCAGATGCCATGATCTTAGTTTTTTGAATGTTGAGTTTTAAGCCAGCTTCTTCACTCTTTTCTTTCACTTTCATCAAGAGGCTCTTTAGTTCCTCTTCACTTTCTGCCATGAAAGTGGTGTCATCTGTATATCTGAGATTGATTATTGATTTTTCTCCCAGCAATCTTGATTCCAGCTTATGCTACATCCAGCTCAGCATTTCACATAATGTACTCTGCATATCCATCTAGTCAAAACTGTGGCTTTTCCAGTAGTCATGTATGGATGTGAGAGTTGGACCATAAAGAAACCTGAGTGCTGACAAACTGATGCTTTTGAACTGTGGTGTTGGAAAAGACTCTTGAGAGTCCCTTGGATTGCAAGGAGATCCAACCAGTTCATCCTAAAGGAAATCAGTCCTAATAATTCATTGGAAAGGCTGATGCTGAGGTTCCAATACTTTAGCCACCAAAGTATTGGTGAAAAGCTGACTCATTGGGAAAAACCCTGATGCTGGTAATGATTGAAGGCAGGAGGAGAAGGGGACAACAAGGATGAGATGGTTAGATGGCATCGCCAACTTGATAGACATGAGTCTGAGCAAACTCCAGGAGTTGGTGATGGGCAGGGAGGCCTAGTGTGCTGCAGTCCATGGAGTCACAAAAAGTTGGAAATGACTGAGTGACTGAACTGAACTGAACTCTGCTCTGCATACAGGTTAAATAAGGAGGGTAACAATATACACCCTTGACATACTCCTTCTCAATTTGGAACCAGTCCATTGTTCCATGCCTGGTCCTAACAGTTGCTTCTTGACCTGCATGCAGGTTTCACAGGAGCCAGGTAAGATGTCTTATATTCCCATCTGATAAGAATTTTCCACAGCTTGTTGTGATATACACAGTCAAAGGCTTTAGCATAGTCAGTGAAGCAGAAGGAGATGTTTTTCTGGAATTCTCTTTTTCTACCATCCAATGGATGTTGGCAATTTGATCTCTGATTCCTCTGCCTTTTCTAAATCCGACTTGAATATTTGGAAGTTCTCAGTTCACATACTGTTGAAGCCTAGCTTCGCAAATTTGAGAATTTGATAGCATATGAAATGAATGCAATTTTGCAGTAGTTTGAACATTTTTGGCATTGTCCTTCTTTGGGATTGGAATGAAAACTGACCTTTTCCAGTCCTGTGGCCACCATTGAGTTTTCCAAATTTGCTAGCATATTGAGTACAGTACTTTTTTTTTTTTCATTTATTTTACTAGTTGGAGGCTAATTACTTTACAGTATTGTAGTGGTTTTTGCCATACATTGACATGAATCAGCCATAGATTTACTGATTGCAGTACTTTAAAAGCATCATCTTTTAGGATTTGAAATAGCTCTGCTGGAATTCCACCTAGCTTTGTTCATAGTGATTTTTCCTAGGGCCCACTTGACTTCTCACTCCATATACATACCTTCAAATGTATACCCTCAAATAACTCACCTGTATCTGTTCAACATATATCTCTTCAAAATCAGAATATCCAGAAACCTGGAGGGGAATTCTCTCCCTTGTTCTTTGTGATAAACACAATCCCTTAAGTTAGTTACCACATCTGAAAAAATAACAACAAATAATGCTATCTCATTAACAGTCAGTTGAAACACAATTCCTTGAAATAAGACACCCATCCACTTCTGGGACTTCAGTCCAATAAACAAACTTAAACAGATGCACTGTATCACAAAGGTTAATTTGTGATAGGAAATAAGTTACAAAAAACAACATCCCCCACGATGGAAAAATGGTTCAATAAAACATGGCATATGATTTTTAAAGACCATAAACATGAAATATGATCATAATAGCATATTAAATGAAAAAATCAGACACTAAACTCTGTAGAGTATGAAGACAACCATGTGGGAAACAAAAACAAATTTCAACTTGACTTAGATAGGAATGTCATCAAAATTTGAATAGCAATTACATAGGAAGGTTGGCTATATACTTTTAGTATTATAAAAAATATTTTCTACAAAATATTTTGCAGAAGAACCTACTAAGCAAAAATAACCTTCCTACTGCTGCAGAATTAGCAGGACTAAAATGTATTTCTATGAAAAATGTAAAAAATATTATATTTATTCTGCTCAAAATATTTAAACTCAACCAGAACTAAACCTCTGCTTAAGCTAGTTAGAGTGTGTTTTCACCCATGGAGAGAGAAAAACGAAAGATATCTCCACCTACCTGTGCAGCCAGATCACAGGTGTGATTAATCCCCCTAAATCCAAGAAGGGAAATGTCAACCAGCAGGGCCCTCTGCTTATAGAAGATTCGGCTAAACTGGGTGCTCTGTGCAAACACTCTCTTGTGGGTATTTACCTCCTACCTGATCAGACTCCACAGCTCCTGTCCTGGGATCCAGACTTGGCATCTTAGGGAGTCTTAAATTGTCACAGGGAGCCCATTGAAAAATTAGAATACTTTATAAATTTAAAAAAAAATTCTTTACATTTGGGTGAGTGATGTATTTAACATGAAAAAACTATGTGAAATAGGAGGAATATCTTTGTTTTACATTTGATTTATCCATGGCTTTTGGAGGGAAATTAATTTTATTAATTGGTTAAATTGTTAACTGGTTAATTGGTTAAGCAATTGAGGTAAAACAAATTCCAGGTAATGGAAGTCTCAAAATCTGAAATCTTTAGATCTGATTTTTAGCAAAGCGAAAAGCAAGATGAAAAGTTGTGATTCATTGATGCAAAACAGGAAAGCACAGACATCTGCTTCGGATAAAAAAGGTGTGAGCTTTTACATCAAGGTCTGTAAGTTCCAACTTGACTGCAGAAATGATGGTTTCTAGGGCTGTTTCTTTGATATCTATTTAGACTATGCAGACGCATGATACCCAATGGGCTGTTGAGCAAAGCAATGGGATCCAAGAAAACAATAAATGAGGAAACTTGCTTGGAAAAAAGATGGGATTTTACTGCTCTTGTGTAACTCAGACAGATTCTTAAAGACAGCCGAAGACATTCATTCCATGAGGAAGCCGGCATAATGAGCAGTTCACAGACATTTGCTGAATTCGTGCTGCTATCTGCTCTTGAACTTCTTCCTGTCGGTTGTCCAGGGCGATCCCCCAGCCCTGCCCCAGCCAGGGCAGATCCACCTTGTCTGTTCTCTGCCTGCCATTCCTCACCCTGTGCACTCCTCATCTCTCCCCACCGTCCATTCTTGCTGCTCTGTCTCTCTCTCACCCCACGCCCTCCCTCCCTTTCCGGAGCCCTGGCCATTCTTCCAGGCCCGCCTGTGGTCAGCATCTTCTGACTGCTTCAGACCACTCTCATTTCACCGCTTTCTGGACGCCTGCTAGCCTCCTGTCCATTGCCACACACTTGGGCACTTCAGATTTCTCTCCAGCTTCCTAAGTGTTTATTTCCTCTCTCCAACAGGGTTGTAAACATTTTCAGGGCTGAGAAAGCTTTTCAGAGCCCTGAGAGAGCCACAACTTGTACTCAAATACACACACGTGCACAGACACATTCACACACATACACATATATGCGCCTACATATGCACACACAGACATAATACAAAGACACACACATACTCACACATACACCCATATATCTGTTGATTGTCTGAAAACGTATAATACCTCTGTCACTATAGAGAATCACTTTGATGTTGTTCTTAAAACATACTTGAAAAAAGTCTGGATTCTTAAAAAAAATAAATAAATTCAACATAGCAGTGAAAACCGTTCTGTCTTCTACTAGACTGACCCCTTTATCCTTATCAGAGAGAAGCTAGCTCCAGCCTTTCCTTGCCCAGCTTAAATCACCATAAAATGATTCCAGAATGACTCAGACCTTAATGAAAGAGGTTTGCCTTCTTGCCAGGGGTGGACCCCTGTTCACATTCAGCTTTCAACCTGGAAACGCCTTTATTCTGGAATATTCCATGAGAGTATAAGCTCCATGCAGCAGGGACCTTTTTAAAAAAGTCACTTCTGTTGGGACCATGTGGCCGAGTGGATCTCAGTCCATTTTGCTGGGTGAACACGTGAACATCCGTCTCACCAGATGATGGTGGATGTAGGCTGAGGTACCGCAAACTCAATCTGTCTTTTGAAACTCCACCACCACTTAGAGCAGCCAGCGGCCCTGCAGCTTGACAGAGGAACTGGGTGCACAGGCTGTGCCTCGGATTCCCCTCCTGTCTCTCCTGTTTGTGTGGTCTCCTGTGTCCGTGGGGGTCCTGAGGTGCTGCGTCCCAGGCTGTGGGGAGGGCTGGGTCTATCCACGCAGGTGAAGTCAGAGCACCTGGCCACGAGCATCCTCTAGGAATGAGTTTGCTGCTATAGCTGCCATTACTACTGTCACATCTGTATGATTTTCATGCTCATTCAATTTCATTTTTGGCTCCCTATGAGGTAGGCAGGCGCTGATTTACCTCCTGTCCCACCTCAAATATTCCTTTTTTTTTCTGTGTAATTTTTTTGAATCAGAATAAAGTTGCTTCACAATGTCGTGTTAGTTTCTACTGTAAAACAATGTGAATCAGCTACACATGTACATGTATCTCCTCCTTCGTGAACCTCCCTACCCCCGCTACCCAGCCCTCTAGGTCATCACAGAGCGCAGAGCTGAGCTCCCTGCAATATACAGCAGCTTTCCACTGGCTGTCTATTTTACACATGGTGGTGTATATATGTCAATGCTACTGTCTCAATTCATCCTACCCTCTCATTTCCACCTGTGTCTATATGTCCATTCTCGATGTCAGCATCTCTATCCTACCCTGCAAACAGATTCGTCTGTACCATTTTTTTTTTTTTTTAAGATTCCACATATATGTGTTAATATATGGTATTTGTTCTTCTCTTTCCTGCTCAGGCTCCCAAGAAACATTTGCAAAACGGGATTATCCGTGGCTACCAGATTGGTTACCGGGAGTACAGCACCGGGGGGAACTTCCAGTTCAACATCATCAGTATCGACACCACGGGGGACAGTGAGATTTACACCCTGGACAACCTCAACAAGTTCACCCAGTACGGCCTGGTGGTGCAGGCCTGCAACCGGGCCGGGACGGGGCCTTCTTCTCAGGAAATCATCACCACCACCCTTGAGGACGGTAGGTGCCTGGCCCCCCGGAGGCTGTGCAGGGGTGATGTCAGCCTAGCCGGCTGGAACCGGGGCTTTCTTCCAGCGCTGGGGAGCATGTCCTAATTAACTCGCGGGCTGCCTGGATTCAGCGCCCTGGACGCATCCTGATGGAAAAGCCGAATCCACTCCCTTTTCAGCACCTTTCTCCCGCATTTCAAGCCCAAGAGGTGGGCTTCTCCCAAGTGAATTAAAACCTTCCTCTATGACTGGAGCAGTCTGGGCACAATGTAGAAATCCGATTTTCTAAAAATGTCTCATAAGTCAATGTTAAGGAGGGCTCCCCCCCCCCTTTTTTTTTCTTTCTTTCTTCTTCTTTTTTAATCATTGTTTTTTATTTTCAAGCATTCTAAGACCAGAGAACAGACATGAGCAGGCTTCCGGGATCTAATCTCACGGTGACCGCGCGCCCCCTAGTGGCCATAAGTAATTAATGTACCCTCCCACGTTGACCGCCTAAAAGCTCACATTCTCCGGCAGTGCATGAAAATCAGGGAGAGGGAGGTGGGAGGGGGGATCGGGATGGAGAATACATGTAAATCCATGGCTAATTCAAGTCAATGTATGACAAAAACCACTACAATATTGTAAAGTAATTAGCCTCCAACTAATAAAAATAAATGGAAAAAAAATGAAGAATTGAAAAAAAGAAAACCAGGGAGAACCCTGGTGTCTAGAAGCATCATCGTTTAGGTACACAGGCCAAACACCGAGTTAGCTGCAGCAGGAGGTGGCAAATTTTCCTGCAAAAGGCTTGCATGGCAGCTACCTCTTGTGCTTTGAGAATATACGTGGTAACTTGCATCTATAATTTCTGACCTAAAGAACTGAGGGGGAAAAAAAAAAATCCCAACCATTTTTATAGGGAGAGCTAGTAAGTGGAAATCCAGGATTTTCTTTCCATATTCATAGTCCTTGCAGTTGTGGTTAGATAGGCCTCTGGGTTTTCACTTTGATGTTTATTTTTCATTGATGTTTGTGATTCAGTCATTAATTTTCCCCCTTTCCCAGTCATGATGTTTAAGGTTTGCATAAACTCAATGTGAAATATCTTTCTAGCCTCTATCCTAGTCCATTTTCTCTTTCCTCTGATGGATGGTCTAGGATTGAAAGGGGCACTGCTGGGGTTGGAGCAGTAAGTACGACATGTCTGCTTGTGAGCTTTCAATTTACACTTCAGATATTACTCAACATTATTACTGTATTACTGTATTATTCTTGTTGTTCAGTTGCTAAGTCTTGTCCAACTCCTTGCCACCCCATGGACTGCAGTTCCTCTATCCTCAACTATCCCTCTATCCTCAACTATCCCCTGGAGTCTGCTCAAACACATGTCCTTTGTGTCAGTGATGCCATCTAACCACCTCATCCTCACAATAGTTTGCAAGAATGATGGGGAAATAAGCCAGACCAGTAATGGTCTTTAATTCATGCAATAGGGTCAGAAGTGTTCTCAACTCTCTAAGCCAGGGACGAGCTGCTTAAAAGTGAAGCAGTTATTCTGCAAAGAGAGACACTGAAAGTCATATGAAGTCATTGTATTTTACTGAGTTATCCTATTTGTATAGGAAAGTGGTACTCATTTTTCCCCTTAATTTGGGGGATTGAGTGCAATTTTTTTTTCTTTTGCTTGCACTTTTGAAATATTAAACTTATGTTGCTTATTCAGTATTGGTTTGCTAATTAAACCACCGACAGTTTTTATAGAGTCTAATTATCTCATTTCAGTGCCCAGTTACCCCCCCGAAAATGTCCAAGCCATAGCAACATCACCAGAAAGCATATCAATATCCTGGTCCACGCTTTCCAAGGAAGCCTTGAATGGAATTCTCCAGGGGTTCAGAGTCATTTACTGGGCCAACCTCATGGACGGAGGTAAGAGGATTAAATGACGGGCGATGGAATTTGTACATGCCCCCTCCTGCCCTGGGATTCAGTACAGGCTGGGCACTTCTTTATCGCTGGGTACTTTCCTCCTTCCTCACACTGTTCTGTTCTTGTCTCATATCTGACATTTTAACAGGTGTGTATAGCTGTTTAAAACATTGGTGCTGGTGTTTTAGTCCCTAAATCATGTCTGGGTCTTTTTTACAACCTCATGGACTATAGCCCGCCAGGCTTCTCTGTCCATGGGATTTTCTAGGCTAGAATACTGGAGCTGGTAGCCATTCCCTTCTGCAGATGATCTCCTCGACCCAGGTATTGAGCCTGTGTCTCCGGCGTTGCAGGCAGATTCTTTACTACTGAGCCACCCAGGAAGCCCTTTTTAAAACAGCATATACTTTCCAAATTTGAAGGATAGGAGGGGGTGGCTGGCACTTGGGATATCTAGGAATAGATGTGTTTTCCTAATTATGACTATCTATGTCAAGCCTCTGTAGGCAGCACCGAAACCTTGATCCATATCTAGAAAGTTCTACGTGATGTGTGTCCTAAAAGACTGACCCCTTCCTGTTCCTGACAGGACTCAGCAGAGAAAGTCCTTGAGCTCCCGCAGTTGAACTGGAAGGGGTTCAGGAAGAATACTGGAACCAGAGGGTATTATTATCCCTGCGAGGAGACATTTTATCCCAAACCCTCCATTTTGGGGCTCCTTTCTCTTTTTTTCCCCTCCTCTATCATCTCTTTCTTCATTCTTCTTGTTTCTTTCTTTCTTTCTTTTTTCTTCTTTCTTTGCTTTCAAGTTGTGGGACAAAATCCTCCTGTTTAGGGGCAGGATGTAGGACAAAAGATGGTCAGCTGGGAGGATAGCAAGACTGGGGCTCCAAGCATCTCAGGCAGAACACAGCTCTGTCTCCGCTTGCAGAGGGTAGGTGCCCTGAGCCAGGCTGAGCCCCACTCCAGGAGCAGGACAGGCTCACCCTGGACTGCAGCCCCTAACAGGAAAGGCCCTGCTCTCCGCTTTGGACCAAGGCTGGGGCCTCCCATGCCTGCTCCCTTCCCCAGGCCCCGTTTCCAGCCTCCTCCCTTCGCCCCCAGCTCCCAGGGTGCCTCCCCCCCTTATCTGGGGCTTCTTTCAGCCCTTCTGCTAGTCTCAGTCGAGGTCCCCGGAGCACCTCCTGCCTCTGCTCAGGCCCGCCCGGGTCTGCTCTGACAACCAGGCCACTGTCTTCACCCAGGTAAACGAAACAACGGGGCCTCAGAGGCTGCAGGGATCTACTCTTGTGCTCAGAAGTTCGGTCGTGTCCGACTCTTTGTGACCCCATGGACTGTAGCCCGCAGGCTCCTCCCTCCATAGCGTTTCCCAGGCAGGAATCCTGGATCGGGTTGCCATGGTGCGAGAATGATGGAAGACACCTCAGCAAAGGCAGCTTAATTAATGTGCTAAGTACACAGCTGGGTCCGGGGCTGACTGAGCCCTTCATGTCTGTGACCAGACTTGCATCTCAGAGCTGAGGATCAGCCCCAATTCCTCCTGGTGTCCAGGGTAGCACTTTGCACAGCGCCAGCAGGGGGAGACATTGATTCACCTTCTGAGCATCTCGGCGCAAAGCTCTTGCCGGACGCTGAGGATGCAGCTCTCTCAGATGGATGCTCTAGTCTAGTGAGACGGGGAGGATGCGCTGAAATAAAGAACCACAAGCCCAGTAATGCACAGCCAGCCCCACCGAGGGACGGAATTAAACAGATGACTCACTTCACCTCATCCCCCAAAAAGAGCTTTAAAAATTCGCATGGATGTCAAGTATGTTGTTGTTTAGTTGCTCAGCTGTGTCCAACTCATTATGACACCAGGACTGTAGCTCCTCTGTCCATGGGGTTCTCCAGACAAGAATCCTGGAGTGGGTTGCCATTTCCTTCTTGAGGGTATCTTCCTGACCCAGGGATCAAACCCATGTCTCCTGCATTGGCTGACCAATTCTTTACCATCTGCTCCATCAGGGAGGCCCCAGATGTAAAGTACAGAGCAAAAAAAAAAATTGCATATTATCCATTTTACTGACATAGTACCGTAATATATCATTTCTTCTTCTGATTCTAATCCTCATATTGAGTCAGATTAAATTAAACACCCTAACCGACATATCTGAAGTTAGGATTATACTAAGATTGTTCCCTTTTTGTTCTTTTTAGAAATATTTCCATAATCCAGTGGTGACTATTCATCATATTTTCACATTTCACTCATATTTGCTAATATGAGTGAACCATCTTAGTTCTATGATGGATGATGTGGTTAATATGATCTAGTCAACTTTATATTTTACAGCTTTAAAAACTTGAATATTTAAAAATTAAAGACTGAATAAAGAATGCTTGGAATTGCGTATAGTTTCTAAAGATACTTCTACTCCCTGTATGAAGATCAAGGTGATGTGATTTAGTGCCTAATGTACAAGTTCTACTCTTAATCTCCAAAAGAAAAAAACTCTCAGCAATGTAAGCCTGCTATGAGCAGCAACATTTTATCTGATACCCCTGAGAGCTAACATTTGGGAATTAGCAGGGAATGTCATAGAATTCATGGATTCTTCTGCACGAATTCCTCAGACTGTGGCTCCGAGGTACCCACAGACATGGAACACATCGTGTTTGTGTAAAGGTTGTACCTGCTATGCTTGAGAACACACCACACACACACTCACACACTCAGGCAGGCTGAGAAGGACATTGTTACTACCCCTGTGGTTTGTATTTTCCCCAAATACTTTCAAAAATAGGCATAAAAAAGCATTTTCTTCTTGCTAATATGACCAGATAAAACAAAAATGGTTAATTCACTTGCTAGGACAGTTAAATATACAATATGTCCATGAAATTTCTGCATATTTTATTATGTGAAAGTCGAAGAATTTTAAAGACAGAAGCAGCTTCTCTGAGATTACTGGGAAACCGGCCCCATTTCGTCTGAATCCAACTGCTTTTCGACCCTCCTCTCTTTCTTCCAGACAAAAAAGACAGATTCTGAATCAAGCAACACTTAGGTGCCAAACTGGGCTTTTGGTGTGATGCTGGCAAGTCAGGGAGATGGGTGGGGGGAATCAGTTCCACCCATTTTGGTTCCTTCCTGAAAACCCTTTAAGAATGAGGGAGGGTATAAATAAATACATAAAAAGTATTTTCTGTTAAAACATAAAGTTTAAAAAGAACTTTTATACTGTAAATAGTATGGTTTCTGAATTTCTTTTCTGTATTCATTTTATATTGTTTTACTCATGATTTCAACTGAACACTATTCTTGCCATATATTTTTAAAATTTATTTTATTGAAGTATAGTTGATGTACAATGTTGTGTTAATCTCCATTGTACAGTCCCATATATATATATTTTTAAATTACTCCACTGGGACTGTGAAAAGTAAACGATAGGAATTGATGTTCAAGCCATGAAGAAGACCGGGAGCTTAAACGAACAACAAATGAAGCACGCTGTTTGCATTTGACTTTTTTCATGATTCTCCTTTTTATTTCTTCCACATGGGCTGGTCAGGAAAGTACCCTTGAAACAGAGGGAATGAGGTGTTTCTGTTGTTGATTCAGGGGCTCTGGGGATTTTTAAAAATGCTTGGGGGTAATTTTAAATAGGGGTTTGGACTGTAGGCCTATTCATGGTTCATGATAAATTCACTCACCCAAATAATGTGAACCCCAGTATGAGTCAACATCCAAACACTAATCCCAATTAGTGTGGTAATTCATGATCTGGTGTATTAAAAAGATCAGGTACCCCACTTTGCCCTTCTCTTCTCAACTCTTCTCTTCTACATCACTATTTCTCACCCAGAAACAGCCAGCTCCTTCGGCATGCCTTCCCTGGGCTATAATTAGAGATCGTATTTCCCCTGTGACATAGAGACCCTGGACCCTTCTTAAAGACAAAAACAAAAAGCAAAACCAGAGGTCATAAGATGTAGTATAGTTCTCATAACTAGCCCCGGCACACAGCCCCCAGGAACCCCTTTCCTGAGTTGCATTATGTTTTCCCTGATTGTGTAAGTGTGTGTGTATAATCTTTGTTGTTGTTCAGCCACTAAGTCATGTCCAACTCTTTGCAAACCCATGGACTACAGCACGCCAGGCTTTTCAGTCCTTCACCAATTCCCAGAGCTTGCTCAAACTTATGTCCATCGAGTTGGGGATGCCATCCAACCATCTCATCTTCTGTTCTCCCCTTCTCCTCCTGCCTTCAATCTTTCCCACCATCAGGGTCTTTTCTTATGAGTCAGCTCTTCACATCAGGTGATCAAAGCATTGGAGCTTCAGTTTCAGCATCAGTACTTACAATGAATATTCAGTACTGATTTCCTTTAGGATTGACTGGTTTGATCTCTTTGTAATCCAAGGGACTCTCAAGAGTCTTCTCCAACACCACAGTTCAAAAGCATCAATTCTTCGGCACTCAGCCTTCCTTATGGTCCAACTCTCACATCCATAATGACTACTGGAAAAACCATAGCTTTAACTATACAGACCTTTGTCAGCAAAGTAACGTCTCTGTCTTTTAATATGCTGTCTAGGTTTGTCATTGGAGAAGGAAATGGCAACCCACTCCAGTACTATTGCTTGGAAAATCCCATGGACAGAGGAGCCTGGTAGGCTGCAGTCCATGGGGTCACAAAGAGTTAGACACGACTGAGTGACTTCACTCACTTTAGGCTTGTCATAGCTTTTCTTCCAAGGAGCAAGGGTCTTTTAATTTTGTGACTGCAGTCACCATCTGCAGTGATTTTGGAGCCCAAGAAAATGAAGTCTGACACTGTTTCCAATGTTTCCCCATCTATTTGCCATGAAGTGGTGGGACCAGATACTATGATCTTAGTTTTCTGAATGTTGAGTTTTAAGCCAGGTTTTTCACTCTGCCCTTTCACCTTCATCAAGAGGCTCTTTTGTTCACCTTTGCTTTCTGCCATAAGGGTGGTGTCATCTGCATATCTGAGGTTACTGATACTTCTCCCGGCAATCTTGACTCCAACTTGTCCTTCATCCAGCCTGCCATTTCACATGATGTCCTCTACATATAGGTTAAATAAGCAGCGTGACAATATACAGCCTTGACCTACTCATTTCCCAATTTGGAACCAGTCTGTTTTTCCATATCTGGTTCTAACTGTTGCTTCTTGACCTGCATACTAGTTTCTCAGGAGGCAGATTAGATGGTCTGGTATTCCCATCTCTTTAATAATTTTCCATAGTTTGTTGTGATCCATGCAGTCAAAGGCTTTAGCATAGTCAGGGAAGCAGAAGTAGATGTTTTTCTGGAATTCTCTTGCTTTTTCTACTATCCAATGGATGTTGGCAATTTGATCTCTGGTTCCTCTGCCTTTTCTCAATCCAGCTTGAACATCTGGAAGTTCTTGGTTTATATACTATTGAAGCCTGGGTTGGAGAATTTTGAACATTACTTTGGTAGCATGTGAAATGAGTGCAATTGTGTGGTAATTTGAACATTCTTTGACATTGCCCTTCTTTGGCATAATCTTTGTCACATATAAAAGTTCCTAAATCTGAAAAGATCTTGATGAGAACTACACTTGCATTTTTTTCATTAGCATTTGACTTTTTTATGCTACTCCCATTGATCTATATTATCTATGTTCAGGAAAATGAAAATTATAAATGAATAATGTAATAGAGATCTGATGGCCACCTAGGAAAGACTATTCTTTCACAGGAAAGAATTTCTAACCCATCTGAGGGTAATGATTGTCAACTTTCCAAGTGCACAAGGACCACATAGGAGCAAACATTTTTCTCATTTTCACTAGCCATCTGCTGTGACTTCTAAATTGTGGCCCTTGAAAGTCTGCCACTGGCTGGTAGCCCCCGGAGACACTGGACCTCAGGCATCTTTGGGGGGCTGCACCCTTGTCCTGCCCTCCCCCCAGCAAAACATCCTGCCTCCAGAACTTGCCCATGAGCTGCCCATGGTGGAAACAGGCCTTGGGCTCCTGTTGGGTCCGGGGCCATGCCTGAGATGCATTGTTTCTCCCGTCCCCTCCCAACCAACCATCATCAAACACAGGGGTCCCTGGCATGGGGGTGATAAACCTCGACTACCCCTGCTTTATTTGAAATTCAGCTTTCCTACATGTCCAATTCAGCCCTGATATCACCTTTTGATGACAAAAGGTCAAAACAGACATTCATAGTCACCATAACCCCAAAATAACTGACCACTAATCTCCAAACGTCCATGCAACGTGCTAGGAGGACAAGAGAGAAGAACAAAGAGCAAGAAGGGAAAACCAGGCTGGCAGAAACCCAGCTCCTCCAGCCAAGATGCATCCACCCAGCATCCTCAGGGAGTAGCTGAGAGTGTGGACCGCGGGCACGCGGCCACAGCATGCGGTACCACAGCCCACGCTCTCAGCCTTTGTGCTCAGGTTCGTGACCTGGCAAAGACACTGAGCCGCTCTCTGCCTCAGTTTCCCCTCCTGTAAAAGGAATGGCCAGTGGAAACAAAAGGATAGTCGTGTTGAGTGAGTGAGTTAGCATGGGAACCCAGCACAGGGCCCCTTGGGAGGAACGTGGTGCGTCAGCTCTGTTTCCTGAGGCCGGAGAAAGCGAGAGACACCGCGGGACACCTTGTTGTGAGCGTCGTGTGCAGAGATGAGCAGACACGACGGAGGTCTCCTTCCTGGCCCAGCTCCCACCCCGCTTCTCAGTAACCCAGCCCACCAGGCACAGGGATCGGGCTGCACCAAACATTCCGCAAGTGACCACTTGCCCTAAAGGTGGGCAGCTCTTTGGCCCGTCTCTCCTCTGGCTCTTCTGCCAATGGCTCATTTCTAAATCCAGAGCACCCCTGTGGGTATTTCACAAGACTGAGTTTCCTCGAGCTGCCATGCGTCATGGGCTTCAGGCGGGGCCAGCGTAAAGTTGCATCTTTGCATGTCATTATCTGATCCCGCTGCAGAACACAAAGCATTTTTAGCTGACGCCGCGTTCCTGACACATCGACCTGTCACGTGGGCAGGGGGTTCACTCCAGGTGACAGGAGGTGTGTGCTGGGCCACCGCAGTTTAAGTTAGGTGCTAGAGAGCACACGTACCTTAAAGGGGTCTGCTTATTTTAACCAGAAAACAAAGCTCGACTTGTAGAAGCTTCTTAGCGAGCAGTTAGAAGTATCTCTGTGCAGTGGTCCTGGCTTCCTGGGGCCAGGGTGCAGGGAATCTGCTGGGTTACTCCTGCTTGGGGACAGTTCCGGAGGGGCCTGTTGGCACTGGGTTTATAACACTTAACTGGACTGAACTGCTGTTTTCCAGACTTCTTTTCTTCCTGGCACTCTGTGGCAGTTTGGTGCAAATAATGTTCTTCAAGAGACTGCAAGGGGTCAGCGTCTCACGAAGGCTGTGCCCACACCCCTGAGTGATTTCAGGACGTGATTGATGGGGGCCCAGCACTGGGCCGCAGTAAGAACATGCCAACAGCAGTGGTAACACGCTTGTGTTTTCTTGTCCTCCAGAGCTGGGCGAGATTAAAAATGTCACCACCACGCAGCCCTCCCTCGAGTTGGATGGGCTGGAGAAATACACCAACTACAGCATCCAGGTGCTGGCCTTTACCCGGGCTGGAGACGGCGTCCGGAGTGAGCAGATCTTCACCCGGACCAAAGAGGATGGTGAGCAAGGGGGCAGGTCGTGGGGGGTGCTCAGGTCCCGTCTGAACCTCCAGGGGACGCATAGGAGGCTCCTGCATTCCGAGGAAGGAGCCATTGTCGGAAAGGCTGGGTCAGAGGGTTCATTCACCCACCGATTCCTGACTTGGCTCCTTAAAAACTTTTTGCTGCCCTCCTAAAATATTTCAGCATGATTCAGACCACACTTCTGTGTCACCTTTGTTTGATTTATCCATTGAGTCTCTCTTCCCCTGGCTACTGTCCATGGGGTCGCAAAGAGTCTGACATGACTGAGTGACTTCACTTTCACTTTTTTCACTTTCTCTCTTCCCCTATAATTTTTCATTCTTTTTTGGGGAGCCACATGCAAAGTTGTTTCAGTTGTGTCCGACTCTGTGCAACCCCATGGGCTGCAGCCCGCCAGGCTCCGCTGTCTGTGGGTTTCTCCAGGCAAGAACACTGGAGTGGGTTGCCATGCCCTCCTCCAGGGGATCTTCTCAACCCAGGGATCAAACCCATGTCTCTTACATCTCCTGCATTGGCAGGCAGTCTTTACCACTAGAACCACCTGGGATGCCCTTGGGGGACCACATATTATTTTAAAGAAAATTGCCTCTTATCTCAGGGCTGTAATGCAGGCCACCCCTGTCATTTACCATTAGAATCATTTCAGTGACCCTTTAGCTATTAGTGTAAGCTCTAACCAATTCCATCTCTCCACTTAAAAATTACGTAATAATCTACATCATCCTATGCTTTGCCAACTTTGGAGTAACATTAGAATAAGCCCTCAATTTGAGAATTTCATGTTAATTTTTTAAAATTTCTTACAAGGGTTTTTGGGGCTTACCTCATAGCTCAATTGCTAAAGAATCCGCCTGCAATGCAGGAGACCCCAGGTTGATTCCTGGGTCGGGAAGATCCACTGAAGAAGGGAAAGGCTACCTATTCCAGTATTCTGGCTGGAGGATTCCATGGACTGTATAGTCCATGGGGGTCACAGTGGTGGACACGACTGAGCAACTTTCACTTTCACAAGGGTTTACGATGATTTAGTAAAACTTTAATTATAGCGCATTTCTTAGATCACTAGTCTTACTGTTCCATGAAGTTTGGACTTGGTTATATGGCTGTTCCCCAATCCTACAAAACCTGTATGGTGAGTCATTTTTTATATTAAGGGAAAGCCTGGGGTGCCTGATCCGAGATGTATTGAAGAATAATTTGACTTCTGATACATATTATAGCTGAAGAAGGAAATAGCAACCCATTCCAGTATGCTTCCCTAGGAAATCCCATGGACAAAGGAGCCTGGTGGGCTCCCGTCCATGGAAGTCACAAAGAGTCAGACATTACTGAGCGATGAAACATGAGCAAACATATTATAGCAATAGTGAAAAAGCAGTTTCCACCTTAATAAAGGAGGGGCAACTGATGTCAGATTGATGCCTGTGTGGAATTTTCCAGATTGGAGTTCAGAATTATACCAGAGCCAGGGTTGAGATGCAACCACTACATCTCAATTTTGCTCTGTTTTGGCTCCACAATTTATTTATTTATTTATTTATTTATTTATTGGCTTCTTTCAGACTTAAGTGCCCTAGGAAGCTGGTCAGGGCAGGGGTGGGAGAGTTACTGTTCACTGCCCATGACTGCCTGTGTGTGGGCAGGGTAGATATTCTTTACTGTGCATGAGAGAGAGAGAGTGTGTGTGTGTGTGTGTGTGTTCATTCACTCAATCATGTCCACCTTTCTGTGGCCCTATGGACTATAACCCACCAGGGTCCTCTGCCCATGGGATTCTCCAGGCAAGAATACTGGAGTGGGTTGCCATGCCGTCCTCCAGGGGATCTTCCCACCCAAGGATTGAACCCACATCTCTTACGTCTCCTGCATTGGCAGGCGGGTTCTTTACCACTAGCACCACCTGGGAAGCCCGATGTCCTTTGCTACCTAGGATATAAGCATGCTGCTGTTTCGCTCATGACTGTCCTGTGGGGACAAGGCTAGGGACATGCACTTGGAGGCCTGGAGACACTCTCCCCTTCAGCTTGTCTGTCTCCTAAGGACACTCCCCTGATGCTCACAGCACATCTCTCTGCTCTCCCCTCAGGGAACCCAGCCCCTGAAGCAGCCTATCCATCCATCCTCCTACCATCACTAGCCCTTCTTGCATTCTAGTTCCTGCACACAGATTAAACCTCATCACCCCCAGTCTTTCTAGGACACACGAATAATTATTCCCAGTTATAGGCAGGTGCCAGTCATTTTGCTCGGTTATTGGATTCTTTAGGGAAATCTAAGGTCAAAATACCATGCCATTAGGAAGTCACAGGTTCAAAGAGATGTCTGCAAAGCTATGTCCTGAGTGAATAATTTAATTCTTTAAATTATTATTTAAATAATTTAACTTTTAAATACATTTAAATTTAAAATTTAAAACACAATAAATAAATTTAAAATAAATTTTAAATTTAAAATAATTTTAAAATATTTATTTATTTATTTATTTGGCTGTGCTGGTTTCAGTTGCAGCACACACTATCTTTTAGCTGAAGCATGTGGGCTCTAGTTCCCTGACCAGGGATCAAACCCAGGCCCTCTTCATTGAAAGTGTGGGTTCTTAGCCACCAGACCACCGGAGAAGTCCCTAATTTTTAAAATGCAATAAACAAAGAGTCACATCAACATGTTTGCTTTGCCACCTGCTGCCCGGGGGACTTTGGCACCTTATCACACTTTCTCTGAACTGAACCATCTTCATGTACCAAATTTCCATGACAATCAGATTGCAGAGAATTAAAATCTAAAAGGTGAATTGATGTGTGCAAACATCACCTAGCTTGACACATAGTGGGACGGTTCCTGACACTAGACATTTGATTATTTGATCTCCACTCCTTCAGAGCGAGGGTGGAACTGTCTTTTGCATTGCTAAGCAATAACACAGATGTCATTGGAATTAGTATTTAAAGAACAAATTGATTGACAACATGAATTTTGACACCTGCATTTTTCAGAAGAAAGTACAGAAATCCAGTGAAAGGGGAAGGCTCGCCACTGCTCCCTCATTGGGATCAATTTTTAATTACTCCTTCAAATTTAGAAATTTTCATAGAGTTCTATCTCAAAGCTTGGCCCTGAGACCCAAAGTCTACTTTTTTAATCAATTATTCCCTTCTTTCATATCCAGTGCTAATAGTAAGGGGAGATGCAATTGATTGCGGAAGGTCCTGCCTCAGGTATATCTGTTACCCCAGGAAGGAGATCAGGAATTCCACTTGTGGTCATGGGGAGATGAAGAGTGATACAAAACTGAGGGTCGATATTTACTTGGGATAAATCATTAACATGTTCAAAAAGAAGCAGAGTAGAGACTGGGGGAAAGGAGAGAAAAACTGGTATAACAATAAGCCTATCTCCCAAAATCACATAAAAAACTCACCAATCTAGAAATGGTGAAGAATTGTGCCAGCCATGGAGGTGAGTTGGACCAAAAAGACGGCTGAGTGCTGAAGAATTGATGCTTTTGAACTGTGGTGCTGGAGAAGACTCTTGAGAGTCCCTTGGACAGCTAGGAGATCAAAGCAGCCAATCCTAAAGGAAATCAACCCTGAATAGTCATTGGAAGGACCGATGCTGAAGCTGAAGCTCCAATACTTTGGCCACCACATGCAAAGAACTGACTCCTTGAAAAAGACCCTGATGCTGGGAAAGATTGAGAGCAGGAGGAGAAGGGAATGACAGAGGATGAGATGGTTGAATGGCATCACGGACTCAGTGGACATGAGTTTGAGCAAGCTCTGGGAGTTGGTGATGGACATGGAAGCCTGGTGTACTGCAGTCCATGGGGTCACAAAGAGTCGGACATGACTGAGCAACTGAACTGAAGTAGTTTATCAGTGTCTATAAAGATTCTTGGTCATATTCTCCAAGAATATGGAGATCCTTCATATACATCTGTGATGTAGACTGTTGGACACATTATTGGGTCCATAGACAAGTCTCAGATCCATCAGGACCATAGTCGTGGTCCATGGATACATTCTTGAGGTCTCAAAGAATTGTTTACATTTCAGATTCTCTTCCCAATGTTCAATGAGAACTGTTCAATCAATGAGAACTTGCATTTTTATTATTGCTTCAAGACCACAAAAGATTACTTGTGGATCTAGCTTTCTGGACACAAGATAACTAATTCTGAATTCTAAAATGTTTGTGAAATCATAATGCCATTTTATTTGCTGAGATTGTAATCTGAGCAAAGCCATGGAGAAACAGAACACACACAAACACAATCTAATAATTTTCCAATTATTCTCATCCTGCATGCCTAAGGTAGTTTCAGCCTTGATCCTTTTCTGCAAAGTAAACATTGCACATATATAAATAGAGATGGTTTAAGTGCAAATGTTTACTGAACGCATCGCAGTGCACAGAGCTCTGTGAGCTGACGTGTGGGAAGGTCAACAGGAACTGTGATATGTGATCTTTGGTCCCTGCTGCCGTGGTTAGCAATCTCTTTGTCAGGACATCTCAAAGTGGAGCTAAGAGCAAGAGAAAAAGCAACAGAATCAGCATATTTCCAAGTCCTCTGGCCATTCCTATCTTGAGCCATGCATCCCCTGGATGGCACGGATGGGGTGTTCTCAGATGATAGAGTAACCGCACCTTGGTTTACCTTAGAAGTGATGGACTCTGTGTGTGTGTGTGTGTGTGTGTGTGCGCGTGCGCGCATTTGTCTAGCCCTTCAGGAAACACAGAAGGCTTTGTATCAGCACTGCTCTGGAGTCCTGCTGCAGCGGGCAGGGTTGGGATTTGCTCTGTGCGGTCGTCACACACACAGCCACACAGTAGGCCAGGACATCCCAGGAGGGCTCCCACCCTGTGGGCGTCAAAACTCCCTGCACTGTGGGGATTCTCACCCGGGCTCCTGGGGCCCCCAGAGGTGTCCAGTGGTGATCGGGAGGCCCTCGGGGGACTCCCTGCTCTGCTTCAGGAAACGCCCCTCCACTTCCATCATGTTATACATGGGTCTCCCACATGACACTATAAAGGAATTTCCCAGTTTAAAGGCTGTTTGGAAACCACAGCTCTTGTGAGAGCAAAGGCCAGACATAATGGAGTGTGATGGAAACTGCTTGGGTGTGAGGATACAGCCATTGTGGGTATGTCCCTGCAGCCCCGCGTCTCCGTGGCTCCAGTGGACCCAGGTGTTGTGGTGGGTCACATGTACACACAGGTGGAAACACACATCACACACATCACATACACATGCATGACATGCATGCACACATACACAGTACACACACATACCACACGCACTATGCACATATACTAACACTGTACATAACACACACACACCACACATACCACATACACATACACCACACAAATATACAAAATGCACAAACCACACACACCGCAAACATGTACTTACACTATACATACCACACTCACTCCACACACATCACGTACACATACATGACAAGCATGCACACATACACAATACACACCCACCACAAGTCACACACACATGCACACATAAACAGTGCAAACACACCACAAGCCACACACACCACACACATGCACACACACTATATACATGCACTCACACTACACATACCGTACACACCACACACATCACATACACATACATTACACATATGCACACACACTATAAACACACATTACACATACCACACACACACCATGTATCGCATACACCACATACACACAAACACACCATTTGCACAATACATAGGCAGACATACTATACACACACATCTCACACATTGCACAAATCACAAAGCTCACATCACATACACAAATACTACACACACCAGACAAGCCATAACCCCCTCCCCCCACACACACACACGCACACCCCTGCCTGTGACTGATCATCGAGGCCAGAAAAATGATGATGATAAAAATGAAGTTGGCCGAAGTGTCTGTAAGATCCTTAGACTTCTGTCTTACTTCAAATCGAGGCAGTAATTTTACAGAGCAATAACATTGATGTTTCACCTTAAGATACACTTTTAGATGGCTGGACTGTAAGGATTCATTTTGTATGTTGTACAGCAAATCCTCAAAACCTTAAAAAAAATACAAATTCATTATCTGACCATTTCCTGGGGTCAGGAGTCCAGGTACTGTTGTCTGAGTACCCCACTCAGGACCTCACAGGCTGAAATCACCATGGCTACTGGGCCTGGAGTCTCACCTGAGGTTAGGTCCTCACCCAAGTTCACTGGTGTGCATGCTTAGTCGTGTCCAACTCTTTGCAACCCTATGGACTGTAGCCTGCCAGGCCCCTCTATCCACGGGATTCTCCAGGCAAGAATGAGAGAGAGTGAAAGTCGCTCAGTCGTGTCCAACTCTTTGCGACCTCATAGCCTATACAGTCCATGGAATTCTCCAGGCCAGAATACGGGAGTGGGTGGCCTTTCCCTTCTCCAGGGCATCCTCCCAACCCAGAGATCAGTCCCAGGTCTCCCACATTGCAGGCGGATTCTTTACCAGCTGAGCCACAATGGAAGCCCAAGAATATTGGAGTGGGTAGCCTATCCCTTCTCCAGGGGATCTTCCCAACCCAGGAATCGAGGGTCTCCTGCATTGCAGGCAGATTCTTTACCAGCTGAGCTATGAGGGAAGTCCCACGCAAGAATCCTGGAGTAGATTTCTATGCTCTCCTCTGTGGATCTTCACAGCCTAGGGATCGATCCCACATCTCTTATGTCTCCTGCATTGGCAGGCAGGTTCTTTACTGCTGAGCCACCTGGGAATCCCGAGCTCACTGGTGTTGGGCAGGAACCATTTCCATGTGACCTCAGGGCTGAGACCATCTTCTTGGCTCCAAGAGGCCATGCCCCCATCCCTGTCACGTGGCCCAGCAGGGTCTCACGGTCGTGTGGTCACAGTGGGGCACCTTGCCCCTCATCACCCGCAGCACCTTGTCTCTACAATTCCAACCCCTGTCTGACTTCTAGACCCTCTTTTAAGCTGGTCATCTGATTAGGTCTGGCCCACCCAAGGTACTCCCCTTTCAATTAACTTAAAGCCAGCTGATTGTGTCCTTAACATATCTGCAAAATCCCTTCACCTTTGCACAACATGTAACCTGATTTTGAAAATGATCCATCCATCTCAGTGACAGGTACCACCCACATGGAGGGGGAAGTAATTTCGCAGGTGTGTACATCAGGGGGTGAGAATCTTGGGCACTGTCTTAGCACCTTGCCTGCCACACTCAGCTCATTTAGAAGGTCTGCTTGGAGGACCTCATAGGTTCCAGGTATTGGCCAGGGCCCTGGAGACAGAGAACAGGATGACCTGATGAGGCTTGCAGGCTGGTGGGGGAGTCATATATTTACCAGTCACTCCTGAGTGGCTTATGACCCCAAGTATCATGAAGAAGAGTCTTCAGAGAACCCGGGAGTCCTAACCTCATCAAAGCTGGTGACAGAGAGGGTTTTCTTGAGAAAGTGGGAGTTAGCAGAAGATGAGTGATGAGTAAGCGTTGTCAAGGATGAGGTGGAGGGTGGGAAATGATCCCAGGCAAGAGGAGCCTAAGGCTCTCGGTCATCATGTGTCAATGACCCGACGTGCGAGATGCACCCCACATCTAGGGACCTAAAATAGGGTCCAGTTCTAAGGAATGACATAGAGCCAGGAAGAAAGCCCAGTATCGACTGGATTTGTCCACATGGAGGTTTAAAGGGCAAATTTATATGTCCTCTGATAGGCAGTGAGGAGGGAAGAGAAATTCTAGGTTTTGGCTCTTGCAACCAAGAAGATGGCTGTGCCATTGTCTGCACTAGGGGAGGAGGGAGGCATCAAAGAGAAGGTGGTGAGCCCTGTTTGGAAAAGGATAGTTCTAAGGTTTGTGAGTCAAGAGTGGAAATGCCGGGGTGATCGGATGCTTGTTAGATGTGTGAGCTCTAAGAGCACCTTGCTGCCGAGAGGAGGTCCAGGCCCTTGCTCTGCAATAAGAGAAGCCACAGCAATGAGAAACCTGTGCACCACAACTAGAGAAAGCCCACACACAGCAACAAAGATCCAGCGCAGCCTAAATAAATAAATAAATAAAATGTTTATCTGACTAAAAGGAAACATCAGGGAGGAAAGGCATTCAGGCCAAATTGACCTCACTGGAATTTTGCAGAAGGCAATGAGGATGATCAGATATTACCTGGGGCTGACAGAGAATGGAGACTTTGATCAGATATCAAAGGTGATCAGACATTGTGGGCATTTCATGTGTCGTATGGCAGCTTCCCAGGTGGAGCAGCGGGAAAGAGTCTGTCTGCAGTGCAGGAGATGCAGGAGACACGGATTGAATCCCTGAGTCAGGAAAATCCCTGGAGGAGGAAACGGCAACCCACTCAAGTATTCTCGCCTGGAAAATCCCATGGACACAGGAGCCTGGCAGGCTACAGTCCATGGGGTCACAAAGAGTCAGACACGACTGAGTCACTGAACGCACTGGCTAAACTGATTGAGCAGGATTCTTGTTGAAGTGAGCTCTTAGGGGACATGGCCAAGAATAGAACTTATGCAGCGCTCAGATCATTGGTCAGAGAGACATTGTGTCAGCACCCAGGGCGGCTGTAACAATGTCCCTCAGACTGGGGGACCAACAGCAGGAATGTGTCCTCTCCCGGTTCTGGAGGCCAGAAGGTCAAGGTCAAGGTGTAGGCAGGGTCTGTGAGGGAGCACAGCTCCCCGGCTTGCAGGTGGACATCTTCTCCCTGTGTCTTTACATCGTTTCCCCCTGCCACGGCCTCTCTGTGTCCACACCTCCTTTTTCACAAAGACACCAGCCACAGTGGGTCAGGGCTCACCCAAATGACCCCACTTTAACTTGATTGTTTCTGTAAAGATACCGTCTCCAGATAAGGTCACTTTCTGGGGTAGTAGAGTTAGAGCTTCAACATGTGGTTGTCAACTGAAAGAAAAAAAAAGCACAACATGCGAGTTGTGAATTAAGTTTTATTTGTGGCATAACGAGGACTACAACCCGGGAGACAGGTTTTCAGAAAGCTCTGAGAAGTCACCCCAAAGAGGTAGGGGGATGGTCAGTGTATATATGATTTTTATGAAGGGATTACTCACAATTGGAAATACACTTTGGCAGAGACTCACTGCTGGTCATAAGGAGCAGACGTCACCATGAAAGATTTTAGTGCTTTTCTAGATATGAGGAGAGGCAAGAAGTGGGCGCATAAAATCTCGTCTATCTGAAGACTTGTTCTGCCAGTTCTTCCCAGAGCACAGAGGGCTTCATTCCTGATTTCCACACTGAACTCCTTTCCAGAGGTGTTGAAAGTCAGAAGTTGCAGGGGCCATGATTTAATCCTTGTAGAGGTGGATTGGCAAGTACCAGTTTGTAACTGGCACAGGTTTTTGGGGACACAATTCAGACCCCAACACTGACTCCTGAAGAGCAGAGCAGAGAGAGTGGCCAGGCCAGTGGGGTCCTGTGGGGTAGGGGGACAGAGTTGAGTGCAGCATTGGGGGAGGGGGAAGCACCATCATTTTGTGACTAAATGTTCTACTTTTCCAGTTCCAGGTCCCCCTGCCGGAGTCAAGGCGGCCGCGGCCTCAGCCTCCATGGTCTTCGTGTCCTGGCTCCCACCCCTCAAGCTGAATGGCATCATTCGAAAGTACACGGTGTTCTGCTCACACCCCTACCCCACAGTAAGTTTGTAAATCATCCTGTGCCTTTCAAGCATCTTCCAGAAACAAGCCTCGGTCTCCCATCTGGGTCATTCTCCTTTTGTTTCCACCTACTTGGGTCTTCCCAGTGGTTTTATTTTTCTCTCTGCTGTCTCCACATACAAAGCAAGGTTCTCATTACCACCTCATTTGAAAATAGACTTCTGAATCCTTCTAAGGGACACAATTGTCTGGAATTATTGTTTATTGGGTGAGTTCCCACAAAACTGCCAGCTGGCTTATCAAAATCAAAACCCAGAAGGCTTAATTGATAGTCAGTGGACAATGCCTATTGATTTTGCTGTAGCACCTGTCTTCAAATGCCTCCCCCGCCTCCTTCCCACCTCCCACCTTGCCTTCCTTCCCTGCCCATCCCCCAGTGAGACTTAACAGCAGACAAACTCCTGTTGTCCTAGAAATGAGGGACTTTATCAACCATCTGTGACCCTCCCAAGTACAGTGTGTGTGTGTGTGTGCACGCGTGCGCGCGCACACTCAGTTGCTAAGTCACGTCCAACTCTCTGTGACCCTGTGGACTGCAGCCCACCAGACTTCTCTGTCCATGGACTTCTCCAGGCAAGAATGCTGGAGTGAGCTGTCATGCCCTTCTCTTTCCCAACCCAGGGATCCAACCTCTATCACTTGCGTCTCCTGCATTGACAGGCAGGTTCTTTACCACAAGGGCCACCTGGGAAGCCCCCAAGGACAACAGTTAGCTTCATTCATTGTGGAGGAATTAAAAATTAGAGTACTTAATATTTCAAAGTGCAGTATTTATTTTCATTAATATCATCACTGAATAATACTTACAGAGTTAGACTGTTTCTTAAACAACAGCAACAAAAAAATCCAAGAAGGACATCATAAAGAAAACAAAAAAATGGTTCATCAAATTGATGATGTCTTCATAGAAATATTTATGGCCTTGCCTGAGGTAGGCACTATGTCCAATCCATCCTTCTATCTCCCAGCTCCTGGCATAAAACTTGACCTGCATAGCCATTCAATAAGTGCTTGTGGGATGAATATGCAAAGTAAGTTTGGCTTTATTGTGGTAAAATATTATAACATAAAATGTACCTTTTCTAAGTGTTTGGTTCAGTGGCATTAAGTCCATTCTCATTGCTGGGCAACCATCAGCACCATCTGTCTCCAGAATTCTTTTCATCTTCCCAAACTGATACTCTGTCCCCGTTAAGCAACAGCTCCCCAGTTCTCCTCCCCTGGGCCCTGGCAACCACCCCAAGTCTGTGTGTGTATTAATCGCTGGGTCCTGTCCTGCTCTTTGCAACCCCACGGACTGTAGCCCAGCAGGCTCCTCTGCCCATGGGATTTCTTAGGCAAGAATACTGGAACTGGCTGCCATTCCTTCTCAAGAGGATCTTCCCACCCCAGGAAAGTCTAAGAATCTCATGCATATCAGCAGAATCAGATAGTGTTTCTTTCTGTGCCTGGCTTATCTCAGGCACAGAGATAAGGTGTTTGAGGTGAATCCACACTGTAACATGTGTCAGAATTTCCTTCCTTTTAAAGACTGAATAGCATTCCTGAACTAATTTTGTAATTAAATTTTAATTAAAATGGCATGTTTCCCCAAGTCTAGAGTCTAAATGGGTCTGGAGGCCTGGTTGCCCCCTAAAAAGTGAGGATGATTAGCAGTGGGGAGCCAGGGGGAGAGCAGGACTGAGGCTCACAGGGGCTCATCTCTCACTGAAAAGTATCAATTCTACGTTCCGCTGTTTATCCGTCAACAGCAGCACCTCTGGAGTTGACTTGGAGACTTAGAAGTAATACGATCACAGTTGGGTTTCAGAACTTGTATGACTTTCTTATTTGGTTTCAAACATGCTATTAATTCTCACCTGCTGAATCCTGTTGTCAGATCATATCCTGCCATCAAAGTCGAGATACAGAGCAGCCGTAGATGACACGGTGGGTGGCCCTGTTCCTCTGCTCAGAGGCCAAGCTCTGAGGTCCCTGTGAAGGTTCTGACCCTCTGATCATCAGCCCTGATGTGGCATCACATTCACCGAAGAGATGCTAACTTATTGCTGAAAGTGTGTCCACATTTCACTAGCATTCGAAGGGCTTCTTTCTTATTTTATTATTATTATTTTTAATAAATACTATTATTTATTTTTTAAATTTTTTTCAGTTTTATTTATTTTTTTACTTTACGATATTGTATTGGTTTTGCCACACATTGACATGAATCCGCCATGGGTGTACATGTGTTCCCCATCCTGAACCCCCCTCCCACCTCCCTCTTTTTTAATTTATTTTTTTATTGGAGGATAATTGCTTTACAATATTGTGTTAGCTTCTGTTGTACAACAGTGTGAATTGGCCATATGTGTACATATATTCCCTCTGTCTTGAGCCTCCCTCCCACCCCTGTAAGTTATCACAGAGCACTGTGCTGGGCCCCCTGTGTTGTAAAGCAGCCTCCCACTGGCTATCTATTTACACAAGGTAGCATATATATGTCAAAGCTACTCTCTCAGTTTGGGGTTTCTTTATTTTTATTCAGTCATTCATTTGTCTATTTGCCATAGGACTCACAATTACTGTGTGACTCCAACAAACTAGAGAGAAATCAGAAGGGTATAGGGACAACCAGCAGCTCACTCTTGTCTGTCTTCCCAACTGGCTCTTTATGTCTAAACTAAAAGCCCCCGCCTGGATTATTTGGAATTAGTTCTGAATGACTGAGGCTTTGCTGAGCAAGCTCACATCTATGGATCTAGGGCGCCGTGTTAGTCTTCATCCTCCCAGCCTACAAATTTCATCCTATAAAAAGAGAAGTTACTAGCCTGATCTCATGATGGAAAAGTGTGTAAAATGGAATATAAATGATTTGCCCAGGGATTTCCAGTCTCTCCCTGCACAGAATAATGGGATTCAACCTCCCAGAACCTTCTCAACAAGAGCCTTACAAAAATTACAATAGTGAGATCAAGCCAATCATAAAAGGTGGGAAATACAATGAACTTCTCACCCCACCAATGTCTTCCAACCGCTAGCAGTGTCTGTGTGCTGTCTTTAGCTAGGCTATGTGCTCAGTCGTAGCCGACTCTTTGCAACCTCATGGACTGTAGCCCACCAGTCTCCTCTGTCCATGGGGTTCTCCAGGTGAGAATACTGGGGTGGGTCGCCATTTCCTCCTCCAAGGAAACTTCCCGGGGATTGAACCCACACCCCTTGCATCTCCTGCACTGGTAGGCTAATTCTTTACCTCTTGTGCCACCTAGGAAGCCTGCACTATCTTGGCATGCATGCTAACTCGTTTTGGGCTTCCCTTGTGGCTCAGGTGGTAAAGAATCTGCCTGCAATGTGGGAGATCTGGGTTTGACCCCTGGGTTGGGAAGATTTCCTGGAGAAGGGAAAGGCTACCCACTCCAGTATTCTGGCCTGGAGAATTCCATGAACTGTATAGTCCATGGGGTTGCCAAGAGTCAGACACAACTGAGTGACTTTCACTCAGTCATTTCAGTTGTGTGCAACTCTTTCTGACCCCATGGACTGTAGCCCACCAGGCTCCTCTGTCCATGAGATTCTCTAGGCAACAATGGACCATATTAAGAAAAAAACAACACTGTAGTTCTAGAAGTACAATTATCACGCAGGTGCCAATGGTCTCCTGGGAAGTGCCACTTATTAAGCTTCTGGGAAAGCCCAGAACCCCAGAGCTGTCCTCAATAATGAAAAATGAACCAGAATCAGTTTTCTTCCATCTCTAGAGCCTCACTGCTACTCGTCTATTTCAAACATCATTTAAGACCACGAGATCTATTTTTAACAGACTTTATTTTTTAGAGCAGTTTTAGGTTGACAGCAAAATTGAGTGTGAGCTGCAGAGATATCTCATACGAGACCTATTTTTAAAATAATACCATTACCAGGAAAGATCAGAGAGAACTAATGCAAGTCTCTTCAGAGGTGAAGAATTGAAAAATTCCATCTACTAGTCTGTGCTTTCCCATGGAGTGAATAAGAAACTATAAATTGCTAGAAGAGGGGATTTTCTTCCTTGTCTTTAGTTTCTGCAATTTAATTTTAAGTCAGAAAACTGGATGCTATCAATTTTCTGAGGCTTTTGGGTTTCGCCTATGTAGCAAAAGAAACACAAGAGGGCAGTCCTAGTTCTGTATATTTTCCCTGCTCCTGTATCTGATTTTTTTTTTTTTTCTTTGAAATGACTTCATAGTCAAATGTAGAACATGGGAGGATAAATTAGGACACAGCATACTCTGTAATTTAATCTTCTTTATAAGAGTCCCTTGGCTAACCTCCTTAACAGATGTAAATTTTCTCTGAAGGTCCTCGATTCATCCCCCTTCCTTGTGGAAGGGCTTTGTTAAAAGACGCAGGCTCTTTCCCCTAATATGTGAAATGCCTTGTCTGATTATAGGCATTTGTTTTATGGTGTTCTCTCAGGTCAGCTTAGTAAAAAGGCATCAGAATATGAAACTCTGTGTGTTGCCAGACATGACACTGTAAATTTGTCTCAAGACTGATTGCCTAAAAGTGGTGCTTGGTAAACATTAATCTCACTGTTGGGGGCTAGTTGATGCCATGAGACATCCACCTCCCCAGTCAGAGCAAAATCTCAAAGTCCATTTGATTCAGGAATTCGTCCATATCATTTTGGAACCGTGGTTATTATTTTAATATGTAATGGTTTGGATGATCAATTCATGCTCTATGAGAAGTGATGGAAATCTGAAGAAGTGAGCTAGCCTTATAAGGTCCCAGGTAGAAAGGAGCTAACCTGGGCTTCCTCTCTAATAAACTTCTCCACTTAAAAGCAGGCTGTGAGAAGGGTTATATATTACAGAAGCACGAGGATGTAGAATTTGTCTATTTTGCAGTGCTAAGCTGATGGACGTAGAAATGTGAAATTAGACAGCCCGAACTTTTCATTGTTCAGTCACATCTGGTTCTTTGCATCCCTTTGTGCTGTAGCCTGCCTGGCTCCTCTGTCCATGGGATTTTTTAAGCAAGAATATTGAAGTGGGTTGCCATTTCCTCCTCCAGGGATACTTCTCATAGATGAAGAATAAAAATCAGAAAGCCTAAACATTATATCCCTGAGCTGTGATCCACCTCAGTTATTCCAGTTTCAGATAATATTGCTAGCCAGTTCCTATGTGGCATAAGGCTCAGTAGATGTTTCTGGATGAGCCAATGAGACTTGTAGCAGCTGACTCTCCTCCATGTAGCCTACACCTCAGAATTAAACAAATCTTCTGGGAAGCAAGAACGTAACTTCCAGCAGGTCCGGACAACATTCAAACCAAGGTAGCAGGTGTGTGTCTGCCCACAAGCCTCCCTAGACCATACCTCCTTTCATCTTCCCATGTGAAAATGTTTACTCTTAGGCTCAACTTAAATGCTACGTTATTTATTCCAACATTTTAGAGCACTTGCCATATTCTAGCTTTATTGTAGTTTAGTCACTAAGTCAGTCGTGTCTGACTCTTTGCAGCCTCATGGACTGTAGCCCAGCAGGCTCCTCTGTCCATGGGATTCTCCAAGCAAGAACACTGGAGTGGGCTGCCATTTCCTTTTCCAGGAGATCTCCCTGACCCAGGGATGGAAACTGCATGTCCTACATCGGCAGATGGATTCTTTACCACTGGGCCACCAGTGAAAGTGAGAGAAAGTCACTCAGTCATGTCTGACTCTTTGCGATCCCGTGGACTATACAGTCCATGAAATTCTGCAGGCCAGAATACCAGAGTGGATGGCCTTTCCCTTCTCCAGGGTATCTTCCCAACCCAGAGATCGATCCCAGGTCTCCTGCATTGCAGGGGGATTCTTTACCATCTGAGCCACCAGGGAAGCCCAAGAATACTGGAGTGGGTAGCCTATCCCTCCTCCAATATATCTTCCGGACCCAGGAATTGAACCGGGGCCTCCTGCATTGCAGGCAGATTCTTTACCAGCTGAGCTACCAGGGAAGGCCCATATTCTAGTTACTAAGTGCTAAATGTTGCCCAGTCATGTCCGACTCTTTTGTGACTCCCTGGGCTATAGCCCACCAAGCTCTTCTGTCAATGGGATTCTCCAGGCAAAAATATTGGAATAGGTTGCTATTCCCTCCTCCAAGGGGATCATCCCAACCCAGGGGGCAAACCCACATCTCTTATGTCTCCTACATGGGCAGGCAGATTCTTTACCCTGAGCCACCTGGAAAGCTCATTGTGCCAAATGCTCTCTGCCTATAGTTTTCAAACTTGTTTCTTCATGACTCACAATCAGAAATATACTTTATGATCACACTCCAGTACGCACACACACACACACACACACACACACACAACCAAAGCCTTGTAAACAACACTCCACTTACTACACACAATGCACTGTGATATTCTCTGGTATTTTCTGTTCTATGGGGCTTTTTCTCTTATTTTTAAAATGGTTGCTAGATCTGCTAAATTGCTTCTATGGCCCACATTTTTTAAAAATACTGTTTTCCATCAGTTCATTCCGATGATGACCTTATGCAAGAGGGGATGTTATTATTCTCTTCTTTGCACTGGTGCTCACATGCAGACTGGGCAGCCTGCCCAGGACAGAGCTTAGCAAAGTTAAGACAGAGCTGCAGCCCGAGGGAGTCTGAGTCCAGGACCCAGGTTCTCCACCCTGACAGCTTACTGCCTTCCCCAGGGAAGCAGGCTCCATTTCTCTTCAGCATCCCCAGCACTGATTTTTAGCTTCTCTTTGGCATAACTGTCATCTCTGGCATCACTGTTAGATGGGCATACCTGGGCTCCCACAGTATGTGTCAGTTTCTTAGGTACAGGGACCACTGTCAGTCATTGTTATACCCTGGAAATCCCAGTATTATGCTGAAATAGTGGGTATTCAGCAAACGCTATGTTGAATTAAATCTTCTGGTTGAAGGCTATGAGTCATCCAATAGAGGTTAAATTGAATAATGAAGTTTCTGCTTAATAAGGCAGGGAAAGTGTGTTAAATACTTTGGGATTCTTTCCATCCCAGAAGGATTTAGACAGAACGCCTGCACTTTTGAATCACTGACATGGAAATCTTTCTTCCATAGTTCCAGCTACATGACCTGCTGCTGAACATCTTTATTTTCTATAATAGCAAAGCTGAAAATTATGGAGATGCCAGAAGTCACTTGGACTTCCCGGTGGCACTAGTGGTGAAGAATTCATCTGCCAATGCAGGAGACATGGGAGATGTGGGTTTGATCCCTGGGTTGGGAAGATCCCCTGGAGTAGGAAATGAAACCCACATATAAGTATTCTTGCCTGGAGAATCCCATGGACGGAGGAGCTTGGCGGGGCTATAGTCCACGGGATCACAAAGTCAGACACAACTGAAGTGATTTAGCACGCACAGAAGTCACCCAAAGAGTACACAGTCATGTTCTTCGTGTGTGTGTACACTCTAAGTACATGAAACACCTAAGTGTTTCTAAGCAAGCTCAAGAATATACTTCCCCCAAATTTTTATAAAACCAGAGCTGATTTTCAAATGCTTAGATGTTGGTCTGTCTTAAGGAAACTTTTCTAGTTTTTTCGCCCAGGTATATGATTATACTTATGGTACTGATTGCTAGAATAAAATTTGGTTAATCACAAAAGCATCAGTTCAGTTCAGTTGCTCAGTCGTCTCTGATTCTTTGTGACCCCATGGACTGCAGCACGCCTCCTGGAGGTTACTCAAACTCATGTTCCATTGAGTCAATGATGCCATCCAACCATCTTATCCTCTCTTGTCCCCTTCTCCTCCTGCCTTCAATCTTTCACAGCATCACGGTCTTTTCCAATGAGTTGTTTTCAAATCAGGTGGCCAAAGTATTGGAGTTGCAGCTTCAGCATAGAGTCTAATCCATGCCTGCCACACAAAAGTGTGATAAAGACCTGCTGGCACGTGATTAACTGCATATGTATTTGTGAAGCACAGGGCTTCCCAGGTGGTGCTAGTGGTAAAGAAACCACCTCCCAGTGCAAAAGACATAAGAGATGTAGGTTCGATCCCTGGGTTAGGTAGATCCCCTGGAGAAGGGCATGGCAACCCACTCCAGTATTCTTGCCTGGAGAATCCGGTGGACAGAGCCTGGTGGGCTGCCAGTTCAGTATTTCATGGCCAGCTCTGATGAAATATTTTCTGAATCTGCTTTAAACTTTTTTAAACTTTCTAAATTTTAAACTTTTTTTGCTCCAATTTACATATATTTATTGGACTCCAAGTCTTTGAGGAGTGAGGGGAAGAACATGTTATGTTTTATAATCTGATGCTTTAAAAAAGATAAACAATAATCTGGTTCTTTCTATTCTCAATGAACCAGCCAATAACTACTCAATATTTCTGTTAAGTCCATATAATTAAAAAAAAAATCAGCATCAGTTGTCCTTCAGTTACATCAGACATCAATCAAGTGAAGTTGTCCAGTTTCTCTAACTGATCAAAATGCAGGGTCTTCCCAGGTCTCCCACATCGCAGGCAGATTCTTTACTGGCTGAGCCACCAGGGAAGCCCAAGAATACTGGAGTGGGTAGCCTATCCCTTCTCCAGCAGATCTTCCCGACCCAGGAATCGAACCTGGGTCTCCTGCATTGCAGGCAGATTCTTTACCAACTGAGCTGCGAGGGAACCCCAACACATATGTTAAGATTGGGCAAAAGCTTGACCTTTAAAATCCTGAACCTGATTTTGTGCTTTATTGAACAAAGAAAAACAGAAGCATATATTCAAATGGAATTTCTGTACAGAAACAAGCCCTCAAATTCGCTTTTCAAGCCCAGTCTCACAAGATTGCCTGCCCAATTTTACAGATAAATTGCCAATACACATACTGGCTTTGAGCGACAATTCATTCAGACTAGACAGTGGTGTAAGCTTCCTCATTGCTTCTTACCTCTACCTGAGTAGCCACAGATGAAAATGCCTTTTTGATCAACTAGCTTTTGGAACTTTTGAAGGATTCCAGCTTTGAAAACAGATCATCTTTTTGACTTGGCCTGATACAGACATGGGTTGCTATTTAAGGAAATAAATGGCTTTAAATCTTCAATTAATAATGGCTATCCTTTCCCCAAACTGCATTTTGTACCTCTATTATGTGTATCACTGAGAAGAGCCCTGCTCACAATTTCTTTCTCATATGTGAAAAGTTACATAATCCTAAACCAGTTCTTTTGTGTAAAATTTGTTGAATAGGTGATAGCAATCAAGTTAATAAAGCACTTTTACAGAGAGATAATTTTTATGGCAGATAGTATGACAATGGGGAAGCAATGAGCCAAAATTATAGTAAATGGAGGTGATTTTGTTAAAAAGAGAGTGGGGAATACAAGAATCCTGTAATGTCTGTCTGGTTATTGAGACAATGCCCGGATTTTAAACAATAGCATGGAGAGACTACTTCCTTTATTGCCTTTCTGGGTATCAACTGTAATTCACTTCCAAAACATTGTAACAATAAAGCCTATATATGGGAGCCCCAAAATTAAAATAGTTTATGTTTGGAACTCTTTTTTAAAAGTAGCCCATAGCCATTTACATAATAGCCAGTCAAGCGATCTTGGTAAAGTACATAGGGAACCACCAAAACTGACTGATGTAGAACAAGTAGCTTTAATGTGCTATTATTTCAGTGAGAACTGATCATCTTAGTCTATTTCTTTAGGAAGATTTTTGTGAAATATTATCTTCTTCTAGAGACAAAAATAGTGAAATAAAATGAAAATCAGATCAAATGTATTATACATAGAAATTTTAAAAAGAGGCATATCTTAAATTGATCCAACTATTTATTCTTTATGTAATCCAGGCTACTTCTTTGCCACTGAACAGAAAGATTTATATGCTCTGAAAGACTCATTGCCCTATAATTAAAAGAGCTATCATTTTGTTTATTCCGCTTTGAGGGAGTTTGGTTTTTTTTAATCACTTCTGTGAACATTCTATCTGCACAATCAGAGCATTCAATTTTTTAAAATAGGAGGTTAATAATTAGATGTTAAAGCTTTTTAAAGCACCATATTTCTTTGATGGAATTAGTGTTTCATTAAAAAGTTAATTGAAAATTTTTAAAGTGGAATTCTTTTTATATCCATCAGAATTGCTGAATAATTTGATCTGAACAGTCTGCAACTCTATAGTCATTCTCTACACATTTTTTTTTTCTGTTGTAGTCAAATAAATTCTAGGTCATTATTAAAGTCACTAAGAAAACAGAAACTTCCTCAGTCGATTCCAGTGAGTGCTTAGAAGGTCCCCAAACCTCAGTACTCTGACCTAGGATCCCTGGGAGATAAGTGGAGGGATAGGAAAGACAAGCCCTTCTCAGAGTGCCTGAAGCATCCATGGCAGAGTGACAATAAGAACATGCAAAACTATAATCCGAAGAGTACCCTAGGATTGGCCACATGCTAGGGCACAGAGCAAGCCTCAGCAAGTTTAAGAATATAGAAATTATTTCAAGCATCTCTTCTGACCACACCTACATGAAACAAGAAATAAACCACAGAAAGGAAATGAGAAAAAAAAATTACATGGAGACTAATCCAAAGGGCAATAAAGATAAGGAGCATAAGGGATGTATGCAGGGCTTTCCTGGTGGTTAAGCAGTGAAGAATCTGCCTGCAATGCAGGAGACGTGAGTTTAATCCCTGTTTCAGAAAGACGCCCTGGAGAAGGAAATGGAAACACACTCTAGTATTCTTGCCTGGGAAATCCCACCAACAGAGGAGCCTGGCGGGCTACAGTCCATGGGCTCACAAAGAGCTGGCCACTACTGAGTGACTAAGCCACCACCACCAAACAAAGGGCAAATATGACACCTGATTGAGGAGATTAAAGAAGGCTTCATGAGGCTTTACAAGTTCATCCATCGAGCTAAATAGTTTAAAAGATTTGGAAATGGATTCAGCCATTATTGGGTAAACATCCAGTTTTATAGAAATTACTAAAGAGCATTTAAAGTAGCTCATTGTGGCTAATTTTATTTTCCAGTTAAATAGTTTCTGAGACACAAAAGGAAAATTAATACAACAGCATGTGGCTCAGCTGGTAAAGAATCCACTTGCAATGCGGGAGACCTGGGTTCGATCCCTGGGTTGAGAAGATCCACTGGAGAAGGGAAAGGCTACCCACTCCAGTATTCTGGCATGGAGAATTCCTTGGACTGTACAGTCCATGGGGTCGCGAAGAGTCGAACATGACTGAGCAACTTTCACTTTCACATGGAGAAGGAAGTAGCAACTCATTCCAGTTTTCTTGCCTGTGAAATCCCATGGACAGAGGAGCCTGGCAGGCTACAATTCATGGGGATGCAAAGAAGTGAACATGAGTAAGTGACTTAGCACATCCCAAGACAAGAATAATTTGGGAGTGAAAATAGGTCTGGAGGACACTGTTCCTAGGCTTTTCATGGGGTGATATTGAAGCACCAGGATAAGACCAACCTTCCAAGCAACCTTCCCATTCTTTTGAGGAGGATACTGTCAGGTTCCTCAGAAATGCATGACTCTACCCACCAGACCTAAAACCATAACACAGGAAGGCTGAACACTGGAAATATGAGCTGTCTGACTTGGGTGTCCAAAAGTGAATTAGCTGCATTTTCCACTCTGGGTACATTTTTGCTGCATTTTCCACCCTGGGTACAATTTTAGGGATGCAAATATGTCAGAAGCCTAGCTAAAAACTTGCTATGAATATATTTTTAAATCAAATGCATGAAGTTCCCATTTATTTTCCTAGGCATTTTATAAATATGAACCCATGCCCTTGACTATGAAAGGGATGATTTTTGGAAGGGAATTCAAATGATTTTACTTCTAGATTTTAGTAGGAGTGTGTCAGATCCCATATTTTAACTAACCCTCCAATTTGCCATACCATGATTATAACTTGTTCCTTGAGGAGCAAACTTATCTTGTGTGGATGTGTGCTAAGTTGCTTCAGTTGTGTCCAACTCTTTGTGGCCCTATGGACTACAGCTGCCAGGCTTCTCTGTCCATGGGATTCTCCAAACAAGAATACAGGAGTGGGTTGCCATGCCCTCCTCCAGGGGATCTTCCCAACCCAGGGATCAAACCTGTGTCTCTTATGTCTATTTTGGCAGGCGAGTATTTTACCACTAGTGCCACCTAGAAAGCTTCCCTTATAATCTCACAAAGGAGTAAAACTCCATAAATGTCTATGAATTCAAGCTCAACAGCTATTTATAAGCTTTTATTATCCCTAGGCATGATATTGAGAGCATTTGCACAGCCCAAAGAAGAGATCTGTAGTCCAGCAAGCTTATATGACTGACCCTAGTCAAGCCTCATCACAGACTTCCATACATATCAGCCTCTATATGGTCTTTCCTGGTGGCTCAGAGGTAAAGAGTCCACCTACAATGCTGGAGACACGGGTTCAATCCCTGGGTTGGGCAGATCCCCACACCAGTATTCTTTTTTTTTTTTTTTCATTTATTTTTATTAGTTGGAGGCTAATTACTTTACAATATTGTAGTGGATTTTGCCATACATTGACATGAATCAGCCATGGATTTACATGTGTTCCCCATCCTGATCCTCCCTCCCACCTCCCTCCTTATCCCATCCCTCTGGGTCATCCCAGTGCACCAGCCCTGAGCACTTGTCTCTTGCATCCAACCTGGGCTGACAATCTGTTTCACACTTGATAATATACATGTTTCAATGCTATTCTCTCAGATCATCCCACCCTCGCCTTCTCCCACAGAGTCCAAAAGTCTGTTCTGTACATCTGTGTCTCTTTTTCTGTCCTGCATATAGGGTTATTGTTACCATCTTTTTAAATTACATATATATGTGTTAGTATACTGTATTGGTCTTTATCTTTCTGGCTTACTTCACCTTGTATAATGGGCTCCAGTTTCATCCATCTGATTAGAACTGATTCAAATGAATTCTTTTTAATGGCTGAGTAATATTCCATTGTGTATATGTACCATAGCTTTCTTATCCATTCGTCTGCTGATGGGCATCTAGGTTGCTTCCATGTCCTGGCTATTATAAATAGTGCTGCAATGAACATTGGGATGCACGTGTCTCTTTCAGATCTGGTTTCCTCGGTGTGTATGCCCAAGAGTGGGATTGCTGGGTCATATGGCAGTTCTATTTCCAGTTTTTTAAGGAATCTCCACACTGTTCTCCATAGCAGCTGTAGTAGTTTGCATTCCTACCAACAGTGTAAGAGGGTTCCCTTTTCTCCACACCCTCTCCAGCATTTATTGCTTGTAGACTTTTGGATAGCAGCCATCCTGACTGGCGTGTAATGGTACCTCACTGTGGTTTTGATGTGCATTTCTCTGATAATGAGTGATGTTGAGTGTCTTTTCATGTGTTTGTTAGCCATCTGTATGTCTTCTTTGGAGAAATGTCTGTTTAGTTCTTTGGCCCCTTTTTTGATTAGGTCATTTATTTTTCTGGAATTGAGCTTCAGGGGTTGCTTGTATATTCTTGAGATTAATCCTTTGTTGCTTCGTTTGCTATTATTTTCTCCCATTCTGAAGGCTGTCTTTTCACCTTGCTTATAGTTTCCTTTGTTGTGCAAACACTTTTAAGTTTCATTAGGTCCCATTTGTTTATTTTTGCTTTTATTTCCAATATTCTGGGAGGCCATACCAGTATTCTTGCCAGAGAAATCCCATGGACAGAGGAGCCTGGTGAGCTACAGTCCATGGAATCACAAAAGTGTTGGACATGACTTAATGACTAAATAGCAGCAACAACAGCCTCCGTACTTGCAACGCGGTAGTGGTGGCATGGCAGCCCACCTCCCACAGCAAAAACCCATGAACATTCCATTTATAACACTGTATCTGCAACAGCTCAATAGATAAAATACTTGCACGTGTTATAATTTAAGTGTGGGTCCCCAAATAATATCAAAGTCTTCCCTCAAGAAAGCTATAGATTGCCCTTGCTACATGACACCAGCTAAAGAGAAGAACCCTGCTCTTCTTATTTAACCATGTCTCATGGACTAAGAAATAAATAACTTTGCTGTCACTTCAAGGATTTCAATGGAGAGTGATTACCTAGTAATCAACATCAGGTTAAATGGTTTCTGATATAATCAGCATGTTTAAATAGTTTTTAGATGAGAAAACAGATTTTTTGTTTCTCAATAGCTAATAGGAATTTATGATGGGCTTGGAATAATTGGCCAGCGCAATCTACAGATGCTCTGTCTGCTCTATCATGCTGGCATAGACCACAGTTAAAAATGAGTTGCAGGCTGCTATATTTACAGTGTATAACCAAAAGAACCTACTGTGTAGCACATGGATCTCTTCTCAGTGTAATATGGCAGCCTGGATGGGAGGGAGTTTGGGGAGAATGGATACATGTATACATTTGGCTGAGTCCCTTTGCTGTTCACATAAAACTCTCACAACACTGTTAATAGACTATTCAGTTCAGTTCAGTTCAGTCGCTCAGTCGTGTCCGACTCTTTGCGACCCCATGAATCGCAGCATGGCAGGCCTCCCTGTCCATCACAAACTCCCGGAGTTTACTCAAACACGTGTCCATCGAGTCAGTGATGCCATCCAGCCATCTCATCCTCTGTCGTCCCCTTCTCCTCCTGCCCCCAATCCCTCCCAGCATCAGGGTCTTTTCCAATGAGTCAACTCTTCGCATGAGGTGGCCAAAGTATTAGAGTTTCAGCTTCAGCATCAGTCCTTCCAATGAACACCCAGGACTGATCTGCTTTAGGATGGACTGGTTGGATCTCCTTGCAGTCCAAGGGACTCTCAAGAGTCTTCTCCAACACCACAGTTCAAAAGCATCAATTCTTCAGCACTCAGCTTTCTTCACAGTCCAACTCTCACATCCATATCCCACTACAAAATAAAAAGTTTAAAAACAAAAATGAGTTGTGAGACAGAACTTCATGTGAAGAACCAAGCCTATATGAGTCATATACCAGGCATCAGAGCTTTCTGAATGTTGATTGGTTTTGTATATCTACAGTTCATAACGTAACACTACTCTTCCCTTAAAACAAATGTTTAACCCAATTACAGTCATCCACTCAGGATTAATTCATGTTTTATTTTGGGGAATAATCAAATCTTCTAGAATGGTTAATATCTCTGTCCTAACTGAAAATGATGACACTAGAGAGTTAAAGATTTACCAGAAAGAAAATTAAATAGTTAGATATTTAAACATAGAGAAAAGTGTCTTTGTCCCCTCCCCACAATTTCTCTTTTTGCCAGATTTGATTCATTCATCCCTAAGAAACTACACTGGGACTCTGTGTTTCCTTATGGCACAATTTCCTGTCTTGTTGCCCACAGAAGAGTGAAACTCAACTATGGTCTTTTCTCTTCTATTTTCTATTCTATCCCTCCATGTTCGCTTAATGCTTCAAAATCTGTGAAAGATTAGCCTGGTTGAAGTATCAGGAAAAATGTGGAGATGAAATCAATCCTTCTCACTGAACATTCCCAGTATTTAGGCGGTAGCATCATATAATGGAATAAAGGTAGAAATTAGCAAGTTCTAAACGTGATTTAATCCTCATGTTGGAAAATCTGGCATCCAATAAAAACAAAATTAAGGAAATGTTAATGGAATCAATATTATTATACACTACATAGAATGTTAAGGAAAATATTTCATAGGGAAGTAATAGTCGTCTTCCCTTTTTATCAGAACAGTCATTTTTGGCTGAGCCTTAAGGGAAAGGATTTAAACAAATAGATTAGCCTCACTACTGTGAATGAACTTCTAATTAATCTTTTTCCCATATAGCTCTTTTTCTCTTACCTGTTGCCACCTCTTGAATATGTTAGCAATGGTTGAATTATGCACCATCTAGTTGGGAAGATCCGCTGAGGAAGAGATAGGCTACCCACTCCGGTATTCTTGGGCTTCCCTTGTGGTTCAGCTGGTAAAGAATCCACCTGCAATGCAGGAGACTTGGGTTCAAACTCTGGGTTCCGAAGATCCTCTGGAGAAGGGAAAGGCCACCCACTCCAGTATTCTGGTCTGGAGAATTCCATGGACTACAGTTCATGGGGTCGAAAAGAGTTGGACACTATTCAGCGACTTTCACTTTCACTTTCATGGACAAGTAACCCTTGTCCCATGGAGAAGGAAATGGCAACCCACTCCAGTATTTTTGCCTAAAGAATCCATGTACAGAGGAGCCTGGTGGGCTATAGTCCATGGGGTCTCAAAGAGTTGGATATGATTGAAAGACTAACAAGAACAAGATGGATAAGTAAAGGGTTTACCCAGTGACTCAGCAGTAAAGAATCTGCCTGCAATGCGGCAGACTTGCAGGAGATGCAGTTTCAATCCCTGGGTTGGGAAGATCCCCTGGAGAAGGAAAATGAATCCGCTCCAGTATTCTTGCCTAGAAATCCCCATGGACAGAAGAGCCTGGCAGGCTGCAGTTGCAAAGAGTCAGACACGACTGAGAGACTAAAAAACAACAATGGATAAATAATGCTGTTTAAGACAAACATCATATAATTTTGAGTATACCTCTTTATTGGAGACATCTCACACCTACGAGCATCTCTCTGAAGATGTCTGCCTTGCCTCCCTCTAAGGGACCATATGTGAGCATCCTTAACCAACAACCTGCAAATGACAACTAGTTCCAACACAGCCTTCTCTCCTGTGAACTGAGTGAGCATTTAACCTTCTCAGGTATGACTCACCAGTCTCTAAGGTGAGCTCACAGGCCTCTGCAAACCAGAGGTGGGAATGCACACAGACATCCGTAAGCAAAAATATCCTATTCTTGACTCAGCCTCTTATGGGACTCAGAGGTAAATGACCATCAAAACATTAGAATCAGAAAGCCCTGGGGAGGTGGTCTCACATTTTTGTAAGGCAAGAAAGTACTGGTGTCTTTGGAACTATTCTCACCTCTTAAGGATGTTGCTAAAACTTCATGAAAACAAGAAATATTACATTTGATATCCAGTTACATTATATATATATACACACACACATACATACACACACACACACACACACACAGAAAATGAATTGTTTAAATTGTTCAATCGATTTTCTGCTTGCCCTTCTACTGAGACCAAAAAAGTTGTGCCCAATTATGGAAGTCATCAGGGCCGCATAGTGGCAGCATCTATGTAAACAATTTTCCCAAATAACCAGCGGGAACCCCAAAGTAGGTTGACTCTTGTTTTCCATCCTAATCTATAGAGAAAAGTCATTCCAACTGCTGCTGCTGCTGCTGCTAAGTCGCTTCAGTCATGTCTGACTCTGTGTGACCCCATGGACTGCAGCCTACCAGGCTCCTCTGTCCATGGGATTTTCCAGGCAAGAGTACTGGAGTGGGTTGCCATTGCCTCTCTGCATTCCAGCTGAGGGAAGTTTTTAAGCATAAACCTTCTTTGCTTCAACTTTTAGTTAATCATCTATGCAAATGCTGCAACAAATATTGTTACATATGAAATCATATTTTTATCATTGATTTTAGCCTCATGTTTAGCTATAGCTCATGTTTCAGGTAAAAATTCAATAAATAAGGACCAATTGTACTTTATAGACAGGAGAGTGATTGAGTTTTAACTGAAGACTATGTACTCTTCACAGAAGATTTTGTAAATGTATTTTAATGCTCTGTTGATGCTTAGTGTTCAATAGAAGCAATTGTTAGGATTTGCACATCATAAGCTTCCTATAATTAATTTGGCAACAGCATAGCCTTCAAACATTGCAGAACACAAGCGTACACACAGTTTGGGGATCATCTCTTCGGTTTTCCAGGAAACAAGCCAAATTCCCTCCGAAGTTCTGGAGGGATTCATTTTTTCCCATGATTTTCTAAAGAGGAATTAAGCTGGCGTGTGTGTGGGGGTGTGGGGGGTTGGGTGGATAAAGGGGCAAGTAGAGCACAGATGCTCACATGCACCCTAGCATGCAAGTACCTCTGAGCACTCTGCAAGAGACCTATGGTCTCCTTTACTCCTCTGACACGAGGTATCTGTATGTCAAATAGTTGACAATGGGAAATTCTCTGACACTACTTTTTATTGAGGGATCATGGCTTTTATGACAATTAGGAGGTATACTGTTGGCTCAGTGGTAAAGATTCTGCCTGCAATGCAGACTTGGGTTGGATCCCTGGGTTGGGAAGACCCCCTGGAGAAGTAAATGACAACCCACTCCAGTATTCTTGCCTGGAGAATCCCATGGACAGAGGAGCCTGGTGGGCTACAGTCCATGGCATCACAAAAGTGTCAGACACAACTTAGCGACTAAACAACAAAACGAAAGTGGCAAGCATCCGTGTCCCCTGTTGGACTGCAGAGCTGGGATTGCAGCTTATGCAGCCTCCTGACCTACATAAGGTTTACTTAACAGCTCACAAGGGTAAAAGTAAACCCTTCATGTGTTGGCTTGCTTGTAATTGGCAGCATGGAGTGGGAAGAACAGCGTTGCACTTGGATCAGAAGTACTGAACTCTGCTCACCCTTGTCTGGCATTGTGACCTCAGTGAGTCGCTTATTCTGTACCTCAGTTTCCTTGCAATATGGTTAGGCTAAGAATTTGCCAAATCTTTAAGTCCTAGTTCCTTTTTGCTTCACAATTCCTTCTTCAATTTATGTCTGTCTTCTCAGTTTTCCTATCACTGTCAGTAGGAACCAATACTTCGTTTAGAAATATCTTTGGCTAGACATCCAGTTCCCTCACTCGCAGACCACAGTTCAGCCAGCTTCTTTGACACTTTGTAACAAAGATTGCCTTTTCTCCATTGTCCAGCATGTTCCTGATATCCATCCGAGACCTCATTGAAGTGGCCTTTACCATCCCCATTTCTAACAGCCTCCTGTTCATGATTATTTACGTATTCTCTGAGAAGACTGAGGCTTTCCCCTCAGGTCTCCTCTTTTCTTTCTGAGGTTTCATCAGAATCACCCTTACCACTTGCTTCATGGCAATCTCAACTTGTTCTAGCATCACCCTCAAAACTCTTCCAGACTTTCCCCAGCTCAAAGCCACCTGCACATGTTTAGGTGTTTGTTACAGTAGCACCTCATTTCTCAGTGCTAAGTTCTCTATTGGTCTATGTCTGGACTGCTGCTTTGTAATTAAATGCATAGATATTTAAGATTTCTATGTTCTTTTGATGAATCGATCCCTTTATCACTATAAAATTACTTTCTTTATCACTGGTAATATTTTCAGCTCATAAATCTATTTCATCTTTGATGTTAAAAAAACACTCCAACTTTTTTTGATGTTGGCCTCAGATGGAGAAGAAAATGGCAACCTACTCCAGCTTTCTTACCTGGGTAATCCCATGGACAGAGGAGCCTGGCGGGCTACAGTCCATGGGGTCACAGAAAGTCAGGTGCGACTTAGCGACTAAAGAGAAAAAAAAATACAGCCTGGGATAGCTTTTCTATCCGTTTATTTTTAACCTAATTGTATTTTTATGTTTGAAAAACAGTTCTTCTTGGTGGCATGTAGTTAGATATTGCTTTTATTTTTTTTTTTTATTTTTTTTTTTTTATTAGTTGGAGGCTAATTACTTCACAACATTTCAGTGGGTTTTGTCATACATTGATATGAATCAGCCATAGATTTACACTTATTCCCCATCCCGAGCCCCCCTCCCATCTCCCTCTCCACCCGATTCCTCTGGGTCTTCCCAGTGCACCAGGCCGGAGCACTTATATTGCTTTTATATTCAGCCTCAAAATCTTTCCCTTTAATTAGGATTTTAGAGCATTAACACTTAATATAAGTAGAGTTATATGGACACAGGTTTAAACCTACAATCTTGCTACATTTTTATTTTCTTTTTTTTTCATTTATTTTTATTAGTTGGAGGCTAATTACTTTACAATATTGTAGTGGTTTTTGTCATACTTTGACATGAATCAGCCATGGATTTACATGTATTTTTATTTTCCTATTTGTTTCCCTTTATTCTTTTTTGGCCTTCTTTGGAAAAACTGGATATTTTTTATAATTCCATTTTATTTTTTGTTGGCTCATTGCTTTCACTGTACTCTTATTTTGTAACTTTAATGGCTTCTTTGGAATTAATGCACACTCCTTTAACTTTACGTGGTGAGCTACCAGGACTTTCCTGGTGGCTCAGATGGTAAAGAATCCGCCTGTAATGCGGGAAACCTGGGTTCAGTCCCTGGGTTGAGGAGATCCCCTGGAGAAGGGAATGGCTACCCACTCCAGTATTCTGGCCTGGAGAATTCCATGGACTGTATAGTCCATGGGGTAGCAAAGAGTTGGACATGACTGAGAGACTTTCACTTTCCTTTAACTTTCTGCATTCTACTTTCAAGTGATATTAAGCACTTTGCTGATAGTTTGAGAACCTTACAATAGTATGCTTCCATTTTTCTCCCTTCCTAACATTTGAGCAGTTGTTCGCATACATTTCACTTTTATATGTTTTATGAACCCCGCACTACATTGTTATCTTTTTTCATTTTTTTCTTCCAATTTTCTTGAATTACCATTGACATACCAAACTGTGTAAGTTTAAGGTTTACAACATACTGATTTGACTTACACACATCATGAAATGATTACTACAGTAAGTTTAGTGAACCTCTATCATCTCATACAGATATAAAATCAAAGAAATAGAAAAAAATTTTTCTCGTGATGAGAATTCTTAGGATTTACTCTCTTAATTTTCATACTATAACATACAGCGGTGTTAATTTTACTTATCATGTTGTATATTACATCCCTAGTACTTGTTTATCTTTTTAAAAAACTTTATTGGAGTATATTTGGTTTATAAGGCTATGCTAGTTTCAGGTGTATGAATCAGAAAAGTGAATCAATTACACATATATCAACACATACATCCATTCATTCTTCAGATTTTCCCCCGATAGTCCAGTGCAGAGTATTAAGCAGAATTCTCTGTGCTCCACAGCAGGTTCTTACTAGTTATGTATTTTATATATAATACTATGTATACGTCAGTCCCAATCTCTCATTTTATTTCCCCCTGTAATCATAAGTTTGTTTTCTACATTTGTGACTGTACTTCTGTTTTGTAAATAAATTCGTTTTTACTCTTTTATAAGATTCTACATATAAGCAATATCACATGATACTTGTCTTTCTGTGTCTGACTCACTTCACTCAACATGACAGTCGTTAGGTCCATCCATATTGCTCTAAAATGGCATTATTTTCTGCTTTCTTATGGCCAAGTGGTATTCTATGATATATATGTACCACATTTTTTATCCATTCCTCTGTTGATAGACATTTAGGTTGCTTCCATGTCCTGGAAGAGTGTGCTTTCAATATATGACTTTAGGGAAGATATTCAGACTAAAATTGCTTTTGACAAGACTCGCTGACATCCTTCCTTTTTTTAACTTTTTATTGTATATTGGACTATAGCCAATTACTTCCCTGGTAGCTCAGACGGTAAAGCGTCTGCCTACAATGCAGAAGACCTGGGTTCAATCCCAGGGTCGGGAAGATCCTCTGGAGAAGGAAATGGCAACCCACTCCAGTACTCTTGCCTGGAAAATCCCATGGATGGAGGAGCGTGGTAGGCTGCAGTCCGTGCGGTCGCAAAGAGTCGGACACGACTGAGAGACGTCACTTTCACTTTCATAGCCAATTAACAATGTCGTGATGGTTTCAGGGGCACAGCCGGGCAGCTCAGCCATACACGTACAGTATCCGTTCTCCTCCAACTGCCTCCCATCCAGGCTGCCACATAACATTAAGCAGAGTTCCCTGTGCTATGCAGTAGGCCCTTGTGGCTGTCCATTTTAAATATAGCAGTGTGTACCCGTGGATCCCAAATTCCCTAACTAGTCCCTCCCCCCATCCTCCCCCCACCCTCACCCCCAGCAACCATAAGGTCATTCTCTAAGTCTGTGAGTCTGTTTATGCTTTATAAATAAGATATATTAATAGATGAAACAGGGACAAAACTTTATTTGTATCATTCCTCTTCAGATTCCACATATAAGAGATCTGACATCCTTATCTTTGTTCTTAATGTATCTAACATGTTTTTTCTCTAGCTCCTTTAAGACTGTCTTCTTAATTAGATTATGATGTACCTTGGCATGGTTTTGTTCATATTTTGTGGCTGGATTTTATTTAGATTTTTGGCTTTCTGGGCTTATGGTTTTCATCAAATTGCAAAAAATTTTAACCAATATTTCTTCAAACACTTTTTTTCTGTCCTGCCTCCTTTAGTGGTTCCAACTACATATATGTTAAGCTGCTTGATGTTGCTCCATAGCTCATTAAAGCTGTGTTAAATTTTGTATTCTCTTTTATCTCTGTGCTTCATCTAGTAATATGACTTTAAGTTTGCTAACCCTTTTTTTCCTGCAAGATCAAATCTACTATTAATCTAATCCAGTATATAATTCTTGTCACATAATTTCATCTCAAGTTTGATTTTGGTCTTTTTATATCATTCATGTATATGTTTAGGCTTTTAATATCTATACTTATAATGCAACTATAATACAATTATAACAGTTTTAATGCCCTTGTCTGTAAAATCAATTATAGGTCAGTTTTGATTGATTAAATTATATTGTCTGTATGAGTCTTGCTTTTTGTTGTTTCTTTGCATTTTTGGAATTTTTATAACAGTTTTTTTATAATTTATTTTATCAAAGTAGAATGTGTTAATTTCTGCTGCACAGCATTGATTCAATCATGCATGTTTTTTTTCATATCTTTTCCATCACGGCTTATCACAGGCTGTTGAATACAGTCCCCTGTGTTACGCAGTAGCACCTTGTTGTTTTCCCATGCTGTGTATACCAGTTTGCATCTGCTAATCCCAAACTCCCAATCCACCCCTCCCCTACCCTCTGTCCCCTTGGTAACCCCAAGTCTGTTCTCTACGTCTGTGATTCTGATATCATATATTTGTCTTTCACTTTCTGACTTAGTATGATCATCTCTAGGTCCATCCATTTTAACAAGTTTTTTTGTTTTAGTTATGGTTCACATACCATGAAATCCATGCTTTTATAGTATACAATTCAGTGACTTTTAGAATATTTAGAGGGTTGTACAGCCCCTATTGCTATCTGATTTTAGAACATTCATCATCCCCCAAATAACCCATATCCAATATTAATCTATCCCCATTCTTCCCCTCTTCTATCCTGCCCTGGGAAACCATTAATCTGCTTTCTGTTACTATGGATTTGCCTATTTTGAACATTTCATACAAGGTAATCATATTAATCTCATATGATAATCGTATTAATCTAATATGACATAGCCTAATATGATAATCTAAGCATAATGATCAGATAAACAGTTTATTGTGATTGACTTCTTTCACTTAATACAGTGTTTTCATGATTTATGGAAGTTAAGCAGTGCTTCATTTATTTCTATTTTTGAATAATCCTCCATTTTACGGTGCAATACATTTTCTTTATCTGTTCATTAGTTGCTACATAGTTAGGTTATTCATATCTAGAAAACTTCTATTGGATGCCAAATATTATGTCTTTTACCTTATTGAATATTTTTATTCCTATAAAAAGTATAGGCCTTTTTGACTTTTGTCCTTGGATGCAGTTCAGTTATTTGGTGATGGTTTGATCTTTATGAACCTTGACTTTAATAACTGTTAAGCAATAGCTTCCCAGGTGGCACCTAGTGGTAAAGAACCCACCTCCCAATACAGGAGATACAAGAGATGCAGATTCCACCCCTGGATTGGAAGATCCCCTGGAGAAGGGCATGGCAACCCACTCCAGTATTCTTGCCTGGAGAATCCCATGGACAGAGGAGCCTGGCGGGCTACAGTCCATCAGGTCGCAGAGTTGGACAGCACTGAAGTGACTTAGCATGTATGCAGATAGGCCACACAAGAACACGGTTCGATCTAGGGCTAATTATCCCCCACCGTCAAGACCCTATGCACAATATCCAATGGCCCATCGATCCTGAGGGCTGTCTGGTTGGTGGGAACAGGCACTATTTCTAGCCTTGTGTGAAAGCTGAGCACTAGAACCTCCAATCCTTTTGAGTGGTTCTTTCCTTGGCTTCAGAGAGCTTTCCCACATGCACACATCTGCTCAGCTAAGATCCAAGAGCGACCTTCTCACAATTCTCCACCAAGTTTTTTCGTAGTACTCCTTCCTGTGTGCTCCAGCCCCCTCCCAGGCTCTCAGCTGTCTCCTCGACTCAGGGAAGCTGCTGGTCTTCTCCTGGGTTCCCTTCTCAGTGCTGTGACCCGAAAACTCTCACAGAAGTGTAGCAACCCTGCAACTGTAGGCTTCACCTCATTTATTTCCCATGTTTCAGGGAAGGAATCACTGTTCTTCATCACCTGATGTGCAATGCCTTTGAAACTGTTGTTCCACATATTTTGGGTGTTCTTTGGTTGTCTCAGGTAGGGTGATCCGTCTTGTTCTTGGTATTCTATCCCAGCTGAAAACAGATGTGTCATGACCCATATTTAAAGGGTTAAATTGCTCCTTGCTGTTGTTCAGCTGCTAAGTCATGTCTGACTCTTTCCGACCCCGTGGACTGCAGCATGCCAGGCTGCTCTGTCCTTCACCATCTCCTGGATTTTGCTGAGACTCATGTCCATTGAATCGATGATGCTGTCTAATCCTCTCATCTTCTGTTGCCCCAATTTCCTTTTGCCTTCAATTCTTCCCAGCATCAGAGTCCTTTCCAATAAGTCAACTCTTCACATCAGGTGGCCAAAGTATTGGAGTTCCAACTTCAGCATCAGTCCTTCCAATGAATATTCAGGGTTGATTTCCTTTAGGATTGACAGGCTTGAGCTCCTTGCTGTCCAAGGGACTCTCAAGAGTCTTCTCCAGCACCACAGTTTGAAAGCATTAATTCTTTGGTGTTCAGCCTTCTTTATGGTCCAACACTCACATCCATACACGCCTACTGGAAAAACCATAGCTTTGACTACATGGACCTTTGTCGGCAAAGTGATATCTTTGCTTTCTAATATGCTGTCTAGGTTTGTCATAGCCGTCCTTCCAAGGAGCAAGGGTCTTTGAATATCATGGCTGCATTCACCATTTGAATGATTTTGGAGCCCAGGAAAATAAAATCTGTCACTGCTTCCACTTTTTACTCTTGGTGGCTATCAAAGCTGCAGCACTGAGACATGCAGACTATGTAGAAATTGTAAGCCCCAGCTTTTAGAGCAGGATTAAGGTGGCTTTTGTTTCTCATCGCAGATAATATGTTGATAACCATTCCTTTAGGAGATTCACTTGTGCCATTGCCTCCTTGAATGTGGGAACATTTATGTCTCCTCTCACAGGTGATCAGCGAGTTTGAAGCCTCTCCTGACTCATTTTCCTACAGAATTCCTAACCTGAGTCGGAATCGTCAGTATAGCGTCTGGGTGGTGGCCGTGACCTCAGCCGGCAGAGGCAACAGCAGTGAAATCATTACCGTGGAGCCTGTTGCTAAAGGTGGGTGGCACGCTGTAGGAGGACCTTATTTCCCACCACAGTCGTACTGGCTTTACACCTCTGTTCTCTTTGAAATAAAGCTGATAATGCCCTACAAATCAAGTAAACCAGAACACCACGTGTTACCCATTTCAGCCCAAGAAATGGGTCAGTGCTAGCTGGCACTGGGCTTTTGTGCCAATTGGAAAACCACCCCCTATGGATGAGCAGCTTTACAACTGCCAGTGTCTCAGGAGAAATTAGGAAAAGGAGCCCCCATCCATCTCTTAGAGTGAAAATCACTACATTACTGCTTTCCAAGCAAGTTCTACCATCTTCAAAATCAGATATCATGCTTCTTAAAGAGAAATGTCTATTTTTCGGTCTATGGAATTCGAAACCTGACAAATGTAAGAAAATTCATTGGTTCTTCTTCAATTGATGTTAAAGTGAAAGTTACTCAGTCGTGTCCAACTCTTTGTGACCCCATGGACTGTAACCTGTCAAGATCCTCTTTCCATGGAATTCTCCATTGAACCTGGGTTTCCTGCATTGCAGACAGATTCTTTACCATCTGAGCCACCACGGAAACTATTGACAGAATGCTGTAAAGACAAAATGAAGTTTGTTTTAGGCACAAAACATTCCACAAAGTGAATGTAATATCTTCACATTAAGATGGTATACTGGCCCTAAAAAGCACATAGAGACACAGAATATTCTTATTTGACTTCTGGTAATTGCTGCCACACAGTGTTCAGAGTTCCCATAAATTAGCCCTTGTCAATGAACAGATGTATTTACCTCACAATTCCAAGCCAACCAGAGATGCTCCTGACTCTGGAATATACCACATTGGAAATTTAGTACTCATAAGGCTTCCAGGTGCCTGAAAGAGAAAACAGACCTTCCAAGATTCTAGCTTCTCACTCTTAACCAGGGTTCACCCAGAGCTGGAGATGATGTTCGAGATGGGCTTTCCAGAAAGGAGCTGAACTAGGGAATGCCTCTGGGGTGGTGCAGGCATCCAGAGGGCTGGCACCACCCAGGAGCCCCAGACCCTTGCAAACCATAAGCCATAATGGCTGAAAGGTCCAAGCTGGACAGACGGGGCTGCCCAAAGGTGGAAGAGGCAGGTGCGGCTTATGTTGTAGTTGTTGGGAGGTCAAGGCAGGCTGGCAGATCCGCAGGCTTGAAAATCGAGGGTTAGGTTCAGGAAGAGGGCTGGGGCTTTGGTACAAGGAGGGGCAGAATGCAACCACAGACCCAGTCCTGAAGGAATGATGTCCTGAGAGGAAGCCCAGGGTCAGGGGGCAGTGCAGAGCTCAGGGCCACGTAGTTGGAGCACCATAGCAACTGGGAAAGACATCCAGGTTGCTGGTGAGGCACAGTGTCTGATTAAAATCACCTGAGGTTCTCATTCAAAGCCGGCCTCCTAGAGTGCCCCTGAGATCCGCTGAATCACAGAGCCAGAGGAGGAATCTGCATTTTTTTCACCAAAGATTCTATGTGATTCTCTTGCCTGCTCCAGTTTTCTTAGTCTTAGAATTTCACAGTGGGACCCTATACATGCCAACTACCACGAACAGGCATTAATTCTAGAAACCAGGGGTGTTGGGCTTGAAGATGAAGTGGTTTTAGCCAGTGCTTTCGCAAAACGCTGGTGAAAAAGCACTCCTAAGTCCTGGAAAGAATTTTAGGAGTTAGAGTCAGCGTATTAAAGAACTGAATTGAAACAGAATGGAATAGAGTCAAGGAATCTAGACTAGGCTTGAAAAAAAAAAGTAGAAAATATCAGAATGCATGACACAATGAGCATTCATGTGTAGAACTTTGTTTTCATTCACACACACATAACGTGTGCAGCTTCTGGAATTCAATGTAAAATGTATTTTTTTACAGGGGGAGGGGGCTATTAGAAAGCTTAAAAGCCCCACTTCTAGCTGAATTTCCCTCATCAACCCCCATTTTGCTGCATGAACACTCCTCATCATATAAAAGGATGGTCTGAAAGGTATGATAGGGGCCAGCCTTCCAGTGTCAGAAATCCAATGCCACCTGCCCAGGATATTTTTGTTCCCATGATGGAAAATCAGAAATGTCAATTAATGATAGAGCATTCCACAGTGAAAGGGTCTCCTCGCTGGGCCACCTCCGAAGACACTCCTCTCAGGAGGAAGAGCTGCGGTTTCCTTTGCGGGCAGGGCATGTTGCTTCAAGCACGTGGGTGGGTTTTTCTGTAACATTTGCTGCATAAAATAGACTCTGCCTCTGAACCCACTGACACTTCCTTACTCTCTGCTCTGGACTCCAGTGCTCAAAAAACAACAAAAGTCAGAGTTGTCTGCTAGTTCATAATGACTTGTGTTCTAGACCAGGATGACTCCTGTTGAGTTGGCTCCAGGAATGACACCTTTACTCGAATTCCAGTACTTTGCTAAGGAGCCTGTCCCCCATGTCCATTGGTCAATTGCAACCCTCAAGTCCAAAATGGTGCAAGAGTCCCAACACTGGCCCCATCTTTTTGAGTCTAGAATCAGATTGGAGCAGCTTCTGCCTACAGGCTTCTTGTCTGTGCATCTAGATGGACTGACCTTCTGGAGGGAGCATCCCAGAAACCAGGGTCCCAGGGTATGGCAGAGGCCAAGCAGATCATTTTGCCTCTGGAGGACTCATCTCTTGGTGCCTCTGCCAGCTTTTGTGTCTCACCCAAGAAGATGATGCTAGGAACCTGTCAGTACAGGGCCCCTCTGGTATCCAAGGAGGCCCCTGCAAACAGGGATGCCCTGGGCATTTCCCTCCCCCCACCCTCATGTTCTTTGGCCACTTTGGGACTGTCCCAGTGCCTGATGTCCCCAGGAGAAGCTTTTGTTCCAGCATCAGAATCGCTATCCCAAGCAAATATTGGTACTTCAAGAGAGGTCGCTCTGGACCAGTTTATTTCCCTTAACGTTCATGCTGAAGATCAAGCTGATTTTAAAAAGTCAGGAAAGTACCACAAAACTGATAAATAGAAGTCATTCCAGTTTTACCTTTTCCTGTCTTGGGGTTTTATGTTTTGTTTTGTCTCTTCTCTCAGGTATTAAAAGTATATTTTAATGTGCAGTTTGGGGTGTTGAGATAAATTGCTTAATAAAGTGCTTCGAAATATAATTGGGCTCACAGAAAGCACAGCTTGGAGCTGCTAGGCTTATGAAGTCCCACGTATTTAATTTGGGATCCCCGTGTCTAGTCAGTACAAGGGGAGAAAATACTACAGTAGGGATTTTCAGCAGTTCATATGTTCATACAGTGAAAATCCCTTAGACACAACCTCATACAAGGAATAGTGTTGAGAGGTGTGACATTGGTTGGCAGGGCTGCACTCGCCTTTGGGGGATGTCGCTGGTTTAGGGAAGGTCACCTTGGCCTCTGTGGACAAATCTGTAGAGTCACTGCATTTCTGCTCTGTTTGGTGGTCCAGCTCCCGCGCGAATCCTGACCTTCAGTGGCACGGTGACTACTCCCTGGATGAAAGACATTGCCTTGCCTTGTAAAGCTGTTGGGGACCCCTCTCCTGCCGTAAAGTGGATGAAAGACAGGTAACCAGTAACCCAATGTATGCCCTCAACACAGCTCTAGGAGAGTGCTTCGGACACACTGCACTGGGTCTCATGGTATAAAGTTGTAGATTTACACTCATGAAAGCTCCAGGAAAACTACCCAGTCTTCTGCAATAGAGAGGAAGCTGGTTGAGGTTGATGGGGGCAGAATCTCAGCTTTAGGACTAAAAGGATCTGACCTATCATGTCAGTTCTCTTAAAATTCTTAGCTTTAAGTTCATGACAATGCTTCCGAGGAAAATAGTTTAGCCAGCTGCATAATTTCTGTGTAAGTTTTCTGTACATTATCATGAAAATCTCCTATGTATCTGAGATGAACATACCCAAGGAGACTTGAGACTTACACTTATCTCTTCTCCTTCCAAGATAATGGGCCAACCAACCCTAACTGAAATGCTCTGAGAAATAGCTTTAAGAAACGGAATACATTGTTGTTGTTGTTCAGTTGCTAAGTCATGTCAGACTCTGCAACCCCACAGACTGTAGCATGCCATGCTTTCCTGTCCTTCACTATCTCACAGAGTTTGCTCAAACTCATGTCCATTGAGTTGGTGATGCCATCCAACCATCTAATCTTCTGTCGCCCCCTTCTCCTTCCCTCAGGCTTTCCTAGCATCAAGGCTTTTTCCAGTGAGTCAGTTCTTCCCATCAGGTAGCCAAAGTACTAGAGCTTCAGCTTCAGCATCAGTCCTTCCAATGAATATTCAGGACTGATTTCCTTTAGGATTGACTGGTTGGATCTCCTTACTGTCCAAGGGACTCTCAAGGGTCTTCTCCAACACCACAGTTCAAAAGCATCAATTCTTCAGCACTCAGCCTTCTTTATAGTCCTATTGCCTTCTTTATGGAATACATGAGGACTTTGCTAACGTAAAACCTGGTTTTCCATGCTCAGTAGGAATTATTGAAATAATAACAGCTGAGATGGAAGGGAGAAAGTGGATGAAAGAGATTCCATTCATGTTAACTTTTTAAAGTACTTTATTCAGAGGAAGAAATTAAGATATAAACAAAGAGCTGAGCATTCACTGATGAACCTGGAGATTTGAGATTTGAGATTGAGAAGAGTCCCTATTTTCAAACAAAGGCACTTCAAAGACAAACTATTGAAATGATAGTCTTGGTATGTGTGTGCTAAGTCACTGAATCATGTCTGACTCTTTGCAGCCCCATGGACTATAACCTACCAGGCTCCTCAGTCCATGGGATTCTCCAGGCAAGAACACTGGAGTGGATTGCCATGCCTTCCTCAGTGACCACTTTCTCATCTCTTTTAATGTCAGTTAAGGAAATAATAAGCTCCCAAGGTTAAGTGGCATCCACCAGATGTGGGGATGGCCCTAGATGACTGGACAATCCCCTCTCCCTGTGGCCAAGCTATGACACCACCAAGGGAGCTCTTTTTATTCCAGGGTTGGCTCATCACACTCTTGACACACCGCAGTTCATTTCTGATGCCACAATCATTAACAACTGCAATTTTCCATGAATCTACAAGCCACCCCGAAACTTAATTGTCCCAATATGATCTGGTCAAAATGGTATATCTGCCCACAGAAGCAATCCCCTTTGGGATATGACAAGCATTGACCTATGTCAGGAGCCAGAAGCCACACAGACCTCCACACAAACTTCACTTCAACACAGAATTTTGTACAAATAATCAAACTCAGCTGTGTGACTGTTTTCATCATATAATCATGGTTTAGTTCTTACTTAATATAATATTCTGAATGGGTTGTCTACTTCGGAGAGTGTTTGTGCTTTTCCCCAACCTCAGCTAACTTAGATTGTAATTTCTTTAATCTGCGCCTTTTTCTTCCTGTGAGGTAGTAACGGGACACCCAGCCTGGTAACGATTGATGGGCGGAGAAGCGTCTTCAGCAATGGCAGCTTTGTCATCCGCACGGTGAAGGCAGAGGACTCTGGCTATTACAGCTGCATCGCCAATAACAACTGGGGGTCGGATGAAATTATCTTAAATTTACAAGTACAAGGTACCACGTCTGGGGCTCTTCTTAATGCTACTTTTTGTATGTATGCCTATGTGCAAAGAGTGAAAGTGAGCAAATTTAAAAATCAGCCTTTGTAAAGAGCTAATTGCTACTTTCGTATAACAAAAGCATAGATGTTCATTTTGGAGATTAGAATTAAACAAATCAAAGTAAATAAACAGCATTCATAACCTGAGAGCTAACACTGTTTACATATTTTCATATGAGAGCCTAGTCTCGTCTGTCTTTATGTGTGCATCCCTGAAAAAGCCCTTCCTAATAACATCCTAATTGCACGATTTACTCCGCATGTATATAAGTGTCACCCAGAAAATACCAGCAAGAAATAATTCCAAATTGAGACGCTTTATGAATGTTAATTAACTCACTAGTCATATGCATTGTATATTATAAGGACACTAACTGAAACTCTATAGGGCATTCATGTTTAATTGTGTATTTAATACAGTGCATGTAATTTTTTCCTTGACTTCATACTCCAAAAGTACATGACAAATTTAAGACTGTTGAATTAAAAACATGCATAAAATCCCAAATGGCCACTGATTGGGTTCAAATTTGAATGCACAGTGATATTTTATGAGTAGAAAAATCTAAGTGTGTACTTTTCCAGATGTGTTATCACATTAATAATTAATACAGCATTTACAATATTGTCACATTAAATTAATCACACTAAGTTATGTTATCATACTAATAAATCACAGAAGGTTTGATAAAAAATAAAACAAATATTGCCCTCAGTGTGAGGGAAGGGAAAGAGAACTATCTATTTTTTTAAAATAATGTAAAATTGACATGGAATTTCAAGTAACTTGAAGTCGGGAGAATTTCAGGGCATTTTTCGGAGATAGACACTATATTATAACTCTAAAGAGATGAATCTATTTTTCATGGCTTTGGGTTAATACCAGGCTTCTCTCAGAGGAAAAGAGGACATTTTATGAGAAACTTTCTATATGATTTTGATAACCTTACTGCAAATTTCTTCAGTATTTCTGTCCAGAGAGCTAATCCAAAACATTACTAAGGCTCATTGATAAGAAGCATTTATTCTTTGAACCTTATGTGACAATTCAAGTGTGTGTACTGCCACTCAGTGGCGCACCTATGATTTCAGTGGAGAATGTGTGTGTATATGTGTGTGTGTGTGTGTTGCCTCTTGGAAGGGTGGGTCAAATACTGGAAATTTTTGCAGTTTTTTCTCACTAGCTACACATACCCTCCCCCTTTCATATAGCTGAGAACAGAAAAGCTAAGTAGGTGCCATTTGTCTTTGTCATTTGAATCATGGCTGAAATTCAGAGTAAAATAATGCATATATCTTTAGTAAGTTCACAGAAGGTTTTAATGAGTGATGAGCAACTCAGATACTCAAGGAATTGGCGAGGGAATGAGGAAATAAATCCAAGTAGAAATGGGGTTGAATTTCTTTAAAGAATAGAATCATTCTGTTCTAGCTCTTTAGCCCAGGATATCAATTAAATAGACATTTTGACAGACATGAATTGCATATTTTGTCAACCTGAAACACTTATTTAATAAATGGCTGTTAAAAACCATTTGGTAAATGACTGTTAAAGAAGACTGGAGATGTGAACAACTAATTCTTGTTTTCTAAAAACTGCTTCCTCTCTAGTTCCACCAGATCAGCCTCGGCTCACAGTTTCAAAAACCACCTCTTCTTCCATCACCCTCTCGTGGCTCCCTGGGGACAATGGAGGCAGTTCTATAAGAGGTAAGAAGAAAGAGATTGCCCACAATGGTTGATTAATTGACATTATCCACAAGCTGATAAGTGACACATTTTTATCAAGTAATTGTCATGTGTTAGTTTGTTTCTCCCCCAAACTCATCATATAATGAATTCTTCCATTACCTACACGCACACACACACACACACACACACACACACAAACACACATCTATTTTTATAGTATTTGTTGTCACTCACTCTTTCATCCAAGGAAATTCATTCACAGAATCATTACCATGCATCCAGTCTGAGTGAAATATTCAGTTCAGTTCAGTTCAGTCACTCAGTCATGTCCGACTCTTTGTGACCCCATGAACTGCAGCACTCCAGGCCTCCCTGTCCATCACCAACTCCCGGAGTACACCCAAACCCATGTCCATTGAGTCAGTGATGCCATCCAACCATCTCATCCTCTGTCGTCCCCTTCTTCTCCTGCCCTCAATCTTTCCCAGCATCAGGGTCTTTTCAAATGAGTCAGCTCTCCATATCAGGTGGCCAAAGTATTGGAGTTTCAGCTTCAACATCAGTCCTTTCAATGAACACCCAGGACTGATCTCCTTTGGATGGACTGGTTGGATCTCCTTGCAGTTCAAGGGACTTTCAAGAGTCTTCTCCAACACCACAGTTCAAAAGCATCAATTCTTCTGTGCTCAGCTTTCTTTATAGTCCAACTTTCACATCCATACATGACCACTGGAAAAACCATAGCCTTGACTAGACAGACCTTTGTTGGCAAAGTAATGTCTGTGCTTTTTAATATGCTGTCTAGGTTGGTCATAGTTTTCTTTCCAAGAAGTAAGTGTCTTTTAATTTCATGGCTGCTGTCACCATCTGCAGTGATTTTGGAGCCCAGAAAAATAAAGTCAGCGACTGTTTCCACTGTTTCCCCATCTATTTGCCATGAAGTGATGGGACCAGATGCCATGATCTTAGTTTTCTGAATGTTGAGCTTTAAGCCAACTTTTTCACTCTCCTTTTTCACTTTCATCAAGAGACTCTTTAGTTCTTCTTCATGTTCTGCCATAAGGGTGGTGTCATCTGCATATCTGAGATTATTGATATTTCTCCCAACACTCTTTATTCCAGCTTGTGTTTCCTCCAGCCCAGGGTTTCTCATGATGTACTCTGCATATAAGTTAATAAGCAGGGTGACAATATACAGCCTTGATGTACTCCTTTTCTTATTTGGAACCAGTCTGTTGTTCCGTGTCCAATTCTAACTGTTGCTTCCTGACCTGCATACAGATTTCTCAAGAGGCAAGTCAGGTGGTCTGGTATTCCCATCTCTTTAAGAATTTTCCACAGTTTATTGTGATCCACACAGAGTGAAATATTCACACATGCCAATAAAGAACATGAGTATGAGTAAACTCCAGGAGAGAGTGAAGGACAGAGAAACCTGGCGTGCTTCGGTCTATGGTGTCACAAAGAGCTGGACATGACTTAGCAACTGAACAACAGCAGTAAAGAAAGAATAAACCAATTTGGTGTCTCTCCCCTAAGAGGCCACATTGTGTTTCTTCCTTTGTTGTCAACACTGCTTCTTCTGTTTAGTTACTCATTCCTTCAATTGAGTAACCACAGCGACTGTTCTTAAAATGGACTAAAAAATGGGAGTGACGTAGTTCCTCAAATCTTTTGCAATCAGTAGAAAAGAATAAGGGTATTTAAATGGAAGGAAGGGGCTTCCCTGGTGGCTCAGAGGGTAAAGAATCTGCCTGCAATGTGGGAGACCTGGGTTCAATCCCTGGGTTGAGAAGATCCTCTGGAGAAGGAAATGGCAACCCACGACAGTATTCTTGCCTGGAGAATCCCATAGACAGAGGAGCCTGGCAGGTTACAGTCCATGGGGTCACAAAGAGTCAGACAAACTGAAGGAATGAGCTAGCCTGATGATTCCAGCCTCCGTAGGGTTGGGAGAACATTCTGAGCAATATGTGGACCAAGCGGAGAGAGAGAACCCAGAGAAGCAACTGCAGGTGCATGGGATTAAGGAGTAAGTGACAAAAGGGGTCCTAGAGCAGCTGGGAGAGGCTAGAGGATAGATTTCTTCAGGCAGAGGACATCCTTCTTCTGAGAGAGGAGGAAGGTGAAAAGACAACTGGACATACAGAGCCATTTTAGAGCAAGGCCAGTGGCATCTGGAGCCAGCTCATTTCAGCTCATGATAGCAAGTTGCCACTCCTCTTCCCAGCTTTGCCCTCAGTAATCACAGCCAGGTCAGGGATATGTGCATACCACCCAAATAAAAAATGCTACCCATAGGGGCTTTGCTTTTTTCAAGAGCCAATTATTAAACACTGATTAGTGTTCCACTGGGCGAAGGGGAGGATCTTTCCCCGTTTTAGGGAAGAAAAAAGTGATATTATTTTTAAAAATAGTTGGATGATTAGGGAAGAGGATGTGTTTGTGGGTTTGAGGAGCGTGGGTAAAATCTGTAACAGATGCCATAGGAAATGCACAGGGAGTCATTAATAGGGAAGCAAAGCCATTGCCCAGAGGAATAAGGCCCCAGCTGCAGAGAAATGGCACAGATTGCAGTGGTCACGGGCATCACAGGTTAATGACTTGCCCAAGAGGTGACCAATGACTTGCCCAAAGCTGGTGACCGGCAGGGTAAGTGTGGCCAGGACTCACCAGAGTGAGTGAAACCAGGCTTATGGTTAAGATGGTCTACCAGAGGTTCTAAGCTGGGTGGAGAACCTTTAAAAAATGGGGCACCAATGGAGGAGTCTGAGGAACCCTAGGACTCAAGGCTCAAATGACACAAAGTTTTGGGTCTGGAGGGGCTTCCCTGGTGGCTCAGATGGTAAAGAATCTGCCTGCAATGCAGAAGACCCAGGTTCAATCCCTGGGTTGGGAAGATCCCCTGGTGAAAAGGATGGCTACCCACTCCAGTATGCTTGCCTGGAGAATCCTATGGACAGAGGAAGTGTGAGTTCATGGGAGAAGAATTACAGGAAGGGCATGGAGTGGAAGGTCTTAGCTGCTGCTGCTGCTGCTAAGTCGCTTCAGTCGTGTCCAACTCTGTGCGACTCCATAGACAGCAGCCCACCAGGCTCCCCCGTCCCTGGAATTCTCCAGGCAAGAATACTGGAGTGGGTTGCCATTTCCTTCTCCGATGCATGAAAGTGAAAAGGGAAAGTGAAGTCGCTCAGTCATGTCCAACTCCTAGCAACCCCATGGACTGCAGCCCACCAGGCTCCTCCATCCATGGGATTTTCCAGGCAAGAGTACTGGAGTGGGTTGCCATTGCCTTCTCCGGAAGGTCTTAGAGATGAAGCCAATTTCAGTAATGAAGAGTCTCCAAGCAAAGATGACCAGAAATCCTTGAAATACAGTGGTGGCCAAAGCCATTGACATGGGGGTTCCCATGGCCAATGGTTAGAAAAGCTTCCTAGAAGTGGTTTAGATGGAGGACATGAGAAGGAAAGCACAAGCCCCATGATGCCTGGGGCACCAAGGAGTGGTGAAGTCAGGATGACCGTGGGAGCTAGACCCAGATCCATCACTCACCTGTCCAGTGCTGAATGCAGATCAGGAGCATGGAGGGGAAAACAAAGCTTGGGAAAGAGGAGGGGCCCCAAGGCTGCAGGGGCCAGAGGGCAGGTAAGGTGGGAGCAGTAGAGATGTTGCTGACCATGGCCACAGAAGGAGGAGTCAGAGATAGGTGACCTCATGTGAGACACATGGAAAATACTGGCTGCTGCCAGCTTGGGGTTGGCAGGCTCTGTGATGTGGACGTGAGAAGTGCTTTCTTACTGGTGTTAAAATGGAGTTCCATGGGCAGGAGAGAAGATGCCAGCATGCTGGTATAAGGACACCACGCATCAAGCAGGCTAGTCCTGGGCTGTCTGGGTGTGAATGCTTAGGAGACAAGGACAGAACAGACAGGACATCTTTGCCCCAGGAAGGTGGATGGGGTGGCAGGGAGGAAGGCTGTAACAGGGGTGGGGGTTGGCTCCATGGCCACAGGGGCCCAGGAGCGCAGGCTTCAGAGTCTGACAGTGGGATGTGAATCCTGCTGGTAAGACCCAAGAGTGATCACCTAACCTCTCCTGACCTCAGTGTCTTGGTCAGTGCTCTGGAGATGTTAATTACTAATGTGCAGGGTTATGTGAGTAACAGGCTGTGGATAATGCCCGACACAGTGATTGTGGACAGAGCAGAGCCGGTTGAGGAGAGTCCTACCCCTTTGGATAGCTTACCCCTTCTCCAAAACTCCGGTTCTCTATAAAACCAAATGTATATTATATATAATGTGAAAGTGTGACAGTGTTGGTAGCTCAGTCTCGTCTGGCTCTCTGAGTCTCCAAGGACTGTAGCCCACCAGGCTCCTCTGTCCATGTGATTCTCCAGGCAGGAATACTGGAGTGGGTTACTCTTCATTTTTTCCAGGGGATCTTCCTGACCCGGGAATTGAACCCAGGTCTGCTGCATTGAAGGTGAATTCTTTACCATTTGAAACACCAGGAGGATATTATAAAATATTATATATATAAATATATATTTAATAAATAATATATATTTATATATACATAGAATATATAACATATATTTATATAAGAGGGCTTCATTGGTGGCTCAGACCATAACGAATCTGCCTATAATACAGGAGGAGACCCAGGTTCAATCCCTGGGTTGGAAAAATCCCCTGGAGGAGGATGTGGCAACCCACTCCAGTACTCTTGCCTGGAGAATTCCATGGACAGAGGAGCCTGATGAACTATAGTCCATAGCATCAGAGAGAGTCAGAAACAGCTGAAGCGGCTTAGCATGCATGCACATAATATATATAATATATAAAAATAACCCAGCTTCAGAGACACCCATTCTCAGGAATTGGGCACATATGCTCTGAAGATCATATATTTAGAGATTGGGTGTCCAGTTACACCTTTTAAAGAGAACGGGCAGAATGTGGTTTTAACTTCACTACATTCTCCAGCACTCCCACCATTGTAGCATCTGGTGTAGCCTAAATATCTCATAATCAATATGTCATCACAGCACTTCTCCCAGCCGGGATTCAGTGTCCTGGAGCTCAATTATTCTCTTCTGAAGATATACAGTTCTGAGAACTCACCCTGCACACAGTGCAAACATTCGAGGGTAAGCGAGTAACGTTCCCGTGATTGCCTCTTTTTTTCCGAAGGATATATACTGCAGTACTCCGAGGACAACAGTGAGCAATGGGGGAGTTTTCCCATCAGCCCTAGCGAACGTTCCTACCGCCTGGAAAACCTGAAGTGTGGGACTTGGTACAAGTTCACTCTCACTGCACAGAACGGAGTGGGACCCGGGCGCATAAGTGAGATCATAGAAGCGAAAACATTGGGCAAAGGTACGAAAGACTTCTGTTGTTTCTAGAGATCCTCTGTCTTCCAGATCAAAGAGGGGGGCGGGGCAGCAGATTGGAGTCACAAAAGATGCATCATGGATCTGTGAGTTTGAATGTTGTTATCCCTGAATGGGTCTGGCAGTGTTTCAGCATATTGAGAGAGATGGCTGGTCTTTACAAAATAGTCTGATTCTCTTTTTTTAATTATTTCATTGGCAGTTTAAAAGAAGAGTGTCCACAGACATAAAAAATAAGCTTGTAATCCCCAAAGGAGAAAGGTGGAGAGGAGGACTAAATTGGGAGTTTGGAATTAACAGATACACACTACTGTGTATAAAACAGATCATCAACAAGGACCTACTGTATAGCACAGGGAACTGTACTCACTATTTTGTAATGACCTAAAAGGGAAAAGAATCTGAAAAGTATATATATATATTACACACACACACACACACACACATATGTATAACTGAATCACTTTGCTCTATACTTGAAACCAATACAACATTGTACATTAACTATATTTCAATAAAAATAAGTATGTTTTTTAAAAAAGAAGTGTCATTTGAAAATCAAGGCCTTTGGTGCCAACAGTGCTACCCAGTTCCCAGGCTGACTAGCCATGAAATGTGACCTTTGCCCTCTCACCTTCTCCTAGGGTGACCTTCTTCCTTGTCACCCCCTCCCTTCTATTTATAACTGTCACATTGCCTCATAGACTCTGCTTTCTAGATTAGAAGTCACTGGGGTTGACTGTTAACCTTCAGCGTGAGCTGGTTTTTCCTCTGAAAGGTGGACCTTCAGGGAGGTGAACCCCAGGGCAGTGATGTTCAGAGGTGACATGTGCAGCCAGAAAACAGCAGCGGGAGGGCGGGATGGCGCTGCACGTGAGTGTAGATGAGGAGGTGAAGAGGGGGGTCTTTGCAGGTTTCCTCCTGCGACTCTCATCAAGTGACATGGACCACATTACAGGCGAGCCAGACATCCTCAGGCGAGGGTGTCATTTGGATGCAGTGCTGAGTTTTGCATAACACACACCAGGGCTCAGAAGATGAAGTGCTGACTTCTGCAGAAACACACCCATCGGGTCCTTGGGCTCCAGTACGAGGCGCTTGGACAGCAAGGGTGCTGTGGGTACTTCCCACGTCCAAGTCTGCCTTCTCCTGGGTCAGGTCCATGAATGGACACATCAGCCCAGCACATCACAGAGGTTCCTTCAAAACTACTCAAGGAAGAGGAATCCCTCAAAGCTACCTGAGAGGCTGTGTCCTGGGCTTACATCCTAAGTGTTGTCCACCAAATAAAACAAACTTTAAAAAAAAAAAAAAAAAAGCACTCAAAGAAACACATACCTGAGAACAGAATTGTTCTTCAGGGATATCTAAGATTCACAAAGATAACCGCTACCCGCCCAATGCTCCCTTTCACTCCTAGGTTATCTTGGCTGGGACAGCCTGTTGGTTCATAAGATCCTGGTAAAGAGTGGGCAGGTAGCAAGCAGCCTGTGACCCAGACTTGGACTGAGCCCCTCGCCTGTGGGGAAGCAGTCCAAGGGCAGTGCAGGATGACCTTGGTGACCTTCACGCACAAGCCCCGTGACCTGGCCCCCTGTCCCCTCTCCACAGAGCCTCAGTTCTCAAAGGAGCAGGAGCTCTTTGCTAGCATCAATACCACGCGTGTGCGGCTCAACCTCATTGGCTGGAATGACGGCGGCTGCCCCATCACCTCCTTCACACTCGAGTACAGACCCTTCGGGACCACGGTCTGGACCACGGCCCAGCGAACCTCCCTCTCCAAGTCCTACATCCTGTACGACCTGCAGGAGGCCACGTGGTACGAGCTGCAGATGAGGGTGTGCAACAGCGCGGGCTGTGCAGAGAAGCAGACCAACTTCGCCACGCTCAACTACGATGGCAGTAAGCTGGCCCCGGCCTCCCGCCTGCGTCTCGGGACATGTGCACAAGCTCACTGTCCCTCTCCCATTCGACATCCACCCTCAGTGCAATGTGACCCGTGCCCGCAGATCCCCTTAGGCTTTGGGGCCGTCCAGTCTGCTCCCCCCCAGGGCTCCCTAGACCAGGTATCCATGTGCCCATGGCTGAGTTCCAGGAAGGAGGGACTGAGGCCCGGGGACCCTCACTAGGCAGTCAGGGTGCAGGAGTGACTTCTCTTCGGGCTGAAGGCTTCTCTGCACGTGGTTGGTGCTTCGTCATGACTGTGAGCTAACACTGCTTTTGTTGTCTCCCTCCTCTCCGCCCACCCCATCCCAAACCACATAACAGCTTTCTTTTTTCTCTCATTTAGCCCTTAAATTGCATGTGCAAAAGCAGTTTTCCATAAGTGAAGGCATTTATGTTAGTCTCTAAGAAGAAACAGAGGCACAGATAGAAATAGAGTAATGTTATAGGATGGTAGTGGACATGCACACGCATGCATATACACACATGCATATACACATGCATGCACACATTCATAGGCACACACAAACATGCAATTTGCAAGAGGTTTCTGAAAACCAGGCGAGGTGTCTCATGAAAATTAGTTGACCGAAAATATGAGACATTTTTATCCTTTTTTTTTTTCCTACAACTAGTATTGTGGGCCATTTATTGATATTGAACAAATGTCAAGCCCAGTGAAGCTAAAGGCGGTCTGACATTGATGGTTCTGCAGTCAGGGAATTTCAGAGAGTCCTAACTAGCAGCAAGTTGAGCTGATTTTTGCAGCTTTGCAGCGGTGGTCCACTCTGGGAAAGGCAGTGGCTGAATTAGGTGCTGTGCTCATTTGTAAAAACAGTCTCCACTGGTCAGATAACCTGCAGCTGTGGGCTCAGCTCCCTCGGAGCCCCTGTCCAGCGTCTACCCACCAGGCCGGACCACGGTACTGAGTGACTTACTCGGAAAGCCTGTGCCTGAGCAACACCCCCCCCCCCATTCCGTTCTTCACTGGAAAGGCTAAGGGGTGTCCTCTCCTCTGCTTGTGTGCATTCAGGATCTTGCCTTAATTAAAGCCCTGGCAGGAACTTCCTTGGAGTACTAGTTATCCTGTCCTAAGAAAAGAGAGTCCATAAACCCAAGGAGCCTGGGACGTGACCAAAGGATGCTCTGGAGGTGATGTGGACTCAGCTCCTCCCCTGGTCAGTCTTGACTGGCCCTGGGCTTGTCCCTCCCACCCTGGCATACTGTGAACCCACCCTGGAATCTCCTGCACAGATTCCTCCCCAGCCAGAGCACAGGCTCGCCCCCAGCATTGCAGGCCTGGGTGGGGTGAAGGCAAGAAGGTGCCTATGTGGGAGTCCTGGAGCTGGTGATACCAGCCTGGGGCCCCCACCCTCAAGACCGCTGATACAGCTCCCAGATGTGAGGCTTCTCCTCAGAAGCCCTGCTCCTCCTGGGCCGCATCACTCTAATCTCCTGGCCTCAATCAGCAGTGACTTCAAGAGGTTCCATCACAGAGCATCAGCTACCATAGAGTAGCACATCTGACCTGCTTTCTCCTCCAACTCTGTTTCATTCTTTGATCTGACAAAATAAAGGGTTTCACGCTGACCAAATGTTTTCCCTAGCATTTAAAGGTTCCCCAAAGTCCTTTGCTAGCAGGGTACACATTTGAGCAGAAAGTATATTTCTTGCTTTAGATGATGGATGTCCACTAATTGCCTTTAGATCATCCCGCTCTGGCACCCAGCCTCACTGTAATCTGTGTGGTCCAGAGCGCAGGGCTTCAAGGTGTGCTTTGGTGATAGGCTTACAGCTAATCATTTAATTAGCAACCTCTCACGTGCAGCATTTGAAACTGTCATTCTTACTTACAAAGTGCTCTGCAGACTTTAAATGGTCATTTTCTAAAAGAAATGTCCTCACTTTATCCAAGATCTCAGATTAGAATCATGAAAAATGTCCTACATGTAAAATGTTCTGAAATCTGAAATGATTTTATTACACTAAAAAGAAAAATGCATATGTCTGTTTTCCTTGAAAAAGGTTACCTATTTCTTTGAACCAACCTTGTGAATATATAGCTTTAATATCTCTTGTATCACTTCTGCCTGAAGAATCTTTTTTCATTTGGGGAAAAACAAACATTGATGATTAGCTTTCTGTCTGTACTAGTCAGATTTCAGATTCTTCCGTATTTTTTTGGACTCTTTCTTCTGCCATTCCCTCAGCCAGGTGTTTGTACTGGTCCTGTGTCATCTTGGTTTTGTAGATACATCCTCACCTGCATCCCCTTTTGTGCTTCTTACCTGAATTCTGAGCATTTGCAGTCCCAGGGCTCCAGCCAAAACCAGTGTTTATAAATTGGAAGAATGATATTGTTGGCCTTAGCAGACAGCAGAGGAGCCTGGTGTTCTGTATTCCTGCTCTACTCACTAAACGCAGGACAAAGACACTCTTTGTTCAAAGGGAAATTATATTATTTTTGCATTATTTTTCCTAAATTACTGACTTCCTGGCCCTTGTTTTACATGGAAAATACAGAAGACTGGAGCATCTTTTCATAGTGGTGGATGCCAAAATGCAAGCTCCATAAAAGGGGATGCCTGTGTTTGAATCTCTGGACCCATTTTGTTCAGCCTCTCAGCAGAAGGCAGCTTAAAGCAGCTCAGAGTTCAGACTGCTTAAGTGTTTCCTTGTAATTCTAAATAATCTGAATTTCAGAGCATTATAAGGGTCAGTAAATAGCTTGCTTTAGAGACCTGGATAGCTCCTCTTTGAAAAGGTGATTTTTCTCTAATGTCCTGAAAGGAGACTTTTAAAAGTAGATTTGGTCTTACATCCATGATAAAGAGCAATGAAAAAACCAAAGAAAAGAGATTTTCAGCTCCTTTAAGCAGGTCTATCTGGTACAGTCTCCCCGAAGCCTGCCTTCTGTCCACTTGCCAAACCCATTGTTCCTTCTTTGATGTGCAATTTTTCAAACAGCCACTCTCAAATGTGTTCTGGGTGACACTCAACCCCAGGTAAATGCATGTGACTTTTTAAAGCACCCAGCCTGGATATTATGCTTTCAAGTGTCTGCACCCAGTACGTTACCAGTGAAGTCCCTTTCAAAGAAATGGGCTTTGTCCTTTGAGCAGACTCTAGTTCCGTGTTCTGTAGAGTAAGCATAGGAGGGAAGTGAGTAGTAAAGAAATTAGCAAGGACCTAGATGATGAGTTCCTTTCATCTTCATCTCCGTGGACGCCCTCGGATCACTCGCGCGGTTCTTATAACCCATCATCCCTAAAAACTCCGCCATGCTGTCGTCATTAACAGCCACCTAACATCATGACCCTGTTTTCAGGTACAATCCCCCCACTCATTAAGTCAGTTGTCCAAAGCGATGAAGGGCTGACAACCAACGAGGGGCTCAAGATGCTGGTGACCATCTCCTGTATCCTGGTGGGGGTCCTGATGCTGTTTGTGCTCCTGCTGGTGGTTCGGAGGAGGAGGCGTGAGCAGAGGCTAAAGCGGCTGAGAGGTGAGCGGAGGCCTGGCTGTTCCCCCACACAGTGGGACCAACAGCTGGCTGGGGGGAATCTCACCCCACGGAATGCCTTTCCCTCTCTGGGCTGGATCCCCAGGCTGCCTGGTTCTGTGACCCATGATGTTCCTTGAGCAGGATGTCAGGGCCTCGTGGGCAAGTCAGACAAAAGTTACTACTCAGAAATTGAGTGAAAAAAAAAAAGAAATTGAGTGAAAGCCAACCTCTTTCAAGTGTCCTAAATCCTATCTTGTCAGTAGGGCAGGCCAAGAGAATGACTTTCCCGTGGGTCTGCCAACACCACTCTTTAATTCAGTCTCTGCAGCAATGCCACCAATTACGGCCTCCTTTAAAAAGACCTGTCTGATGGGCTCTGGAAATGAGAACTATTTTATTGCCGGAAAGAGGAAATTGAGGGTTTATGGTCCCGGGAAAGCATTGTGAGGCAGAAAACACACACGCTTTCCTGAATTAGAAATTGGAGCAGAATCCTGGTGTAAGAGTTTCACTTTAACTAATAGAAAATAAAATAATAGATGATGATAACTGGGGCCAGATGAGAACCATTGTCAGCAGCACCATTATTACGATGTCCAGCTCTGTAGATTCTGTGCAACGGGGCTATTTCCAGGTCGTGTGCAACAGTCCTACAGGCCCTGGCTCTGCGGTGTGAGGACAATGAGTTCTTTCAAATACAAAGCCCTGGGCAGGACAGAGTTCTCTGAGTCCCTCCTCTTTACCTGTCAGGGTACTGAGCCAATCCAAGTTTGGGTAGAATGCATATCTAAGCTGTTTGCACTTTAGAATCAGTGCAGTGAGGGGAATGCAGCATCGTCTCTGTTCTTCAAATTTTCATTTGAAAGCCAAGCTTGGAAGCTCTGTCCTTAAGATGTCTCTGGGATATCCCCAAGCCCTGCTGGTACATCTGGACATTGACCTCTTGTGTAATTAACCATAGAACAGTTAGATCAGCGGGACAGGGGGATATTTCCACCTGTCTTCTCATAGCCAGGGCATCCTCTTGATATAGCTCTCACACGCCTTACCATCAGCGTGCTTCTACTTGGCCAATGAATTAAAGTGGCTGAAGTATTACACACGTCACTCCATCTGCATGCTTTAATAGTCCTTTTGCTTAAACCTTCTGCAGCCCAGTAATTCAGATGAACTGTCGATCTCACTGAAATATCCTTTCTAAATGACACTCTCCACTTAGCGTGTAATTTTGCACATTCACTTGAGTAAATCTTGTACCCTGAGGGTCGTGCTAGGTGCTCGATGTACAAAATGTGAGAAAGAGCCTTCTGAACCTTAGGTTCAAAGTAGGAGGCAGACACTTGGGCATCTACCAGTGAAAGAGCCCAAATGTCACAAGCACTGAAACGGGGCTGCAAATAGATGCTTCGTAAGCATAAAACAGGAAGCAGTTAATTGCAACTGGGGAGGGAAGGGGGTGCCATTTATGAGAACAGCATCACAAAAACATTGTGTTGCCTAATCTATTGAGAAATTCGGTATCAGGTGTGCTGTATTGGATTCCATTCACAAGTGTTCATCGTTAAAATATGAAAAGGACTTTTTAAAAAAATAAGTTGTTCAGTTCAGTTCAGTTCAGTCGCTCAGTCATGTCCGACTCTTTGCGACTCCATGAACCATAGCACACCAGGCCTCCCTGTCCATCACCAATTCCCAGAGTCCACCCAAACTCATGTCCATTGAGTTGGTGATGCCATCCAACCATCTCATCCTCTGTCATCCCCTTCTCCTCCTGCCCTCAATCTTTCCTAGCATCAGGGTCTTTTCAAATGAGTCAGCTCTCCATATCAGGTGGCCAAAGTATTGGAGTTTCAGCTTCAACATCAGTCCTTCCAAAGAACACCCAGGACTGATCTCCTTTAGGATGGACTGGTTAGATCTCCTTTCAGTCCAAGGGACTCTCAAGAGTCTTCTCCAACACCATAGTTCAAAAGCATTAATTCTTCTGTGCTCAGCTTTCTTTATAGTCCAACTCTCACATCCATACATGACCACTGGAAAAACCATAGCCTTGACTAGACGGACCTTTGTTGACTAAGTTATTTATTTTTGGCTGTGCTGGGTGTTCATTTTTGCATGGGCTTTTTTCTAGTTGTGGTGAGTGGAGGCTACTCTCTAGTTGTGGTGCAAGGGTTTCTCATTGCAGTGGCTTCTCTTGGTGTGGAGCACAGGCTCTAGGCACATGGGCTCAATAGTTGCAGCTCCCAGGCTCTAGAGCACAGGCTCAGTAGCTGTGGCGCATGGGCTTAGCTGCTCCACAACATGTGGGATCTTCCTGGACCAGGGATCAAACTTGTATCTCCTGTATCAGCAGGCAGATTCTTTACCACTGACCACCAGGAAAGCCTCCAAAAGGACTTTTTAAAACCCCCCCCCTTTTTTTTTAACCAAAAACAGAAACCCATAGCCTGGCCTTAGGGACATTGTTATTGAAGTACCAAGGCTGTCTGTTCTTGTTGCACTTACATTGAACTAGCTGCATTTAGAAGACTAGAAATTGTCCATATAACATTCTTAAAAACCAACGGTAACACTTTCTCGTCCATCATTCCTGTTTGATCACAAGGGTTTACCTACAAATATGTTAAACACTAAATCCCTTCCAGCATCTCCCAACCTCTGCTAAATTCACCTTTTCTTCTCGCCCTGGCCCCCGTTGCTTCCTTTCACCTCCCCAGCTATTGTCTGATTTTCCTCTTCTACTTAACAACTTGAACACCCAAACCTTGCTCTTCTCTGCCAAGAGCAAGAAAAAGATGCTAAAGCTGTTGCATATTCTTCCTGGTGCATTTGAGTCAGACCGGTGGCAGGTGGGACGTCCTTTCTTTTTGTTCTTCACAGTCCCTTGTAATTTAGTTATTGCCTTGCAGGGACTCTGTCTAGAAAATATCCTGGGCTGGCATTTTTATTGTCGTCACCTCTGCTGTCCCACTCTGCTATTTTGTCACTGGTCTCGGTAAAGAGAGCAACTCATCACATCCTCAAATCCAGCCTTTCATTCCCCGGAAATGATTTTGTTTTCTTTGTGCTGGAGCAGAGAGAGAGCGAACACAAAGGTTTCAGCAGGGGGAGAAAATAAGTGCTGTGGCAAAGAAGATGTATTCATGGGAGATGCTGAGGAGCAAAGAATCCCAGAGAAGTAGCTGGCAGGGCACAAAAGTATCTGCAGTCTTGCATTTTACTTGCCTAATAAAAGCTTCCAAATCAAGAGTTTGATGAGAGGTCAGGAAGAATGCAAAATGATCAGATACCTCATTCTGTAGCCTTCCAAATGGCAGGTTTTACTTTGGACACACTGAAATATTCAATTCAGCACACTCTCTCTGATTATCTTCCATGGGCAGCCAGGTGCAACGTTTTTTAAAGCTAACTGTAAAATTTTCTTATTAACCATCTCTATTTGATCACAAGAGTTTGGCTAGGTCCTGGAGAGAAAAGAAAGGGTACTAAGGTTCTGTCCCAGGACGATGGAAGCTGATATCCTGGTGACAGTCAGCAAAGGCTTACGTGGGACATGCTCGTCTTTCTATAACATTGAAAAATGTGCCATAAAAGGGCAGAGTGAGTGACTAGGGCTATTGGGAGAATCAGTGAAAGGCCAGAAAAGAAAGTGAAAGTGTTAGTTGCTCAGTCATGTCCAACTCTTTGCGACCCCATGGACTACGGGCACCTACTGCCTTAAACTCTATGGCTCCAGTTTCCTTCCATGAGTGAATGGGAAATATGTTGTATTATTAATAAACATACCAGTTCAAGGGCCCTTCAAACCTAAAAGACAGATCTTTGGGGGCAGGGTCTGGCCTTTTGGGCTTTCCATGTGACTCAGTTGGTAAAGAATCTGACTGCAATGCAGGAGGCATGGGTTTCATCCCTGGGTTGGGAAGATTCCCTGGAGGAGGGCAGGACAACCCACTCCAGTATTCTTGCCTGGAGAATCCCGTGGACAGAGGAGCCTGGTGGACTACTGTCCATAGGGGTGCACAGATTTGGACACGACTGAGGCAGTTTCGCATGCATGCAAAGCAGGGGGACATCTGCTACTCAAGTTGGTTTTGTGTTTGGGAGACGTGTGCATGTGATTGCCCTGGAGAGGTATGAATCATAGCAAATTCCATTTGCTTAACTAGAATTTCGGAGAGGAAAGTGTGATGATGTGCCTATGAATGAGAGTCCTCTTTTTAAAGGAAATATAAGGGACTTTCCTGGCGGTCCTGTGCTTAAAGACTTCGACTTTCAATGCAGGGGAGGCGGGTTCCATCCCTGGTCAGGGAACTAAGACCCCACATGTCTTGTGGCCAAGAAACCAGAACATAAAAAAGAAGCAATATTTTATTAATAACAAATTCAACAAAGTCTTTAAAAATGGTCCACATAAAAAAAAAAATCTTTAAAAAAAAATCAGAGCATGTGCTCAGGACTGGCACAGCTGCAGTGCTAGAGGCCTGTGCTGCCTCGTTGGTAAGAACGCCTATCCCAAGTGCAGACCCCTCAGGAGGGATGCTTCGCAAAGAAGAGGGAGCTGGGGAGACCACCCTGTGATGCTTTTACCCAGCTGGGATGCCTCTTCCTGAAAACTGACCGAACCACAATTAATCGACAGAGCTCTAGCATTTTCCATGCTTTCTCCTTCCTTTTCCCATAAGTCTTTATATTGTCTTGCTTTAGTCTCTTAATGTCTGTGCAAATAGGTGTGAATAAACTTGACATCTTGACACTACTGTGCTCTATTTTGCTGACATGAAAACTGAAGGGAACTTGAAAACCACACATCAGTTAGCTAAGGACTAGCAGGAGTGCTGAGATCACTTTTTTCTACCCAGTCCTTTCTCTGTGACACTTCTTCAGTTTTGGAACTCTCAGGAAAGAAATAGTCTGTCACATCCATATTAAGCTAGCTTAAAAAGATATACCAAAGAAACATGGAATTAAACACAGAATCAATCTATTAACACAGAATCAATAATGACTTTATCATCTTATTTTTCCCCATGGAAGATATTTGTTCATTTCTTATCTCTATATTCATTACCACCCAGACCCCCCTATATTTAAAGAAAAAGGATTCCTTTTTACTTGCCTATCCTTAACCTACTGCCTTTCTCTCCACTTCGTTTCTCCTCTGAATTCTTGAAAGACTCTTTGACAATCAACTACATCATGTCTCACAAGCTCCTCTGAATCCTGTCTCACTGCTCCCCCATCCTCTCAAATGAAAATGCTTTCCTAAAGACAGGGAGTCAGTTACCTTAAGATCCCCAAATTCTCCTTTCAGCTATCATCTTCCAGCCCTCTTTGCACATTCAGAGTGTTACCACATGTTATTTTTTGAAACTGCTTTTTTCCATCATTGAGAATCACTAGGAAAGCCTGGTAATCTGTCTCCATCATCTCCCAGACTGGAAGATGAAGGGAAGAGCACAGAGCCAATGATGGGTATAGAGAAACAGCCAGAGCTTTAGAAAGGTGTCACAAAGCCTAAATCTCAGGCTGAGCTGTAATTTGTGGGGGAAAAAATGTGGCAGACAACACAAAAGAGTGTGGAGCTGTGTTGGGAAAGAAGAAAAAGAAGACTTGAGATGATGTTCTCATCTTAACAGATGGCAGGTAGAAGAAGATGGACTCAGCATCTGTTTTACTTTGGTGTGAACCAAGAGAGGTGCTATTCGGACTAGAAAATGTGAAACAAGAATTATAGAAAAAGAAGGAAGGATGAGGGGGATTTTGAGAAAGGAAGGGAGGAAGGAATGGAAGGAAGGAAAAGGAAAAAGGATAACTCGGGTAGTTTGAGAAAATCATCAAAGCCCCTGATTATTTAAATTGATTTACTCTTTCAAAACCTACTATGTGCTAGTGATTTTGGGAGGATTGGAGAAGATGCTGCCTAAAGTCACCTTCCTAACTCCTTGCTAGTAGATCAGGCAAGCCAAGCTTACAACAGACTATCACACAGGACCCCAGATGATGAGAACCAACCTGTGGGCACCAGTCGATGCAGTGATAACCCCCAAGAGGGGCATTTTCTCTTACTGGAAAGATTAGCTAAGGTGTCATGTGGTTCCCCCACATCGTTGTTGTTCAGTCACTCAGTGGTGTCTGACTCTTTATGACCACATGGACTTCAGCACATCAGGCTTCCTGCCCTCTACTCTCTCCCAGAGGTTGCTCAAATTCATGTCCCTTGAGTCCCTTGAGTGATGCCATCTAACCATTTCATCCTCTGTCGCCATCTTCTCCTCCTGTCCTCAATCTTTCCCATCTTCAGGGTCTTTTCCAATGAATCGGCTCTTTGCATCAGGTGGCCAAAGTATTGCAAAAACCCTCAAAAAATTTTTTTAGAGATTCTGAGCAAAGTGTTTTCAGACATAATCCCAAAGACCTTTGTACATCATCTTTGAACAATCAGATTAGAGAGGTGTTAGGAAGTATACTCCATACCCATTTTCGAAAAACAGTAAGTTCTAGAAATTGTAGATTGAAGTAAATTAGTTTAGGTTATAGGATAGGTTGTGAGCATCAAAGGACATGATAGGGATCAGCCACAGCCTGAACAAATCCTATTTGCACTTTGACAGGGTTGATAGAGAAGAGAGGACCAGGTTACAGCACTGGGCTGAAATACAGGCGAGCTAAGCTGATTTCTGAGATGGCATAAATCCAGGTGGGAGCTAATGTAGTAGAGGATGAAAGACTAAAACCAAGGAGATAAAATTTAATAGGGAAAATTGGAAAGTCTCCAGTGTAAGTTGTGAAAATTTATTTACTTAACATATAATGAGCATTGTGTTCCCAACAGTGGGTAAGAGACTATCAAAAAAAAAATTACCAGTTTCTGGGCTCAGCCTCATTTAATAAAGGACAACACAAAATCACAGGTCTTCCATAGAAGAGAGTCCCAAGTGGAGAACTGCCTAGAAATTCTGCCGTCTGAGGAGTGATTGAGAAAATTAGAGAATTCAGCCCAGAAAAGAGAACACTGAAGCCAAGCTGCCTCAGACATGCCAGCTACCTGGAAATATTCAAACGGCTTCTCAGTGGTTCCAGAAGGCACTTTTCTTATAGCCAAGGAGAAATTACATCAAGGGGTTTCAACACAAGAATAGGAAAGTGTTTTTCATAATGAATTATATCCTCTGGAAAAGACTGTGGTGTGGTTTTACTGTACCAGAGGCTGGAGATAAAGACAAAAGGGCCATTAGAGAGACAGTATGAAACCAGGAAGTCATGATGCAAAGTGCCAAGACTGAGCTGAACAGATGCGGAGATGCTAGACAGGTGCAAAGGTCCTCAGAAGCCCAGGGAACCAGAACACCAGTGTCACCTGCTGGGTCAGGAGGGTGTACAGAGCAAGTCATGTCTGGGCGGAGGGTGGGGGCAAGGGCTTGGAGGGACAAAATCATGGGGGCTATCGGCAGAGAATGCAAGAACAGAAAACCCAGAGAAGGTTGGCTGTTCAAAGAGGGAACCGAGCTAGAAGGGCAACTAAGTCCAGCACAGGAGGCTGGTACCCTGAGCTGAGGAGTCCTATCGGCAGGGAGTCTCTTTGGAGAATTTCAGAGTGCAGATGTGACCTAGTGAGGGGTGTGACTCAGAGCCATTTCTGCCCTTTCTGCTGTGGGCAAGCTGCTTAGAGGGCTGAGAGTCTGGAGCTCAGCAGACCAAAGAGGGAGATGCTGATAAGGAAATGAGAATTGAACTGGGGAGAGAGAAAAAAGCCAAAGTCCCAGGGAGACTGGTGTGTTGAGTGGGGAGCCCTCAACAGACATGGAAGCCAGGTCAGCGTTGGAGATGTAGGCACCGTCCGGTCAGCAAGGGTGTTGTCTGCCCTGGGGCTGCTGCCAGCCCCAGCTCATTGTAGCCTCTGTCCAGGGCACTGTGGAAGGGATCCAGACATTTATTAGAGGAGGATTGGAAAACTCTGTGATGCCCTTAAGATGCCACGACTCCATGATTTTTAAAATAGTCTCTTAATTTGTCCCACATCCCCTTCTCACCCCTAAAGAGGAGAGTGTCCAGAGTTCTTCCTTTTCTTCTCCCCGCCCCCTGTATGAACAGAAGACCCAGAACCCATCATATCCTTGACATCTCTCCCAACTGGCTTCCAAATCAGCACCACCCCCCCCCCACATAGTTTACTTTAATACATTAAAGGACTCGATGTGTTTGAAGCCAGACATCTCAGCCTGCACCCAAGTTGCTGTTTCTTTGCTTCCTAAAGGAGCTCAGAATTCCAACACTGGCTCTTTCTGTGTCCTGAAACACTCTTCCTGTTAGTTTGTGCTCTCTTTAAGGTGATAACAGTCTTACTTCCTCTCCAACTGACCCAGCCTGAGACAGTGCCCTCCAGGGTATGTCCTTTGGTCAGCTGTCATGAAGAATGTGCTCCTCTGCGTGTCCCTAAGGATATGACATGTGTCCCCCTCTATGTATAAAGGGCTTCCCTGGTGGCTGGTGAAGAATCCACCTGCCATGCAGGAGACCCGGGTTCAATCCCTGGGTCAGAAAGGTCCCCTGGAGAAGGGAATGGCTACCCACTCCAGTATAAAAACCTTTGAGGATAGTGATTTTAAAAGAGTTTGAATCAACAGACACTAGTTATGATTTCCTACTCAGCTGCAGCAAATGATTGAATGCATCTGGGTCCCAGTTTCCTGATTTCTGAAGGAGGGCTCAGAAATTCCCAGGCAGATGGGTATAAAGGGCTGGCACTCCTAAGTAACCAGCACATCCGGGTTCCTAGCACGTGACCCTAGCCCACTTGGTCCCACCCCCCAGGAGACACTCATGCCTGGTCCCTGATGCCAACTGTGTCATCCAGACACTCCACCAGCTTCACACTCCACCAACTCTCAGCTTCCTTAAGGGGGGCTCACGGAAGAAGTGAGTTTCCATGAATATAATGTTGCTCACAGTTTCAGATAAGGCAGAAGGAGGAAATAGTAATCGAGATAGACAGAGAAAGGAATTCACTGTAAGGTGACGAGCATAGGGAAGGGTAGACCAAAGAGGCTTTGGGTACCAAAGCATGTGGACGAAGATGCCTATTAATTGTAGACACAGAAATTTTGCTTTGGAACTTGTCAGTACCAGAGGGACCTCTATCCCCACTGGTTGGAAGCTGTCTTTCCTTGGCACATTGATAGGGGAAGAAAAAAAAAAATCACAGGAGAGAAAGCTGTGGTGGTTAGCTTCAGGAATAGAAAAAGAATGATGATGGTGTCAGAACAAGGAACGCAGATCCATCCTGAAGACGTTTGAGTCTGAGTTCCCATCACATTGTGAGCTGATGTGCAGCGTTTTACTCTTTGGAATTCCAGCCTCTTTGTAGAACGTTGAACTAGCCAGTGCTTGGTTGTTCCATAGAGCTAATTAATCCCAAACTTTTGGCACCTTATATATGTGTATGTGTATATTTACTTTGCAAGTGTTAAATCATTCAGGAAGAGAAGAAGCTTATCTTGTCTTTGCAGATAAATGTAAAGCCACGACATGGGAAACTCAACGCTGCTTTGCCTTCTTTGCTTTGCCATATGGATGGGGTGAAGGGAGCTGTTTCACTTCCCAGACTGAATCCATCTGTGCACAAGCCCGGGGCCTCCTTGTGAGGTGGGACCTGGCATGACTGACTTGAAGAGCAGTGCTTTGGTTCACAGGATGACTGCCTATGTGTGGCTATTCCTGTGACTGTCCATCCCACACCTCCCAGTTACAGCATCCTGCTCCCTGACTCGAAAGCGACTGCATTCAAGGGTCAGCCCCCAAACACGAAAATGCTCCAACAAATGCATTGCTTCACTCACACTGACAGTCCGCTGAATCCATTCCCAGAAAGTTCCATTCATTGAACATTTAACATCAAAGCTTTTTAAAGAAAATTCAAAGAAAAATATGAAGAAGACCCTTGTGTTCTAAGAAAGGAAACCTTCATTTTTTTTGCCAGGACAAAAGTGTGTAAAAGGAACAAATTATATTTTAAGGGAAATTAGAATTTCAAAACAATGCCATCCAAAAAGTTTTTTAAAAATTTACATCATTTTTAGGCAGGATTTCTTTTATCAGGAGTGGTAACCAGGTCTTGGTAAACAGTGTCCTCAGAGGAAAGAAATAAAGAAAAGTTTTATTTGTGAGTTTGAAATAAACATCTAGGTTTCCAGACATAGTGATATGAAGTGTATACAATTCTTTGATCAAACAGATGCATAGCTCTCTAATAATGACTTTTTAAAGAGATCATAAGCTTTTTCATTTTGATAGCAAAAAGAATGGAATTTGTACTATATAATGAATTACTTTCAAGATGTTAATTTTCTGACTTCTGAAAATAAAGTTGGGTTTTTGAAAAGTGACAAATGAATAGGTTATAATAAAACCTTTATCACATATCTGAGAATTTTTGTGGCTATTTATATGTGCCTCACTTAGAAGAAATAAGGAATCCATAAAAGTTTCAGTTATTAGTAGTGATCTCAGTATACAATTACATTTAAAAATGGCTATTGTTATCTGATTATGTAGAATATTTGTCAGAAATGCTTAACTGAATGTTAGTGAGTTGTTTATCTTGTACTAATATTAGCTTTCTTTCCCCAGATGCAAAGAGTTTAGCTGAAATGCTCATGAGGTAAGAAAAAGACCTAGTATCCTAAATATCATGTTTAAAAGAGCAATTTCCAACTTGCTTTGATGATTTCTTTTTGTTTAATGACAGTCTCAATAATCCATTTTCTATCTGACATATAGTTTTCATTCTAGGAAACTAAATGTCCATGTAATGCCTAGTTGGAGTAGATACCAAGTAATGTGCTGTTATGCACACTGTAGGTAGTCATCTTATTGGCTGGGCTCAACCAACAGAATATTTCCCACTACCTGAGAATAAGGAGACACATTATAAGTATCAATAAGAAGCTTTGGTTTTGCTTCCACCAAATATGCCACCTTGAGGTCAAGCCTTCTTCCTAATGTTAGCCAGGTGAGAAGGAATCCACAAAAGGAAATGGGTTCAAATTGATCAATAAAAACACTCTTTGCCCTCACCTCCCGTGGCTTCTTCAGCACCCCCTCCACCAGAGCGCCCAGCAACTTCTGCTGCAAATGTCTGTTTAGTCTGGTCTCAGAGGTCACAGCCTGTCTCATCACTGAGTTAGGAGAAACCAGCACTATAATTGTTCCACTCATAGCTGTTGAATGATGAACAACTAGGTGTAACTGAATAAGAGCATGTTCATAACTGTACAAGCCACTCCAATATTTTCACTGTCTATAGTAAAAATGTAAACCAAAAGTAACAGGAGGATAATCAGTGTCTAGGATCCAGGTAAGAAGAATGTTAGGGGAATTCTCTTGACAGTCTGGTGGTTAGGACTCAGCATTTTCACTGTCTGGGGCCTGGGTTTGATCCCTGATGAAGAAACTAAGATCCTGCAAGGTACAACCAAAATGAAAAAGGAAAAGAAAAACATCAGGGCCCAGATGGTGACTTTGATATTGCCGTTCTAGGATGACTAATGTAGAAGATGAAAACAATGGCATATAAGGTCTCTTCCCAGCCCCTACCCCACCACAGTTGGCTTTAACTTCCTCCCTGATCTTTGCATATCAAAGTAGTACTTTCTTATCATTCACAAAGAGACCCATCAGTGTCTCTGAAGACATAAGACAGAGGTTGAATACCAATGGCCCATGGATTACGTTTCTCACAGACACCTTTGTTTGTCCAAGCTGTGTTTTAAAACAATATGAATTGTTAGTAACAGATAATGAAGGACTCAAGGATGCCTCTGAAATCGTTGGTGTGAGCAGTTAGATAAACATTGGCGCCACGTGCCGAGATTAGGATGGTGGATTTGGTGTATGGACCTTTTAATGTAGGGCAAAGGAAGGGGATGTTGATTAGGATGAAAGGACTTGCGTGGATCATGTTGGACTGAGGATGCTTTTTAAGCTTCCAATGAAGCTGGTAGCACCAATCTGGAGCTCAGAGTAGAGCTCAGAGATTCAAATGGCCTGTAAAATATCTCCTTCATCTGTCTAATCCCATCACACTAGATCAAACTTGCATGAGAAGATTATGAAAAGCTCTATGAAGCATCTTGGGCCCAGGTTTTTGTGCAAGCCTGTCCTTGTTGGCTAGTGGTCACAGGGAAGGCTGCCAGACACATGTGCACTTCTGTTGAACAGATCTGACAAAACATCTGGAAAACAAGCCAGAGTCATTTGATTTATAATAATTATCTAATAAAGTAAGTTATAATGCAGTCTTACAAATACAAAATTGTTGATGACATTTAAAAATCAAGGCATTTCAAAAAAAAAAAAAAAATCAAGGCATTTCACACAAAACTGTGGCTTTCTGGCTTCTCTTGGAAGTGCTCTGACCACACTAGACACAGCCTCAATGACCATGGCTGTCTGGACCTGCCTTTGATGCCCCCGTTAGACTGGGTGTGATCTGCTCAGCCCAGGGGCCCCGTCCCTGTCTCCAGCCCAGTCCACCTCACTGATCTCTAGTGCCCTAGCCTCATGTTTGCAGCTATGTGTCCTCCCAGATAGCTTCTGGCCACTTCCTTCATCATCTCCTAGACCATCGACCATGCCCAAAGCCCATGTCCCTGGGGCGGGGATGGGGGCGTGGTTTCTGAGTTTCCTGACAAGTGCAGCATTTATTCCATTAGTGTGAGGTGGTGTTAGCTTCTCTGCTGTCTTTTCTCCCTCATGAATTCCAGGTAAGACGTCAAAAAGCATCTTCTTCCTTCTTTGTTAATAGGGGCAATTACTGTGGGAGAAAGACCACCTATTGATAAGAACAGGAATCAGTAATGATATTTGCAGGTGACAGTTGCCAACATGAAATTAGGAACATTAAAACTAGTAATTACTCCCACTTAAGATATTTAAGGTAGTTTTCTCCCAAAGGATGAAAGTGATTGAAAAGGAGGAGAATTTCCAAGCTCCTCACATAGGTGGATTTTTATGGGATTAATTTAGAAGTAAAAGCAATGAGGGAGGGGATATATATATATATATATGTATATATATATATATATATAATTATGACTGGTTTGTGTTGTCGTGCAGCAGAAGCCAATACAGCATTGTAAAGCAATAATAAATGATTGAACCAGAGGACCAGAATATATATCTTTCATCGTGGCTCATCTCGGGGGGAAAAAGAAACGAAAAAACAATCAATCATTCTAGGCCAAGTGCCTGTACCCAGAACCTTATTTATCTTTTACATAGATGTATCACAGCCTATCTGATTTTTCTTGGACCATAGCTATTGAAACACATGTTTATGAATTAAATGAAAATAATAAATTGGTTGATTCAAAAAAAGCAATGCTTTTATTCTTGAAGGGTCAATTTAACCTAAGGTTGGCAGGTTAACAGGTCAAGCAACAAAAGACCTTGTCCCCTGCCTGGTCAAGTTAGGGCCAACCACGTTCCAAATGTGGCCCTGGAAGTCTAGGTATGTCAGATCCATTGGCACAGAGAAGCCTGCAGAATCGCTGTCCCCTGTCTTCACCACTTCTTTCTCTCAGAAGGTGAAGACTGAGCAGCCTGGGACATAGAATCACAGACTTAGGTTCAAGATGCTGCCACTGGCTAATTTTGTGATCTGCAGGACATCCTTTTCTCTCTCTCTGCCCTGCTTCTCTCATCTAAAAACAACTGTTGGAAATAGTTCCTAGCTGTATCATCCTGTGATCTAGGTGAATGCAACATTTACTGTCCATTCACACTCCTTAAGGAAGGAGCTACATATCTGAGTGACGTCAGCTGTCCCAGAGCCAGACAGGCAGGTGCAACTGCTCGACAAACACAGACTACCTGGACCCCATTCTGGGGGATCCCCTCCCCCCACATGCTGCCACCTGCTGTTGCTGGTTCTCATGCCTCTGGACCTTCATCCATGTCACCCGAGCAAGTCACCTGGTAGAAGAGAGAGAAGGGAGATGTCACCCACCATGCACAGATAGAAAGGGTTTTCCTTTTCTAGGATTAGGCAAGAAAAATGTTTTTCAAGCATACCAGCCTTCTCAAAGGTGAGACTGGGTTACCCTAAGGAACTAAGTAACACGTAGTTAGTGTCCAGGGACCAGTATTAATAAGAAAGCTAGTTGTGAGCAGTGAAGGGTTCAGATTGAGAATTCAAGTTAGTTTAGTTTTTTCATGTTTATATGTTTATTTGTTGTCATTCAGTCACTAAGTCGTGTCTGACTCTTGCAACCCCATACACTGCAGCACGCTAGGCTCCCCTGTCCTTCCCTCTCTCCTGAAGTTTGCTCAAACTCATGTCCGTTGAGTTGGTGATGCTATATAACCATCTCATGTTCTGCTGTTCCCTTCTCCTCCTGCCCTCAATCGTTCCCAGCATCAGGGTCTTTTCCAATGAGTTGGCTCTTCACATCAGGTTGCCAAAGTATTGGAGCTTCAGCTTCAGTAACAGTGAAATGTTCACCCAGCTATTACAATGAGAATCCTGATATCTTTACAGTTACTTTATACTTATGGAAGGCTCCATATCAAATTTTTGGGAGGAAGGGAGATGCTATGCAAACATTGTCATTAGTTTTTTTTTCCCCCAAAGCTTAAGGAAATATTGACTTTATGAAGTTGTAGCAATTGCACATAATTTATTGGCTGAGCCCAGAAATACCATCCACCAGGAACCAGCTTCAGCCCTCTGTCACTTTAATCAGACAGCCAGATGGCAAATGGATGGCAGATGATTATATTTCAATAATAGCTAGCTAATATATTTAGCATGATCCCATATCATATAAAAGAGGCAATTTTGCTTCCTCCGTAAAAACATTCAGATCTTTTTTCAGATTACAAATGAAGTTTCTTTAATTAGATTTTTTTTAAAAAAAGGTTTGCTGCTATTCTAATGACCAATTGTTATAGCTTAGGGAAATCAACCTTCATGTAACAATAGATCATAGAATATGGCAGCACAGACTAATATAAAGAAGCAACCTGCCTGAGATCTAATAACCTTTTTAGATTGAGGAGGATGTTATTGACTCTAAAGTGCAATCTTCTGGAGGTGTGACTCAGCTCCCATTGTGCCCAAGCATTATTCATTCAACAACCTTCAACAAATATTAATTGAGCACCTACTTCAGTCACATACTGTCCCAAGTTTCAGGGCGATACAGGGGACAGAAGAAATGAAAATACCCTTTAGGAAGCTTATAGTCCATTGGCAGGGACACCTTATAAATAACTCATTCAAACACCTGCTAGGAAGTTGTAAGTGCTGAGGAGACAAAATTAAGTGGAGAATGGGGAGTTTCCACAGCAGGGTCAGCTGGCTCCTCTGAAAAGATGGACAGAGGGGGCCACTCCATGGCTTTGGGTCAGGGGAGTGTGTCCCAGCAAAGGAAACAGCAAGCACAAAGGGAGGAGGGACAATTAGACTTTGAATCTTAAGGTTTTGGGGGTCATTTTCCCACCTGCCTGCCGCAGGGCTTGGCAGCTTGGTCCTGCGGTGAAGGGGCATTCACCTCCAGCTTTGATGGTCCATGTTCACCAGGTTCAGTCATATTCTAAGTCCTTGTGCCAATTGAAGTGGAGCACAGCGGTGATGTCACTGGCTTCCTGTGTCAAGCAGACCCCTCATTGTTAAGTATAGTGTGCGGATCCCTAGCTGTTCATTGAGCAGCCGCTGACTGCCTCATCACTATTCATGAGGAGCAGAAGGAACTAGCTCACACTTCTATTTTTGGTGCAAGGACAAGCTCCGGTCCCTCATGAAGTTTCGAAACAGATCTCAGATATTCACAGAGGAGGAGTCCCCCATATGTTTTTGTGGAAATAGAGCTTATCTGACGTAACCACAGCCCTCCCGAGTCACCAACGCTCTTCATTTTATACAAGGATCTGAATCTTTGCTTTAAATGCACACAAAAATAAAGTGAGAACTTGGGTAAGTAAATAATTTAAAACCATTTATAGACCATGCGAAAAATTCAGGCCAAAACGTTTGAATTTGGGCTCTGCGTAATTAGCATGGTCTAGCTACATAACCCAGTTACTCATCTGAAGAGATAGAAAATCTGGTACAAGATCAAGTCCTAGGAGGGCTGCTGTGCCTTTCAAAGCTGTTTTGTTTACACCCAAAGGGAGAAAGAGCCACTGTAAAATATTCAGAATATTAACATGGACCTCTGAATGCAAACATGTAAAGGGCTTCTTGAGTGAACTTGACCTTCAGATTATTAACATTCATCAACCACATGGTTCAAGAGTGGATGAGTCCTCATGGTCAAGGAAGAATCTGGGACTCCTGGTGAATGCTTGGTTGAAGCTAAAAGCATTTGAGATTTCAATACAGGTGCACCTTTATTGTCCCCTATTAACATGTAATTAACAGAGGGTAAACCATCAAGAGTGTGCCAAGCACCACAAACCTCTCTCAAAACAGAATTTGGCAGTAAATGAGCTAGATTTAAAGACACCATGGATTATCACATTGATTTAATTATCTGAATGGTTGCTGCTTTCTGGAGGGTACTTCAGAATATATTTTTAAATCTACTTGATTCTTATAATTCTATAAAGATTGAACAACCATTTTTCGATTGTGGATCGCTAATTAGAGCTTTTATCAACTTTCTTGTATTTTTGTCCAACATGCAGATTATTTTCTTTTTTTCTTTTTTTTTTTTTTACTGTGAGCTGTAACTGAACTTGATTATACCATGCAGCTTTACTACCTATTTTCATTTACTTTTAGAAGACAGCTCACTCTAAGAGCAATTTTCTGGTACACAAATTTTGAGATAAATTCTTATAGTAATTGCTTTTTTCTCTCTCTTCTAAAATGTAATTGGATTCAGAAAACTAAACTATTGTCAGGAAAGCTAACAAGGTTTATGATTTGTTACTAGAACAAAAAAAAAAAAGTGACTCCAGGTAGAAAACAAATTTACCAGTAAAACCCCATTCGGGGACTAACCAGTACACATGTTTTCTCCCTTGCCATCTTTAGAATATCTCATGTCTAACCAATGAAAATGTTGTTGATTTAAGAATGTTTCTGTATGTATATTTTGTTTGGTTTTTACACAAGAAATGGGAAATTCCAAAGTAAGTTTCTCCTGTTAGTTGTAGAACCAATCTCTATTGACAGTTGATATTTTCTGAACCTCACAACTGACTGCTGAAACTTAATATTAATAAATATCATTTGCATGAAGGAGAAAAAACTATCATGTGCTCCTTTCCCTCCCCTCCCCACCGGCATTCACATAATTAGATTATAAGTCTAGTTGGTTTGCCTAATGTAACACTGAACAAATTCATTAATGTATCCCCCTTATTTTATTCCCAGTAAGAATACCCGGACTTCAGACACCTTGAGCAAGCAACAGCAAACCCTGAGGATGCATATTGACATACCCAGGGCTCAGCTCTTGATTGAAGAGAGAGACACAATGGAGACCATCGGTAAGGTGTCCTGTTTGCCGCTTTACACAGTGTGGCTGCTACAGCCATGCCCTCTCTGCCCAAACCCTGAGCCACGGAAAATACTAGATATGGGAACATCTTGAATGTTACATGAGCAAACAAGTTAGAAGGTAGACAATTGTTATTGAGAATAATAAGTACCAGCAAACATGGGGGACATGAACTTAGAAAAACCACAGAGTTCACCAGAGAGAACCCCAACTCTGACCCAAGTTGGATCTTTCCTTGAGAGGCTGTCAGTGCCACTCCGAAGAACCGATATCTGTAATCAAGCAAGCCACAACAGGCTGCACGCTAAGACCCCATCTTGGAAACCCACTTTCTGAGCTCCTCCTCAGCTCCACTAAGGACTTTATTAAAGAAAACGTTTAAATTCTACAGATGTCTTCACACAGGGCATCTTTCTCCACCCCTTGGCACCCCATAGATATCCTGTGATGGTTTCTTTCTCATGGCTTTGGAGAAGTCCCAGTTCCTCCGTTCCATGATCACAAAACAGACACCTACAGAACTTCAGCCGCCTGTCTGCCCTGAACCCAGGTGTCTCGACTCCTTCTGGCCTTTTTCTACTCTAAGTCTGCTGTCCACACAGCCTACTTAGATGGTTCTATTTATTCCAGAATCAGACACCTCATATTTCCATTGCTGCAATGATCAGAAGAATAGCTAACACTTATGAAGAGCTCATTGGGCTTTCCTGGTGGCTCAGTGGTAAAGAATCCCCAGGTTCAATCCCTGAGCTGGGAAGATCCCCTAGAAAAGGAAATGGCAACCCACTCCAGTATTCTTGCCTGGAAAATTCCATGACCAGAGGAGCCTGGCAGGCTACAGTCCATGGGGTCACAAAAGAGTTGGACATGACTAAGCATACAGAGGGAACAGGGAAATATGGACAAACAAGTCGAGCCCCTGATCTTGCCCTTAGAGTCTCCCTAAACACATGAGGCTCCCTTCTGAAGTTTACTAGTTAGATCCTTCTGTCACTTAGACGTGTCTGACTCTTTGCAACCCTATGGACTGTAGCCCACCAGGCTCCTCTGTCCATGGAATTCTGGAGGCAAGAATGCTGGAGTGGGTTGCCTTGGTCCTTAGAGCATCCCAATTATACTGGGCTGTTTAAATATGGCTATTAAATCTTTGGACTTCCCAGGTGGCGCTAGTGGTAAAGAATCCGCATGCCAGTGCAGGCGACACAGATGTGGGTTCGATCCCTGACTTGGGAAGATCCCCTGGAGAAGGAAGTGGCAACCCAATCCAGTATTCTTGTCTGGGAAATCCCATGGACAGAGGAGCCTGGTGGGTCCCAAAGAGTTGAACATGACTTAGTCACTAAACGACAATAAGAACAATTAAGAGCTCTTTAAACATTATATCCTTTATGTGCACTTTATGTGCATTATTTAACTCACTCCTCCCAATGCACGTAGAAAACTCCTTAGGAACAGGGACGTCGAGAAGTTCTGTAGCTTGAAGGTCACATAGACAGGAGTGGAACCAGAGCAGAGCCCCCTCCTGGCCCGCTGCTTCACCTTCAATGGGTGTCACCTGCTTCCATATCAATAAGGCTACCCCCTAGAACCACTCGCCTTAAAAGTATGGCTGGACTCCCCCCACGTGTATCCATGGAAACAGACTCTGAGGCAGGTTTCCTAGGCTGCCCCTTTTCAAACTTTACTCTGTGTTTGTTCTGGAAGATGTTTGTTGGCGCTCCATCCCAGGACAACCCTTCTCTGTGGTTTGACTAAAGCAACCCACCTCCTGGCATGGACCCTTGATCCCTCCTGCCAGGAAGACAGTTTTCACAGGCCAGAACCCTCCATGGCCCCTTGTCCCCATCCTGCCCCGTATTGTCTCTAATAGAGGAGCAGAAACATCTGACCTTGTGGCTCCTAAATTCTGAGGCCTGGGCTGCCATTGCTGGATTCAAGGTTGTTTCAGGCTTAACAGCACTTACACAGCTCGGTCAAGTCCAAGGTGGCCCTCGATCAAATACTGCCGTGTTGTCTGGGAACCCATCCCGAAGTACATGAGATTTCATCAGCTGGCTCAGATCAGGCAAGGCTCTGGGTGTGGTTTCTCCTGACCTTTCCTATAGTATATACGGATCTCTTTTATCAAACCTCAGAGCTTTAAAACTAAGATTTCCTTAAAACAGATAGTTAACAAGGGCCTACTATATAGCACAGGCAACTCTGCTAATAACTCTGTAATTACCCTCACAGGAAAAGAATCTGAAAAGGAGTGGATATATGTATACAAGTGAATCACTTTGTTGTACACCTGAAGCTAGCTATTATAAATCAACTATACTCCAAGATAAAATTAAAATTAAGGAAAAAACCCTAAGATTTCCTTTCAAACATCAGTTCAGAAATCAAATTGTAACTCCTTTGACTTTATATTACAATTTTGACATTTGCTAACTGTTCCTCACTAGACTTAATGATTCTACCCACGGCTGTTAAAATACATCACTGGGCGGATCCTGGGAGTGGTGTGTCACCTCCCAGTAGCTGGTCACTGCCGACCCAACAGCAGAGAAAGGTCTGCCTGTCGCTTCTGTACATAGTAACGACCCTTCGCCCAAGATGCACCGTAACTGTAGCAGGATCATCCATCACCAAGAGTCGTTTACCTCCCAGGGGCACCTGACAGGTGGTCAATGGCATTTTAAAGTTATTGGGGAAGTAGAGATGTGATGCTTTCAAACGCTCTGGGCTCTGCCTACAAGAATCCGATATGGAAGTGCCATTAATTTCTAGCCAGAATGGATGGCCAACCTCAAAAACAGACAGGCACTTGAAATGCCCCATTAAAACTGCACACCCAGCCCCGAAGGTCCTCTGTATGTTCTTACCAGGTCTGCATGCTAGAAGCCACAGCACAGTGCTAGGGATCAAAACAAAGGTAGGTGTGGGGCCTCTGATACCGGTCTAGTCGTAAGAACCTGTCTCCGGGGAAAGGCAGCCCTGTTAGAGGATGGAGGGGTGGCTGCTGGGTGGGACCCCCCCCTGGATGGGACCCCCCCAAGCTGAGTCCTGGCTCCCACATGCTACACGCTCCCAACCTGGCTACACCACACGCTGGGTGCCACCAACCTCCTGGCAGTCCTTCCTCTGTTTTTTTCTGCCAAGAAATCTTATTCTGACTTCAAGAGGTTTTCCTCTCCTGCCAGAGCCTGAGTAATTTGATTTTGTAAGGTTCGTTCTGTTCAGAGCCTTTTTTGGACACAGACGTCTAGCTGTGTTGTTTATAACTTTCCCATTACCCTTCCATGTCAAGGCTGCTGCGACGTGGTCCTGGCTGACTGGTAAATGCATATGAACATAACCCCAGCCCGCAGTACCTGAAAATGTATGAAAAATCCAAATACCCTAGTCAAAGTATCCCTTGAAGTCAAAAAACTCTTAGGAAAATAAGAAAATTATTACCACAACAAAGTAATGAAAATCTGAGACAGACCACCAATGACATACATCCCGAACACCTGCCCCTCCTCCCAAAGCATAAAATGCTCTGAATCCATCTGTGTCCGGGCTTCCCTAACCTTCAAATGTCTGAACCAGTAGGATCTGGGAAATCTGACAAGTGAGTCATTTTGAGAAGTCAGTTACAGAATGCAGAAGAGTCCCTGGATCTCGGGAGAAGTGGGAAGGCAAGGCATATACCCCAGAACAGTTAAAATCAAGGAACCAGGACGCCCAGAAGACTGGCCCTTCTCTTCCCCTCCCCCCACACATACTGAACATTCACCATCACCCCAGGACAGACCACGGCAGAGGAGTTTTTCTTGTACCACAAACAGAGCTTATTTACAGTGGCAGCCCCATTCTCTGTGATACTGACAAGGCTGGTGGTGTCTCAGGCGAGCTTTTGACAAACACATAAACCCCAAACTCTGTTAAATGGACAGCCACCCAATAGGCCTCCCCAGATCAATGTGTGCTTAATGAGAAGAAACCAGGAGAGAGAGGAAATGTTTCTCCATGGTCATTCTCTTTAAGACATGCTCCTTAAAGAAGGAAAACCTATTTTTTGCATCTTAGAGTCATTCTAATTCAGTGCTTGAATATTTTTTTGTTTTTGCTGGTTGAGATGAGGTTTTTATTGCTGTTGCTATTAACAATAAAGTGGAATCTGGGGGTGGGGGTGGGAAATGGTACAGATGAACCTATTTCCAGGCCAGGAATAGAGAGGCAGGCATAAAAACAAACACGTAGGCAGAGAGTGGGGAAGGGGAGGGTGGGACAGGCTGGGAGAACAGGATTGATATACACACACTGCCAAGGGTGAAATAGACAGCTAGTGGGAACCTGCCATGTAGCACGGGGAGCTCAACTCTGCTCTGCGATGACCTAGAGGGGTGGGATGGGGCGATGGGACGGAGGTCCAAGAGGGAAGAGATATATGCATACATATGGCTTCACTTCACTGTACACGTCACGGTACAGCAGAAACTAACATAGCATTGTAAAGAATTTATACTTCAATAAAAATTTTAAAATTAAAAAAATAATAATAATGCAAGTGCTAAGGAGAGAGGTGGCCAGGAAGTCCCTGGCTGGGGATGACCGTGTCTGGGTTCCTGTATCTCCCTCCGCTGTTCTGCAGACGATCGCTCCACAGTCCTGTTGACGGATGCTGACTTCGGAGAGGCCGCGAAGCAGAAGTCCCTGACGGTGACGCACACGGTCCATTACCAGTCCGTGTCGCAGGCCACGGGGCCCTTGGTGGATGTTTCAGACGCTCGGCCAGGAACGAGTGAGTGGCTCAAACATCATTTAAACCATGTAGATGTGGTCAGTGCTGAAAAGGCATCCGTGGCCCATCCCTATGCAGTAAAGCGTGGGACTTCTTAACTCTCTGCCTAAGAAACAGATAGGTGTAATGACGTCTTTGGGAGGCTGAGTTTGTATTGTTTGATCTTAGCTGTCATTAAAATTGTGTCACCTGAGGGACTTCCCTTGTGGTCCAGGTTAAGACTTTGCATTCCAGTGCTGGGGTGCAGATTTGATTCCTGGTTCGGAGAGCTAAGATCCCACATTCCTTGTGGCCAAAAATCCAAAATATAAAACAGAAGCAATATTGTAACAGACTAAACAAAAACTTTAAAAATGCTCCAAATCAAATAAATCTTTTAAAAAGTTATATCAACTAAAGCCAGTAACTCTTGGTTTACTATGAAAGTGTTAGAAATTTCAGGTCAACTTATTAATATTCTTTTAAATTTAGACAACACAGGAAAGAAGAAATTGGCTAACCTTAGTGAGCATCGCTTCTGTGCCAGGGTTGGGGTAAAAAGATTGATGTCATATTTTTATCTTTACAACAACTCTGCAAGGTAGCTATTTACACAGCAGCTCTCAGAGCCCCCGTTTTATGAGTGAGGAAACAGCCCCAAATTGTACACGTACTCTGTAGTGAAACCCAGATTGAGCTGTGGGTCTGTCTGTCCTCCAAACTTATGCTTTCCTCCTGAACCACTGTTTGAAAAAAACATAATTCTGTTTAATATGGGGATTGTGTTTGGTTTAATTATTAATATCTGACTGCATGTTATATGGAAATTAATTACTGCAATGAAATTAAATCCCCTAATATGTATCTAAAGCTTATTAATTAGATATTCTGGTTCCTTCATAATTGAAATTGTTTGGATGCCCTGATTACTATCTTTTCAGAAGCTTTGATGTCTAGCTTTTAAATCATTAATCACTCTCTTTGCAGAAATTTACATTCTCCAAGTAGAGTGCTATAATTAGAAAAATAAATATTACATTGTTAAAAGCTATTTTTTATAATGTCTGACTTGTAAAGCATTTGTGAAATGCACTGAGCTTCATGAAGCAAACTGGTTGATTCCTAAATAACATCACACTATGCAGGAAAACAGTGCTAGCAGTTACTGAAATTCACTTGAAAAATATGTTTTCAAGAGCATTCTAAAGGAGTCTTTTATTCCTCCTCTCTATGTCATCTCACATCCTTCCTTCTCTGGTGACATGAGTACTTTCTTAAGACATGAATGAGGATCAGCTTTCTGAAGGAACATGTAGGACTAAGAGACTTGCTTTTAGAAATTACTCCTGGGTCCTTGACATTCTCCCCAGCTATGAACTTTTCCATCACAATCCTCCCAAGCCTGCATCTGGTGACTTCAGGACCCTGCACTACATGGATGGCTTTCTGAGCTACTTCAGTTCGGTTCATTTGCTCAGTCGTGTACAAATCTTTGTGACCCCATGGACTGTGTAGCACGCCAGGCCTCCCTGTCCATCACCAACTCCCAGAGTTTACTCAAACTCATGTCCATTGAGTCGGTGATGCCATCCAACCATCTCATCCTCTGTCTCCTTCTTCTCCCACCTTCAATCTTTCCCAGCAGCAGGGTCTTTTCCAATTAGTCTGTTCTTCACACCAGGTGGCCAAAGTATTGGACTTTCAGCTTCAACATCAGTCCTTCCAATGAATATTCAGGACTGATTTCCTTTAGGATGGACTGGTTGGATCTCCTTGCTGTCCAAGGGACTCTCAAGAGCCTTCTCCAACACCACAGTGCCAAAGCATCAATTCTTCGGCACTCAGCTTTCTTTATAATCCAATTCTCACATCCCTATGTGACGACTGGAAAAACCAAAGCTTTGACTAGATGGACCTTTGTTGGCAAAGTAATGTCTCTGCTTTTTAATATGCTGTCTAGGTTGATCATAACTTTTCTTCCAAGGAGCAAGCTTCTTTTAATTTCATGGCTGCAGTCACCATCTGCAGTGATTTTAGAAGCCCAAAGAAATAAAGTCTCCCACTATTTCCATTGTTTCCTCATCTATTTGCCATGAATTGATGGGACCGGATACCATGATCTTAGTTTTCTGAACATTGAGTTTTAAGCCAACTTTTTCACTCTCCTCTTTCACTTTCAACAAGAGGCTCTTTAGTTCTTCGCTTTCTGCCATAAGGGTGGTATCATCTGCATATCTGAGGTTATTGATATTTCTCCCGGCAATCTAGATTCCAGCTTGTGCTTCATCCAGCCCAGCATGTCTCATGATGTACTCTGCATATAAGTTAAATAAGCAGGGTGACAATATACAGCCTTGATGGGCTCCTTTCCCAATTTAGAACTAGTCTGTTGTTCCATGTCCAGTTCTAACTGTTGCTTCTTGGCCTGCATACAGATTTCTCAAGAGGCAGGTCAGGTGGTTTGATATTCCCATCTGTTGAAGAATTTTCCAGAGTTTGCTGTGATCCACACAGTCAAAGGCTTTGGCATAGTCAATAAAGCAGAAATAGATGTTTTTCTGGAACTCTCTTGCTTTTTTGACGATCCATCGAATGTTGGCAATTTGATCTCTGGTTCCTCTGCCTTTTCTAGGGCTTTTCAACTTAGGGCTATTCAACCCCAGAAAGATTATAGACCCCGGGGGACTTCCATCAGTGGATCCCTGACCTCAGCAAGCCTTTGTTAATCGAGACCTGAGGAGGAGGGTAGGAAAGAGGGAGGGGACCCAGGACATTGCCCCAGGAAGTGGCTCCCAGTCTCCTGAGTGCATCAGAATTACCTGGGTGCCTGTTTAAAATACTCATTCCGGCCTCCACCCCCAGGGATACTGAGCTGCTTTGTCTAGGGTGGGGCCAGGGACTCTACATTATAACCACCACCCTGGGTGATGGTCCTGACGCTGGTTGTCTGATCCGATTCTTGAGAAACACTTCCCCAGGTGTTGGGCGTGATCCTGGAGCGCAGAGGAGGTGTCTACCGTGGCTCTGCGGTGCAGGAGCCTCAGGCCTGCCAGGCTCATGGCACAGCATCCTCCCTGCTCACCAGGTGAAAAGAACCAGCATTTCCAGCTCCCTGTCCATGCTCAACTGGCAGAGATGCACAAGGGCTAGTCATCAAAGGTTAAGACTGGAGAGGAGGGCAGTGCAACTAAAGCACAGGGAGCCTGCTGGCTGCTTAGTCAGCCCAAGAACGAGGGAAGGCTGGCCTGACAGCTGTCAGAATATCCACAGAGACCTGCATCGGAGTCACTAGCAGAAGCTCCAACAGGTGAGAGGGCAGTGGCAGGCAAGAGGCTGGTGGAAGGGGCATAGTGATGTCTCTCATGGCCTTATGGCTTGCATGGTGTAAGAACAGTGGGGGAGCATGAAGGATTCCTTCATTCAGACTCAGAAGAATTTATGAAGATGTTAGTTACTTCTCATGTGGCCCAGTGCTCAGGGATGGGGGTGCATCATAAGGTACAGAAAGACTTTCTCTTCCTCTGAGTGAAGGAAGTCAATGTGAAACGAGGAATGAAAGCATTTTTCATTTATCAGTAAGCCTTCCTCAGTGATCAATGCAAAGAAACAGAGGAAAACAATAAAATGGGAAAGACTAGAGATCTCTTCAAGAAAATTAGAGGTACCAAGGGAACATTTCATACAAAGATGGGCACAATAAAGGACAGAAATGGTATGGACCTAACAGAAGCAGAAGATATTAAGAAGAGGTGGCAAGAATACACAGAAGAACTGGACAAAAAAGATCTTCATGACCCAGATAACCACAATGGTAGAATCACTCACCTAGAGCCAGACATCCTGGAATGTGAAGTGTAGTGGGCCTTAGGAAGTATCACTATGAACAAACCTAGTGGAGGTAATGGAATTCTAATTGCACTATTTAAAATCCTAAAAGATGATGCTGTTAAAGTGCTGCACTCGGTATACCAGCAAATTTGGAAAACTCAGCAATGGCTACAGGACTGGAAAAGGTCAGTTTTCATTCCAATCCCAAAGAAAGGCAATGCCAAAGAATGTTCAAACTACCGCACAATTGCACTCATCTCGCATCCTAGTAAAATAATGCTCAAAATTCTCCAAGCCAGGCTTCAATAATATGTGAACCGTGAAATTCCAGATGTTCAAGCCGGATTTAGAAAAGGCAGAGGAACCAGAGATCAAATTGCTAACACCCATTGGATCATTGACAAAGCAAGAGAGTTTCAGAAAAATATCTATTTCTGCTTTTTTGACTGTGTGAAAGCCTTTGACTGTGTGGATCACAGCAAACTCTGGAAAATTCTTCAACAGATGGGAATACCAGACCACCCGACCTGCCTCCTGAGAAATCTGTATACAGGTCAAGAAACAACAGTTAGAACTGGACATGGAACAACAGACTGGTTCCAAATTGGGAAAGGAGTCCGTCAAGGCTGTATATTGTCACCCTGCTTATTTAACTTATATGCAGAGTATATCATGAGACATGCTGGGCTGGATGAAGCACAAGCTGGAATCAAGATTGCCAGGAGAAATATCAATAACCTCAGATATACAGATGACACCACCCTTATGGCAGAAAGCAAAGAAGAACTAAAGAGCCTCTTGTTGAAAGTGAAAGAGGAGAGTGAAAAAGTTGGCTTAAAACTCAACATTCAGAAAACTAAAATCATGGTATCTGGTCCCATTAATTCATGGGAAATAGATGGGGAAACAATGGAAATAGTGGAAGACTTTATTTCTTTGGGCTTCTAAAATCACTGCAGATGGTGACTGCAGCCATGAAATTAAAAGAAGCTTGCTCCTTGGAAGAAAAGTTATGATCAACCTAGACAGCATATTAAAAAGCAGAGACATTACTTTGCCAACAAAGGTCCATCTAGTCAAAGCTTTGGTTTTTCCAGTCGTCACATAGGGATGTGAGAATTGGATTATAAAGAAAGCTGAGTGCCGAAGAATTGATGCTTTGGCACTGTGGTGTTGGAGAAGGCTCTTGAGAGTCCCTTGGACAGCAAGGAGATCCAACCAGTCCATCCTAAAGGAAATCAGTCCTGAATATTCATTGGAAGGACTGATGTTGAAGCTGAAAGTCCAATACTTTGGCCACCTGGTGTGAAGAACAGACTAATTGGAAAAGACCCTGCTGCTGGGAAAGATTGAAGACAGGAGGAGAAAGGGAAGACAGAGGATGAAATGGTTGGATGGTATCACAGACTCAATGGACATGAGTTTGAGTAAACTCTGGGAGTTGGTGATGGACAGGGAGGCCTGGTGTGCTGCAGTCCATGGGGTCACAAAGAGTTGGACATGACTGAATGACTGAAATGAACTGAACTGAACAAGGAAAAGTTAGAACAGCATGATGCGATGATGAGTCAGCAGTGGAGTTGTGGGGACCAGGCAGGATTTGCAGTTAGAAGTGTTTCTATGTACACAGTTGCATCCTCCCTCCACCCCCAACCCCCAGGGCCAGGACACTTTTCAGATTTGTGACCGCATGGACTGTAGCCTACCAGGTTCCTCCATCCATGGGATTCTCCAGGCAAGAATACTGGAGTGGGTTGCCATTTCCTTCTCCAGGAGATCTTCCCAACCCAGGGATTGAACTCGGGTCTCCCGCATTGTAGGCAGACGCTTTACGGTCTGAGCCACCAGGGAAGTCTTCAGATACTTAAGGTAGCTCAGATGGTAAAGAATCTACCTGCAATGCGGGAGACCTGGGCTTGATCCCTGGGTTGGGAAGATCCCCTGAAGGAGGGCGTGGCATTCCACTCCAGTATTCTTGCCTGGAGAATTCCATGGACAGAGGAGCCTGGGAGGCTACAGTCCCTAAAGTCACAATGAGCTGGACACAACTGAGCAAGTAACACTTTCTTTTTTCACCAGAGGTATCATTACCTTGGGGAACCTGAATGCACTTTTTTACTTACAAGAGTGCAAGGGTACAAAGATATGTGATCACTATTAGATGTCACCTGGGTTTGTTTTGTCATGTTTACCTGGACACCATGCATCCATTGTCACTCATTCTTTCATGCAAAGAGTGTTCGCCAAGCAGCCAGGTACATGCAGGGCTGGACTGGTAGACAAAGAAGATATTTCCCCCAGCACCCCTCACCTCTGACTGCCCTAGTTACTACCAGTTGATGTCTTTCTGCATCCCTGGCATTCTCCAGCATCTGTTGCTCTTGTTGTTCCGTCGCTAACTTGTGTCCAATTGTTTGTGATCCCACGGACTGCAACACCATAGGCTCCCCTGTCCAACATCTAGTTCTGTGATTTTTCATGGCTATGTCCTGTGAAGTTCTCTAAAGTGAATTTCTAGCCTTCCTGGTCCACCTACCAAATCTCCCATCATCATCTTTGTTAAACAGGATGGTCTCCATCCCTGGTCAAGTGTTTGTCACTCAGGAATCATGGGTTCAGTCCCAGGTTGGTTGATTCCTCCCACATGCCTGAAGTTCACTAGCTGGTAAATCTCACTCACATCTCTCGACAGTGTTGATGGTGGGTGAGGTCATCACCCCAGTCCCAGAGAGGAAGGCAGTGGGCACTTGATGAGGTCACAGCCCTCAAGGAGTGATGCTGGGCCAGACTCAGAGGAGCTCACCCCAAAACCCCACTCTCAACCCCTCCACACTGCCTCTAAGCAGAGATGATGCTTCCAATTGGACCTCTAGGGATGAAAGTTGCTTCCCATATATATGAAATAAGAAGAGTTTACAACATGGATTGAATCTTTCCTGTTGTGATTTAAAAAAAAAAAAAAATGTGCCACACTCCATCACCCATGCTGGTATGCAACATACAGTGGAAAAGTACCTGACGGAGATGAAGAGTCTAGTGTGTGAATCATAAATATTTATTCATTAAATGATAGGAATATTCAGCCCCCTCCTCATTCCATCCTCTCTGTGAGACAACTGGTAAGTTCATCCTACAAAGCTGAGGCCTCAGCATCCGAAACAGACAAAAACCAGTGACAGGGAGTAAAAGCTGATTAATCCCACAATTGCAGTCCACATGGCATGTTTTATAACCCTATTATCTGCCAAATCCTCTCTTATCCCAAGTTCAAGATAATTAAAATAATTTGATTCAATGGGCAGAAGCTTAATAATTCAGGTTTAGACCTGATGTTGAAAGGCCAAGAGTTATTTATATCACTTACCCCCTATCACTGATTGCTTAGCAAGCATGGTGCCTCATCACTGGAATTTATTTATAATGCTGAGGTCCCAGATAAAATACTTTCCATGCAGAGGCAGTAAACCCCAACATTTATTTGGTTAATAGATTAACTAGGAAGATGTACGAAGATTACTGAGTGGAAGCCAAGTAAGGTTTTTATTATAGCTGCTATCTTAGAAACTATCCTACAGAAAAGTTCAGTTCAGGTCAGAAAACCTGATGATTAAAAAATGTGTCAACCCCTCTGTAGTATTCTACCTACAGAGATAATTTTGCCCATAGGATGCTTGCTTAGAGCAGGACAAACTGCAGTTCAAAAAGTAATATCATGACCTATATTCCCAACATTATCAGGCCACTGGTAAAGCTGTCTTCATCTAGGGAAAAAAAAAGTGATAATGAACAAAATTAACTGAAAAAGACTTCTGGCTTGAGTAGTGCAATGTGACCATGGAACTTTCCAGATAGAGTGATCTCACTGGGAAAAGTGGTCCTTGGGAGTGAAGGTCTCTCTCTGGCCCACCATTGATGGGTCAGCTTAGCAGAAGGAAGCTCACAGGTGTGGGGTTTGGGGAGTTTGAGGGAATTGTGTCCTGGAAGTGAGACTCTCAAACTGACCCCTTTTTGCATAAGCATCCACACCAGGAGTAAACCTGATCCATAGCTGCACCAACAAGCAGCTTAAAGAAGAATAAAAATAAGAACACTCAAAACTTATGTAAGGGACTGGGTAATTTTCTGGAAAAGATTCATTAGCATTTAAATAACAAGCTCCACTATTTAAGCTCCACTTATCACGTTGACAGTGCCTGGGAGACATGCAAACTCCTACCCAGGAGAAAGTTTTTCTGTCTCTTTGAGGACCTCTCTCCTAGCATTTAGGCAGAGAAACCCAATTATCATTCATACCTGTCTGTCCAGAGAGCTTGGCGCTCCAGCATAACTCATTTACATTCTAATCAAGGCCCCCCGAAATCCTCCAATAAAGTCGTCTGTGGAATTTTGCAAGTAACGGATGAAATGTGTCTGAAAATCAATGCCCCAGAGAATTATGCACCAAGACGGAGCATTTTGATGATCCAGGAAATCTTAAAATATATCGACCGAGCTGCCATCTTTATGCTTCTCTGCAGCGTTGTAGAATGATGGATTAGATTCAAAGTCTGATAAGTGGAAACTGGCAAAAAGGAAAATTCCCCCACTTTAAAAGAAAGTCATTTCACCACTTTCAAGTGTCATGCCCCATGACCCCGCATGGAATTATAGACGAGCTAGTGTCACGCAGACACCATGCCTGACTCTTAAGGGTCTGACTGAGGACACACTTGGCCAAGTAATGGGCAGTCTTGGACTGACAGGTGGGGTCTTGAGTTCTGTTCTTATCCCTTAATAGCTGCATCACTTCTCTCTGAGCTTCCATCGCTTCAGCTGTAAAGTGACTCTGAGCTGCATGTATTCATCCTTTTCATCCAAAGTAGTCAGTGTCCAGGGATCACAGTGGACTCTCAGTTAATTTTGGATGATCCCAGGGTGAACGCCCTTACTCTGTCCTGCAGAAACTTGGAGGCTCAGGAGCATCATGAGTCCATGTCATCAGGCCACAGGTTCTCCCTTTGTTTTTTGTTATTTAGTAAGTGCTCCATTAGCGATAAGCAGTCATCACAGATGGCAGTGTAGAGAGGTAGCCAGATCAGTTTTGAAATAGAACCGCCTAAAATTCCTCTTTGAAAAGCGAGAATTCAAAAATGGAGAAGGACCCTATATTGCCTTCAGGATGGAGCCCCAGAAAGATCATGCCTCTCCCTTTTCCACAGAATTCCAGTGTCCAACACTCTGTGCTGTTGGACCATCTTTTTTTTCTTAGCTAAGAGTTGAGCTAAGAACTCAGTCTACCCACTTGACCTCTTGCCTCTGTTCCCAGACTTAGAGATGATGAAACCCACCTGGCTTCAGCCTGTTTGTCCATAAATCTCTGTGTTTCTGAAGATGGCAGAGCCGGGACATCCGAACATGCATGAACCCTTTGTTCTCCACATTGAATCACCCAAGTCTTCATCAGAGTTCAAACAAGCATGTTGAAGAGATGCTGCCATATACAAAGGGATATGAGAGTGCTTGGACAAAAATGGATCTTCCCTCTTCCCCTGCTCTACAGCATTGCAATTTAGTTGATGAACAACAGTCATACTTGAGGCAGTGAGTTAATATTAGACAGCAATCTATATAGGAGACCCCTGCTTGCTTTCCTAGAGCTGCAGTTAAAAACATGTCACAAACTGCCTGGCTTTTTTTTTTTTTTTTAGTGGCTTTAAAGAACCAGAATTTATGTGCTCACAGTTCTGCTAGCGACAGGTCCAAAGTCAAGGTGTCAGCAGGCCACACCCCCTCTGAAGCCGGTAGGGAAGTACCTTTCCTTGCCCCTTCCCAGTGTGTGGTGGTGGTCTCCGAGCTCCGCAGTCCAGCTGTGGCCCTTGATCCATCACCCTCTCCTCCTTGTCTGTCTCCTTGTCTTGTGAGGACACCAGTTATGTTCGCTCCAGAAGGCACCCTACTCCAGTCTGGCCTCATCTGAGCTAATAACAAAAGCAGTGACCCCACTTCTAAATACGACCACCATCTGAGGTTCCAGGCTCAGGATATGGGCATATGAATCTTTTTGAGGGAACAGAGTTCAACCTGTAAGAATACCTCGAGGTATACTATAGCAGGGAAGCCCCATTAGAGCATACGTGGCCCAACTCTTCCCTTTTACAGAAGGTGGTGATTCTTAGGAAGTTTAAGTGATATGAGGGGTGTCATGAAACTATTACGAGCCTGGAGCAAGACTCAAATTCATAACTCCTGAGTCCAAATCTGATGTTCTTTCTCTACAGGGATTGTTTAAGTGCTTAAGTATCACATGAGTGCTTCAGACCCTAGGGGAAAGGAAACCAGTGCTCCAGACAGGGCAATCAGGGAGAGCTTCCTGGAGGCAGCATGAGTTGATCATAGAGCTGAATCGGGAGAACCCCGCTCCACACCTTGATCACAGCCAACCACCCTCCCAAAGACAAACACAGACTTTGTTCTGGTTCTTCCCAGATCCCACCACCAGGAGAAATGCCAAGGCTGGGCCCACAGCGAGGAACCGGTACGCCAGCCAGTGGACCCTCAACAGACCCCACCCCACCGTTTCAACACACACCCTCACCACCGACTGGAGGCTGCCAACGCCCAGGGCCACAGGCTCAATGGACAAGGAGAGTGACAGCTACAGCGTCAGCCCCTCTCAAGACACAGGTAGGCCTGCGTGCCCCCTCTTCCCTGAATGAGCAGGACTACACTCAGTTTCAGGGCCCTACCTGCGCCCTTTCAAGGTCACTTTCAAATTGCTAGACCACTGACCTGACAGGTACCGATGAAGCTATGCTTCATTGGCCAAATCTAGGGTCCAGTGAAGTCCGCAAAGCAAAACCAAAGGAATCTATGTGGCAGGCATCCCGAATCTCAGACACACTGCTCCCTCTGCCCTTCACTCCTGCCCTGCAAAGAGAAACACAGAAGTTTCTAAACGTCCTCCCATGATTACAATCACCCTGATTATACTTTGAGGGTGTGTGGCCCACTCCCATCTCCAGGATTAAGACTGGACTTGGAGTTGCACGACAAGGTCACAGCACCCTGGATGGGGAACACGGCTGATCCATTTGACAGTGAAACAGGGCTTGATCATCTTGTCTGTGCCATTTGCCAAGACCTCATCCTAGAGGGAAGACAGAGCCTAAGAATAGCACTGGGTTGCCCACCCTCCCTCCAATCTAAAATTTTGAAAAGAAATTCTATCTAAACTTAATAGCTGTAGGAAATTTTCATACTCATTTTCTTTTTTTCTGGATGATATACTTCAAAAATAGCCTTCCAGAGGTGGAGCATCACCACGTACATTTATTTTTATGGCAGTTATTTCTCTTACAAGAACCTCAGAGTTCCACTGAGGTGACTTCAGAACTTTTGAGTAGGTTTAAAATGTAGAGTCTTCTTACCCAAGATGTACCTTTTAGGGTTCTGGCCGGTCTCCAGTCCCCATAAAGGGTGAGCCTCAAACACAAAGGATGTGCCCCAGGGTTCAGCTGTGATTCTGCCTAGTGACCAATTCCATGCACTTACGTGTTCGTTTCTAAGGATTGGCCTGTATTCCTGCCCCACGGAGGCCACAGGAGCTCAGATCATTCATGACAATGAAAGTGTCGCTGTGGCCCAGGAAGACTTACAGAGCAGTAAGGGGGCTCTGCCGTTCACGCATATTGCATTCCCACCTGTCTTGAATCCGCCTGCAATGCAGGAGACACGGGTTTGATCCCTGAGTCGGGAAGATCCGCTGGAGGAGGAAATGGCAACCCATTCCAGTATTCTTGTCTGGAGAATCCCATGGACAGAGGAGCCTGGTGGGCTATAGTCCATGGGATCCCAAAGAGTCAGACATGACTGAGCAACTAATCAAGCCAGCTGTCTTAACTAAAAGCAGAAGTTTTCAGGGGGATGTATTGCTGATCTATGGCAATGTCGCATACTGGGGACAGGTACCTCCAGCAAGTCAATTGAAACCCTGAAGCCACATGGCTGAGGTTCACGAAGGTGACCTCACAGTGACAAAGGCAGTCCTCAGATAAAGACCCAGGACTCCTGCCCGGCTGCCCAGTGATGGGGAGAACCAGTCACAGGCCCCCATCACCATGCAGTCAGTGCAGACTCCCAGTGATGACTCATCATCTTGTTTTCTCTTTTTCATGGCACAGATCGAGCGCGAAGCAGCATGGTCTCCACAGAAAGTGCCTCCTCCACTTATGAAGAACTGGCCAGGGCCTATGAGCACGCCAAGATGGAAGAGCAGCTGAGGCACGCCAAGTTCACCATCACGGAGTGCTTCATCTCAGACACATCGTCCGAGCAGTTGACGGCAGGGACAAACGAGTACACAGACAGTCTGACCTCCAGCACCCCTTCAGAGTCGGGGATCTGCAGGTTCACCGCCTCTCCCCCCAAACCTCAGGATGGAGGACGAGTGATGAACATGGCAGTTCCAAAGGCACATCGGCCAGGTGAGACGAGACACGCCTGGACCAGTGTCGGGGAAGTACGTCTTCCCAAGACACACTCTTCCACTGTGAAAGCCTTCTTGGTGTTTAGACTGGTCTTCTGTTTATTGATTGCTGAATCATGTACCACCCCCAAAGCCTAGAGGCTTACAGCAACAGTGATCATTTATTTCATGTATGAATCTGAAACTGAGTCAGAGCTTGGTTGGGACACACGCTCCAGCCGTGTCCATGGGGAAGCCCAGTTAGGATGGAGAAGACATGTTCAGTCGCTCACCTGGAGGGTGGGCTCTGGCCATGTCCTCCCAACATAGGTTTCTCCGTGATCTGGCTTGTGCTTCCTTCTGTCTAAGAGATGGACAGTGGAAATAGCCATTTCCTTAAGCCTGGGCCTGAAAACTGACGCAGCACTTCTGCCATATACTGTCGGTCAAGTGACCACAAAGCTCTGGGAGCCCAGGTTCTAAGAAGGGAGCTCTCCACTGCTTGAGAAGTATTGAAAATTGGGGGTGAGGGTTTCAGAAGGAGAGCAGTCTTACCAGTGAGCCAGCCTCTGGAACTTGGCTTCACTGAGTTGCCCAGTGTGACAGTGAATGGCTGGTATCAGGTTGGCAATATGTTGGTGTCTGCCTTGAGCAGTACAGTGAGTAGGAGCTGCAAACCCTGAGGCCTGCAGGGCCTGCCAGATCCTGTGAATGAGTGAAGAGGGTGAGGAGCAGAGCAAAGGGAGGGAGAGAGACTTGGAGAACTGGAGAGTTCAGTGACTGTAGAGGAAAAAGACTCCAGCAAACTCCTGCCAACTGACCCCGAGTGGAAATGGGGGCCTGTAAGAGGAGATTCTCAAGAGGAGACAGATATTTTGGTTTTCTATGGAGACTCACAGTTTTCAAGTGTTTGCTCAGATTTGTGCAAATCATCATACAGAGCAAATAAAACACATCTTTAGACTGCATCCAAACCATGGCAACCGGTTATAGTTCTCATCTGAAAAATCCTTTTTTTCTTTTTCACCCTGAAGTTTCTGTCTATAGATTTGACTTTGTGTGCTGGCTGATCCATTCTTGTTGAACCCAGTTTTATTTCTCATTTTCCTATTTTCTGAACTGCTATATAGGTTCTATTTCAAAAATGTATATCCATTTAAATCACCACTATTCCTTTGGGCTTTTCAGCAGAAGGCCAGGCTGAAATGAGCTTTATAAATGCATTAAAATATACAAAATAAAGATTGTCTATCTGGCAACTAATCTCCCAAACTGAGTCAAGATCCACACCAGCCGACTATCAAGAATGATGGCTTCATTTATTTCTGTGCTGTCTACCTCCTCAGGGAGAAGATGTTGTTATCAGTGGGTGTTTTTATCCAAAGGACTTTTTGTTGCTGGCATTTATTTGCAAGGCAGATGCAGCATGTGTAGGATAAATATGATGACTTTTTTTGTGGCTGTACAGCTTGAGGTTGAGGAAGACAGGAGAGGAGAAAAGTGAGCCTCTGGGCTCTTGTTTAGTCTTGCTGAGCTGCAGTTGGCTTGTCTATAAAATGGGAATGACACAGACGCCCACTATCTGGGCTTTGTGTAAGCTGTGTGTCGCCTGATGCAGGAGTCAGCAGCAGTAGTGGTCATCAGGTCTTGGGGTCTTGCCTGGTTGACGCGCTGCTAAGGCTCCCATGGTGACCCCACTGATGGTCTCAGGATGAGTTGCTGCCCCCCACCCCTTCCTTCCTCCTTTGGTTTATTTTCCTTCCGTGGCCATTGATTCCTGGAGAGCATCCACCTCATTTGTGTGTTACCCAGTTCTATGATACACTGTGACCAAGTGGGACTTCTCAGGAATTCAAGGATGGTTCAATATAAAATCATTAATATTAACAGAATTGGGGGGGTGGGGATACATGATCATTCAAGGCAGAGAAAGCATTTGACAAAACCCAACATTTTTCTAAAAAAAAATAAGAACACTCCACAAACTAAGAATAAAAGATAATTCCTTCAACTTGAGAAAAGGCATCTATGTGAAACAGCTAACATCATACTTAATGGTGAAAAATTGAATACTATTTCCCTAAGATCAGGAATCAGAAGAAGATGTCTGCTTTCCCCGCTTCTACTTAATATTGCACTGTAATTTCTAGTAAGGCAAGTTAAGAAAATGGCATCCATATTTGGCAGATAAAAGTAAAGCAGTGGCAAAGATTCCTCCTGCCAATGCAGGAGATACAAGAGATGCAGATTCAATCCCTGAGCCAGGAAGATCCCCTGGAGTAGGAAATGGCACCCACTCCAGTATTCGAGTAGCCTGGCAGGCTAAGTCTCTGGGGCTGCAAAGAGTCCGACACAACTTGAGCAGTGGTTAAGTACTTCACACTCCCATCCGAGACACACACCACACTTCCCCTTGCATACAGCAAGCCCCTGGAGGAGCACCAAGTATGTGTGCAGGTCTTGAAATAGTTAAAGGTTTGTGTCTTGTTGATGACTTGTTGTTCAGTGTTTTTTGACTCATATTAAAAAATGTTTTAACTGTTTTCATGAGATTGTTGCCTGGATCCATCAGAACAATTGAAAATCACAGCTAGGGAAGGTACTATTGTCTTAATATATACACTATTTATGTATTATTTTTTAATCTCATTTTTAAAATTAATTAATCAATTATTTATTTATTTGGCTGTGTTGGGTCTCAGTTGTGGCAAGTGGGATCTTCCTTACATCAGGCGAGATCTTTTGTTGAGGCCCATGGACTCTCTAGTTGTGGCATTCAGGCTCAGTAGTTACAGCACTCAGGCTTAGTTGCTCCACGGTTCATGGGATCTTCATTCCCTGACCAGGAATCAAACCCACATTCTCTGCATTGCAAGGTGGATTCTTAACCACTGGACTCCCAGGGAAGTCCCTTAATATACTATTTAGGCTAGAATGATTTTATAACTTTAGGTATGAATAAGCTTTTAAATCCACCTGAATTCTAATGTCCACAAACTGTTGTCCACTCTAGATGCCAAAATTATTATTGAACATTTGATATGCTTTTAGAAAAATATGTCATCCTTTGGAAGCCTTCCTATATCCCCTTTATAATGGAACTAAATTAAGCACTGGGCACAAAACCCACAGTTACAATGTAGTATCCTGCTGACTGGAGACTGTCAAAATAGCAGTTCCTTGAACAGGTCTTTCAAACCAAAGTCTTTACCTGCGTTCCCTCGTGTTTCTGAATGTTTATCAGTGATCCAAGTCTCTGGATATCTGTTTTCTTGCCATCAGTTCTTCTTTTTTGATGAGCTTTTTTTTTTTTCCATTTATAATCCCAAGCTTTTAAGTTCATTGCAAATCAGGATTAAGTTAAATGAATTTGGCCAGATTGTGGCTGAAGGAAAATAGGAAAAATGTCTTAGTTATCTTAGTTATCTTTATTTCCCCCCCAGTGCCTCAGATATCTGACAGCATAAAGAGTGTTCAAGAAATATTTTCAACTGACTTAATGCATTGAATATATACTCCTATCACTGCCTGATGTATAGTAGGTGCTTAATAAATGTTATTGAATGAATTAATATATGATGATTGTGATGATGAAAATATTGGCCAATTGGTTCAAATATTACAACTATAGTAAAATAAAAGGGTACATTTAAGTCTACTCCATCTTCCAGCCTAACTTTAAACAAAGTGATTTATTTTCTAATCTTGCTCTTAAGTCAAAACAAACTCTCTTCCACCAATGGGGGTAGTTCCTGATTAAATGTGGACAGCTACTACCAAGGCAGGTATCAAAATCTAGCTTTAGATTTTTAACACATCTGAATTTTGAATTTGCTGCCTTTTTAGGACTTGTGTATTTCAAATCAAATGCAAGTCTTGTAACTTCCATTTTCTTCAATAAGTCATGGCTGGGACTTCCCTGCTGGCCCAGTGGTTAAGACTCTGAGCTCCCAATGCAGGGGGCCCAGGTTCAATCCCTGGTCAGGGAACTAGATCCCAAATGCTGTAACTAAGACCTGGTGCAGCCAAATAAATGAATAAATATTAAAAAAAAAAATAAGTCATGGCTATTTCCATCTTTAGGGCTTCCCTGGTGGCTCAGAAGGTAAAGAATCTCCCTGCAATGCAGACCTGGGTTCAATTGCGGGTCAGGAAGATTCCCTGGAGGAGGGTATGGCTACCCACTCCAGTATTCTTGCCTGGAAAATTCTATGGACAGAGGAGCCTGGTGGGCTACAGTCCATGGGGTCTCAAAGAGTTGGACATGACTGAGTGACTAACACACATTTACACTTTAAAAACAAAACCAACAAGCCCTCTATTTCTCCGAGAAGCAGCTGGAAAGTTTAACAGCACCGTTTCCTATTGGTCAAGGTGGCTCTTATACTTCGGTTATGATACCAAGTTTTGGTTTCAGGTAGCACCTGGAGCCAGTTTCTGACATTCTTGGATTCCTACTGCTTCTTCATTCATGGTGCTTATCCTGTGCAGTCAAGAGATGCCACTGCAGGAAGCTACTTAAATCAATTTAAAGTTTCAAACTTGCAACCTAATACAGCCTGGCCCCGCCAGCAGCTCGGGCAGGACCCCCACAACCCTTCTGATCTCCGCAGCTGGACACCAAGGCTCCATCCAGCCTTGAATGTCTGCACCTCCCTGACTGGCTCCCTGACCCCACTCCTCTGCCACAACGAACGCAGTGGGAGTTTTCTGATTGGAAATGGCCATTGCCTGCCTCCAACTTGCTGGCTCTCAGAGCAACCAGTTACACGAAGCAGTTTGGGGATTTTAGTTTTAGGATCCGTTTATCCCATACCTCATGCTTTCCTGAGTGTGTGTCTGTTTAACAGAAGAGAAGAGCGTGGAGTGAGAGGCAGGGTTCCCACCTGAAGGACAGCCAGCCTCTGCTCAGGTCACATCCCCTGCAAAGGCTGGCCTTGTTCCCAGCTGTCGTTGTGTGCACATGTAGCCATGTACCTGCATGTGCATACACACACATGCACACACACACACACACACACACACACACACACACACACACACACACAAGGCTTGAGGTCCCTGGCCTCCATCCTTCTAGAGGTAGCCTTGCTGTTTCCCACCCAACCTCCCTGCCTCCCTTCTTTCCTCCAGCCTGTGTTTTCTGGCATCCACTCCACAACTGGTCCTGCTTTCAGAGCCCGGGATACACCCCAGTGTGGGGGTCCCTGAGGGGGTCTTGTGGGAGCTGGAGCTGCCTTTGACCCTCACGGACCCTTCCCCACTAGGGCCTCTGAATGCCCTAGCAGTGAGTTCCCAGCTCGGCTATCCTCTAATTTTCCAATCCTGCTTTTTATCCAGAACTACTCTATTTCAGAAGAATTATGAGCATGGACAAATTTAAAGTTCCACTTCATACCTCAGTGAAGTTTTGAAAAGTTCGCCAGCAAGTAGGAGGATCACAATAATGATGAGCCCTTAAAAATGCATGAAGTCTCCCAGGTACAAGCCAAGAATGGTAACAGAATCTGCAGGCAGGACCTCTGGTATCCAGTTCACATTATTTATTTAGAGTTGTTCCTGGTTGCCGTTTGGGAGTGCAGATTCATTTACCAAGAGGGGTTTGTTTACGAGTTTTCATTACCACTGCAACATTAATATTAAACTGGAAAAGCGTTAGATCTGGTTGGGCTTGGGTGTGGGCAGGCTACACGCTCCCCTTTGTAAGGAGCTCTTTGATGCTGTAGTGTCCTTGCAAGTCTGTGTGGTTTTTAAGTGAAATTGCCAGAAGTCGAGGTAAGCATCCTTGGTTTCTTACTTTTGCATCAATCTCCAGCTCCATCCAAGCACAGACATCACACCTTGTTAGAGCTTGATGAAAGTTCCTTTTTATGTGTCCCCAGAGGAGACTGGAGCCCGCAGGGACCTTGCGTCACTGTCATTCTGCATGATTTTTTTGTGAAAGCGTGCACATGTTCTCACACTTGCTGAGGAATAAAGAATTGTCCAGCAGGGAAAAGAAAGTTATTGGAACATGCCTTGGAGTTCCAGGCTCCCCCAAATGCATTCATCTGTCTCTTTTTTATCCTTAAACTTCTAATTCAAAAGTGCTTGACCAGTTGTCACAGATGAGATAGTTCAGAGCATAAAAAAAAAACACCTCTTTTAAGATTCAAGGTTTTCATTAGAAACAATCAGACGCATTTTCCTTGTAGGCATGTATGCTAAGTCGCTTTAGTCGTGTCCAACTCTTTGCAACCCACTGGACTGTAGCCCACCAGGCTCCTCTGTTGATGGGATTCTCCAGGTAAGAAGACTGGAGTGAGTTGTCATGCTCTCCTCCAGGGGATCTTCCCAATCCAGGGATTGAACTCGCATCCCTTGTGTCTCCTGCATTGGCACGTGGGTTCTTTACCACTGTCGCCACCTGGGAAGCCCCTCCCTTGTACAGGTAAGATTTAAAGCTCGCAGGGGTCACAGAACTACTTGAGCAGAAGCAGTATTTCAAGGCAGGATTTCAGCCCACCCTCACTCATACCTGCCCATGGCTCTGAGCTCCCACCTCTTCAGGGCAGGTCGACACAGACCTTCTGACTGCTGGTCCATAAGGCCCATCCCTTACTTTTCTCCATGACAAACTGAGGCTGTAATTCCTTGTGGAGTAGGAGGGACCGAGGACTACAATTCCTCATTCTGATTGAATCCAATGCTTTAAAAGTAAAATTAGGGCTTCCCAGGTGGCACAGTGGTAAAGAATCCACCTGCCAATGCAGACGATGCAGGAGGGGCAGGTTCGGTCCTGCGTTGGGAAGATCCCCTGGAGGAGGAAATGGCAACCCAGTCCAGTATTCTTACCTGGAGAATTCCATAGACAGAGGAGCTAGCGAGCTACAGTCCATGGGGTCACAGAGTCAGACACAATTGAGCGACTGAGCACAAAATAAAACTGAAGTGAAATAAGGACCACTTGGAATTCGGAGCTCGGACCATCTAAGTTAGGGCTTCTCAACAGCAGCGCCATTAACATTTGGGGTTGGGTGAAGCCTTGTGGCTGGGACCAGCCTGGCCATGGCAGGATGCTGAGCATCTCTGGCCTTGGTCTAGAAGCCAGTAGCAGCTGCCTTACCAACCAAGACACCCCCCAAAGCTTCAGGCATTGCTGTGTGTGCCCTGGAGGGCAAAATGACCCTCAGCTGAGAACCACTGTTGTCGACTGTAGACTTTCTTTTCCCAGGCTGTGTGTGGCAAGTGGCCAGAACCCTCATCACAGCCAGCTTCACAGAGAGCAAGTCCGTTACAGAGTTCCTGAGTTGCTGCATTCTCGTTCTGTGCCGGGAATGATTTTGCCATTTTCTTCCAAAGCTAAAGTGCGTTCAAACATCGCATGTGAGTCTGAACAGATAGAGAAGGTTCAGGAGGTTTTGCTTTCCTGATAGGCAGCTGCGGTGGGTGCAGGGGCGGGAGGATGATGTCCTGGTTTTCAGTTAAAAAGAGGCAAGTTTAACACAGCAGTTTTCGCACAGTGGGGCCGAGCAGGGCTGAAGGCCCCAGGGGTGGTGGATGACACTCTCTGAGCTCACGTCTGCTGATGGATGTTGGGATCACCAGGGGAGTCTGTGCTGGCGTGCAGCCCACGGCCAGGAGTTGTCCCGGCACCAGTGAGCAGAGTTAACCACCGAGAGAGAAATGGATGCCGACTTATTTAGTCTGAACTTTTGGGGATGTCAGTGGCACCGGCAGTCCCCAGAGGGCAGGGATGAGAGGATGAGAAATGGCCCGTTATGTCAAATAATAAGGCATAACTTGGAAATAATGGCTAAATCGCCTCTCATCCTTCAGGGCCTGAGTCAGTGCAGCGCCTGGGCTCCGGCGGCAGCGAGGGCAGGGGTGAAGGGTGCGGCTCAATGCCCAGGTATCGCAGAGGCCCCCAGGCAGGTGGACTGTTGAGGGTCAAGGGCCAGCCCACAGCTGCAGTCATAACCCAGACCCCTTTGCCACTGGCCTGTGACTCAGTGACCTTGACCTTTCTCTGTATGTAGCTCTGTGTCTCTCACAGTCACCTCTCCGGGTCCTATGTCTCCGTGATGCCCATCTGCTTTCCTTTGGCCGTGTTCCTCTGACCCCCTCCCCGCTGCCTCTCTCCCTCTTTCTGCCCCCATCTCTCTGTCTGTCTCTCCCCATCTCTCTGCTTCTTTCTGTCTCTGTCTGTGTCTCCCCCCACCCTGCCCTCCCCGTTCCCACCTCACCCCCGCCCTGCCCCATCCATCTCAGCACCACGTTGACCAAGCTGGCCGGGCAACTCGGTCTTTCTTCCCGCTCATCCCGCCTCCTTCCCGACTCTCACCCCGTCCACAACTCTGACACAAGGGCCATCATCCTCCTAAGGAGCAGAGCATGGGGCGTGACCATCCAGGGAGCACAGACGTACAATTAGAACACATGAAAGCCAGTGGGTGGAGACAGCCCTCAGGGTGAAGGCAGGACTCAGACCCCAGGGTCGTCTTTGGGTTCCCACTGGGTTTTGGAGAGTAGCTCACACGGATCAGGAGATTGGGAAGATGCTAGAAGAGATGGAATTGCAGGCAGACAGGTGAGCAGAGCAGGGAGGGAAGGAAGAAGGAAGGTGGGCAGGGAGGGAGCTCTGGGGTCCCCAGGTCCTTCCCTCCAGCCTTCATGGGGCTCCCACTGGACTCTGCCCTTTTCTCCTATAGCTGCAACGTCACCTTTCAATATGCAGCGTCCGCTCTGATATCCTCCCATCTCTGTCCTCTTGTCACACATGCACATGCACACACACACAGAGATACACATGCACATACAGACATACATGCGTGCACACAGAGACACACAGACACACATACATGCACACAGACACACATACACAGATACTCTCTCTCTCTCTGTCTCTCTCTCTCCCCCTCCCCTGGAAGCCGGTCAGCCTGGTTCCTGCTCTGCACTCAGCTACCTCCTAACCCCCTCCCACCTGCGCTCACTGGGCTCTACTCCCCACCCCCATGCCTTTTATTTTCTGGATGAAAGTTGCAACACATGCGTGCTAAGTCGCTTTAGTCTTGTCCAACCTATGGTCTTTGCAACCCCATGGTCTATAGCCCACTTGTAGTCTCCTCTGTCCATGGGCTTCCCCACCTGGGAAGCAACGAAAACCAAGCAAGAAAGAGGGAGTGAGAAAGTGGACAGGTGGCCAGAGGAGAACCAAGAGAGGAAGTTATAACCAAAGAAGTGAACATGAACCCCACGGCCCTGGTTTCCTGGAATCTCCCCCAACCCAGGCTGGGCAGCAGGGGTCTTTGGGTGCCCACTGGGTAGACCCTGCTTCCCCAGGGAGCAGGGGACCAGGTACAAGTGACTCTGGCTTGGCCTCAGCAGAGATAGAGGATGGATGACAGGACAGCCCACCAAAGGCACACCTTGGGGACAGTGGAAACCACAAGCATATTGACTGCTGTTACTGACCATTAAAGAGAAAGCCCCTCCTGCCTTTGGTGGAAGGGGCAGAGCCTGTCCCACATGGCAGAAATGTTCAGAGAGGCATCCTGTGAGGCCCCCAGCCCATCCCAGCTGGGAAGACCCTCTGTGTTTGGGACCTGTGACCTCTGTAAAAATCACTGCAGGCTGAGTGGCTCAGAAGGACAGACATGTACTCTCTCACAGTTCTGGAGACCAGAAGGCTGAGATCAAGGTGTCAGTGAGGTTGTACTCCCTCAGGAATTTCAGGGAATAATCTGTTCCTTGTCTCTTCTGGCTTTTGGAGGCTCCCAGTGTTCCTCTGCTCATGGTCCCATCAGTTCAGCCTCTGCCTTCTCCCCTCTTTGTGCCTCAGATTCTCCTCTACTTTCTTTTTTTTATAAGGACACATGTTTTTGGACTAGGGCTACCCAGGGGCTGCTAGTGGTAAAAAATCCACCTGCCAATGCAGGAGACCTAAGAGATGCAGGTTTGATCCCTGAGTCAGGAAGATCCCCTGGAGGAAGGCATGGCAACCCACTCCAGTATTCTTGCCTGGGAAATCCCATGGACAGAGGAGCCTTGTGGGCTACAGTCCAGGGAGCCACGGCTGAAGCAACTGAGCATGCATGCACAGATAAGTGGTTGGATTTAGGGCCCACCTTAAATTCAGGTGATCTCATCTCAAGATCCTTTACTGAATTGCAACAAAATCCTTTCTCCAAATTGGGACACATTCCTGGACACTGAGGGTTGGCATATGGACCTGTCTTTGGGGGGACACTAATCAACCCACAAAAGACAGAAAGTAAGGTAAAAGAAGAGTTCTCGATTCATTCACCTGGCTGATTTCCAGCCCTGTAACTTCAGACTCTCTGGGAAGGGAGACATCTGACAATAAAACCTCCACCTGTATTATCTCATTAACTCCTCCTTCCAGCACTCTACAGTGGATTCAGCTCTTATTCCTGTTTTATGAATAAGAAAACTGAGCCCAGACTTAAGTCTATCAGGTTAAATGCAGAGCATCATCCGGGGCTTTCCAGGTGGCTCTAACGGTAAAGAATCTGCCAGCAATGCAGGAGACCGGGATTCCATCCCTGGCTGGTTGGTAGCTCTAGTGGTAAAGAACCCTTTTGCCAATGCAGGAGACATAAGAGAAGCAGATTCAATCTCTGGGTGGGGAAGATCCCCTGGAGAAGGAAATGGCAACCCCATCCAGTATTCTTGCCTGGAGAATCCCGCGGACAGAGGAGCCTACAGTCCCTACAGACAGAGTTGGACACGACTGAGCAACTGATCACCGTGTCATCCAGACTTTCACCTTTAATCACCACCATTAGAAACATCATTTAGTTCCTCCCACGTGAAACAGGTAGATGGAGAGCCAGGGATTAAGGAAAGCAGCTGTGTGGGTGTCTAGATTGTCAGGACAGTTTCACATTCCACTTCTCTCTAAGTGCTTGGTTGTCCATGCATCTATAGACATCTGCAGAACCTAAGAGATGGATGGACGATTAGAGAATCCAGTTTCTTAATTGGTGCTGGGACTAGACCCTGGAGAAGGGAATGGCAACCCACTCCAATATTCTTGCCTGGGAAATCCCATGGTCAGAGGAGCTTGGCAAGCTACAGTCCAGGGGGTCACAAAAGAGTCGGACATGGCCTAATGAGTAAACACCAAACAACTGGGACTGGCACAAGGGGTGGGATTTTAATGGCCATAAAGCATCTTTAATAAACAGCACTCCCCACGATCACTCTGGTGCTTTCTTCCGCATCAGTGCATGAATTATTAAGAGAGCTCATTTGCAGCATTCACACAGTTGAAAGAGCTACTTTACGTGCTAATCAGAAAACACACACTGTCGAAAGGAGCTAATGAGAGCATCATACAACTTAATCAAGCTTTTGCCTGAAAAACTGGATCTTTCAGAGATATTGACTATTCAGAGATGCTTGGCAGGCCTGCAAGAAGCCAACACAGAAGCCCTTGTACATAAAGACGTGGTGCTGAGCTGTTTTCTTTATGAAGGATTTCCAATTCTCACCATTCTTTTCCAGCTAGCTTGTTCACTCCATCTAAAGCGGGAACCCCTGCAGGCAGCGGGCAGGTGGCAAGGGCTTTGTCTTTTGATTTCAGACACATTCGTTCTACATAATCAAGCTCGTGAGCATCCCACAGTCCGGCTGGGACTAAGATGCTAATACTTTTTAGGGATTTAATAAGCCTGTTCATTCAGTGGGGAGTTGCTGAGATGGAGACCCATTCCTGAATCTGTGACAACGCACTGCAAATATGCCAAGCACTCGAGATTCAGTTGGGTCACAGAAACAGCATAAGGTACTCTTGACCTACATTTTAAAAGAAACGTGGAGGTAAATGCCTTCCACAATTTCTCAGCGTTTGAACAAACTGTTTTAAAATAATATTAGTTATGTAAAAAGAGCCAATTGAATCCAATGTGTTTATTGGATTCTTGGAATAAAGACAGATGATCACTTTCAGGAAATAGGGTATATTAAAATTTCAAAATTAGTTCATTAGAGTATGTTGATTCACATGTAAAAAAAAATATTCTTCATGCTAGAAAGGAATTGCTCCAGTTTATGTTTTTAACGACAGCTGCGTTAATGCTTTCATGATATTTGTTTACAAATAATTAGCCCACAATAGAAAAGGTTGAATAATGCATCTGCAACCATAAAAGAAGACAGAATTTTCAATACCACCATCAAAAAAGGCACTAAGGACATATGGTTTTATTTTTTTCTTAATTAAGTAGTTTTATTTTTCAGGACTAAAGCTGATACACAGCTAGATATACCTTCAACATTAGGGTCTATAACAGTAAAATTCATGCCACCATTTTTTCTAAGTCAAAGTCCAATACATCAAGTCACCAAAACCCATTTCACAAGAATGCCAAATTACATCATTTCTTTCTCTAAGAGTGTCATGGACAATTTATTGTCAAGAATTTATTATTGGAGTTTCCTTTGATCCAGTTCACTGTATGAAGCTAGCACTGAATTAAAAGTACCTTGACTTCAGTGAGCCAAAACCAAGGTGTCGCTGGGGCTGTTTTAGTGGAATACAGGCTAAAAATATTAATGAGATCATGTATCGTTACTCACTGTCACTTCATAAGATCCTGAAAAAGTCAATGGGAAAATGCTAAGTGGATTCCTGCTTCAAAAATACCAAATAACATGACAGTGTAATGCAAGGACTCAGAAATCAACTCAGTAAAATTTCCCAGAAATAAGGTCATCACGTCTCTTACCCTGGGGGAAAAAATCTTATGAAAAGCCAAAGCATTTTGAAAATCCTTATGCTCATTTATACTGTGCAAAATGAATTTTCCAGTAATTTTTCAGCCTGTCTTGCTTTTGTTTCTAGTTCTCCTAACCATTGAGCAGTCTCTCCCTGCTGTTTAAATGGTTTTTCTCTTTCAGTGAGTAAACCTCAATTTCAAAGATTCTGGGATTTACGTGTGCGGGTGTGTGGGCGGGGGCAGAGGCGGGTTGTGAATGTCTGCTCAGTCTTGTTTGACTCTTCGCAACTCTATGGACTGTAGCCCACCAGTCTCCTCTGGGGTTTAAGTCACTGTCTAATTGCACACAGCTTCACTTCTTTGTCGGAGAAGGAAATGGCAACCCACTCCAGTATTCTTGCCTGGAGAATCCCATGGATGGAGGAGCCTGGTGGGCTACAGTCCACGGGATCGCAAAGAGTCGGACACGACTGAGCGACTTAACTAACTCACTTCTTTGTCAGCACCACAACCAGCTCATGGCAGTCCTGCGGGACACAGGAGCCTCCAAAATCCTGCCAAGGGGTTGGCTGAGGAAGGCATGGAAAACTGGGAATATTTTGAAGCAAAAGAAACAAGAATTGCCAATTATTTTAGATTCAGAAAGTTAAGGAATGACTTCTGCCTTAGATATGTTACTAAGATCTCCCCTGTGGTGTCCCCACCCACATCAAACTCAGCAAGTCTGAAACAAAACCCACAATCTTTTCCCACCAAAATGTGATTTTTCTCCTAGACAGTTCTTTGCAACGAATGAATGGTCCTGCTGTCCACCCAGGTTTCCTAATCTTGACACCTGGAAGGGAGTCATCCCTGACTCTTCCTCCTTTTTCACCTGTCCCACCTGTGGTCATTTCCAGAGCCCTCTCCTTGAGCCTCTTCCACATTTCACAATTTCATTCACTCTCATTTCCCTTTGGTGCTCAGCCCACCATCATGGCTCCCTCACCTGTACATTCTCCCACCTGGTCTCTCGGCTCCAAGACTGCCTGCCCCCAGGCCATTTTCTAACCAGAGTTGCTCACCAGGTATGCCATGGAGGAGTTACAGGTGAGCCTGTCACCCCTAGTGTGGCCAGGGAAGCCCATTGCACTCATCCCAGTGTGTTGCACAAATACCCCTTGTCTGTCTGCTTCTCAAAGTGAGAACAATTGGAAGCACTAGGCTACACAATGAACACTGTTCATAAACTGCCAGCAGATCAGATCCAGGCTTCAGTCCAGCTCAAACCTGGAGGATGTAGTTTGCAAAGCATGTATAGTGACTGGGCTGAAACCATGCTCTTGCATTTAGAAAACCTGCAAGATGTATTAAAGACTTGAACCAGGGTCAAGAAGATGGGACCAAAAATGAATCAACAGATAGAAGTAGAATTAATTTCAAGTAGAATTAACCTGGAGAAGGAGGTGTCAATATCTGAAGTTTCAAGCATCAATTTCTGGTAAGATGAGGATGACATTTAAAACGATTGGGCACAAAGGAGAAAGTGGCCTTTGGAAATGAGTCTGGGAATAGGGGCTGGCCTTCATAAACTGGGTTTATAGACTGTGGCATTTAAAATTCATAATGGACAGTCATGTGGAAATATCTAACAAAGCATCTAAAATTCAAGTCTAGGGCTCAAGAGAGAGAGAGCAAAATGGAAATGATGGATATGAGAGCTATTCATAATGAGATTAGATGAAGGCTGAGCCCCAAAGAGAGGACTGAGCTCAGGCCACTGGAGAAACCCTGTACTTGAGGATGGATGGAGGACAGGGTCAGGGAAAGGATTGACAAGTGTCAGTCGGAGGTCCAAGAAGAGCTCTGGGAGAACGCAGTGACATGGAAGCTGAGAGTTCTGAGAACAGAAAGATCAACTGCATGAGATGTTGTAGGTTCTATAGAAGGAAGAGGAAGTGATAAGAGGTGCTAAAAAGAAACCATGGAACGTGACAATTAGAGGCACAGTCCAACTTTCAAAGAACAGTTGCTGTAGTTGATGGTGATGGTAGCTGTGCCAGTTCAGATTTTCCAAGAAGCAGATGCCAATGCAGATTAGATATGCAAGGGATTTCAGGAGGCATTCTTGCAAAGAATAAAGAGATAAAAAAGAAGCAGTGTTACCAAGCTCAGGTTCAGCTTCCTACTTCTCAAGAATCCAGTGCTAAGAGACAGGTGTTGGCTAAAGAAAAGATAGCTTTATTGAGGAAGCTGGCAAACCTGGGGAGAAGGTGGACCCATGCCCCAAAGAACCAAATCCCCAAACCACAGGTTTTGCTCAGAGATTATACAGAAAAAAGAGGAAGGGTCTACATGCTGAGGAGAGAGTTTTGGATGCTTAATTAGCTTATGGACATTCTTCTGTAGTCAGTGGTGAGGTTACAGGAAGTTAACATCATCAACCTTCTAGCTGGTCAGGGATTTATGTGCTTGTGGTCAGTGTACAATTAACCTCTTCTACCTGATGGGGGTTTCAAATCTGCAAAACCACTCAAAGGATATGGCTGAAAATATTATGTATAGCCCTTGAGGAAGAAGTAAAGGTCCTTTACTTTGGCTAAATTGTTATTATTTTGTCTTGCTTGACTGTTGTTCTTTGTTTCTGCATTTTGTTTCTCTGACTAAATTTATTCTTTGGAATTTGGGCAAGGCCATGGAAGCTAAAGTTTTTCTACAAATAAGAGGCAGGCAGAGGATATGGCCAGGGTCTGTTGCAGGAAGGCCTCGTAGGGTCCTGCTCAGTTACAGCAGAAGCAGGCAAAGAGAGTCCACAGACTAAGATGCGGGTGTGACACCTGTGAGAGGAGAGGGGAATGAGGAAGTGGGCAGGGAGAGTCTCAGCTGCAGCCAGGCAATGGGGACGCCCTGAGCAAACCTCTCACTGGGAAACCCCAAATCAGCAGGGTTAGTCATGAAGGGAACCTGTGGTCTCAGGCAGTGCTGGGAGCAGCCCAGAAGGTGACCTCAGTGTCTGGGGGGGGGGGGGGGGGGGGGGGGGAAATTGGATTCTGCAGTTGGATTCTCCCTGCAGCAGGTTCTCTTGAAGAGGGTTGTTTCCCTGGCACCATAGAAGCCCAAGTGAGTGGTCCTGAGAAGGAAGTAGAAACCCTGATACTCAGTCTAAGCTGTTCTCCTCTCTCTACATGGCACTGAGTGAAACAGAAAGACACAAGCATTTTAGCAGGCAGGCAACGCCCGGTAAGGAGGCCATGTGCTCTGGGATTTCCACCAAAAGCAATCATAGAAACCAGTAGCTAAATGACGGCCAAGGTCACATAATTCCATGGAGGTGCTGAGACGCCATCATTCTTTGCTCAGCAGCCCTGCCTCCCTCCCCAAGCCCCTCACTCTCCTGAGCACTGCCCACTGTATCCAGGGTTTGGTCTGTCACTGTTTATACCCAGCGTGTTGAGATCTCTGTTTCTCTGGTGTAACTATGACTTTTAAAAGCCAGCTCTCCTTGTGTCTGGTGAGGGGTCGGGGCGGGGGGGTGAGGATGATGCCTTTGTAGGAATTCTGACTTTGTAGGAAGTCTTGGGAAAGGCAACCGGAGGGTGTGGTGACAGTCACCTCTAAACCCTGAGTGACCCATCACATATGCACAGGGTCACCAGGCATCTATAGACCAAGTTGAAGAGCCCACCTAATCCTCTGCATTTCCTTCCAGGTGACCTCATCCACTTGCCTCCATACCTTCGAATGGACTTCTTGTTGAACCGAAGTGGTCCAGGCACAAGCAGGGACCCGAGCTTAGGGCAGGCGTGCTTGGAGCCCCAGAAAAGTCGGACCCTGAAACGCCCCCCAGTCCTTGAGCCCATCCCCATGGAGGCGGCCTCCTCCACGGCCTCCACGAGGGAGGGACAGCAGTGGCAGCAGGGGGCTGTGGCCACATTACCTCAGCGCGAGGGGGCAGAGCTGGGACAGGCAGCCAAGATGAGCAGCTCCCAGGAATCACTGCTGGACTCACGGGGCCATTTGAAAGGCAACAATCCCTACGCCAAATCCTACACCCTGGTATAACCAACGGCATGACTGGACAGCGGTTGTAAATATGGTTTAACAAAGTCAATCAAAGCTACCTTTTTTTTACGGAATTCCAATATTTATAATGAAAGAAAATTGCCAAAATATATTAAAAAAAAGAGAGAGAGAAAATGCTGAAAAAAAAAAAACCACAGACAGTGCAAAGACTCTCCTGCTTTTTTTCTGTCTGAGTGTGAGATCCATCTGTCTGGGCATCTGATTTTTTGGGAAAGAAGTCCAGTTTTATGATCTTCACGGGCTATTGCATTTTTACTGATTTTCTACAAAGTGCATGGGGGACTCATTCAACCTTCTGACCGGAAGTTCTATCACACAAGATTAAAAAAAAAAAAAAAAAAACAGGAAAAAAAATTAATCCTTTGTGAATTTAAAAGGAACCTTGATTTGGGGGCCGGGGAAATGTTAGTCATGTTTGCACATCTTTCTTTCCCATTAGAAACTGGGTCCCCGATTCGACCTCCTTCTGTTGTTACTTAGAATGAGTACCGTCAGTGAAGGGGTGGGGGGAATCAATTTGTTTTGGTTTTCTTTTTGGTTTATTTTTTAATTTAATGAGACACTCTTTGCATTTTGTCTAAGCGAAATAAAAAAGAAAGGTGGTCTGCCTTTATTTCGATGTCTGCTTCTCTTGTCTCCTACTGACCGCTGGATCCTCCTTCCTAGGGAGGCTTGAGTTTACAAACACCAGGGCTGGACCCAGAACCCAATTTAATAAACCAGAGCGGATTCCAAGACTCTGATCTCTACAGGGCAGTGGGGAAAGAACACAGAAGATGCAGTGAGTCTGAGTATTCATGAGGGGCTGGCCAGGTATTCTGAGCACCCTCACATGCTCTGCTCCCTACCTTCCAATGATACTTGGCTCTCCAGTTTGGACCAGGGGTCAGCAAACTGTGACCTGCAGGACAAATCCAGCTCACTGCTATTTTTACAAATAGAGTTTTATTGGAAGACAATCATTCACACTGACTGCATTTTGTCTATGGATGTTTCATGCCATGATAGCAGAGTTAAGCAGTTACAACAGAGATGGTACGGCCTGCAAAGCTGGAACTGTTCACCATCTGACTGTTTATAGGAAAAATTTGCAGACCCCCACTCTAGAGTCCCACAGTTGGCCTCAGCTCACTGGAGGAAGGAATATTGGAGCAGGAGAGGGCCAACCCTCAGGGACCTGTCCTGTCACCACCATGACCAGTATCTGATTGTGCAGTAGAACATTTTAGTTTCTGTTCCTCTAACTCTCTTCTCTGCACCCAGAGAAAACAAATCCAAGAGTAAGTGGTGCTCTGCTGAAATCTAACTTTCTTTTCCTTCCTCTCAGTTTAAATTATTTACCTCTTGGTTCATCCTAACAGAACCCATACTCTTAAATAGTATGAACCATTTTCTTCTTATAGTACACTTTAGAAAGAACCCCCAACACACACATTCCCCGCTCCAGACTCTCTTAGGTCTCATGTCAGAGGTTAGGCATTGACCAGAAAACTTGGTCAAATGCTGGTGACTGCTCAGTTGCCCAGGTAGCAGACTGCACAAATACCTTCCCTCCCTTTATAGTCTCTACAGGCTCCCCTAAAGCCACCACCTTAGGCTGGTGCCAGCCATTGCAGTTTGGGAACATGTTCAGGAATTTCTTTCCTGTTGTCCCTCCCTCTGTCCTTCCGTTCCTCCCTTCTTTCCTTTCTTCACTCCTTCTCTCCTTCTTTTCCATCATTCCTTCCTTCCACTTATTTTCCAGGCAGGACCATTTGCCTACGTAGATTCAGCAACGCTGAGCATCTGCAGAGTAGGTCAAGGACCATGCCAGGACCACCTGCTGGTCCTGACAGTAGGTGACTCCCTGGGATGCGAATTGTTTTATTCTTGCTGTGGCTTCAGATTTTAATCCGTGTTGACAGCTTATTGTTTGCATCCTCACACTCTCACAGACTGCTGTCTTTTATACAAAGAAATGAAATGTTACTTTCTGGGAAGAAAAAATTAAAGGTCTATCTTTCATCAACTTAAAACTTACTATATTCCCCCAAACTTAGAAATTTGCCTTTAAAAAAAAGATTTATCTCAAACTGTGGGAAAATAAAAAATTTCACACCACGTCTGTCTCTGGAATGGATTGTTTTCAATAATACTGCCTTGAAAATGTTCATTAAAATGAGTGGAAAACACTCATTAAAATGAGTTCGACACGTAAGCACTGTTTCAAAAAGTCCACCCTATCTCTCAGGTAGAAGCTTGGTTTTTTTGTGTGTGTGTGTTTTTTAATGTTTATTAGAGTGTAGTTGTTTTACATGCTCTGGTAGTTTCAGCTGTATAGCAAAGTGAATCAGTTATATGTATATATACATTCCCTCTTTTTTGGATCTCCTTCCTATTTAGGTCACCACAGAGCATTGAATAGAGTGTGCTATACAGTAGGTTCTCATCAGTTATCTATTTTATAAGTAGTAGTATATGAGGCCTGGTATTAATATCTACAAAGAGATCCAGCTTAAAGGGGTCTCTGTGCATTGTCCATTACTGAGAGTAATGATCATTTTCCTCTGGACCTCTGCCCATCTCTAGTCTGATCTATAATGCCTTCCTGAGGTCATCTTTATTAGCCTAAAAGTCTTAAACTTTAAGTCGTGTCTGACTCTTTATGACTCCATGGACTGTAGCCCACCAGGCTCCTCTGTCCATGGGATTCTCCAGGCAAGAATACTGGAGTGGGTTGCCATTTCCTTCTCCAGGGGATCTTCCTGACCCAGGGATCGAACCCGGGTCTCCAGCACCGCAGGCGGATTCTTTACCACTGAGTCACCAGGGAAGCCCTCTGTCCTCTCTATCCATCTCTTTATCATCTTCAGCTGCCTCCATCATTTACTTATTTACCATGGTTAACTGTTCATTACTCCTGTCTTGCTCCATTGGAGCGTCAACTCCGCAAGGGCAGAACTCTTTGTTCTATTCACTGTGTCCCCAGTTCTTAAAACAGAAGAAGCTGGCCCATAGCAGGCATCCTATAGATATTTGTTGAATTGGGAAACAATGATTGGGGTTGCATAAGCTCAGGGTTCCTCAGCTGTGACGCAAAACCACCCTGCTGCTCTGTGTCACCCATGGGCCTGGCCGGATGGGGGAGGGAGAGCAGTGGGGCTGACGGGAACACGGCACTCACGCTGACTTCTGGGTCATGAGGAACGCCCCGCTGAGTGTCTTCCAGCATCCATGGAACCATGGAGGCCAGCTCATCACTTTTCAAGTATGGGGAACGCGGAGCCTCTCTAGGGTTCTCGATCCTAGTCAGACCTGGGCGGCACCACCCCTTCCTCCGCTGTCTGGCAGGACCCCTTACAGCTTAGACTTCTGGTTGTGATCCACTCACAAGTTTTTTTTATAATTTGATGGTAATTTTTTTTTCTTTCCTCTTTTCAATCTCTCCCTTTTCAAAAAGAAAAAAACAAGAAAAAAATTTGGGAAAAGTGACTTCAAGCACATGGCAAAGGGTGCCTGTTTCATCTCCCTAGACAAGCTTGACAAAGCCAGAGCACTCTTTGTGTCCCCAAAACTTCAAACCAGCTGTAGGGAGAAAAGGCAATGTTTATACCCTCTGGCAATGCGCCTCCCCAGAGAGGGCTGTGCTCTGCCTCAAAGAGATAGCCCTTCCTCGAGAAGAAAACAATTGGGACGTACATTCATGTGTGCATCAGAGAAGATGCTCAGAAGGGGCTGCGGCCAGGGGCTGGACCACCACCTGGGTGGGTACCAGATCTGCCCAGGTATCATGATCAGAGGGGAAGCAGCATTTCCAACCATGCTGTGTGTGGGTGCCAGGGTTCTGCTCTCAAAGAGTTATTCAGTTTTTGACTCAATCTCTCATCTTCTGAGGTTTCCCTAAGTGCCTCCCAAAGTAGAGGAGACCTGGTCTTGCCCCTCTATGGAAAAATACTTAGTCTATGAAAAAAAAAATGCTTCCTGTTTCTAGATATGAAATTATAAGTAGCACATAAGGTTGTGACTGCTGAGCTGAAGAATTGATGGTTCTGTGCTGATCCTGCATCCAGCCCCCAGGGAGGTGGAGAATGAGGACCCTTACCCTGAGCAAGAGTACAACCACTGTGCTCACACTTGGCACTGCACACATCAAACACACCCTGTATGCCACACCAACAACCTCCAGCAACTGTCTCCCCATCCAAGGTGAGAGGTTGCTCTGCTACTGGCCAGGAAGGTGACTTGGTGACAATCCCAAGAGACGTTCTCTTGCTCTTGCAAAGCCAAGGACAAGCCAGGTAAAGATGCATACGTCATAAATGATTGTATTTCAATGAAGTGTTAGCCCAATACTGTACCTTTTCTTCTGGTGGCTTAGCCGCCTGACAAGAGAACATTCCTGCCGCACAGAAACTACTCATTTTCTCTTTTAAGCTCTTTCCCGATCTTCACCTTGGTGGATCTTACAGGAAGACATTCAGCCACTCAAGGGGCAAGAGTTAACCCTCACCATCAGGTTGCTGATGTTTCTTTCAGGAATAGGAATCTTTTGTATCAAGCTAAGAATAATGAAGATGCTTCCAACAAGGTCCCTGATAGCCCCCAGGAAGAGGACATTCTTATGGCTTGAAGCCAACTGGAAAACTCTCCAGAGTTCATCCATGTCAAAAACTGTACTCAAGATATACTTGTCTGCCAGCCTCACGTACCATTATGCCTGATATGGTAAACTGTGTTCATTTAATTATGTCAAATCATGAGGATTTAGGGTCGACAAGTCACATGATTTAACAGCAAGAACACTGCCTTGACAGGTCTGTCTCTGACACTAACCCTTCTGGGAACTCACCAGGAGATCTTGTGCTTGACCATCTGGTGCTTGACCATCTGGTAGACTTGATTGGACCAGAAGATCCCTCAAGCACTTCTGGTTCAGCAACCAGATAATCATTTCGACGTCAACCTCATAGCTGAGCTCCTCAGAAGTGTGTGTGAAGGTGAGGGCTGTAGCTCATGTATCTTTTGTACCCCTTTTGAGGTGTCAGAGAAAAATGGTAAACGTTTTTAAATGATGCTTATGAAGTGGATGTAGGTGTGCAGATGTGTCATAGAATGTAAAAAAAAAAAAAAAAAAGATGCTCTAAGTGTCCATGCTCCCAGGTTGTTGCTCTTCAATCTTGCCCAGCATCAGGGTCTCCACACCAGGTGGCCAAAGTATTGGAGCTTCAGCTTCGCCATCAGTCTTTCCAATGAATATTCAAGATAGATTTCCTTTAGGATTGACTGGTTTGTTCTCCTCGCAGTCCAAGGGACTTTCAAGAGTCTTCTCCAGAACTGCAGTTTGAAAGCATCAATTCTTTGGCACTCAGCCTTCTTTGTAGTTCAGCTCTCACATCCATACATGACTACTGGCAAACCCATAGCTTTGACTATATGCACCTTTGTTGGCAAAGTAATGTCTTTGCTTTTTAATACACTGTCTAGTTTTGTTGTTGAACCCAGGTGCAGGACAGATGTTAAGCTTTTTAAATTCAGCTAATTGTTTTTTGGGGCTTTATCTTCAGGGAAGGGGAAAGTGAAGAAACAATCCAGTTATTTGAAGGTTTCAAAGTCACAGGGACCTCACTGCATGCTGCATAAAATCTCACGTTCTGGTGTTGAAAAGACCAACCTTCCCTCAGGCCCTTCTAAATAAAAGCTTCTCTTGAGATAGGCTCTTTCCAAACATCCTGATCAGCAGATTTCTAAGTGTGTGCTGGTGACCCTTGTGAGAGTCAGTAGGAAAGTGATTTTTGTCATTGTTGCCATCGTGGGGAAAAAGGCTGGCGGTCTGTCTTTGGTGAGCATGGCAGCAGTCACTCCCTCCCCCAGGCCCCTGGTCCTCCTTAATACCTGGACTGACAGGTACATCACACCCCACACCTGCAGACACTCGAGCCAAGGTGGAGCAGCTGAGGCTCCTGTGAGACCAGTAGCTCTGACACTGACCCAGCTCTGCATGGAGCAGGTGAACCCTTCAGAATCCCCTCCAGACCCCAACCCATCTCTCACTCGCTCTCATCAGGCAGACAACCAGGAAGCAGAGGCCATCGAGGAGCAGTGGCTTCCTTTTCCTGTGAGCAGCCCAAACTCTTTACAAGAGCCTCACCCCCTCACTCATATTGGGTTGACCAAAAAGTTCATTTGGGTTTTTCTGTCATATCTTAGGAAAACACCCAAATGAATTTTCTTGCCAACTCAATATTTCCTTTCATATTCATGTGTAAAAATTTTCAATTCTTTCCCATTGAGAAAAATGAAATCTCTCCTGCCTCCACTCATTGTAGACACCACCCCCATCCCTCTCCCCCTACCAAATGTACATCTTAAAGATGTGTGCTCACAGTCCCTCATCACGTTTTTCTTCCATACCCTTTCCCCTGAAGCTGCTCTCCTGGAGGACATAGATGACTTTCTTGTGGCCAGATCCCTTGGATCCTTGCCAGCCCTCATCCGGTCAGCCTCTTCTGAAGCCTTGGAGAAACGGTCTTCTTCTGGTTTCCGGTTCTTTGCCTCTTTGGGCTAATTCTTCTCAGTGACATTGGTAAAGTCCTCTTTCTCCAAATCTCCTTTTAAATGTGTCTGTTCCCAGAGTTCCACCCTCACTCTTGTGCATTAATTTGTCATCTTGGGCAGTTTCAGTATCTCACCTGCCATCCCAGCATGAGTTGTCACCTGTGGTCTGCTGGTTCCTAAAGGCATGTTTTTTCCAGCTGAAATTTTGCCCTGAGCATTGGTCCACATCCACAGCTTCTCTATCCGGATGTCCCATGTGATCCCCAAGCTCCACCCACATGACACTGATGACCGTGTGTGGCCCCACTGCTCCTAGCTCCGCTCCTGTCCAGTCCCTGCCCTAACCCTAACACATGGCTCTACCAGCCCACCCACAATGCTTCCTCTCCCCACACTCACTAAGCCTGTCTCTTCTTGGCTCACACGTTCCCCTCAGCTTCCTATTCTCTCTGCTGCTCTAATTCAGAGCTTCCTTCATATGAGTTGCTGCAATGATGCCTAAAGTTGGTCTTGGGATCCAGTAGTGAACATTCTCCAACCTTATCCTCTATGCCAGGGCCAAAGGAGTTTTCCTACCATAAAGTTTTCATTGAGTTACTTATCGCTTAACATCTTTCAATGATTTTTCCATTCCATTCCTGCACTCTTCAATTCACCATGTAAGACTAGTCTTGATCTGATTCCTGTCTAGACAGATGAGACTACTCTGTCATCTCCATCAACACCCCTTAGTCACATCTCTCTCTCTCTGTGTCTCTGTCTCTCTATCTCTCACACACAGTGTTTTTACCAGTCTTCAATATTTGCATTGACTTTTTTGCCCTCATGACCTCAAACATGCCTGTTCCTCTATTTAGACCATCAAACCCCCAACTCATAAATCTGAATAACCTTGCTCATATTTCTAAGCTCAGTTCAGATGTCACCTCCAATGGGGTAATAGTCCTTCCTCCTTACTCACACGCTTAAGGTCAGGAAGAGACTTGGGCTCCATGACCCTGGAAGTGCCAGTCTTTGCCTCTGTCATGGCACCTCCCACTTTGACCTATAAGAATTTGCTTAGAATTGGCCTCTCCCTGAGGCTGTGAAATGTGAGAACGCAGGGACCAGGTCTGTAATACAGGCCTGTCTACACTTCACTCAGATATCCTCAGATTCCTTTTACTCAGTCCCCTCTCCCATTCCTTGACTTCAAGTATTCATGCATATGACCCTTTTGAGAAGAATTCCCTTTGGCTGCCAAAGCAACTTTGTTCACAAGTAAAGGGAGTTTATGTCCTAGCAGTGAAGCAGCCTTTAGCCAGCCCCTAACTGGTGTCTGCATGCATGCTAAGTTGCTTCAGTCATGTCCAATTCACTGTGATCTTATAGACCGTAGCCCACCAGGTTCCTCTGTCCATGGTGTTCTCCAGGCAAGAATGCTGGACTGGGTTGCCAAGCCCTCCTCCAAGGGATCTTAATCTTCCTGACCCAGGGATCAAACCTGCATCTCTCACATCTCCTGCATTAGCAGGCCAGTTCTTTACGGCTACTGCCACCTGGGACGCCCAGGACTGGTGCCATAGCATGGAATCCAAGCCCCCTTGCCCAACCGCAGGGCAACCACTCTGCTGAGCTTCACCTTATTGTCCATTTCTCTATGAGAGACAATTCTAAGCCATGAACTTTGCCTGACGTTGTGTCCTGTTGCCACCTGCCTTCGTTTTCACTGGTCTGGAGAAAGTAGCCATTGTGAGCAGGATTAGCACACGTCACTCTGTCTTTCCTGCTGCAGGGCCATGGCTCAGGCAACCTCTAAGAGCTCACAGAGTGACGCGTGTAGCAATGCGGGGTCCCACAGAACAGAATGCTGTCGAGACCCAAGAGACCCACTTACAGCAAAGACTGTGTGACATTGGGCACCTGCTGATGAGAGCTACTGGTCCTGCTATACCCAGAATCTCCCAGATGCATAACAAATGGCATCTTAAAGATACAGCTAAGATGCTAGATGAGAGGTGACGCCTCATGAGGCTAGGGTCCTGTGCTCCAGGAGACAGCATATATTTAAAACCAACAGCCATTATACAGTGCTAAGTCCCCAGTGGTAAGATACATGGATCCAGAAACAAAAGTGTAGGAGCAAGAGTGACTTCACTCACCATCCCCTCACCAATGACTCACAAAGAAACTTGTGATTTCATTCCCACAACTTTAGGTTGGGTGGGTCTAGAGACCCCAGGGAACAAGGAGGAAATGTTTCCACCAAGAGACATAGTGAAAGTCACATTAAACTGCGAGCAGCAGCTGTTGTCCATCCATTCTGAATCCTTTCTGACCGCAGATCAGGAGCACAATGAAAGGGTTGGAAGAGTTGCTGGCGGGAATCAATTCCCTTTGTCATCACCAGGAGGCAGGTGTTCTACATAACAGATGTAGAAGGGAGCATGTTAGGTACCCACGTGATTCCCTGGGGTATCTCTTGGTGGCCCTCACCAATTTTTAACAGTGCCTGAATCCGAGTGGTAAAGAATCCCCCTGTCAATGCAGGAGACACAAAAGACATGGGTATGACTCCTGAATAAGAAAGATGCCCTGGAGGAAGAAATGGCAACCCACTCCAGTATTCTTGCCTAGAGAATCCCATGGACAGAGAAGCCTGAAGGGCTATAGTCCATGGGTTGCAAAGGGTCAGATATGACTATGCATGCATACACTGAGCCTACAACAAGCTAGTAGTCAAGGGCTCCATCCAGTCAGGGATGAGGGTCCTGGTGACCTCATCAAACAAGCAGCCTGGACCAGCAGGAAGGTGAAGGGAATCTAGAATGGATGCCAGAGGAAAGAGATCAGATGCGGGATCAGCTGGAGCAGAAGGAGCTGCAGTCTGTCCCACTCACTTTCCTTTTAGAGGGTTTCATACAGAAATTGAAATCAACCAAAATCCAGCTTATTTAACTTATATGCAGAGTACATCATGCAAAATGTCAGGCTGGATGAAGCACAAGCTGGAATCAAGATTTCTGGGAGAAATAGCAATAACCTCAGAAATGCAGATGATAGCACCCTTATGGCAGAAGCAAAGAGGAACTAAAGAGACTCCTGATGAAAGTGAAAGAGGAGAATGAAAAAGCTGGCTTAAAACTCAACATTCAAAAAACTAAGATCATGGCATTCAGTCCCATCTCTTCAGGGCAAATAGATGGGGCAACAATGGAAACAATGACAGTCTTTGTTTTCTTGGTCTCCAAAATCACTGCAGACAGTGACTGCAGCCATGAAATTAAAAGAAGCTTCCTCCTTGGAAGAAAAGCTATGATAAACCTAGACAGGGTATTAAAAAAGCAGAGACATTACTTTGCCTACAAAGGTCTGTATAGTCAAAGCTATGGCTTGTCTGGCAGTCATGTATGGATATGAGACTTGGACCATAAAGAAGGCTGAGCCCCGAAGAACTGATACTTATGAACTGTGGTATTGGAGGAGACTCTTGAAAGTCCTTGAACTGCAAGGAGATCAAGCCAGTCAACCCTAAAGGAAGTCAATCTTGAATATTCATTGGAGCAACTGATGCTGAGGCTGAGTCTCCTATACTTTGGCCACTTGATGGCAAAGAGCTGACTCACTGGAAAAGACCCTGATGCTGGGAAAGATTTACAGCAGGAGAAGTAGACGACAGAGGATGAGATGGTTGGATGGCATCACCGACTCAGTACACATGAGTTTGAGCAAACTCCAGGAGACAGTGAAAGACTAGGAAGCCTGGCGTGTTGGAATTCATGGGATTGCAAAGAATTGGATATGACTGAGTGACTGAATAGCAACAAAAACAACATCTTGAAAAACCAGGACAGGACAGAATGATCTCAATGTGAGTAGATCTAAGCAGAGCAAGGTTGGACCATAGTTGGCCCTGATGATGTCCCATCCAACCCCACAAATCCCTTGGTACTCTTTCATGTGCCCCTCCCCCAGTCTCTGGGTGCTTTTCTTTCAATGGCAGCACCTATAACTTTGGAGGCACTAATGGTAAAGAGTCTGACTCCCAAGCAGGAGACGCAAGAGATTCGGGTTTGATCCCTGGATCAGGAAGATACCCAGGAGGAGGAAATGGCAACCCGCTCCAGTATCCTTGCCTGGAAAATCCCATGGACAGAGGAGCCTGGCAGGCTACAGTCCATGAGATGGCAAAGAGTCAGACATGACTGAGCGACTGAGCCCAAAGCACAGAACCTTCCTGAATGGGCTGCTCTGAGATACTGGCCTTGCATTTCCTACAAGCTCAGAGGTAACTGGAGGGGTCATAGCCAGTGGCTGACAAGGGCAGGGGCTCCCCCACCTCCATGCAGAGGAAAACCTGGCTGCCATTTATGTCCTAGAGCTAGGACTTTGCAGATACCTCACCCTGACTTCTCCCTCTTATCAAGCATTTCTCTCCCCTTTCCTTTCTGCTTTCATCTGAGAGTACTTTGATAAGTTATTTGCATAAAAATTCACATCTCAAATTCTATTTTTTGGGAGCCCTACCTAATGGAAAGTCTTATTCTTCATTCTACCACTTTGTTCTACTCCAAGCGCCTAAGATGTGTTCTGTTCAGTTCAGCTCAGTCTTGTCCAGCTCTTTGCAACCCCATGGACTGCAGCACGCCAGGCCTCCCTGTCCATCAACAACTCCCAGAGTTCACCCAAACCCATGTCCGTTGAGTCAGTGATGCCATCCAACCATCTCATCCTCTGTCATCCCTTTCTCTTCCTGCCCTCAATCTTTCTCAGCATCAGGGTCTTTTCAAATGAGTCAGCTCTTCCCATCAGGTGGCCAAAGTATTGGGGTTTCAGATTCAACAACAGTCCTTCCAATGAATATTCAGGACTGATCTCCTTTAGACTGACTGGTTGGATCTCCTCGCAGTCCAAGGGACTCTCAATAGTCTTCTCCAACACCACAGTTCAAAAGCATCAATTCTTTGGTGTTCAGCTTTCTTTATAGTCCAACTCTCACATCCGTGCATGACTACTGGAAAAACCATAGCCTTGACTAGATGAATCTTTGTTGACAAATTAATGTCTCTGCTTTTCAATATGCTGTCTACGCTGGTCATAACTTTCCTTCCAATGAGCAAGCGTCTTTTAACTTCACGGCTGCAATCACCATCTGCAGTGATTTTGGAGCCCAGAAAAATAGTCAGCCACTGTTTCCACTGCTTCCCCATCTGTTTGCCAGGAAGTGATGGGACCAGATGCCATGATCTTAGTTTTCTGAATGTTGGGTTTTAAACCAACGTTTTCATTCTCCTCTTTCACATTCATCAAGAGGCTCTTTAGTTCTTCTTCACTTTCTGCCATAAGGGTGGTGTCATCTGCATATCTGAGGTTATTGGTATTTCTCCCAGCAATCTTGATTCCAGCCTGTACTTCCTCCAGCCCAGTGTTTCTCATGATGTCCTCTGCATATACGTTAAATAAGCAGGGTGACAATATACATCCTTGACGTACTCATTTTCCTATTTGGAACCAGTCTGATGTTCCATGTCCAGTTCTAACTGTTGCTTCCTGACCTGCATACAAGTTTCTCAAGAGGCAAGTCAGGTGGTCTGGCAGTCCTATCCTTTTCAGAATTTTCCACAGTTTATTGTGATCCACACATTCAAAGGCTTTGGCATAGTCAATAAAGCAGAAATAAATATTTCTCTGGAACTCTCTTGCTTTTTGGATGATCCAGCAGATGTTGGCAATTTGATCTTTGGTTCGTCTGCCTTTTCTAAAACCAGCCTGAACCTCTGAAAGTTCATGGTTCACGTATTGCTGAAGCCTGGCTTGGAAAATTTTAAGCATTACTTTACTAGTGTGTGAGCATTTGTGCGGTAGTTTGAGTATTCTTTGGCATTTTCTTTCTTTGGGATTGGAATGAAAACTGACCCTTTCCAGTCCTGTGGCCACTGCGGACTTTTCCAAATTTGCTGGCATATTGAATGCAGCACTTTCACAGCATCATCTTTCAGGATCTGAAATAGCTCAGCTGGAATTCCATCACCTCCACTAGCTTTGTTCATAGTGATGCTTCCTAAGGCCCACTTGACTTCACATTCCAGGATGTCTGGCTCTAGGTGAGTGATCACATCATCGTGATTATCTGGGTCATGAAGATCTTTTTTGTCCAGTTCTTCTATGTATTCTTGCCACCTCGTCTTAATATCTTCTGCTTCTGTTAGGTCCATAACATTTCTGTCCTTTATTGGGCCTGTCTTTGCATGAAATGTTCCCTTGGTATCTCTAATTTTCTTGAAAAGATCTCTAGACTTTCCCATTCTATTGTTTTCCTCTATTTCCTTGCACTGATTGCTGAGGAAGGCTTTCTTATCTCTCCTTGCTATTCTTTGGAACTCTGCATTCAAATGGGTATATCTTTCCTTTTCTCCTTTGCTTTTCACTTCCCTTATTTTCACAGCTATTTTGTAAGGCCTCCTCAGACAGCCATTTTGCTTTTTTGCATTTCTTTTTCTTGGGGATTTTCTTGATCCCTGTCTCCGGTACAATGTCACGAACCTCCGTCCATAGTTCCTCAGGCACTGTCTATCAGATCTAGTCCCTTAAATCTATTTCTCACTTCCACTGTATAGTCATAAGGGATTCGATTTAGGTCATACCTGAATGACTTAGTGGCTTTCCCCACTTTCTCAATTTAAGTCTGAATTTGGCAATAAGGTGTTCATGATCTGAGCCACATTCAGCTCCCGGTCTTGTTTTTGCTGACTGTATATTAGACTTTCAATAAACATTTGACAATAAATAATTATTAAGAGTAGCTATCATTACAAATGGTGATACCTCATTTCTTATTTTCCTTATTAAGAAGTATCATTATCCTCTTGTAAATCGTGTAAAAACTCTCTGGGAGAGATGTTTATTGAAAATGGTCTAAATTTCTCAATGGATGGTACAAGTAAATCTTAGCCAAAAGTAAATGAGAAACTGTAAGATTAAATCTTCTTGAAATGCAAAATGCTTTTCTGCACTCTCAGGGGGACATGAGCCAGCCCTGGGGGTTTGCTTTCATGAGCCAGAGGGGAGGCAAATGGAACCAGCATGAGAGCGCCCTGGTACTGATCCTGACACAGCCAGTGGAGCTTGCTCTGGATTGAGCCCTCTCTCCAAGACTCTCTTCAAGATGAAAAACTGGCAGGATGCTGCTGGAGAAGGCACCCCAGTGAAGGATCTTTTCATCTAAATTGACAGGCTTGGGAAAGACGTAAATCAGTCTGCCCTTTGAAGCCAAGAAGAGGAAAGTCATTTGGTTTCTTCAGTGCGGTTGAACTCAACTAGGAAGCACCCAAATTTAGCACTATGTTTGATGACAAAATCCTTTCCAGGTTTCCAACCTAATGAGGATTAACATTTGGACCAGCAGCAAGGGCTTTCAGAGATTGAAGACAAGATATTTATAGGTCTCACAATACATGTGGAACCTTTGACACCATTTCCTGAAATTTGAGTTTGGCTTCCTTTTAAGTCCTCTTTGTGACACCCCACTTTGTGACTGATTCATCTTCCTAGCTCCTTGCTAAGAAGAGCCCAGTGTTTTTAACACCTGGGGCCAGAAACTGTTGACTTGAGCTGAGTACAGCATTTCAAAAAGAGAGTTGGGAAAAAAAAAAAATGGCATTTCACAGAAAGTTAATATGAGTTAGTCTTTGGACCAAAAATAATAAACATGGGAGAAGATGTTTCATTAAAATCCACCTCATTGTATAGATGGAAACCACTGGCTACTCCAAACACACACCACAACTGCATCTTTTCATCAAGTAAGTACTCTTGAGACTTAACAGAATGGCTCGCAAGGGGATTATTGGCTTTTATTCAGTCATTCCAAAGATTTTTTGCAGTGACTTACCCAGGTACAGGCATCCTGCAGGAAAATTGAATCACAGTGGCAAACAGTGTGAAAACTAGGGATTTCCCTGGCAGTCCAGTGGTCAAGACTTTGCCTTCCAGTGCAGGAGACACTGGTTTGATTCCTGGTCAGGGTACTAAGATCCCACAAGCTGCAGAGCAACAAATCCTGTGGATCGCAACTACTGAGCCCGCACGCCACAGCTATGGAGCCTACCCAGCACAACAAAATAATCACATGATGCAATGAAGATCCTGCAGTCCACAACACCTGATGCAGCCTAATACATAAATAAATCATTTTTTAAAATTATTTTTAAAAAAGAGTGTGAAATTTGGAGTCAGATTACTAGGTTCCTATCTAGACTGTTCCATAGATAAGCTTGTAATTTTGGGCCCCTGTGAACAATGGGCTGACTCCAAGGAACAGTTAGCCCACCATCTTACAAGAAAACAAGACCTGCTGGCAACCTGCGCAAACTTGGAAGTGGGTTCTTCTCCAGCAGAGTGTTCAGATGAGACCCCAGTCCTATTCAACAGCTTTGCTGCAGCCTCCTGAGACCCCAAACAGATAACTCAGCAACGTCATACCCAAACTCCTGACTCACCAAAACTGTGAGATCATGAACACATATTGTTTGCAGCAGCTAAGCACGGGGTCACATGTTATGCAGTATTGGGTAACTCATACATATTTTAAGAAGCCTCAGATGCATAAAGATGTGGCTATTCTATTTCTCCATTTCTCCAACTGAACACAGCCTCCATTTCAATTAACGAACAAAAATAAAAACTCAATTCAAAGAAATGTATCCCTTCCATTTCTTGTTGGGTGTGTTCAGTTCAGTTCAGTTCAGTTCAGTCACTCAGTCCTTTCCGACTCTTTGCGACCCCATGAACTGCAGCACGCCAGGCCTCCCTGCCCATCACCAGCTCCCGGAGCCTACCCAAATTCGTGTCCATTGAGTCGGTGATGGCATCCAGCTATCTCATCCCCTGTCGTCCCCTTCTCCTCCTATCCTCAATCTGTCCTAGCATCAGGGTCTTTTCAAATGAGTCAGCTCTTCCCATCAGGTAGCCAAAGTACTGGAGTTTCAGCTTCAATATCAGTCCTTCCAATGAACACCCAGGACTGATATCCTTTAAGATGGACTGGTTTGATCTCCTTGCAGTCCAAGGGACTCTCAAGAGTCTTCTCCAACACCACAGTTTAAAAACATCAATTCTTTGGCACTCAGCTTTCTTTATAGTCCAACTCTCACATCTGTGCATGACTACTGGAAAAACCATAGACTTGACTAGATGGACCATTGTTGGCAAAGTAATGTCTCTGCTTTTTAATATGCTGTCGAGGTTGGTCATAACTTTCCTTCCAAGGAGCAAGTGTCTTTTAATTTCACGGCTGCAATCACCATCTTCAGTGATTTTGAAGCCCAAACAATCAGCCACTGTTTCCACTGTTTCCCCATCTATTTCCCATGAAGTGATGGGACCAGATGCCATGATCTTAGTTTTCTGAATGTTGAGCTTTAAGCCACCTTTTTCACTCTCCTCTTTCACTTTTCTCAAGAGGCTCTTTAGTTCTTCTTCACTTTCTGCCATAAGGGTGGTGTCATCTGCATATCTGAGGTTATTGATATTTCTCCTGGCAATCTTGATTCCAGCTTGTGCTTCATCCAGCACAGTGTTTCTCATGATGTACTCTGCATATAAGTTAAATAAGCAGGGTGACAATATACAGCCTTGACGTACTCCTTTTCCTATTTAGAACCAGTCTGTTGTTCCATGTCCAGTTCTAACTGTTGCTTCCTGACCTGCATACAGGTTTCTCAAGAGGCAAGTCAGGTGGTCTGGTATTCCCATCTCTTTCAGAATTTTCCACAGTTAACTGTGATCCACACAGTCTACTGTGATCCACACAGTCAAAGGCATGGCATAGTCAATAAAGCAGAAATAGATGTTTTTCTGGAACTCTCTTGCTTTTTCGATGATCCAGCGGATGTTGGCAATTTGATCTCTGGTTCCTCTGCTTTTTCTAAAACCAGCTTGAACATCTGGAAGTTCATGGTTCACGTATTGCTGAAGCCTGGCTTGGAGAATTTTGAGCGTTACTTTGCTAGTGTGTGAGATGACTGCAATATGTGGTAGTCTGAGCATTCTTTGGCATTTTCTTTCTTTGGATTGGAATGAAAACTGACCTTTTCCAGTCCTGTGGCCACTGCGGACTTTTCCAAATTTGCTGGCATATTGAATGCAGCACTTTCACAGCATCATCTTTCAGGATCTGAAATAGCTCAGTTGGAATTCCATCACCTCCACTAGTTTTGTTCATAGTGATGCTTCCTAAGGCCCACTTGACTTCACATTCCAGGATGTCTGGCTCTAGGTGAGTGATCACACCATCATGACTATCTGGGTCATGAAGATCTTTTTTGTCCAGTTCTTCTGTGTATTCTTGCCACCTCTTCTTAATATCTTCTGCTTCTGTTAGGTCCATACCATTTCTGTCCTTTATTGGGCCCATCTTTGCATGAAATGTTTCCTTTGTGTCTCTAATTTTCTTGAAGAGATCTCTAGACTTTCCCATTCTATTGTTTTCCTCTAATTCCTTGCATTGATTGCTGAGGAATGCTTTCTAATCTCTCCTTGCTAATTTTTGGAACTTTGCATTCAAATGGGTATATCTTTCCTTTTCTCCTTTGCTTTTCACTTTTCTTCTTTTCATAGCTATTTGCAAGGCCTCCTCAGACAGCCATTTTACTTTTTGCATTTCTTTTTCTTGGGGGATTGTCTTAATCCCTGTCTCCGGTACAATGTCACGAACCTCTGTCCATAGTTCATCAGGCACTCTATCTATCAGATCTAGTCCCTTAGATCTATTTCTCACTTCCTCTGTATAATCATAAGGAATTTGATTTAGGTCATACCTGAATGGCTTAGTGGCTTTCCCCATTTTCTTCAATTTAAGTCTGAATTTGGCAATGAGAAGTTCATGATCTGAGCCACAGTCAGCTCCCAGTTTTTTTTTTTTTTTGCTGACTCTATGGAGCTTCTCCATCTTTGGTTGCAAATAATATAATCAATCTGATTTTGGTGTTGGCCATCTTGTGATGTCCATGTATAGAGTCTTCTCTTGCGTTGTTGGAAGAGGTGTTTGCTATGACCAGTGCATTCTCTTGGCAAAACTCTATTAGCCTTTGCCCTGCATTATTCCGCAAGGCCAAATTTGCCTGTTACTCCAGGTGTTTCTTGGCTTCCTACTTTTGCATTCCAGTCCCCTATAATGAAAAGGACATCTTTTTTGGGTGTTAGTTCTAAAAGGTCTTGTAGGTTCATAGAACTATTCAACTTCAGCTTCTTCAGCATAACTCATTGGGGCATAGACTTGGATTACCTCGATATTGAATGGTTTGCCTTGGAAACGAATAGAGATCATTTTGTCGTTTTTCAGATTATATCAAAGTACTGCATTTTGGACTCTTTTGTTGACTATGATGGCTACTCCATTTCTTCAAAGGGATTCCTGCCCACAGCAGTAGATATAATGGTCATCTGAGTTAAATTCACCCATTCCAGTCCATTTTAGTTTGCTGATTCCTAAAATGTCAACGTTTACTCTTGCCATCTCCTGTTTGACCGCTTTCTTCACGGTGCAGGGGCGGCAAGCAGCGGCTGTGGCGCAGGGGCAGAGTGGCAGAGAGGAGATACCCCACGTTCAAGGTAAGAGAAACCCAATTAGGACGGTAGGCGCTGAGAGAGGGCATCAGAGGGCAGACAGGCTGAAAACCACAATCACAGAAAACTAGCCAATCTGATCACATGGACCAGAGCCTTGTCTAACTCAGTGAAGCTAAGCCATGCCGTGTGGGGCCACCCAAGACGGACGGGTCATGGTGGAGAGGTCTGACAGAATGTGGTCCACTGGAGAAAAGAATGGCAAACCACTTCAGTATTCTTGCCTTGAGAACCCCATGAGCAGTATGAAAAGGCAAAAAGATAGAACACTGAAAGATGAACTCCCCAGGTCAGTAGGTGCCCAATGTGCTGCTGGAGATCAGTGAGGAAATAACTTCAGAAAGAATGAAGGGATGGAGCCAAAGCAAAAACAACACCCAGTTGTGGATGTGACTGGTGATATAAGCAACGTCCGATGCTGTAAAGAGCAATATTGCATAGGAATCTGGAATGTTAGGTCCATGTTGTGTGTGAGTATTTATCTAAATGGAGGACTCCCTCCTGCCCTGCCCTTCTTCCTGTCTTGATGACAACCGAAGTTTTGGGAGAGGGTGTGTTCTAAGGAACGCACATGTTGTTCAGGACAAGCTGCCTGGGGTGAGGGCCGGCCTCCAGCCCCTGCTGCAGCCTCCCTGGGCTTTGAGTATTCCGGTTAACAGCCATGGCTAAGGTCTGTGGTCCTGCCATGGTGGCTATGCACACCCTCCCACCCTGTCATTACCTCCTGGGCACTCTGGTCCCCCTGTGAGGGACCTGGAGACTGCCTTGGAACTATCTGACTAAACACCTCCATCAACTTTAGCTCATCAGCTACCACAGGGCCATCTGCCCTGGCCCCATCCTAAGAAGCATGCAGTGTTTCTGGACCATGTTTATGGGGTTCCTCAAACTTCTGCATGACTCTTGGCTCTTTAGAATTGAGGATCCAGTCCACTACCAACACCTCTGTTCTAACCTCTTTGCCTCCAAAATACCTTGCTTGTTGAGTCCTCCTTTCCCTTTGTAAGTATTGCAAAGCTGCCCTTACATTATATTCTGTGTCTTCTCCAGAACTATGGCTTATTTTATACTCTTTGTACTCAGCCCTCTAAGCTTTCTCACCAAAACTCACAAATCCTTTTGTCCCTCAACAAAGCCCAGCTCTTGTATATCAAAAACCCCTTGATTTTTAGACTGTTATCTTTACAGAGGCTTTCAAAAGCCAGTTTTGGAACTCAAAGCCAAGAATATGGTCTTTGTTCTAGGCATTATGATCCCTTCCCTTGAGATCTGGGAGACAGAAAGCTGCCTGGGAAGTTGGGAGGCAATGAAGTGAAAATACAAAGATGATCATTTGCTACACTGACCAGAATAACAGGCTACGAGAATATAGTGAGTGGATTATGTTCCTTCCAAAAATATGTTGAAGTCCAACCCTGGTACCTATTAATGTGACCTTATTTCAAAACAGACTTTTTGCAGCTGCAATCAAATTAAGATGAAGCCCTATTCAATTCAGGTGGGCCGTGCTTCAACTTGATTGTCATCCTTACAAGAAAAAAAGACATACACGTAGGACAAACAGCCATGAGGTGTGGGAAACAGATTGGGGTGATGGATCTACAAGCCAAGGAATACCAAGGATTATCCGAATTATCAGAAACTAGGAAAAGACAAAGAGAGATTCTCTCCTGGAGCCTTTGGAGGGAGCATGGCCCTACTGACACCTTGTTTTCAAACTTCTGACCTTCAGAACTATGCGAGGATAAATTTCTGTTGTTTGAAGCCACTCACTTGATGTAGCTTGTTGTGGCAGCCTTAGGACGTTGATGCGATAGCTACATAGGGACTGGTTACCACCGTGAAATGGTGTCCACTCCACCTTTCTTCCAAAATCCATGAGCGTATCCATTATTATCCTTCATAGATAAATACACCCATCCAGTCTTGATTTAAGCAGGAAAGAAATTTCATTGACTTAAGCAGAAATTCAAGGACTAGATCTCTTTAGCTTCAGGAATGGCTGAATCCAGGTGCTCAGTGTCACTATCACCCTGAAGCTTCCTCTCTTCTCCTCTTGCCCTTCATCCTTCCAAACTCAACCTTCCACTTGGGCTATTTATGCTCCCCTTTGTTACTTCTTTGCTGCTGCTGCTGCTGCTAAGTCGCTTCAGTTGTGTCCGACTCTGTGTGACCCCATAGATGGCAGCCCACCAGGCGCCCCCATCCCTGGGATTCTCCAGGCAAGAACACTGGAGAGGGTGACTTCTTTGCTACTGTTTCCCAATAGGTACCCTTCCTCTTTCACTGTTCAGCCAATCAACCACGTAATTTTCATCCTGAAACTTCATTTAGATGAGGTAGTGTTGCACAGTGGTTAGGAGCACAAATTCTTGGCAGTTTCGCCTCTTTAGCTTCCTGTTCTTGAGCAAGTTATCAATCTCTCTGTACCTTATTCGTAAAACGGAGATAACAAAAGTACCTCATAATGTCACTTTGAAAATCAAGTTGAAAAACATTTAGTAAGCACAATTCAGTTAGTTAATATGCACTCAAGGTGGGCATCAGGGCCTGACACTCAGTAAGTGCCGTGTTTTTGCACCTATCTGTAGAAGCAGTAGCATATTATGCAAAGTCCCTTTAAATTAATAGTGAAACAGTTCAAAGCAAGCCTATGACATAGAGTTGCCATCCCCAGAAGTAATACAAAATGAAGAAAGAAAAGCTCAGAGAGGTTTAGTATCTTGTCCAAGATCACCAGGTTAGCAATGAGTGTGGCCAAGATTCCAAAAGTAGGATTTTCATTTCCAAGTGTAGAGATTGGTCACTACGTGTCCCATCTTTCTTTACTTTGGTTTTTCTCCTCTGCAATCAAAATAATTGCATCTCCCTTGTCCTAAAAATGTTCTCCCCTCCCCACTGCTGAGAGCTGAGTGTCCCCTGCAAGCCCCAGAGTTCCCATCATCTGCCTTCACTTGTCTTTACTTGGATCTCATAGAAGTAAGAGGCTGACACTCAATACTCCCATAGTTCCAACACTCACTTACATCATAACCCTTTACAATCTTGTTCTCTTTCTGGCATTCTCCCCAAAATGCTCTCTTGAATATCAGCCAACTGTCAAATGGAATGGCCTTCCTAAGGTCCAGCCTTCTTGACCACCCTGTTGAAGGGGGCCTGTTATTCATCTGTACTCCCTTTGAGTCGACCCATCCTCCTGGCTCCCTCAGTGTCTAGGTCTATGCAAGCTGCAAAAACAAAATATCACAGACTGGGGTCTTAAACAACAGTTCTCATGGTTCTAGGGTCTCCCCCAGAGGCTCAGTTAGCAAAGAATCTGCCTGCAATACAAGAGACCCAGGTTCCATCCCTGGGTCAAGAAGGTCCCCTGGAGGAGGGCATGGCAACCTACTCCAGTATTCTTGCCTGGAAAACTCCATGGACAGAGGAGTCTGGAGGGCTAGAGTCCATGGGGTCACAAAAGTTGGACACAGTGACTAAACCATCACCAGTTCAAGGTCCCATATCTTCAGTTCTTGACGAGGCCTCTTTTCCGGGCTTCTGGATGGGAGCCATCTTGCTGTGTCCTCACAGGGCCTTTCCTGGTGATTCCACACAGCCTGGAAGCTGGTTTCTCTTTCTTCCCTTTCCCAGTCCCCTTTCCCTCCTCCTCCTCTCCCTCTTCTTCTCCTTATCCTTCTCTTTCTTCTTTTTCTTCTTCTTTTCCAACAGTGCTAACCCATCAGGGGGGCTCCCCTCTTATGACCTCATCTAAACCTAATTATCTCCCAAAGGCCCCACCTCCAAATACCATCTTATTGGGAGTAAAGTTTTCAACATATGGCTGTGGGGAGACAGGGACATTCAGTCCATAATGCTAGACTCTGCATCGCTCTCATCTGCCATCTGGGATCCTGAAGGGTTGTGTGACGCGTGTGTCCTCTGTCCCTCGCCAGCCCACGGCCTCTCCTGTTAGAAGCAAAGGCTGCCATTTCTCCAAAGCCATCACGTCAATTGGAAAGAAATAAGAAAGATGTCACGTTCTTAATATCCCAGGGTTTTCTTTTTCCTTTTTTAAGCCATAGCCCAAAGGAAAGATAATTAGATTTTTAAAATACTTGCCTCTCCTAAGAGGGAAAAATACTCTTTTTAGACCAGAAGAGAGAGGGATAAAGGAAAAGAATTCAGTGCATGCAAGGTCTCTGAAAACAAGCCAAGGACCCAGCCCAGTACAAACCCTGAGAGGAGGAGACAAGGAAATCTCTGATAGGTTTGAGGACCCAAGAGTCAAGGAGACCCAGGGCCCCTGGGCATCAGGACAGGTAGGAGCAGATATCTGCATGGGATGCTAAGGCCAAGAGCACAAGGCAGGCTCACAGAGAGCCCGACCAGTAATAGCACACAGAGGATCAGATGCAGCAGTGGGCAGTGTGGAGGAGGGGTCCTTGTCCGAGGGCAGGGCCCAGGCCCCAATAGCCCATGCAGCTGCAAAGGAGGCCACCATCTACTGATGCCCAATTTCCCCCAGCCCCACTGCCAGATCACTACTATGCTAGTCTCTAGAGTGATGTGTTCCCTTCTGAAGAGAAGGGGAGTAGGAAAGGGACCTGGGTATTCATTGTGTTTATCTAGGCCTCCCTGGTGGCTCAATGGTAAAGGATCCACCTGCCAGGGCAAGAGATGCATGTTCGAACCCCCTGGGTCAGGAAGACACCATAGAGAAGGAAATGGCAACCCACTCCATTCTTGCCAGGAAAACTCTTGCCCTTGGGCTGCAAGAAAATCAAACCAGTGAATCCTAAAAGTAATCAAGCCTGAATATTCATTGGAAGGACAGGTACTGAAGTTGAACCTCTAATACTTTAGCTACCTGATGTGAAGAGCTAACTCATTGGAAAAGACCCTGATACTGGGAAAAGTTGAAGGCAAAAGGAGAAGGGAGTGGCAGAGGACAAGATGGTTGGATGGCATCACAGACTCAATGGACATGGGTTTGCACAAACTCAGGGAGATAGTAAAGGACAGGTAAACCTGGTGTGCTTCAGTCCATGGGGTTGCCAAGAGTCAGATTTGACTCAGAGACTGAACAATTCATTGCATTTATGTTGAATTAAGGGAACCACATTCCTACTTCTTGCAGAAAGGGTCCTCCAGGGAGGACATAATTTCCAAAACCCATGCTTTGACCCCTGCAGTCCTAGAAGCCAGTTAAATAGTCCCTGCAGGGTGTGGCCCTTGTGTCTGGGGCTGATGCTGAAGCTCCACAAGGAGGCAGTGGGGAAGGGAAGGTGGGTACCAGACAGAGTGGGGAGAGAGGTGGGGAAGGCCCAGGACAGTGGGTCCACCCACAAGCAGGAACAGACCACAGGACCTGCTAGAACACGGATGGCTCACTGCCTTGGAAGGGCAGAGTTTCTTTGGTGGAGTTAGTCTCCTGGCACCTGACACTGGTCCCGTGGGACGACAGCAGCATGTCCGTCACACCCAATCACAGCCCCCGGAGGAGGGGACTCATCAGCCAGGCAGGGCCTCATGGAAGTTACACTTGGACACCGAGTGAACACCCAGGGCTGTGGGAGGGGGCTTTGGGGCATCAGGGGGGGAGTTCCAATGGGAGACTGTGGTCAGCCTGTTTGAATAATTCTGCAGGCTTGTAGAGAACTGAAACCTACAGCCTGCATGAAGCAGGCCCTGGCCTGGTCCTCATAACGGGTCAGTGGTTTGGCCAGGGAACTTCATCAGTAGGAGCAGTATGGGGAGGGGAACTGGCAGGTGGGCCATCAGAGGCCTGCCTGTGTCTCCCAGGTGTGGGGACACACGTCATTTAGGCCTTGCACCAATCTCGGGCACCTCTGAGACTCAGACTTCAGTGACAGGCATGGAGGTGTCTTGCCTGAGATGCTGGCATCTTTGTCATGAAGCTAAGACTGACCTGCCCAGGCAGAGTCAGAGAGACAGAGCCTGCCCTCAGGGGGAGCCACCCAACTGTGCCCCTCAGCCCAGTCAGTGATGAAAATGATGAACACAGCAGCGATGAAACCTGGACCCTGGGCACTGACCACCTGAGGGCTGAAGGACCATAACTGCTGCTCCTCCATCACCTCCAAAGTGTTAGTCACTCGGCTGTGTCCAACTCTTAGCAATCCCATGAACTGTAGCCCATGAGGCTCCTCTGTCCTTGGAATTTTTCAGACGAGAATTCTAGAGTGGGTAGCCATTTCCTTCTCCAGGGGATCATCTCAACCCAAAGACTGAACCCAGGTCTCCTGCATTGCAGGCAGATTCTTTACCATTTGAACCACCAAAACCTCCCACAAACGCCCCATGGCCCACTGTACCCAACCCTGTGCAGAGAGAGGAATTCTGGGGAATGTAACTCCAGCTTGGCTGAATCCACCGTTGAAGCCACCACAGGTTCCCTGATTCCTGCCAGGCCCAGAGCAAGTTCCATATCCTCCTCAGGGGAGGCTTTTCTGACTATCTCAGCCAAAAGTGGCCTGTGTATCCTCTGAATTTCCAAACACCCTCCCCTTCTCTAATATTGCTGCTCATTTTGTGCTAGATAACTAGTCGTGATTACCTACTAGTCCCCTAATAGTGATAATTAAGCCACTGTTTGTCAGGTCTCATCCTCTGTCACTTCTAATCCTCCCAACAGCCCAGAAATCACAGATGAGCATCCCCATTTCCAGGTGAAGAACCACAACTCAAGAAAAGTGAGAAACTCTCCTGAGCTGGGATGAGAGGAAGCAGTCATGATGCTGAGAATCAAATCCATTCTGGTTGGTTCTTCCCCATCTCCTCAACCAGCTCTCAGCCACCTGAGGGGTGGGACTGTGCTTTATCTGAAAAAATTTCATGGCAACTAGCTCTGTAGCTTGGACAGGACAGAAACACCCTTTGGATCCATGCAAATCATTTTCCCAGGTGTGAAACAAAGGACCCATTTTTATAGGGACAAGAAATATAGTCACCAAATTCTCACATCACCACACAGGCATTGTTACTGGTGGATCCTCCCTATTTACACAACCCAAGGCTATTCTTTGGGCACTTCCCACGGGTCAGTGTCTGGCCCCCTGACCAAGCCTCAGGCTCCCTGCACCTTGTTTTGTGCACACAGCCCCTCATTGGTAATGCTAACATTTTAGGAGGAAATAAGCTTGCAGACAATTACTTGACCAAGGGCAGAGATTATAAGCATTCAGTTCAGTTCAGTTCAATCGCTCAGTCATGTCTGACTCTTTGTGATCCCATGGACTGTAGCATGCCAGGCTTCCCTGTCCATCACAAACTCCCAGAGTTTGCTCAAACTCATGCCCATAGAGTTGATGATACCATCCAACCATCTCATCCTCTGTCATCCCCTTCTCCTCCTGCCTTCAATCCTTCCCAGCATCAGGGTCTTTTCCAATGAGCCAGTTCTTTGCCCCAGGTGGCCAAAGTATTGGACTTTCAGCTCCAGCATCAGTCCTTCCAGTGAATATTCAGGGTTGATTTCCTTTATGATTATAAGCATAGAAGGCGAGATTTCAGGCAGCTAAAATTCCCCATTTTCTGTTGATGGGTGGGGCTGAGTTCCCTCCCTGTTGTTTGGCCTGAGGCCAAATTATGGTAGGGGTAATGAAGACAATGGCAACCTCCTTCAAAAGGATTTGTGCATGCACTGTTGTATTCAGTGCCCCTGACTCTACAGCAGGCCACTGTTGACCCATGCTTCTGCCAGAGACTCCTGGACACTCACAGGCAAGTCTGGCTCAGTCTCTTGTTGGGACACTGTTTCTTTCTCTTGGCTCCTGGTGCACATGAGGTTTTGTTTGTGCCCTCCAAGAGTATGTTTCCCCAGACCTATGAAAGTTCTGTAATCAAATCCCACTGGCCTCCAAAGTCAAATTCCCTGGGGGTTCTCAGTCCCTTTGCCAGATCCCCAAGTTGGGAAATCTGTTGTGGGTCCTAGAACTTTCTTAACAGCGAGAGAATTTCTTTTGCTATAATTGTTCTGCAATTTCTTGGTCATCTGCTCCAGGGCTCTATGGTGGGGCTAAAGGTGACCTCCTCCAAGAGGACTTACATCACATGCTGGATGACCCAGGTCTGCTGCAGTCAGAGCTCCTGCCCTCACAGAAGGCCACTGCTGACCCAAGTCCCTGCAGGAGACACTCAAACACTCAAAAGCAGGTCTGGCTCAGTCTCTGTGGGTTCTCTGGGTACTGGTACACACAAGGTTTTGTTTGAGCCCTCCAAGCATCCCTGGAAGGTATGTAGTTTAATTCTAAATATGATTTCTCACCTCCTACTGTCTTGCTGGGTCATCTCCTTTGCTCTTGGATGTGGGGGATCTTTTTTGATGGGATCCAACATTCTCCTGTCAGTTGTTCAGCAGTGAGTTACAATTTTGGAGTTCTCACAGAAGACGATGAGTGCATGTCCTTCTACTCCTCCATCTTGAGTAGCTCCCCCCCACCCCCGCCCCGTCAGAACAAGACCCAGTTTCACCCAAAGTCAGTCTCTCCCATCAGGAAGCTTCCATAAGCCTCTTATCCTGATCCATCAGAGGGCAGAGAGAATGGAAACCACAATCACAGAAAACTAACCAAACTGATCACATGGACCACAACCTTGTCTAACTCAATGAAACTACAAGCCATGCCGTGTAGGGCCACCCAAGATGGATAGGTCATAGTGGAGAGTTCTGACAAAAATGTGGTCCACTGGAGAAGGGAATGGCAAACCACTTCAGCATTCTTGCCATGGGAACCCCATGAACAGTATGAAAAGGCAAAAAGATAGGACACTGAAATGAACTCCCTAGGTTGGTAGGTGCCCAATATGCTACTGGAGAAGAATGGAGAAATAACTCCAGAAAGAATGAAGAGACAGAGCCAAAGCAAAAACAATGCCCAGTCATATATGTGACTGATGATGGGAGTCCGATGCTATAAAGAACAATAGGAACCTGGAATGTTAGGTCCATGAATCAAGGTAGATTGGAAGTGGTCAACAGGAGATGGTAAAAGTGAGCATTGACATTTTAGGAATCAGTGAACTAAAATGGACTGGAATGGGCAAATTTAATTCAGATGACCATTATATCTACTACTGTGGGCAAGAATCCCTTAGAAGAAATTGAGTAGCCCTTGTAGTTGACAAAAGAGTCTGAAATGCAGTACTTGGGTGCAATCTCAAAAACAACAGAATGATCTCTGTTCATTTCCAAAGCAAACCATTCAATACCAGAGTAATCCAAGTCTATGGCCCAACCCCTAATGCTGAAGAAGCTGAACGGTTCTATGAAGACCTACAAGATCTTCTAGAACTAACACCCAAAAAAGATGTCCTTTTCATCTGGAGTGAAAAAATAGAAAGTCAAGACATACCTGGAGTAACAGGGAAGTTTGGACTGGAGTGAAAAAATGGGACTGGAGTGAAAAAATAGAAAGTCAAGACATACCTGGAGTATGGGACTGGAGTGAAAAAATAGAAAGTCAAGACATACCTGGAGTAACAGGGAAGTTTGGCCTTGGAGTACGAAATGAAGCAGAGCAAAGGCTAACAGAGTTTTGCCAAGAGAATGCACTGGTCATAACAAATACCCTCTTCCAGCAACATGAGAGATGGCTCTACACATGGACATCACCAGATGGTCAATACTAAAATCAAATTGTAAACAATCTTTGCAGCCAAAGATGGAGAAGCTCTATACAGTCAGCAAAAAAAGACTTGGAGCTGACTGTAGCTCAGATCATGAACTCCTTGTTGCTAAATTCAGACTGAAATTGTAGAAAGTAGGGAAGACCACTAGACCATTCAGGTATGACCTAAATCAAATCTCTTATGATTATACAGTGCAAGTGACAAATAAATACCACACAATTGCACTCATCTCACACGCTAGCAAAGTAATGCTCAAAATTCTCCAAACCAGGCTTCAACAGTATATGAACCAAGAACTTCCAGTTGCTCAAGCTGGATTTAGAAAAGGCAGAAGAACCAGAGATCAAATTGCCAACATCTGTTGGATCATCAACAAAACAAGAGAGTTCCAAAAAAATATCTACTTCTGCTTTATTGACTATGCCAAAACCTTTGACTGTGTGGATCACAACAAACTGGAAAATTCTTCAAGAGATGGGAGTACCAAACCACCTGACCTACCTCCTGAGAAATCTGTATGCAGGCCAGGAAGCAACAGTTAGAACTGGACATGGAACAACAGACTGGTTCCAAATTGGGAAAGGAATACATCAAGGCTGTATATTGTCACCCTGTTTATTTAACTTCCATGCAGAGTACATAGGCAAAATGCTGGGCTGGATTAAGCCCAAGCTGGAATCAGGATGGCTGGGAGAAATATCAATAACCTCAGATATGCAGATGACACCACCCTTCTGGCAGAAAGTGAAGAAGAACTAAAGAGACTCTTGATGCAAGTGAAAGAGGAGAGTGAAAAAGTTGGCTTAAAACTAAACATTCAAAAAACTAAGGTCATGGCATCTGGTCCCATCACTTCATGGCAAATAGATGGAGAAACAATGTAAACAGTGAGAGACCTTACTTTGGGGGCCTCCAAAATCACTACAGTTGATGACTGCAGCCATGAAATTAAAAGATGCTTGCTACTTGGAAGAAAAGCTATGACCAACCTAGACAGCATATTGAAAACAAGAGACATTACTTTGCCAACTAAGGTCCATCTAGTCAAAGTTATGGCTTTTCTGGTAGTCATGTATGTATGTGAGAGTTGGACTCTAAAGAAAGCTGAGCACCAAAGAATTGATACTTTTGAACTGTGGTATTGGAGAAGACTCTTGAGAGTCCCCTGGACTGCAAGGAGATCCAACCAGTCAGTCCTAAAGGAAGCCAGTCCTGAATATTCATTGGAAGGACTGAAGCTGAAGCTCCAATACTTTGGCCACCTGATGTGAAGAACTGACTCTTTGGAACCTCAGCATCAGTCCTTCCAGTGAGTATTCAGGACTGATTTCCTTTAGGATTGATTGATTTGATCTTCCTGCAGTCCAAGGAACTTTCAAGAGTCTTATCCAGCACCACAGTTTGAAAACATCAATTCTTGGGCATTCAAGCCTTCTTCATAGTCCAATTCTCACATCTGTACTTGACTACTGGCAAAACCATAGCTTTGACTATACAGACCTTTGTCAGCAATGCCTGTACTTTTTAATAAGCTGTCTAGGTTTGTCAGCTTTTCATCTAAGGAGCAAGTATCTTTTAATTTCACTGCTACAGTCACTATCCACAATGATTTTGGAGTCCAAGAAAAAAAGTCTGTTACTGTTTCCATTGTTTCCCCCATCTATTTGCCATGAAGTTATGGTACTGCGTGCCATGATCTTCATTTTTTGAATGTTGAGTTTTAAGCCAGGTTTTTCACTCTCCTCTTTCACCTTCATCAAAAATTCTTTAGTTCCTCTTAGTTTTCTGCCATTAAAGTGGTATCATCTGCATGACCGAGGTTGTATGATAGAGCAACAAAATTTGGAGGTTTGTTGTACAAATGTAAGTCACCACAAGTGACTTAATTGCAAAACCACGAAACAGTAACAGCTTACCTTTTCCTTCCCCAGCTCTGGGCATTGCAGGCAGGAGCCTTTTGATAATTTAGGGCCAACATCCCTTCTCTGTGGGAACCAGATGATGGGTGGCCTTGTGAAAACACTGAAATCAAATAAGCAGACCAAAGTCACAGCTTAAGCTGCCCAGCAGAGATCGGAATCCATGTCTGAATGGCTCTAACTTTTGTTTTTGTCCATTCAAAAGCCAGAGGGGATTATAGAATCCAGCCAATGAAATAATGAGGAAAAAACCAAAGCCATTCCTGGGAAGAAACAGTCAAGAATTGTGGCTGTTATGTGGAATTTGCACTGGTTGGGGGGTGGGGAGGGAGTGGAGGACATTGTACTCTTAGTCACTTTAGGGACCTCCACCTTATCGATGGAAATAGGTGTCTAATTTGTGAAAACTGTGTTTTAAAGTCAGTATCTGGAGCAATAATTCCTGAATGGATGATGGCTTTGCTGCCATTTTTTTTAGCCAGAACACAAGTAGTTGCCCATCCGATTAAGTTCAGTGAAGGGCCAGAAAGAGGAGCAGGGACATCACAGAACTAGATGAGGGGAAGGAAAGAGTCACTTAGGTTTCCCAACACTTATGTGTGTGTGTGCGCGCGCTCAGTCATGTCTCACTCCTTTAGACCCCATGGACTATAGCCTGCCAGGCTTTTCTGTACATGGGATTTTCCAGGCAAGAATACTGGAGCGCATTGCCATTTCCTCCTCCAGGGGATCTTCCCAACCCAGGGATCAAACCCAAGTCTCTTGTGTCTCCTGCACTGGCAGGCAGATTCTTTACCACTGAGCCAGCTGGGAAGCAACTTCCCAATACTTAAGGGAGTGCTGACCTGAGGTCAGTACCAGAACCAGACTGTTTTCATGACCACATGGGAGTTCTGGGTTTTATTAACATGTTCCAGATAATGGTTCCCGCTTATTAAACTCTAAACATATTTTCTATAGTGTGGTTTTGGTTTTTCTCAGCCATTTTCTTGGATGTGTCTATGAGACACTGTTCAAGACCCTTTCCAAGAAGACTAAGGGAGCTGCAGAACAGGAGACCTTGGCTACCACGTGCAGGTTCTAAATCTCAGAATAGGTAGGTCAGGGACATCTCCCTCACCAGTGCATTTGAAGGGGGCATGCTTTTGGTTGGACCTAACAAAGGTCACATGTTTGCCCACAAAATGAAATAGAGGAGACAGCTGCTGCTGCTGCTAAGTCGCTTCAGTCGTGTCCGACTCTGTGCGACCCCATAGACAGAAGCCCACCACGCTCCTCTGTCCCTGGGATTCTCCAGGCAAGAACACTGGAGTGGGTTGCCATTTCCTTCTCCAATGCATGAAAGAAGAGATAGAGGTATCTGTTAATCATGGATTTCTTCAAATATATTGATGTTTGTCAGATAAAAACAGATTCAAGGAAATGCCTGAATGATCCAAGCTTCTAAAACTAGTTTGAGCTGCTGTTCTTCCCAATAAATCAAGAACCATTTTTAAATATGTACCAAATTTTTGGCATTTTCTAGTCAATTAAAAGGAGAATATAAATCTTTCAGATGATGTGATTCTCACCTTCAAATATTTTACCACCTGGTTAGAGAAACAAAACCAATACAGTCAACAGATAAAAATAAGACAAAACAGATTAAACTTAGTGCCAAATTAAGTATCCAGGGAGAAGGACAAATAAAGTCAGCCTAAACTCAAGAGGCTTCCAGGAGGTGGTTATGTCCAACTTAGAAGGAGGCAGATGGAGCATGCAAAGAGGGTGTGTGAAAGGAAAATATTAGAAGAAAGGGGAAGGTGGTACATGGGATGTTTCCTCAGCTATTTTTTTAACAAAAGATACGTTCATACTTTGGACTTTCCAGGTGGCGCTAGTGGTAAAGAGCCCACCTGTTAATGCAGGAGGCCTAAGAGACACGGGTTCAGTCCCTGGGTGGGAAAGATCCCCTGGAGGAGTGCGTGGCAGGCCACTCCAACATTTTTGCCTGGAGAATCCCATGGACAGAAGAGCCTGGTGGACTACAGTCCATAGCGTCACAAATAAGAGTCAGACACAACTGAAGCCACTTAGCACACACACATGTTCATACTGTATTAGTTTTATATAAGTGATTTAAACAACAAAAAATCAAAGCAATGGTAGAGCAAATTATTTAAAAGGAATATCCATCAAGCAACACTACTGACACAAAGCAAATATTATTTTAGTTTTTTCAAATTAATATCAATAGCTTAGACATGGAACTATTAGCAGAAGAACTAGGATTTCATCTCCTGCATGGTTCTTGAAGTGAAAGTGAAAGTGAGTTGCTCAGTTGTCTCTTTGTGATCCCAATACAGTCCATGGAATTCTCTAGGCCAGAATACTGGGGTGGGTAGCCTATCCCTTCTCCAGAGGATTTTCCCAGCCCAGGAATGAAACCAGGGTCTCCGGTGTTGCAGGTGGATTCTTTACCAACTGAGCTGTTTCTTACTTTCCCCTAAATTTGGCAATAATGCCTTACACACTGTGGATTCATAGTGAAAACTGATGAATAAGAGGCTGTGATTTAACTCTTAGGCTAAGGTGAAATGCATTTCCAGAAAAATAGTCTAGGAGGGAAGACATTTGTATATAAGTTCTAATTATCAACTGACGTTGTGAAGTCTCAAAATTAACAGTTTTTTAAACTACAGCAAATATCTAATGGAACCCTAGCAATTTCACTGATATTTATAACTTTCACTGGCAGCAAACTCCACATATTAGACTCACAAACACACATTTCTTTTTCTCCTTTTAGAATCAGTTACCTGTTAATGTCATCAATTTCTCTAAACTTTTATTATTTGGATAAGTAATCAGTGTGACTTGGGACAATAATCTATGTATTTTCTTGTCCTCAAAATGAGCACATCAGCCTTACAAATTTCCGTGGGAAGCAAGTTTATATTATATAGAGTGTGTTTCCAGTCAAAAGTGATGATGAAGATTAAAAAATATGGGGTTCCCGTGAGGGTGACCCTCTGCAACCAGTCAGCAGGTTCACCTGAAAGCTTCCCTCTGTCTCCTGAGAAGTCTGTGGGCTTCACCACACCAGCTCTGCCCTCTGGTCCCACTGACTTTTTCAGGGTCGGGAGAGGAGCCCATGGATGCTTCCATGAACACAGTGCCTCCCTCACCCCACACCTCCTGGCCTCAAAATTTGGACAAGACCCTGGAGATCTCTTTAGGGTCTTCCAGATGTCAACTACACGTTGCCACTTGCCATGAACTCTTGCCATCTACCTCTACAAGTATGAAATCACGTGCTGCTGAAGCTGCTGACTTTTAACACTCCCTGAAGAGAGTTCAGGGTGGAAAGGAGAAATGAGACACTGCTCAGGGTAGAACTGGCAGGACAGGTCTTCAGACAATTAGATATTTTCAGGTGCCAATCTTATGAGCCCAATTCTTATATCTCCTCATGTAGAGAAAATCACCAAAATCCTTCATGATGATGTCTGCTCCTATGACTAGCAGAAACCTTCTGCAAAAATATATGCTTGATTACATGTACCCTCTTCACTCAAATGTCACATATATACTGACCATCCCCCCTGCTTCTTTAAAGCAGTTTCTCAGAGCTATCTGAAATGCTGTCTCCCAGGCAGCTGTCCTCATTTTGTGCCCAAATAAAACTTAACTTGCAACTCTCGCATTGTGGAATTTTTTTAAGTTGACACCACCTGACAATACACCCCAGGAAGGACCAAGTATTTGTATCCTCAGCTTAAGGACAGCATGAGTCAGTCATCATCAGCCAGAGAGGCAGCAGTAACCAACAGAGCAGAGTGTAATCTCACCTAGTCAACCAACCCAGGAAGTGCTTGCTCTTTTTGTCAACCTTTTTACCCCATCCTCAGAGGATACAGTGCTGAGAAGAGAAAGGAGGGAGGAGGAAGCTGAGGAGAAGATGTCACCTGCTCTGTGGGGAGAAGAGAGACTTTAACCAAAATTGACAGGGATGTTTTGGGGACCAGAGGGAAACAGTTCGAAGACCCAAAGGGACTGAGATTCTGTCCAAGAACCGACTCGGGGAGCTGCTCCTGGGAGGAAGAGAGAGTACACATTAGCAGAGCTGGGAAAAGCAGAGACTGGAAAAAAAAATAAAACTACAGACTTCCTGTTCATGGTCCAAGGAGCAGACACTTTGTAAGAAGCCAAGTCCACTGGCATCTGAGTCAATGAATACGTTCCAACTCCCCAAAATTAGAATTTTCAACTTGTACGTGAACCTATGGCTCAAGCTTAGTCAGTCCCTTTTACTGGTGTTTCTCATCAAGGAATAAGAACAAGTACATAGAAATCATTAACTTAATAGTAGGAGCTGAAGACACATAATTCCTGATGCTATTTTTTCCCTGCTGTGGCCCTAAGAAGTTCTGAAGTGTGTGTTGGTCATCAAGTCGTGTCCAACTCTTTGCAACCTCATGGACTGTAGCCTGCCAAGCTCCTCTGTCCATGGAATTCTCCAGGCAAGAATACTGGAGTGGATAGCCATTCCCTTCTCTGGGGGAATCTTCCCTACCCAGGGATGGGACCAGGGTCTCCTGCATTGCCGGTGGATTCTTTACCATCTGAGCCACTGCCTGCAATGCAGGAGACCAGGGTGTGATCCCTGGGTTTGGAAGATCCCCTGGAGAAGGGAATGGCTACCCACTCCAGTGTTCTTGCCTGGGAAATCCCATGGACAGAGGATCCTGGCAGGCTATAGTCCATGGTGTCAAAAAGAGTTGGACCCTACTGAGTGATAAACACACAAGCAAGAAGTTCTGAAGTGACAACAAAAGCCATTTTCTCTTTTTTACAGCAACCTCCATTTCAGCTGAGTCAAAAGTTTCTCACAATGGTTGTTTTGGCAAACACTACTTTTACCTAACAAAGACACATGAAATGTATATGCAAAAGGCCATATTTACATAAAGAAGCATCCTTTAAACTCAACTACTTGCTACAAAGTAGGTTTTTAAGACCTAACATTTCAGTTATTATGATGGTGGGAGAATTACTTAAATGGAAGCAGAGCCCATGGGGGAATAGCCCAAGTAATTCAAGTCTCAATTATCTATTAAAAAAAAAGTTCATGTAAAATTGTTAAGCTTTTTAGAATTATTTTTCAGTTATATTTTATCTTTTATTCTTAAAATTGCCATTCATACAATAATGCCCTGGCACCTTGAAAACCTTAATGAGTGTGTTCAAGGCCCCATTGTGAATGCCATTCACATTAGACCCCAATAAGTTGCTCCAAGGGTCTTGCTATTTCGTTTTAGTAAAGAGCAAAGGGGAGCCTTTCTTATGAGAACTTTGTCCTCCTGATCTTCCACTTCACCACGAGAGAAGCAAAGTAAAAGGAGTCAAGTTGTTTTGCTCAAGGTCATGAAGCAGGCGAATCCAAACATGGTATGGACATCCTCTTGGTCTTCTGGTGAGTCCAGTGTCAACACAGATGGCTTCCTAACATGGTGGGCCATGTGAGGGGCCATCACCTTTATTCCTCCAATGTCAAGTGCACAGAGAAACCATACAGATGGGGTTTCCTCTTTTGGGGCTGTGTCTCTAGACCATAGACAATCAGGTTCTAAAAGTGAATTGACTGCCCAAGGTTTTTAGTTTTTGCCTTATGAAGCTTTTTAACTCCTAGTGTGAGTTAAAGAACTCTGTTAACAAGACCTCAGTTCTTTTTGCTTTACTGTTTAATTTCAGAGTTGACTCTGCTCATACATACACAGAAACACAGGTATATCTTTTACCAGCCTTCTGTGTTACAAAGCACAGCTGTGGTCTGAGTGAGTCTGAAGTGGAGGACCTTGGTCTTTAGAGTTCTGATGGCAACTCTCTGGGGATCAACCAGCTTGGTAGTTGTCTTTGGGGCATGTAACCTGATCACTACAAACCAAAATCCATTCCATACTTTATTTCTTTATCCCTATCAAGAAAGAAGCAGGACCGCTGCAAACTCAACCTCAAAAGCCAAACGCAGATAATTTTCAGTTTTTTTGGAGGACTTCACATTCTTATATCAAAACTTCTAAGAGCCAAGAAATAAATGAGTACCTGTGAAGGTGATGGAGTGTCCAGAGCTAACTTGTGCCCTTTGAGAAAATGTGTTGAAGTCCCAACCCCAAAACACCTGAACAGGTGACCTTACTTGGAAATAGGGCTTTTGCAGATGTCATTAAGTTAGGATGCAGTCCCACAGAATCAGAGTAGATCCCAAATTTAGTGACCAGTATCCTTTTAAGGAAAGCAACCTTTGGACACCAAAACATGGGAAGAATACCATGTAATGACAGAGGCAGATACCGGAGAAATGTAGCTACAAAGCAAAGAATGCCAACTATCAATAGCCACCACCAGCAACTGGGAAGAGGTAAAAAAAGGTTCTACTCAGAATCTCAGAGGGAGCATCACCTTCCCAATATCTTGATATCAGACTTCTAGCCTCCAGAACTGTGAGTGAGTTAGTATCTGTTGTTTAAACCACCCGGTTTGTGACAGCAGCCTTAGGAAATTAACACAAGATTCCATAAGGTCTGGGCTTCCCTTGTGGCTCAGCTGGTAAAGAATTCGCCTGCAATGTGGGAGACCTGGGTTCAATCCCTGGGTTGGGAAGATCCCCTGAAGAAGGGAATGGCTACCCACTCCAATATCCTGGCTTGGAGAATTCCATGAACTGTATAGTCCATGGGCTCACAAAGAGTCAGACACAACTGAGTGACTTTCATTCATTCATTCATTCCATAGGGTCTAGGTTATTGTTTGTTGATTGGTTGAAGTTTGCTCATTAAAAAATACATATTTCAGAGGCTTCATGCTTTCCTAACATCTCCATTCTCCCTTTCTGAAGCTCATAAAGGAGGGAAAATGTGATCTCATGAACACCTTCCATACGCACACTCAGTCATGTCCAACTCTTTGTGACCCCATGGACTGCAGCCCACCAGGCTCCTGTGTCCATGGGATTCTCCAGACAATAATACTAGAGCAGGTTGCCATTTCCTACTCCATGGGATCTTCCTGACCCAGGGATCAAACCTGTGTCTCTTCACATTTCCTGCATTGGCAGCAGATTCTTTACCACTGTGCCACCTAGGAAGATACCCTCAAGGCTGCAGGTGTCTCATCAGAAAAAGAAACAGCATCTGGACCCACCGAGCCCACTACACATCTGGGTCCTGGACACAGGGCTTCCCTGGCTTCTGCTTAGCCAACAGAAAAACTAGCCAAAAACATGAAGATTTTGAAAACCCATTATGTACTTCAGGGCAGCAATGGATAATGAAAAAATCATATCAAACAAAACTCCATGAAGCTTTTGCAGGAGACATGCATCAGAGCACAGACACTGAAATTGCATTGACAGACGTCTCCAAATTTGGTCAGCCCAGATAAAGCATGGCTAGAAATCAGAACATAGGGCCAAGAGTCAGAAATGTTGGCTGTTCTCTATTTCTGTCTCCTTGCTGCTTTGCAGAGCATCTATCTGTGAGTCATCCTAGCCTATGTGGACTCCAGTATCCCCAATATAACTACTTCTGAGTCCCCAGTGCATTGTTAGCACAGTATCATGAAGTGTTTATGGAACCCAAGGAGCACGCTGGACTAAAGTGATGAGAAGTCCACAGAAATGGGGGTGAAGAAAGACATATTCTGAATATTTGGGTCTTTAAAAATCCCACGTCTGTAATGAGCAGATGCTGAGGGGAATAATGATGGTGAATATGACATTGACTCTGAGCAGTCACCCTGGAATAATTGTCATTAATAGTCATGCTCGATCTCCAGGTCTGGAATATCCCTCATGTGGGTCAGATTCTGGCTGCCTGTGTAGCTCTGAGCATCCCAAAACCTCATCCCAAAAGCCAAGCACTTGTAGCAATCTGGCTCAACTTTGTGGAAAAAGTTAACCAATTAAAGCAAAACCACTCTGAGACAACTTCAAAACTGGAAGTAGAGCTCAACAGTTAGAAATCTGGAAGGAAGCGATGAGGTCTTTTAGGGTTTCACATTGCCAGGGACCCAGCAAGTTCAGAACAAAGATGGAAATATAAGTTGCCCATCTTGGAGAAGAAAGAGCTAATAAAAAGGGAGGATCTGCTGGGGCTAATTCATGGCAGCCTGAGATGATTACAGAAACCAGAATAATGGCCAAATGTTGTTATGGGTTAAATCGTGGGCTCCCCCCGAAAGGACATGGAGACCCAATTCCAAGGACCTCAGAATGAACTTCATTTGGAGACAGAGTCTTTACAGAGGTAATCACAGTGAAAGGAGGTCATTTGTTGTTGTTATTCAGTTGCTCAGTCATGTCTGATCCCATGGACTGAAGCATGCCAGGCTTTCCTGTCCTTCACTATCTCCTAGAGTTTGTTCAGGTCATGTCCATTGAGTTGGTGATGCCATCCAATCATCTCATTTTCTGCCACCCCCTTCTCCTTTTGCCTTCATTCTTTCCCAGCATTAGGGTCTTTTCCAGTGAGTTGGCTCTTCACATCAGGTGGCCAAAATATTGGAGCTTCAGTTTCAGCATCAGTCCTTCAATAAATATTCAGGGTTGATTTTCTATAGAACTGAATTCATACTGGATTCCAGTATAACTTATGTTCTTATAAGAAAGGGAAATTTGGGCACAGATAGTCCAAAGAGTCAGACACCACTGAGCAACTAAGCAAGCATGCAAGCAAGACACATAGGAAGATAGTGAATCTGCAGGCAGAAGACTGGCATCTATGAAGTCAACAAGAGAGACCTGGGATGGATCCTTCCCTCATAGCATTAAAGGAACCAACTCTACCCACACCTTGATATTGAACTTCCCATCTCCTGAACTGAGAGACAATACATTTCTGTTGTTTAAGCTACTGAGTCTGGTACTTTGTTACTAAGATTTTGCTTTGTTAAGCTAATACAAATGTCGCCTCCAAAGCCCTCAATTAATTCCATTAACCAGAATGGTTTTCCTGTTTTCTGTTTTTAGGAGGAAAAAGAAACCACAAGAAAACTAGTCAGTATCATTGATTGAGTCTTTTGTATTTTTATACCTAGTGTGTGTATTCTACCATGCATGTTCTGAGCACTGTATAAACGTGAAGTCATGGATTCCACAGGGTACCTCCAGGAGGCAGGAGTGATTATCATCATCTCCAGTCTGTGGGTGAAGAAAATGAAGCCTGGAGGGGCCAAGGGACTTGCTCAAGGTCACAACCATAGGATGTACACACAGCGGCAGCCCCAACACCATTGACCTTGACCACGGAGCTATACTGCCTGTCTCAAACTCCCATCCTCTGAGATGGCAGGAGAGAGAGAGGAGGTGGGCACAGTGTCACCTCAGCAGCAGGCTGAGGACGCCTGAGAGGGCACGTGAGGCTAGGTGTGCAGGTTAGGGACAGAGGCATGTGGCCATTCTGACTTCAGCCCTTCCCCCACATGTGAGCCTCATTTTCTTTACACCTCTTTGTGCAGCTGTTCAATGGATGCCCAGGGCATTTACTGGTTATGCACCTTGTTCACAGGCGCTGACCTCTGAGCCTTTGTTTTCACATCTACCATCAATGAAATAATACATGTGGAATATTCAGCCTGGCACATAGGAATTGTTGTTTAATCACTAAGTTGTGTCCAACTCTTTTGTGACCCCATGGATAGTAACCTGCCAGACTCCTCTGTCCATGGGAATTCCCAGGCACATAGGAAACCTTAATACATTTTAGATTCATTATGATTATTATCACTAATTACTATTAATGAACGATGGCAACGATACCACTTGCTATAGGTGACCTCAGCCAGCTCTTGACCCCAAACCACCATATGCTTTATCTGAAAAGCAGACATGTGTCTAGAGACCAGTAGATGGACACGACAGCAAATCTTTGTCTGCTTCAGAGAGCTCTGCCCTTCAGAGAAATGCCAAGGGACATGTTTTCATCATAAAAGCCAGGCGCTCTTTTTTTGACCCAAAGATCTCTAGGCCACCACCAAAAATCTCTACTCTCTGACACTGCCCATATCCACAGCCCACTGAGATTCTAAGACTTATTTACTTAGGCAGGAAATAGAGAAAAATAAATTATAAGCATTCACAATGCCCTTTCCCCCTTAATATTTATTATATGTTGAATTGCAGTTCTATATTGAAATCCTAAGCCCCAGTACCTCACCATAGGACTTTATTTGGAAATAGAGTCACTGCAGATTGAATTAGTTAAGATGAGATCATACTAGAGTAGGGAGGCCACTGTTCCAGTGTGACTGGTGTCCTTACAAAAGGGGGAAATTTGGATACTGATATGTACACAGTGAGGATGAAGGTAGAGTCAGAGATACAGATCACTGCCTTAAACTAGAACACTTACTGAAGGGATGAAAGCTCTACAACAATATTTAAGAGGTAAAATAGGAGGAATCGGGTGAAGAAGAGAGAAAAATCAGAATTACCCACAAATTTGTTGAAAGAACATTGACTCTATAAAATGATATATTGATAGGAGGAGCAAGAGGATTTTTAGCAGGGGAATGTTTGTGTTTGGGTATATTTATTTGAGGTGCCAGATGCCTCTAGGCCAGGAATCAGCTGTGTTTCAGAGTTTGAAGCCAAACAGAGAAATCCAGGCTGGAGATGGGATTTGAGCATCAACATCTTATAGTCCGACCACATTTGAAAATTTGTAATCAGAGGATCATCCAGAGAAATATATAAAGTAAAAATAGAAGAGGCTTTGCTTTCATGGAAAGACTGGAGAAGAAGGATCAGAGAGCAAAAGAGAGAACAGTAAATGAGATATTAGGGGATTCAGGACAGGGATTCTAGGGGATGGACAGGGAGGTCTGGTATGCTGCAGTTCACAGGGCCACGAAGAGCTGGACATGACTGAGCAACTGAACTGAACTGAGGGGATCCAGGAGAACAAATGACCCAATAGCCAAAGGACAGAGTTTCTAAAAGAAAGAACAAGAGGGCAAAAGCCAACGAATAGGCTGAGAGAGGAACTGGAGGAACATAGCAACATATGGACCACCAGAAAGCCTGCCTTCAGATGAGGGTCAGGTATTGAGACCCAGCTATGGTGTGACTACAATATTTGGAGGGGCCCAAGTACTACAAGAGAGCTAGGCTTTTATTTCCCATCTAAATGAGAGCATGTCAATCAGTTTCTATCCTGATTCATGTTTCAAATCTCCATAGAGGATTTAAGGAGACAGTTTATTGTTCAGTCGCTAAGTCATGTCCGACTCTTTATGACCCTTTGGACTGCAGCATCCCAGGCTTCCCTGTCCTTCACCATCTCCTGGACTTGCTCAAACTCATGTCCATTGAGTCGGTGATGCCATCCAACCATCTCATCCTCTGTCATCCCCTTCTCCTCCTGCCTTCAATCTTTCCCAGCATCAGGGTCTTTTCTAATGAGTTAGTTCTTCCCAACAGGTGGCCAAAGTATTGGAACTTCAGCTTCAGCATCAGTCCTTCCAATGAATATTCAGGACTGATCTCCTTTAAGATGGACTGGTTGGCTCTCCTTGCAGTCCAAGGGCCTCTCAAGAGTCTTCTCCAACACCACAGTTCAAAAACATCAATTCTTCAGTGGTCGGCATTTTTCATGGTCCAACTCTCACATCCATACATGACTATCTGGAAAAACCATAGTTTTGACTAAACGAACCTCTGTTGGCAAAGTAATGTCTCTGCTTTTTAATATGCTGTCTAGGTTGGTCATAACTTTTCTTCCAAGGAGCAAGCATCTTTCAATTTCATGGCTGCAGTCACCATCTGCAGTGATTTTGGAGCCAAAGAATATAAAGTCTCTCACTGTTTCTATTGTTTCTTCATCTATTTGCCATGAAGTGATGGGACCAAATGCCATGATCTTAGTTTTCTGAATTGAGTTTTAAGCTAGATTTTTCACTGTCCTCTTTCAACTTCATCAGTAGTCTCTTTAACTCCTCTTCACTTTCTGCCATAAGGATAGTGTCATCTTCATATCTGAGGTTATTGATATTTCTCCTGGCAATTTTTGTTCCAGTTTGTGCTTCATCCAACCTGGCATTCTTCATGATGTACTCTGCATAGAAGTAAAATAAGCAGGGTGAAAATACACAACCTTGACATACTCCTTTCCCAATTTTGAACCAGACCATTGTTCCCATTAAGGTTCTTCAGTGTTTCCATCTGTGACTTGTCTTTGTTAGGGGACTAGACACTGCCCAGTTCTTTTTTCACTATAACTTTTCTTATGATTAAGGGGATGGTCAGTGTGAAAGTGAGGTCAGGAAACACAGTAATCTTGAAGAAAATTTTGATAAGAAGGGAGGGATAGAATTTGGACACAGAAGGATGACAACAAGGAAGCATGTTTTTAAACATGCTTGCAAACAGACCCTTGTAACTCAGGAACGGGGGAAAGATTGAGGGTGAGCTGGGCTGCGAGCAGAGACAACACTAAATGCCCACAGAATAGGCTATACTGTGACTCCCAACACTTGCTGGGAATAACAGTCTTTTGTTTGATGGCTGCTGGACCACAGTGGGTCAATCTGAAATATCTAAGTAAATTAACAATCACAAATTGCGCAGGATGCTCTGTTTAAGACCAAAGCCGTGGCTCACAGCTGAGATGATCTCCAGGACCGGCCCTGGCTGTGGAGGGACCAGCCCCACCCGTGGTGATGCTCCCTTCCTGGGTCAGGGGGCCTCAAAGGGCTGGCCTCTACAGGGCACAGGGGCCTCACCCTTCACCTTGACTTTAGGGGACTCTGAGGGCACCCCATTTCCAGAGCTCCCCACCTTCACTGAGGCCTTTCTTGCAACTTCAGCTCAGCTCAACATCTCCCTATGCCCAGGTCTTCCCCCTTCTCCCCTACAGGAACTGTTCCCCAAAACTGTTCCCCAGTGAGCCTCCTGCCCTGCATCTCACCATCAGATCTGCTGCTGGGTGAATCCTCAAGGATAAAGTGTAATATTCTCAATGGGAGGACAGCAAGTTGGTGAAGTGGAATAGAATGAGATTATGACATTCATTTTAGAGCTTTGTTTTAGTTCTGATATAGATAAAAATGGAGAAGATACTGTTAATTTCTGAGGGAGCTTTTGAAGAAGGATAGCCTGTATTATCAGTTTGGATGAGCAAGTTATCAGCTATGAAATAGCTTGTCAGCTCAGGAAGCCTTTGGTGCATCCCACCACAGGCCAGCTCTGGGACAGGTGCTGAGTGAAGGGGGGAATGACCATGACTAGGTCAGGGGTCTGAGTTCACGTTGGCGTCACTGTCAGAGAAATTTGGAGGTCAGTTCAGAATTCCAGTGCCTTCTGCCTATCCTGCAGACACTTCCTTCCTGTCTCAAAGCTTCTGTGGAGGGATCCTCTGTAGACATTCCTGTGACTTCCCTTACAGAGACTTAGCAATGAACTTGCAAGTTGGCCACCCATGGTTTTGTTATCAACCCAGGTTCTTAGACTCCTTAATCAATAGGAATTGATAAGAGGCCAGATGAGAAATTCAGGCAAGACTTTCTGAGGATTTGTGTTTGGCACATAGGAGCAAAACAAATAAGATGTGCCCTCACTGGCTCCCTGAAGTAGAGATGAGGGGCCCCTGAAATGAAGTGGGTGTGGGGGCGGGGCCAGGGGTGTGGCAGGAGGCATGGCCTAAGGGAGGTCTGCCCACCCTCTTGGTGGTGCTGTGTGCAGGTATCACTCCGAGCTCTCAACACCTCAGAAGTGGCATTTAAGTTTTTGGTCTTTTAGAATCTTCTTGTTCATTATTTTCCCCAACTGCACATGCATGCAGTTTTTTTCAGTCCTTCATAGTTTCTATGTATTTTGCTGCTTGAGGTGACATTTGTCCACATGCCAGCTCTGCAACAAAGGATCCCAGGTCCCAGCCTGTCTCAGTCTCTCAACATGGGAAGACCCTACATCCATCAGAAGCAATCTAAGTGTGCACTCTGGGGTGGGGGGCAGTGGGTGTTTCTTGTACTCATGGAAAAGGTGATGGATCAGGAAGCAGGTGGGGTTCATTCTTGTTCTGGCTCAACCACTGAGGAGCTATGTCACCGTCAGCTAGAATAGACATTTAACCAACTTTGGACCTCATTCTTCTGGCTTGTAATGTGAGGTTTTGGGGACTAGAGAATCCCTACTTTCCTTACCAGTTCTACAAGACTCTTCTTTCCTTCCCAGTTCTACGAGACTCTTATATTTGGAGTTTCAACTGTGAAGCTTGGTGGATACCCCAGTGAGTCCCCAGAGCCTCCTTTTCCCCGCAGCTGCTGAGAGTATTGGTGGCTGAAGGGTCTCAGAGTGTCCAGCTGATGAGTGCTCCTTCCCCGCAGTCCTCGCGACAGGTCAGTACTGGGCTGTGTGAGCACAGTGCCTCCCCGGGGCTGCTGTGATCATGGAGCTTCACCCTCTGCCTCTGTCCACCCATGGGAAAAGTATCTCAAAAGCTAGCCACAGAGGTACAGTGGCTGGCAGTCAAGGGATGCGCCAAGCTGGTTACTGCCTGAACTTGGAGCAAGGAAGACTGGCTGCCACATTCCAGGGGTGTGTGGTGTGCCTGCAGGAGACCCAGCCCTTCTCCACCCCTTTCTGCTCCTTTTTCCTCAGAGGCAATCACTTCCTCCCTCAGTGTGGTGAGGATCTAAGGCTCAGAGACTTGGAGAGTTCCAGCTCTCAGACAGGAGTTCCCAGACTTTCCGTGGATGCAGACTTCCCTGAGAGTTTCTGTCCCACCCTCACACACCCCACCCAATCACATGGTCACCACTTGAAAGATGTATCAGCTGAAAAAGAGATCGTATTCCAAGCAGAGATGCCTCAAATGTCCCAGGTTGGACACCCATGGTAACGGGGAGACCCTCAAAGACCTCAGGGACAAGCACATCTTCCATCACAGGTACCATAGGAGAAAAGCTGATGTGTGTTGGATGAGACAGAATTATACACCCTTAATTACAATGAGAGGAACCAGGCACCTGCTGCAAGGCCCTGGGGATAGATGGGAGAACATTCTGAGTCAGGGGATTCAAGGGGCTCCCTTTGGTGGGGAATGGGATTGCAGAAAGAGGAACTAGATGGGACAACTCAGATTAGGAACCAGTGTGGACAAGGGTCAGAGGGGAAAAGTGCAGTGTGTGTGTGTCTGGGCAGTATGTGGTGTCTGTGTGTGTGTGGTATGTGTGTGCATATTTTGATGTGTGATGTGAAGTGTGTGTGCATGATGTACATGTATTATGTGTATAGGAGCCGGTCAGAGCTATGGCTGGCAAGGTCAGAGTGAACTTGATCATGGAGGAACAGGGCTTTTTGCTGAAAGACAGGATTGTAACTTATGGGACCACAGACATTTCTGAGCAGAGGAATGAGGTCCCATCGATCCAATCGATGCTTCTGAGAGACAGAATGGCAGCAGGCGGATGGATGAATGGTGCGGCAGGAGGCCAGTGGGGTGATACTCCAGGCTGTGGCTGTAGTGGGGAGAGCCTAACCTGGACATGGCATCTGGGGGTCAATTGGAGGAGAGGCGATGAGGGAAACTAGAGAGACAGGGTACTCCAAAATCCAGAAAAACAAAGTCTGTGACAGGTAAAGGAGGAACAGATGGAGGTCTGGAGGACTGGGTGGGTTACAGCAATATGAGGCCAGCGTCCAGTGGAGAACATGGTAGATTAAAGCAGGGAGTCTTAACTTTAAGGGGTGACAGAGACAGAAGAGCCCTGGCATTTAAACCCTGCATGTTAACATCTGAAAGACTGGAGTTGAACCTAACCTCTATCAGTTCAGTTCAGTCGCTCAGTCACGTCCAGCTCTTTGCGACCCCATGAACCGCAGCACGCCAGGGCTCCCTGTCCATCACCAACTGCTGGAGTCTACCCAAACCCATGTCCACTGAGTCAGTGATGCCATCCAACCATCTCATCCTCTGTCATCCCCTTCTCCTCATGCCCTCAATCTTTCCCAGCACCAGGGTCTTTTCAAATAACCTCCATATCCATTAGCTATAACCTTGGCTACTTACAGTCTCACTTTCCTTCCAGTTCTTCACATGCTAAATGGGAGATGTTCAAGGATGAACCTCAAGACCACTCGAGCATCATTCAAGCCAGCCCTTGAACAACAGCTGATCCAGGTACACACTCACTGTCAGTTCTGCCGCGGGAAGAGGCCCCAGGGATCACTTTAAAATCTGATGAAATCTGTGTATCCCCCCCCCCACCCCTCGCCTGCCATGAAAATGCACATGGACCTCCTGTAGCCATCCCTGGATTCCAAAAGCACTCATGGATCCAGGTTACAAAGGTCCACTGTCCGTTGGGGTGTCCTGTCCTGCAGGTATTTAGAACCAGAGGTCTGGAACTCCAGAGACTAGTCCAGTCCAGAGCAGAGTGCTTGGGAGTCAACAGCACATTTTTGTACATCCTTGAGAGCATAAGAGATGACCCCAGGGAACCAGAAGTGTCCCAAGCTGGGCAGGAGCTCAGAGGAGGAATTCACTCCATAGGCAACGTGAGGGGCCAGCAAAGTGAAGAAGACAGAGTCCCCAAAAGCAAAGAACTGCACACAGTGCTGGACCACCCAAAGTTTAGTCCTTGCTAGGTCATGCTGGGGCTTCCCTGGTGGCTCAGTGGTAAAGAATCCGCTTGCCAGTGCAGGAGGCATGGGTTGGATCCCTGGATCATGAAGATCCCCTAGAGAAGGTAACTGGCAACCCACTCCAGTGTTCTTTCCTGGAGAATCCCAGGGACGGGGGAGCCTGGTGGGCTGCCATCTATGGGGTCTCACAGAGTCGGACACAACTGAAGCGACTTAGCAGCAGCAGCATTAGGTCATGTTGGGTTTCCCCGGTGGCTCAGTGGTAAAGAATCTGCTTGCCAGTGCAGGAGGCATGGGTTGGATCCCTGGGTCATGAAGATCCCCTAGAGAAGGAAATGGCAACCCACTCCAGTATTCTTGCCTGGGAAATCCCGTGGACAAAGGAACTTGGCAGACTACAGTCCATGGAGTCCCAAAAGAGTCAGACTCAAGTTAAGGACTAAACCACCACCGCCACCAGATCATGTCAGGAATGCAAACCAACACGATTGAAACCTTGTAAGCAATCATTTCAACTTTTCACTGTACTACACTGTACCATCAGATCCTTCTGTCTTGTTCAGAGGCTGAATTTTTTCTAGCTTGTTTCTCCAGCTGTTGAATTTAAATTTGTTCCTTTGTGTCCTCTCTACAAATTATGTTTCCCAAACTATGGTTCATATTTAGAAATAAGATTATTTTTATGATTTATGAATTTATTTATGAGATGTTTTACAAACATACGAAAATAGCATGCAGTTATGTACTTTTAGCAAATTGACTCTATATTGAAAAGAACAAAAATGACAGGAAACTGTGGGGAGTCTGGAAAATCCCATGTGTGTGATCCTCAGATTTGAGAAGATTCCAGTGGGTGTCGTTGGTGGACAGAGAGCAATGGTCCTATGCATTAGTTCTTCTGCCCTACTTGGGGCCTTGGTTTCAGAGAACAAACTGGGAAGGAGGGAAAGACAGAGGAAGAGATGAAGGAAGGAAGTAAGGAAGGAAAGAAGGAAGCAAGAGGAAGGAAGGATGGATGGAAGGAAGGGAAAGATGAGGCAGGAAGAAGAGATGATACAGAAGTAGGGGATGAAGACATCTGTTTATGAGCCTTGGACTCAGTTAGATATTGAGATTTGTGGGGTTACCTCAGTACCAGATTTCAAGTTGGTGTTCATGAGGTTTTTTTTTAAATAATTTATTTATTTTTGGTTGAGCTTCTCATTGCTGCGAGGGCTTTTTTAACTGTGGCGAGTGGGGACTCCTCTTGGTTGCCATGTGAGCCACTTATCATTGTAGTAGCTTCTCTTGTGTAGCATAGGCTCTAAAGCATAGGTTCAGTAGTTTTGGCACACCAGCTTAGTTGCTCCGTGGCAGGTGGGATCTTCCAGGACCAGGTTTTGAACCTGTGTCCCCTACGTTGGCAGGCAGATTCTTCTCCACTGTACCACCAGGGAAGACGTCCATGAGTTTTTAGTTTCGTTGTTCTCATTGCTCTGTGTGTTCTTAGTGAATTTAGGGAGTTTCCAAAACCATGCTGTCCCTCTTCCATCTTTTTCTTTGTGTCTTACTCCACAAACTTTTTCAGGATGATTTGATGATAGAAGTAAGTATCCCTGTTAATTAGACATACTTTCTGGACACATCCTGGTAAACTCTTTGTTAAAACCTACAGAAGATCTAGGGACCACTGCTTATTACCCTCTGTGGGTCTACTGCATCACCAGTGGCACAGAAGGGGATGCAGCATTGAAAATCAAAGACACTGATGAGTGAGTACAAAATTATTTTGGCCCTGAATCTCAGTCTGAAGTTCAAGATAAATGCCCACAGTACAACCTGTACCTCTGTGTCTTGACACTTTAAACAAGGGTGAGTTATGAATGCCCTGTCCACCTTGAGAACAAGAACGCAATTTTAATCATATTTTCACCCCTGACACAAAGACATAATTTTTAAATCTATTAATTAAGTGGAATAAAGATGCTTAAGTTCTGAGGCTCATCAACTGAGAGTCCTATGAAATACTTTTTTTTGTAGCACAAAATCCAGGCAGCCTATATTGAGTTCAATTGAGTTCAGTCATCAACAGCCAATGATTGAATCAATCATGCCTATGTAATCAAACCTCCATAAAAAACCACTAGACAATGAGGTTCAGAGATCTTCGAGGTTGAGGGATACATCAAGATGATGGAGAGTCAATGAGCCTGGAGAGGACACGGAAGCTCCATGTATCCCCCACCTCCCTACCACAACACACTCCGTTCTGTGCCTCTCTTCCAGTGGGATGTCTCTGACTCCTTTATAATAAAACAGTAATAGTAAGCAAGGCATACCCAGTGGCACTTGCAGTAAAGAACCCTCCTGCCAATACAGGAGACATGAGAGATGTGGGTTCAATCCCTGGGTCAGGAAGATCCCCTGGAGAAGGAAATGACTATCCACTCTAGTATTCTTGCCTGGAGAATCCTATGGACAGAGGAGCCTGGTGAGCTCCAGTCCATGGGGTCACAAAGAGTCGGACATGACTGAAGTGCTTTAGCACACACACAATAGTAAGTGAAGTGGTTTTCTGATACCAATGATTCATTCTAGAAAATTATTGAAATGGAAAGGGAAAGGAATTTGTGGGAACCCCAGCTTCATAGACAAGGGCCATGGGTGTGGCTTAATAAGCATATTTGGTCTTTATCCTTTCTTGCCATAGAGCTCCTAAAACCCTTGGAATGTCCTGAGTGATGGTAATGGATTTTGTTATTATAAGAAGCCCCTGCTTTTTAATATGCTGTCTAGGATTGTCATAGCTTTTCTTTCAAGGAGCAAGCATCTTTTAATTTCATGACTGCAGTCACCATCTGCAGTGATTTTGGAACCCCAAAAAATAGACTCCCACTATTTCCATTGCCTTCCCCATCTATTTGCCATGAATTAATGGGACCAGATGCCATGATTTTGTTTTCTGAATGTTGAGTTTTAAGCCAACTTTTCACTCTCCTCTTTCACATTCATCAAGAGGCTCTTTAGTTCTTCTTTACTTTCTGCCATGAGGGTGGTGTCATCTGCATATCTGAGGTTATTGATATTTCTCCCAGAAATCTTGATTCCAGCTTGTGCTTCATCTAGTCCAGCATTTCACATGATATACTCTGCATATAAGTTAAATAAACAGAGAGATAATATACAGCCTTGACATACTCCTTTCCCAATTTGGAGCCAGTCTGTTGTTCCATGTCCAGTTCTAACTGTTGTTTCTTGACCTACATACAGATTTCTCAGAAGGCAGGTCAGGTGGTCTGGTATTCCCACCTCTTTCAAAATTTTCCACAGTTTGTCATGATCCACACAGTCAAAGGCTTTGGCATAGTCAAAAAAGCAGAAATAGATGTTTTTCTGGAATTCTCTTGCTTTTTTGATGATCCATCGGATGTTGGCAATTTGATTTCTGGTTCCTCTGCCTTTTCTAAAACTAGCTTGAACATATGGAAGTTCACAGTTCATGTACTGTTGAAGTCTGGCTTGGAGAATTTTGAGCATTACTCTGCTAGCATGTGAGACGAGTGCAATTGTGCAGTAGCTTGAGCATTCTTTGGCATTGCCTTTCTTTGGGATTGGAATGAAAACTGACCTTTTCCAGTCCTGTGGCCACTGCTGAGTTTTCCAAATTTGCTGGCATATTGAGTGCAGCACTTTCACATCATCATCTTTTAGGATTTGAAATAACTCAGCTGGAATTTCATCACCTCCGCTAGCTTTGTTCATAGTGATGTTTCCCAAGGCCCACTTGACTTTGCATTCCAGGATGTCTGGCTCCAGGTGACTTATCATACGATCATGGTTAAAAGATGCTTGCTCCTTGGAAGAAAAGCTATGACTAACCTAGACAGCATATTAAAAAGCAGAGACATTACTTTGCCAGCAAAGGTCTGTCTAGTCAAAGCTATGGTTTTTGCAGTAGTCATGTATGGATGTGAGAGTTGGACTATAAAGAAAGCTGAACACCAAAGAATTGATACTTCTGAACTGTGGTATTGGAGAAGACTCTTGAGAGTCCTTTGGACCCCAAGGAGATCCAACCAGTCCATCGTAAAGGAAATCAGTCCTGAATATCCATTGGAAGGACTGATGCTGAAGCTGAAACTCCAATACTTTGGCCACCTGATGTGAAGAGCTGACTCATTTGAAAAGACCCTGATGCTGGGAAAGATTGAAGGCAGGAGGAGAAGGGGATGACAGAGGATGAGATGGTTGAATGGCATCACTGACTCGATGGACATGAGTTTGAGTAAGCTCCAGAGGTTGATGATGGACAGGGAAGCCTAATGTGCTGCAGTCCACGGGGTTGCAAAGAGTCGGACACAACTGAGCAACTGAACCGAACTAAACTGAAGCCCCTTTTGATCAAATGGAGTTTATGCTAATGAGGTGACTTAGGGCAGGGGCTTTAGGTGGCCTCTGATGGGGCTGGTCACCAGAAAGACCAAAGGATGAGAGTGTTGGAACTGAGCCCCCCACATAGACTTCCAGGGAAGCGGAAGTGGGGCTGGAGACTGAGCTGTGTAAAAACTCTTGAAGAGTAAGATTTGATGAGCTGGGTGAGGAGAACATCCATATGGAGATGCTGCAAAAGTGGCAAAACCAGAGACATCAGGGAAGCTCAGCACAAACCTCCAGTACCAGGCCCTGTGTTCTCCTCCATTCAGCTGTTCTTAAGTTGAATACTTTATAATAAATCAAAAAACATAAGTGGATCTCTGAGTCCTGTGAGCCTTCTACCAAATTGCAGACCTATGGAGGGAGTCTTAGGGAACCCTTGATGGACAGCTAGTCAGTCCAAGGACAGGCAACCTGGGCTTGGGATTGGCATCTGAAGTGGTGGCAGGCTTGGGGGCTAACCCCTGTGGGGTCTCTGCTAACTCCAAGTATCAGTGTCAGAATTCAATTGAATTGTAGGACATTCTGCTGGTTTCCTCAGAAAACTGAGGAATTGCTTGGTGTGAAAACCCTACATGTTTGGCATCAGAAGTGTTGTGAGTAAAAACAGTTCGAGCATTCTGGAGAGATTTGTGTGTACACATGAGGAGAAAGGGATGACAGAGGATGAGACGATTGGATGACATCACCAACTCAATGGACATGAGTTTGACAAAACTCCAAGAGATAGTGAAGGACAGGGAAGCCTGGGTTGCTTCAGTCCATGATGTGGCAAAGAGCTGGACATGACTGAGCAAGTGACAACAACAAACCCCAAAGTTCTGCATTTATTGGCAAAATGTGAAGGGGTCAATCTCCATGTGGCTGAGTTTTTCATGGTGAAAACTCCTGGGGGAATCACTGTGCTTAATTATGTAAAATGTATTTTCACATCTAGGGTGTTCCAGTTCTCCATTAAGATCCTAGAACTCTGCTTTTCTTTTTTTAATTTTTGTTAGGATTTTTGAAGTAGTTTTTTGAGTGTTACACTGAGATGGATTCTTTACTGAAGGGCATTATCATTGTCTAAGTAAGAATTAGACAGAAATTGCCCCTGAAAGTGAACCAGTCCAACGTCTATACTTCAGATACGAAGACTTTGAGGCTTATAATTGGAGGACTTTCAACAATTCAGCAAACTGAAACCACACACCTTGGACTGGGGCTTAAGACCCCCATTTTTCATTGAGATTGCACACCTGGTCTCAGGTCCTGCTGAAGTTCAAGTTCTTTATGTCTTAGTGCAGAAGGAATTCAGCAAGAGGCAAAGTGATAAGTTAAAAGTGGATTTATTGAGAGAGATACACACTCCCCAGATAGAGTGTGGGCCATCTCAGAAGACCAGAAGCCCCAGCATAAGGATTGTTAGTTTTTACAAAGCTCGGTTACTTCATAGGCTAATGAGTGGGAGGATTGATCCAACTATTTGGGGGAAAAGGAGGGGATTTCCAGGAATTGGGTCACTGCTCTCTGCTTGGCCTTTTACGGTTGGCCTCCAAACTGTCCCGGCTTCTGTGAGTGTGTCACTTATCATATGATAACATGTCACAATGAGCATATAATGAGGTTCAAGGTCCACTGGAAGTTGAATCCTCCACCATCTTAGACCTAGTTGGTCCTAACCAGTTTATGTCCCAACCTCAACAGCCAAGTCATTCCTTTAAAGGTTGTGCCATGCCCCCTTCCCTCCTATTTCAAAACTAGTTTGTGGCAGAACCAGACTTAAGACTCAGGCAGGCTCTATCTTATTTAAGACTGTGAGTGAGTGAGTAATAGTCTCTCAGTCCAGTCCAACTCTCTGCAACCCCGTGGACTGTAGCCTTCCAGGCTCCTCAGTCCATGGATTTCTCCAGGCAAGAATACTGAAGTGGGTTGCCATTTCATTCTCCAGGGGATCTTCCTGACCCAGTGATTGAATATGGGTCTGCTGCATTGCATGCAGATTCTTTACCATCTAAGCCATCAGGGAAACCTATTTAAGACTGTAACTCTCAGTTAAAAAGAAAAATAGAAAACAGTGTAACACTTAAGGAATGGTTGTGATTTTTTAAAAAAGAAAGAAAAGCACTTTTTTCAGACAAGCTCAGTAAGCAGAGACTATGATATTTAATGTGTTGATTTCAAAGGAAGGCTGGTAGGTCAAGACATGTTTCTTAAAATCCTGTTTGAAAACTGGAAAATTAACAAGTCATTGCTTTTTTCTTCAGAGTTCTTTCCTTCTGCTTTGTCTGATTACAAAAAAACAGACAACTATCAGTTCTATACATTTTGATATCTGCATACCTAATTAGGCTCAATGACAATAGTTCTGACCTATACAATTCCGTTCAGTTCAGTTCAGTCACTCAGTCGTGTCCGACTCTTTGCGACCCCATGGACTGCAGCACGCCAGGTCTCCCTGTCCATTACCAACTCGCGGAGTTTACCCAAACTCATGTCCATTGAGTCGGTGATGCCATCCAGCCATCTCATCCTCTGTCGTCCTCTTCTCCTCCTTCCCTCAATCTTTCCCAGTATGAGGGTCTTTTCAAATGAGTCAGCTCTTCACATCAGGTGGCCAAAGTACTGGAGTTTCAGCTTCAACATCAGTCCCTCCAATGAACACCCAGGACTGATCTCCTTTAGAATGGACTGGTCCATACAATAGGGACCTCCAAGATTTTCTGCAAAGTGTCTCTTATTTGAAGGACCTAGTTAATGTGTTGTAAGTGTTTGACTCTTTATACTGAAGTTTTTCATATTGGGTTCCTATATTGTTAACTGAATAATAGTAAATGAAAACCAGAGCACTTAATAGTCAGAATAAAACTGGTAAACACATCTAGAAGACGTTTGAAAGCTCAGCAGATGTGGTGTGGGATGCAGTACAGGTAAAGGAGAAAAGATAGCTTTCTTTAATTCCCTTAATGGATGTGGCAATTTGTTTCTTCTAGTCAAGAATCAGCATAGATTAGTTGCCTATAACAATGGCCAGCCATCGGAATTAATTCTTGGTTACCATGTACTTATTTCCTAAATGGAAAATATCTATTAGCATGAATATTCAAGTGGCACTGCAGGCCATTATAACTCCATTTGTTCTACAAACAGAGCACTTGATGATTTTGGAACCAGCCTCTTTTAAGTAGAATCAACAACAGAAACTTCTAGATCTTCAGAGCCAGTCTTTTAGGTCACAATAAGAGACAGGATTGTATCCATTTGCTGGAAGACTTAACCTGTAGAGCTGAGAATTTCATCTTCATTTCTTCCTTATTTCCCAGGATCATCAGACTCTGCATTGTATCATAAATTCCAATTTTATGTTAGCAGTCAGTGGAGCCTAGACAAAATTGGTTGTTTCCTGGGGCTTAGTGGAGCGACCATTTGGAAATGGTCAGTGTGTTTCTCAAACTCTGCCAAAAATTTTATAGCTTCAAAAAATTGCTTCTGCCAACAGAAGGTTTGTGCTGCAATAGACTTGAAGGAAATTCACTGCCAGCCATAGAGTTCAGGATGTAAAAAGATTGAACCCCTGGAGAAAGAGCACAGATTTCCCAAGTGGGCTATAAAGCCATTACAATGGATTTCCTTTTGTGTTTCCTCTATTGTGATCTGGTTACATTTTCTAGGAAGAGTTTGCCTAAGAGAGGTGGGGAAGAAGAAGAAAAACTGGGTCTCTCTGACAGCTAGAGGATAAGCATGGGTTAATCACAGTGCACTCCTCCCCTGGGACTCAGGAAGAAGGATATCCCCCACCCTTCATGGTCAGTATGTGAATTAATAAAATGTATGGATCCTCAGTCTTCACCCTCAGGCAAGCGTGAAGGTGTGCCTGATCATGAAGGAGGAAATAGTGCTTAGAAGTTTGTCAAAGGAGCACCCCATTACAATTTGGAATATGGCTGTGACATCTGTACTCCCACCCCCAGGGGCCTTTCTCATCTCATCTTCTAAAACACCTGCCAATAAAGTGGGATTTTTCTCAAGAAGAGCCATAGATATTTTATGCTAAGACATCTGCCTGAAAGGAACCAGCCCCACCAACACAACAATGATGATCTTGATCATGGAGTGCCTCGTACACCCCAGGCACTGTGCTAGGAGTTTATGCATGGTATTGCTTTACATTTAATCTGCGTAAATGATGCTACTCTCCATACTTAGATGAAGTACTAAGGCTAAGATAAGTCAAAGAGACTTCTTCCAAGTCAGGCATAACCAGAAAATGACTTAGCTTGTATTTGGACTTCACTCAGTCTCACTCCAAAGACAAGAGTCTCTTTTTTTCAAAAATATGTGATGCTGTCCTGAAAAAAGGAAGCCTGGCATGCTGCAGTCCATGGGGTCACAGAGGTCAGACATAACTGAGCAACTGAACTAACTGTCCTGAAAAAAATGAGAATAATGATGGTATCACTTTGTTGTTTCTCACTAAGGAAGATGACACTCGTGTGAGTAAACATCCAACAGGTAAGCTCCATGGATAATATGAGCAGAGATTTAAATCTGAACAAAATACAGACAAAGCCTAATGGCCACCACTCATTTCTTCATTTATCACACATTTATTGAGTGCCTGTGTCTGACACTGAGGACAGGAACTGGATATTCCATCCCCAACAATGAACATGAAAGACAAGGCCCCATCCCCATAGAAGCTTCGTTCTTGAAAGGAATGTGGAAGCAAAAAAACAAATAAATACACATCCTGAAATCAGGTCAGGGTGGATCTTTATGGCTTTACATTGGATCAGCTCTGAGACAAGTCCACTATAAGTGAAGATCCCCAAGGCCAGGATGATAGACCAATAGAAAACTGCTAGGTCTCTGACTGGGCCAGTCATAGTCATTGACATCCAGGAATAGAAAAGCTCCAGAATGTATCAATAGTTAATCCTAAGAGAGGATTTTCATCCTCACAGTGTCTTGTTGAAAGCCTCCCTTTGATTCTAAGTGCCTTTTTCCCCTCGGTTGGGCTCATTCCCTGCGTTCTTTGCTATTGTGGTTGCTACACTTTTCCATCTGCTTCTCTCAACCTTCCCCTTACTCTTCCTGTCCTCGCCCCTCCCCATCTTCTCATCAGTCCCTGCTGACCCTGACCCTCTTAATAGGGTAGTGTGGGCAGCTCTGCCAGCCCTTCCATCCCATCAGAATTAACAGCAATAGCAAGTCCACATCCTGGGGGTTGAAGGACAAGGAGCAGTCACCTCTGACCTCAAAGGTCTCCCTCATTCATTCTCAAGGAAGCTAAAATGCCACTGAGTGAGTGAGTGAAGTCGTTCAGTCATGTCTGACTCTTTGCGACCCTGTGGACTGTAGCCCACCAGGCTCCTCCGTCGATGGGATTCTCCAGGCAAGAATACTGGAATGGGTTGCCATTTCCTTCTCCAGGGGATCTTCCCGATCCAGGGATTGAACCCAAGTCTCCCACATTGCAGGCAGACACTTTAACCTCTGAGCCACCAGGGAAATGCCATTATTCAAAGGTAGTTCTTTGGGATTTTTAGCTCACCAAAACCCTTTTGTTAAGTGAAAAATTGTCTGAGTGGTACCACCTAATTCAAGGTTTGCTCCCAAGTCCCAATTTTTATGTGCAAATACTAATAATGCCTTTTTATAAAGTTCATGGGATTCTCACGGCAAGTATACTGGAGCAGTTTGCCATTCCCTCCTTCAGCGGATCATGTTTTTTTCAAAACTCTCCACTATGACCCATTCATCTTGGGTAGCCCTGCCTGCAGGGCATGGCTTATCGCTTCATTGAGTTATGCAATCCCCTTTGCCACCACAAGGCAGTGATCCATGAAGGGGACCATAAACAAGGCAGAGCACCCAAAAATCGATACTTTCAAACTGTGGTGCTGGAGAAGACTTTTGAGAGTCCCTTGGACAGCAAGGAAATCAAACCAGTTAATCTTAAAGGAAATCAACCCTGAATACTGATTGGAAGGAGTTGTGCTGAAGCTAAGTCTCCAATACTTTGGCCACCTGATGTGAAGAGCCTATTTATTGGAAAAGACCTTGATGTTGGGAAAGATTGAGGGCAGGAGGAGAAGTGGGAAACAGAGGAAGAGATGGTTGAATGACACCACTGACTCAATGGATATGAGTTTGAGCAAATTCTGGGAAAAAATGGAAGACAGGGGAGCCTGGCGTGCTGCAGTCTATGGGGTGGCAAAGAGTCAGACATGACTTAGTGACTGAACAACAATAAAGAAACTAAGGTCAAGGGATGTTGTGAAAGAACAGCATGTATATTATCTACGGTGAAACAGGTCACCAGCCCAGGTGGGATGCATGAGACAAGTGATCAGGCCTGGTGCACTGGGAAGACCCAGAGGAATCGGGTGGAGAGGGAGGTGGGAGGGGGGATCGGGATGGGGAATACGTGTAAATCTATTGCTGATTCATGTCAATGTATGACAAAACCCACTGAAAAAATAAATTAATTAATTTAAAAAAAAAAAAAAGAAACTAAGGTATTGGGTGGGGCTAAGACAACTCTGACCACAGCCATCTTTCTGTCAGTTCTTCAGGGAGCCCATATGCCATTAACTGACATGAATCTTGTGGGTCTGTAAAGCTTCCCAGTTTTCAGAAGTTCTGTATTAAAACATTGCTTACTTAACATGTTACAATGTTTAGTGGATATTAGTATTCCAAACATAACATCCAGCAAAATATCAAGAACCTATAGGCATGAAATTCCATGTAGGTACCTGAAAGCAAGATGGAGAATATAGGGTGGGGGCCAAGGCAGGAGGCATGTGAAACAAAGGTCTCCTATGAATATTTTTTGTCACACACTCATGCACACACACACACATAGCAAAAGGCTTTTAAACCCAAAACCATGCCTTCCATTTTCTCCAAGAACTGAACGTGCCTTTATGATGGTTCCATAGTTTTTAATGACTCACAAAAACCTATGAATCTTTAATAAGCAATTGATGCATTGAGCCCAGATGCAAGCTCCCTGGGAGATATTTACCGAGGCTGTTGTTAGGTTTTCCTAATTAGACGCTCTGGAGTACAGACCTCCCGCTTACGCCATGCCTCTTTTCTGTGAAATTATCCCACAAATTCAGTTCAACTGGCACTTCTGTTTATCCACAGACCATCAGCAGAAGTTAGCTGAAATAATTTAAAAAGGCAGCTATGTGCTCCTGGCAAAAAAATGAAAAATAAAAAAAAAATCAGCATTTCATGGCTTTCAGATAGACTAAGCTAAAAATACACAGGGATGCAGAATTTCCTTCAGTTTGAAGTTGACTGTACATGTTTTCTCAAGGCAGCAAGGTCCTGGGGAAGGGTCTCCAGAGTCAGGAGCACTTTGGGTGGAAGGATAGGGACACCAAGAGCAGTTGTGTGGTTTGACTCCACGGACATCCCAAGGGCTGTACATACAGGGCTGAAAAGAAGGGGACCCTCTCCTGGGAGAGGAAGTACATTCTTCGGGGTATATTAAAGGAGATGCTCCAGGCTAGAGGTGGCCCAAATGGCAGATATTCTGGGTTCATGCCTTCAGACAGACATAGGATGCTGGCCAAACCCTGGGCCATCTGTACTTACTGCCTCAGTGTATTTGAGGTAAAAATAGGGTTCCTGAATGTTGGGAATAGGTAGCAAACTCATCAGTAAATGGAACATTCTAGAAACACACTAAGTCAAGCATTCTATTGGATTTTTTTTTTTAAAGCACACACACTAAATAACAAATCTAAATAATTGTATACATAATGGTCACCAAAAGAATATAAAAGTTCGTATTGAAAGACATATTTAGAAATAAGGTCACAGGTAAGGCTGCAGAAAAGCCTAGGTCCCGCAGGGAGATCCAGAATCTAAAGGGTAATTGTAAAAAAAAGGATATCAAGTTGACGTGTGCAGTTGGGGACTTCCCTTGTGGTCCAGTGGTTAAGACTGCACCTTCCAATGCAGGGGTTGTGGGTTCAACTCCTGGTCGGGGAGCTAAGATCTCACAGGCCTCTCAGCCAAAACATAAAACAGAAGTGATATTGTAATGAATTCAATAAAGATTTTTGAAATGGTCCATCAAAAAAAAAAAAAAAAAACTTAAAAAAAAAAAAAAAGAAATGTGTGGCTTGACCAAAAAATATAAGGAAGTTAAAGATTCATATCAATGTATGACCAAAAATAAATAAATAAATAAATATTTAAAAAAAAAAAAAAGATCTTAGGGAAAACTTAAGTTGGAACTTACAGAACTTAAGAATCAAAATAAATAAATAAATAAATAAAGTCTATTTCAAGTGACCCAAAGACTGAGGGGCAAGCATTCCCACTGATGACCAGAATTGACCATTGTTTTCCGTGCAGATTCAGCCAGGGAATTTAGCAGGAAGTCTCAGTGGTATGGTTAGCCCACAAATGGATTTTCAGTGGCCTATAATATCAGCCCCAACATTTACCCTTTCACTTCTTCAGGAACTCTTGGTACAGCTTCATGAGTCTTGGAGGCTAATCTCTTTCTCTGAGTTATCTCAGCAGAGGCCCTGACCCACAGAGAAATAGCTTCTATATCAAAGTCCCAGGGATGCTTGGAAGAATGGGAATGTGAAAGTGAAAGTCACTCAATTGTGTCCGACTCTTTGTGACCCCATGGACTACAGCCTACCAGGCTCCTCCATCCATGGAATTTTCCAGGCAAGAGTACTGGAGTGGGTTACCATTTCCTTCTCCAGGGGATCTTCCCGACGCAGGAATTGAACCCAAGTCTGCCACATTGCGGGCAGACGCTTTACCGTCTGAGCCACCAAGAATGGGAGGCAATCTTAAAAGAGGGAGCAAATACTTTGCAAAAAAATTATACCCCAAACCAATCAATCCTAAAGGAAATAAGCCCTAAATATTCATTGGAAGGACTGATGCTGAAGCTGAAGCTCCAATACTTTGGCCACCGGATTCGAAGAGCCAGCTCATTGGAAAAGACCCTGATGCTGGGAAAGACTGAGAGCAGGAGGAAAAGGGGGTGACAGAGGATGAGATGGTTAGATAGCATCGCAGACTCAGTGGACATGAGTCTGAACAAACTCTGGGTAACAGTGCTTCCCTAGTGGTTCAGATGGTAAAGAATCCACCAGCAATATAGGAGACCTGAGTTTGATCCCTGGGACACAACTTAGCCACTGAACAACAATAGTATTATTATTAGAAATAAAGAGATCATGACTTCCAGCTCTTTGAGTGCTCAGTCACTAAGTCATGCCCAACTCTTTTTGACCCTATGGACTGTAGCCCACCACATTCCTCTGTCCATGGAATTTTCCAGGCAAGAATACTGGAGTGGGTTGCCATTTCCTCCTCCATTTCAACTTTTTAAAGGAACATTGTTTAACAAATTAACTTTCCACTTGATTTCTGAGAGACTGGTATTAAAAGGTCAATTAAAAGGTCATCTACCCTGGCTATTGGAGAAGGAAATGCCAGCCCACTCCAGTATTCTTGCCTGGAGAATCCCACGGACAGAGGAGCCTGAAGGGCTATAGTCTATGGGGTCTCAAAGAGTCAGACACGTCTGAATGACTAAACAGCAACACTGGCTATGCCAGTCTGTAGCAAATGTCTCCACATAAAAGGCTTTCTCAGCATTTCCAATGTTTTTTTTGCACAGATAAAAGCTGTTTTAAAACACAAAGGTCATATTTTCAGCAATTTATCTTTTAAAAGGAGGCATGCTGAGTATCTTTTAAATGAAACCATCCAGAATAGATTGAGAAAAACCTTTAAATGGCCCGTAGATGGATGACGACTTGGGAAAGCCCCTTTCCCTGAACTGCTTTGGCACAAGTAAAAAGCTGCCATCTTTGACCATTGCCTGGAAAGTCATTTTGAGTTTCCTCTTCTCTTAAGTGTGACGGCACCCACTTATGGTGGGCCTACTGTGTGCCTGGCACTTTCCTGTACTCAGTTTCTAACCTTCATAGCAACCCCAGGAAATAGATCCTCCATTCGACAGAGAAAACAATGAGGCTTTAGGATATTGAATCACTTGCTGAGTTGCAGACACAAAAGATGACAACAGACTCTTCTGGCTCCTACACCCCAGGCTCAGAATTCCCCACCAGAGCCACTAGAATTGGTCCATTACATGAACTAAGTCTGGTGAAGATTTATTCCACCCAACTAGCTGGGTACTGAATATTAATGAATAACAAAAAATTTTCAAAAAAGAGCAAAAATTAGAACTTGGCCACAAGGAACTATTGATCTATAGTTCCCCTGTATGAGCTTCAGATTGACCAAAACCAGGTTCAAGTCTTAACTCTAAGCCTCATTTTTTCCATCTGAAAATCAGGGTGGTAATAATAACAGTAACTACCTCAAAGAGTTACGAGGGTCAGATGCATCTGTGCCTAGGAGGGTAATGCATGCAAAGCATTCAGCTCAGTGCCAACAAGTAAGAGCTTACTTAATGAGTGCTAGTTAGTCCTGCTGCAGTAAATGTCACAAGTAAAGATTCATTCATTTGGTCCTGCAAACTTTAACATCTTTGCAAGCTCATGGTAATAAATACAAATAGCTCTGCAGAGCTTGCATTCAAGCCATTCTCAGCCTTAACTACCCTGACAAACCTTAGTTGACCACCAACAAGAATAAGACTAAATGGCTCTGGGAGAGAGGAACAGGCAATGTGGGAAAGAAAGCAGGAGAGGGAAGGAGGCAGATAGGAGTGTTGGAAAGGCAGGGAGGTGAATGCCTAAGGCTAATTTCCCATTTCACAATTTTACCAGGAAATTTTACCAGTTCCTGGCCAGCCTAGGAACTACCTACTATTTTTTAAATCTGGACAATTCTATGCTGTTGATAATGAAGATGATAAAATAACAATAAAAGATAATATTTGTCAAGTGTTTATTACAAGACCACTTCAGTGCTAAGAGTGTGTGTGTATGTGTATGCTCAGTTGTGTCCGACTCTTTGCGATTCCATGGACTGTAGCCTGCCAGGTTCCTCTGTCCATCGAATTTTCTGGACAAGAATACTGGAGTGGGTTCCCATTTCCTATTCCAAGGGATCTTCCCAACCCAGGGATCAAACCCGAATCTCCTCCATTGGTAAGGGGATTATTTTCCAGTGCGTCCCCTGGGAATTCCCCAGTGCTAAGTGGCTCCATAATAAATATAATGTTCCTTTCACTGGTATTAATGCTGATTCCATTCTTTTCAAATTACATTTGTTCATGACTCAATTGCAGCACAGCAGTCAACAGCACTGGGGGTTTTGCTTACCAGGATTCTGAGCACAACTCTTCTGGAGGGGAAGTCCCCAGATTGTGTGACTCTTGGTGGACGGCCAGGCTGGGGGTGCCACCCTGACTGCTGCTGAGTGGGCATGTAACCTCCACCCGGCCAACAAGAAGCTCCTGGCCGAGTCTCTGCAACCAGGAGTGTAACCCAAAAACGCCAGGATGGTCGGGAAAATTGCTCACAGTGGCCACCACACAAAGGCAGGTATCAGGGTGGTCTCTGCCCCCAAGGTCAGTACTGGCATTTGGTGTCCAGGAAGGGCCACAGTGCCAACAACAATGACCACCTTGGAGGACCCTTGGCTCCAGCCTTGCTGCCCAGTCTTCCTGGGTCACTGTTCTTTCTCTGAGTCAAATTCTCCAGCCTTTCTTTCCATTCTGGGAGCTTCCTAGAGATTTTGAAAATTCTTCTCTGCTTCCTAGAGATTTTGAAAATTCATTCACTGAGTAAACGGCCCTCAAGGTTGGGAAATAGATATGGTACAATGTAGACCAACAATGCCTAGTGATGTAAGTCACACAGATATTTGTTTCCCCCACCCAGTCGCTCCCTGACTATTTACATTTCATGTGAGCCTCTGTATTATTAACATAGATTCCTTCACTCAACAAAAATAACACAGAGAGCCTCCTCTGTGCTAGTTCTAGAAGATGGCATGTCTTTGAACAAAGAAATGAAGCCTGAGATTTATGTAAGTCTCCATCAGCAATTAAAGGATCCGCTGTATTTCACAGAGCCAGCTTTTGGTGAGACAAATTAGAAACTCATTCAAGGACACAGAGGACTAACTATAAGTGAGGCAGTTAAATCTCCATCCCATGTCTGTGATTCAAAACTCCTATTTTTTGAAACTTCATTATAATAATTGATTCAAGTGACAAAATAGATGGGTTTTGGCTGTATATCGAACTGTCAGCAAGAGCTTTATGAAGAGAGAGGTGCAAATTCATTCAGTCCTTGGTCTCCATGATCATGAAAACATTCGGCTACTGTAGAGAACAGTGCCAGCCAGAGATGAGCAAGAAATTCAGGTTCTCATTTAAGGAACCCTGCTGGCTCAGTGGTAAAGGATCCACCTGCAAATGCAGGGGCCACAGGTTTGATCCCCGGGTTGGGAGGATCCCCTGAAGAAGGAAATGGCAAACCATTCTGATATACTTGCCTGGGAAATCCCATGGACAGAGGAGACTGGTGGGTTACAGTCCATGGGGTCACAAACAGTCGAGCAGGACTTAGCAATTAAAAAACAGCATACTATATCCCTTAGCCTGATTCAGTCATCAGGTATGAGGAAAAACTGGAAGCTTCCTTCCATTCCATTTAGCTTCTTTTCAGTGCAATATAACTGTGCTTGATGAAGATGAATGAGATGCAGAAGTGACCACAGAGGAGATTCTGGCCCAGAAGAACTTAACACACCAGTAGCAGTCTGCTGTCCTAGAAACGCAGCTGTTACCGTGCTGATGGGCTGACTTTGGCATTCTCCCTCCCGCGGACATTTCTTGTGCCCTCTGCTGCTGACTTGGGTCAGGAGGCAGCTCAGACATCACAGGATCCTTCCCAATAGGATCCCTTTCTGCTGGGATGATGCAGCAGAACCAGGCCCTCAACCCTCAGCTTTTGAGTTCTAAGATACTCTTTGCAACTCACTGGAGAAAGCATGGCTGACAATAAAAGTCTTTTGAGTCACAGAAGCTACAATCTTGATTGGATCCTGAAGGATCCAGGGATACACATTCTATACCATAACAACAGATTTGGGAAAAAAAATATAGAATAAAGTGAGAGCCAGTTTTTGCTGCCCCATAGGAGAATGTTTAATCACCCACAGGCTGGGATGAAAGAGAACAGAAAAGGATGGCTGACAGGGGTCAGTGGGTATCCTGAAAAAAGGATCCAGGCTCATCTGTCTTCTGGATTCAAGTCAAGCAGGGAGGGGTGTGACAGTTAACATTACATGTCAACTTGGCTAGGTCAGGGTGTCTAGTCAGGTGATCAAACACCAGCCTAGATGATGCTTTGAAGACATTTTGTAGCTATAAATAGGATGCAAACTAGTAGACTTTGAGTAAAGCAGATTATCCTCCATAATGTGGGTGGGTCTCGTCCAATCAGTTGAAGACCTTAAGCATAAAGACTGAGCTTTGCCAGAGAGGAAGGAATTCAGCTGGAGACTGAAACACAGAATTCCTGCCTAAGATTACAGCCTGCAGCCATATGCAGCTTGAACTTAGGACTGAGACATCACTAGTCAGCAGAATTTCTAGCCTATTGGCCTGACCTATAGATTTCACACTTATCAGTCCTCACAATGAAACAATTCTTTAGAATAAATCTCTCTCACTCTCCCCTCTCTCAATAGAAAGACAGATAGATGAGAGGAAAAAAAGAGAGACTTTATTCATTTCATTTCTTTGAAAAACCATGACTAATATAAGGCAGGGGTGACAGATGCCCCCTTCCCACCTGGAAGTTTGGGGACTCAAGAGCAAAGGCAATTTGTGCCTTAATTCTTAGCTGGGGACCAACATCTGCAGCTTTCCACCCACCCCAGGGGGTGTGATGCAAAGAACTGACAGCTGGGGCAGCCCCACAGAGTTCTTCACAAGAAAGAGTGTCTCTTCTGTAGTAGTCAGAGTTCTCTTGAGAAACAGAATCAGTAGACTAATAGGAAGGGGAAGGGTGAGAGAGACAGAAGGTTGAAATTATAAGATTTGGTTCATCTGGTTATGGAGGTAAAATTTCCATCATCTAATGTCTGTAAGCTGGGGGACCAGGAAATCTGATGGTGTAATTCAGTCTCAGGCTAAACGATTCAGGAAGGAGGCCACTGGTGTAAGTCCTGGTATCCAAAGGCCAGAGAAAGGGGGGAGCTGATATCATGGGCAGAAGACAGTTGTCTCTGCTCAAGAAGAGAGAGAACTTGCCCTTACTCCATCTTCTGTTCTATCTGAGCCCTCAAAGGAGTGGAAGAGGCCCACCCACAATGGGGAAGTGGATGAGTCTTCTGATTCAAATGCTAATCCTTTCCAGAAACACCCTCATAAACACATCCAGAAATAATGTTTCAGCTGTCTGGGCACCCCTGAGCCCCGTCAATCAACACATAAAATTAACTATTGCATCCTTCTTGCTAGAATTGCTCAGTAGATGCTGAAGGGGAGGTCAATGACACCTGCCAGGTAGAAATATCTGGGTAGACCAGTGACTCTTCATGAAATGGGAGTGTGGATATCTCAGGAGTTCACAAGAACAGACAATGGCATCCAGGACAAGGCTCTTCCTCCTGCTGAGACTGTCACACTTTCTAAACTCATAGCCCTTGAGTGAACTCGCCTCTCTGTAGGGAAGAGGAGGAACACCTAAACTGGCTGTGCTTGTGTTTAATGAACCAGGACTCATTCATTTCCACCATTTAGTGGGAGCTTAGGGTAAGCACATATGAAATAAAGTTGCATTTTGGATGCCTGAATTTGAGGACTGAGACATGCTGTCTGCAGAATCTTGAATACTAACACGGCAAATTCTACATCGTCACTCAGGGAAGTTAGAAAATATTCTTTGTAATAAGTCATGGTGTTTTTTTAGCCTAGAGTCAATATACTCATGGAGAGCACTCAAGTCCAATAATGATAGGGATATATTCTATTGTGTGTTTTCACTTTGATGTTAACTCTTAAAAGCATTAAACATAAGCTGAGATTTTAGATATTCAGGTTTGGCTCTTGATCTGCAATATTATTAGAGCAGGCTGCAACCAGATAAGGCAGGAGGTTCCTGAAGAAAGAGAACTAAGTGTGGCTTTCTTGATGTTAGAAAAGCCATTTCTGGTCTAAGCTATTTTTTTATCTAAGCCTGGTCACAGTGCTTGCCCTTGAACAAGTCTCAGTAATTCATGATCTTAAAGGAACAACAAAATGCAAGAACAAACTACTATTATAAGGCAAGCAAAGTAACAATAGCAAAGATAATATATCAGTTGTAAAGACTCCCAGTTCTGTTTCAATGGTAAAGATTAGCCTGGAGCTCAACCACAAGATCAAGTGGAAACAAAACAATGATGGTATTGACCTCATCTGACACTCCTGACTTCAGTCAACTAAGGCTTGGACTCTGTTGACTGCTAAAGCCCCCTCATGAGTATGTCCATACCCTTAGCTTAAAACTTCCCCAACTTTGTTGTTTTGGGAGACACAGCTTTGGGGAAGATTCCCTCTTATTCTCCTTACCTGTTGCAAGTAATAAATCCTTTCTTCTCCTGCCTTTGGCTTGGTCGTGTCTTTGGCTTGACCCTACTGAGAAAGGAACCAATTTTCAGGTGTCAACTACAAATCGACACTTGCTGAAAGCATTGCCAATGACAAAGGCACTTGCCATCTGCCTCTGTGGAGGTTGAACCCTGTGGTGCTGCAGCTGTTGACCTTCTACACCTCCTCAGGTACTGCAGGGTGGAAAGAGGTACTCTGTAAGGCCTCCTCAGACAACTATTAGCCTTTCTGCATTTCTTTTTCCTGGGGATGATTTTGATCAGCACCTTCTGTACAATGTCAAGAACCTCCATCCGTAGTTCTTCAGGCACTCTGGCTATCAGATCTAATCCCTTGAATCTCTGTGCCACTTCCACTGTACAATTGTAAGGGATTTGATTTATACCTGAAAGGTCATACCTGAAAGATCTAGTGGTTTTCCCTACTTTCTTCAATTTAAGTCTGAATTTAGCAATAAGGGGTTCATGATCTGAGCCACAGTCAGCTCCCAGTCTTGTTTTTGCTGACTGTATAAACTTTTCCATCTTTGGCTACAAAGAATATAATCAATATGATTTCAGTATTGACCATCTGGTGGTAGCCATGTGTAGAATTGTCTCTTATGTTGTTGGAAGAGGGTGTTTGCTATGAACCATGCATTCTCTTGGCAAAACTCTGTAAGCCTTTGCCCTGCTTCATTCTGTACTCCAAGACCAAACTTGCCTGTTACTTCAGGTATCTCTTGACTTCCTATTTTTGCATTCCAGTCCCCTATGATGAAAAGGACATCGTTTTGAGGTGTTAGTTCTAGAAAGTCTTGTAGGTCTTCATAGAACTGTTCAGCTTCTTCGGCATTAGTGGCTGGGGCATAGACTTGGATTACTGTGATATTGGATGGGTTTGCCTTGGAAACGAACAGAGATCATTCTGTCGTTTTTAAGATTACATCCAAGTACTGCATTTGGGGCTCTTTTGTTGACTATGAGGGCTACTCCAATTCTTCTAAGGGATTCTTGCCCACAGTAGTAATGGTCATCTGAACTAAATCCGCCCATTCCAGTCCATTTTAGTTTGCTGATTTCTAAAACGTCGATGTTCACTCTTGCCATCTAATGTTTGACCACTTCCAATGTAACTTGCTTCATGGACCTAACATTCCAGGTTCCTATGAAATATTGTTCTTTACAGCATCAGACTTTACTTCCATCATCACTCACATCTACAACTGGGCATTGTTTTCGCTTTAGCTCCCTGTGTTCATTCTTTCTGGAGTTATTTCTCCACTCTTCTCCAATAGCATATTGGGCACCTACTGACCTAGGGAGTTCATCTTTCAGTGTCATATCTTTTTGCATTTTCATACTGTTCATGGGGTTCTCAAGGCAAGAATACTGAAGTGCTTTGCTATTCCCTTCTCCAGTGGACCACATTTTGTCAGAACTCTCCACCATGACCTGTCCATCTTGGGTGGCCCTACATGGCATGTCTCAAAATTTCATTGAGTTAGACAAGGCTGTGGTCCATGTGATCAGTATGGTTAGTTTCTGCGATTGTGGTTTTCATTCTGTCTGCCCTCTGATGGATAAGGATAAGAGGCTTGTGGAAGCTTCCTGATGGGAGGGACTGGCTATGGGGGAATCTGGGTCTTGTTCTGATGGGCGGGGCCATGCTCAGTAAATCTTTAATCCAATTTTGTGTTGATGATCGGGGCTGTGTTCCCTCCCTGTTGTTTGACCTAAAGCCAAACTGTGGTAGGAGAAATAGCAGTAACCACCTTCAAAAGGACTTAGGCCAGCACTGTTGTATTCAGTGCCCCTGGCCTGTGTCAGGCCACTGTACACCAACACCACCACCAGAGACTCCTGGACACTCACAGGCGAGTCTGGGTCAGTCTCTTGTGGGGTCACTGCTCCTTTCTTATGGGTTCTGGCGCCCAAAAGGTTTTGTTTGTGCCCTCCAAGAGTCTGTTTCCCCAGCCCTGTGGAAGTTCCGTAATCAAACCCCACTGACCTATAAAGTCAAATTTTCTGATGATACTCAGTCCCTTTGCCAGATCTCCAGGTTGGGAAATCTGTTGTGGGTCCTAGAATTCTCATAACAGTGTGAGAATTTCTTTGGTATAGTTCTCCAGTTTGTGGGTTATCTGCACAGGAGCTCTATGGTGGGGCTAATGGTGACTTCCTCCAAGAGGACTTATATCACACGTCATGCTTCCCAGGTCTGCTGCAGCTAGATCCCCTGCTCCTGAAGCAGGTCACTGTGGACCAGTGTCTCAGCAGGAGACACTCAAACACTCAGGCAGGTCTGGCTTAGTCTCTGTGGGGTTTTTGAGTCCTGGTCTACACAAGGTTTTGCTTGAGGCCTCCGAGCATCTCTAGAGGGTATGGGGTTTGATTCTAAATGCGATTTTACCCCTCCAACCATCTTGTTGGAGCTTCTCCTTTGCTCTTGGATGTGGGGTATCTTTTTTTGGTGGGATCCAACATTCTCCTGTAATTGGCTGTTCAGTAGCAGGTTGCAATTTTAGAGTTCTCACATGAAAAAAGATGAGTGCATATCCTTCTACTCAACCATCTTAGTCGATGTACAAATGCAAAAAGGCAAAATGGTTGTCTGAGGAGGCCTTACAAAGAGCTCAGAAAAGGAGAGAAGCAAAAGGTAAAGGAGAAAAGGAAATATATATCCATCTGAATGTAGAGTTCCAAAGAGTACCAAGGAGAGATAAGAAAGACTTCCAAAACAGAAAGAATACAATACAAATACAATACAATACAAAGAAATAGAGGAAAGCAATAGAATAGGAAAGACTAGAGCTCTTTTTAAGAAAATTAGAGATACCAAGGGAACATTTCTTGCAAAGATGGGCACAATAAATGACAAAAATGGTATGGACCTAACAGAAGCAGAAGATATTAAGAAGAGATGGCAAGAATACACAGAAGAATTATACAAAAAATATCTTTATGACCCAGATGACCACAACAGTGTGATCACTCACCTAGAGCCAGATATCTTGGAATGCAAAGTCAAGCAGGCCTTAGGAAACATCACTACAAACAAAGCTAGTGGAGGTGATAGAATTCCAGGTGAGCTATTTCAAATCCTAAAAGATGATGCTGTGAAAGTGCTGCACTCAATATACCAGCAAATTTGGAAAACTCAGCAGTGGCCACAGAACTGGAAAAGGTCAGTTTTCATTCCAATCCCAATGAAAGGCAACACCAAAGAATGCTCAAACTACTGCACAATTGCACCCATCTCACACGCTAGCAAAGTAATGCTCAAAATTTGCCAAGCCAGCCTTCAACAGTATGTGAACCGTGAACTTCCATATGTTCAAACTGGATTTAGAAAAGCCAGAAGAACCAGAGAGATCAAATTGCCAACATCCATTAGATCATTGGAAAAGCAAGAGAGTTCCAGAAAAACATCTACTTCTGGTATAAGGCCTTCCTCACACCAAGGCCTATGACTATGTAGATCACAACAAAATGTGGAAAATTCTTCAAGAGATGGGAATACCAGACCGCCTTTCCTGTCTCCTGAGAAATCTGTATGCAGGTCAAGAAGCAACAGTTAGAATTGGACATGGAACAACAGACTGGTTCCCAATAAGGAAAGGAGTACATCAAGGCTGTACTCTGCTTATTTAATTTACATGCAGGGTACATAATGAGAAATTCTGGGCTGGATGGAGCACAAGCTGGAATGAAGGTTGCCGGGAGAAATATCAATAACCTAGGATAAGCAGATGACACCACACTTATGGCAGAAAATGAAGAGGAACTAAAGAGCCTCTTGATGAAAGTGAAAGAGGAGAATGAAAAAGCTGCCTTAAAACTCAACATTCAAAAAAATAAGATCATGGCATCTGGTCCCATCACTTCATGGCAAATAGATGGGGAAACAGTGGAAACAGTGAGAGACTTTATTTTGGGGGGCTCCAAAATCACTGCAGATGGTGATTGCAGCCATGAAATTAAAAGATTCTTACTCCTTGGAAGAAAAGTTATGACCAACCTAAACAGCATAATGAAAAGCAGAGACATTACTTCACTGACAAAGGTCAGCATAGTCAATGCTATGGTTTTTTCAGCAGATATGTATAGATGTGAGTTGGACTATAAAGAAAGTTGAGCACAGAATTGATGCTTTTGAACTGTGGTGTTGGAGAAGACTCTTGAGAGTCCCTTCGACTACAAGGAGATCAAACCTGTCTGTCCTAAAGGAAATGAGTCCTAAATATTCATCAGAAGGACTGATTCTGAAGCTGAAGCTTCAATACTTTGGCCACCTGATGTGAAGAACTGACTCATTAGAAAAGACCCTGATGTTGGGAAAGATTGAAGATAGGAAGAGAAGGGAACGACAGAGGATGAGATAGTTGAATGGCATCATCGACTCAATGAACATGAGTTTGAGCAAGCTCTGGGAGATGGTCAAAGACAGGGAAGCCTGGCATGCTTCAGTCCATGAGATCACAAAGAGCTGGATGTGACTGAGCAACTGAACTGAACTGAGGCACTCTGTGCTCCAAGGAATCTGATGGAACAAGTCTTTAGATAGTTGGGTGTTTTTAGGAACAGATTTTATGATCCCAATCCTTGCATCTTCTCATATCTAGAAAAGCACTAAATGCCTTCATGGTGATATCAGATCCTCATGACTAGCAGAAAATCTTTTGTTAAGTGAGTGCTTAATTGTATTATAGTCCACCTTCACCAAAACCTTATATTTTGACCTTCTTCCCCCTGGCTCTTTGGAGTAGTCTCTCAGAGCTATCTGAGGTGCTGCCTCCCAGGATGCAGTCCTCATTTTGCCCCAAGTAAAACTTAACTCACAACTCTCAAGTTTTGTATCTTTTTAGCCAATACAGATAACCATAGGAAAGTCAAATTGGCAGCATTTCACTTTTGTGTTTCTCTCAGGGATCCATACAAAGACTTTCTCCCTTTCAAAGGGGTCTGTACAATACTTGAGTTTGAAAGAGTCTTGTAAAGGAGAGGGTGGAGGAATTGGGTGGGAAGTCTTGTTCTCAAGTCCTAGGTCCTTCATTCTCTTCCTTGACCAGTTTCCTCATCTCTGGTGATGGTTTTGAATATTAAATCAACTAAAACACAAAATGTTATTGTTGCTCAGTTGCTCAGTTGTGTGCAGGTCTTTGTGACCCCATAGACTGAAGCATGCCAGGCTTCCCTGTCTTTCACCATCTCCTGGAGTTTTCTGAAACTCATGTCCATTGAGTCAGTCATGCCATCCAAATATCTTGTTCTCTGTTGCCCCCTTCTCCTCCTGCCCTCAATCTTTCCCATCATCAGGGAATTTTCCAATGAGTTGGCTCTTTGCATCGAGTGGCCAACTATAAATTATAAGGCCCTGTAGAATTGCAATGTCCATTGAATTAATACAATCCCAGCACAGTAGAATTAAATGTTGCAGAAGTTTTCATTTCAATTAGCTGTGTATGTGAGTGTGTATGTGTGTGCAGTTTGAAAAGGAAAAATAGAACTAAATGTCTAACATTAAAACTATAACCGTGGATGCCCTTTCATTTCTTATTGCAAAACAAACAAATGCCTATTTTGTCTATTGAGGACATGGTAGTTTGTACAAATTGGTACTGGTATTGAAACTGAGCAGGACCCTGTGGGGCTCCTGGGCACAGAAACCTTTCAAACAGTTGCTAATCAGAGAATCAACCCTGAATACTCATTGGAAGGACTGATCCTGAGGCTGAAGCTCCAGGACTTTGGCCACCTGATGTGAACAGCCAACTCATTGGAAAAGCCCCTGATGCTGGGAAAGATTGAAGGCAGGAGGAGAAGGGTATGCAGAGGATGAGATGGTTGAATGGTATTACCAATTCAATGAACATGAGTTTGAGCAAACACCGGGAGACTGTGAAGGACAGGGAAGACTGGCATGCTGCAGTCCATGGGGTCACAAAGAGTCGGACAGGACTGGATGACCGAACAACAAAATCAGGGGAAGGAGGGGATGCAGAGACAAGGGAGGAGCAACCAAGAAACAATAGTGTAACACTGGGACAGGACCCTGGTTCTGCCTCAAGGGATACACATACCAATACCTCCGAGCTCTTTCTAGAACTAAACCCCTCAAGAAATGGAAGTTGTCAGCACTCTTCATTTCAGAGCTCAAGAGGCATCTGAGGCCAGATTAAAGGAGTGCCCTGCATACCCTGATCCTTATTAGCAACCCCACTCTTAAACCATTGCTGTAAAACTCCTCACCAAATCCTCCTGAGTAGAGGGGACAGTATTTTGGGGCATGCGTCCACTCTGTCCCCCTTTGCCTGGCCAAACAATAAGTTTATTCTTTTCTACTTTACCCAAAACTCCATCTCTGAGATTTGATTCAGCACTGGTGCACAGAGGCCAAGTTTTTGGCATCACTATTTTGGAAAAGACCATTTATTAACTTTGGAATCCAAATGAAAATGAGTTAAAAACAGCTGGTGGGGCTGGAGGGTGTGGATCAGGGCGTCTATTATCTTTCTCTTTTTTAAAGAGCTTGATGACTTTCTTACACCAGATCTTGATTCTGGATCGTGGCCGAGGGCACCGAGTATGTCAGAGCCGCTTGGGAGCAAGATGATTACTCTATTAGTTGAGTACAAAGTCAATCAACAATCCATCATCAAAATATAGATGTAGCTTCTAAGTGTAATTTGGCTTCCCAATGACGTGCTTGTGCTGGAAGCACAGAAAACCTAATCTAAAATGCCTGGTTGTTTCCTATCCAGAGGCAGAAATGAGACACCATGCTTTAAAGCAATAGAAAAACTTTAAGGGGTCATTCACAAAAAGAATCTTGAATATACTTTTTTCTCAATCTTCTGAATGTTCTAATCATTCCTAATAGAGAAGGAATCATTGCCTCTTCACAAAGTATTTAAACTCACTTTCAAAACAGGGCATGAATAAGAGATAATGTGACTATTGAAACTGAGGAGGACCCTGTGGGGCTCCTGGACATGAAAGCTTTTCTTTCCCTGGTTTCTTGTTTGTAGGGAACAGACTCCAGCCTCCATGATCTTCTCTGAGTCCCAGAGGGCAGATTTGAACAGTTGCTCATCGGAGAAGGGAGAGGATGCAGAGGCAGGAAGGGAGACCCAAGAAACAAAAGTGCAGCCTTCGGACAGGTCCTGGTCCCACCTCCAGGGACACACATGACAACATCTTTAAGTTCTTCTGCAAAACTAGAACCCCCAACAAATGGAAGACATTTTTTTCCCTCTACCATCTTGGGCTTTTTGGCTGGAACCTTGAAAATTAGACTCACAAAAGATTAACAAGAGAAAAACAGAAGTTTATTGATACATGCAGCCTCCATATACAAGAGTGTGTGCTTAGTCACTCAGTCATGTCCAACTCTTTGTGACCCCATGACTGCAGCCTGCCAGGCTCCTTCATCCATGGAGATTCTCCAGGTAAGAACACTGGAGTGGTTTGTCATGCCCTCCTCACCAAATACAAGAGAGTACCCAGAAATGAGTAACTTGCAGGGGGTTGGTTAGAACTTGGGTGCGTATAGCATCTTAATGAAAGACCACACATTTTTATAGAAGTGATGAGACATAGAAAAAAGGCTTTGAACTTGTAGGGAAGGCAAATTCTGAGCAGGTGAATATATGGGAGCAATAACAGAAGAAAAGGGCTACCTGGTAAAGTGAGTTATGTAGATTCTTCTAGGGCTAAATCTGGTCTGTTAAGCGTTCAAAATTGTCTTCAAGGATTAACTTCATCCTTCCTAGTAGTGAGGGAAGTTGAGGGAGGGGCACCTTTACAAACTTATGTCCTGCTTTTAGGCAAATAGGGGGAGGGCAGAGAACTTTTCTTGTATCTATTCTATCTTCAGCTCAAAACACAGCTTGTGTCAAAGTAGTGCATGGCATATTTTGCTGCCCTTCAGTACAATAAGCCAAGTGTGTCTACGCAGTGATGTGCTTGATTTCTTTCTTATTTCAGCATGTAAAAACAGAAGCAGCAGAGGATGAGATCATTAAATAGCATCACTGACACAATGGAGACAACCAGTCCATCCTAAAAGAGATTAGTCCTGGGTGTTCATTGGAAGGATTGATGCTGAAGCTGAAACTCCAATACTTTGGCCAGCTCATGCGAAGAGTTGACTCATTGGAAAAGACCCTGATTCTGGGAGGGATTGGGGGCAGGAGGAGAAGGGGACGACAGAGGATGAGATGGCTGGATGGCATCACCGACTCGATGGGCATGAGTTTGAGTAAACTCCGGGAGTTTGTGATGGACAGGGAGGCCTGGTGTGCTGCAATTCATGGGGTTGCAAAGAGTCGGACACGACTGAGTGACTGAACTGAACTGAACTGACACAACGGACATGAATTTGAGCAAACTCTGGGAGATAGTGGAGGACAAAGGAGCTTGACGTGCTGCAATCCATGGGGTCACAAAGAGTCAGACACATATAAAAATTACATATATATATATATAAACAAAAATATATAGATATAAAAATTATGTTATTATGGAAAAATATATATTAATTCCATTGGTGCTGTGGTTGAGCAGGAAGATTTTAGAAGTATTTTTTTTTGGAATTTATCTAGCAAATACTAAAGGGCATCATCAGAGGTTCTCAATTAGGTATCTATCATCATATAACAAATGACACCAAACAAGAAGTTCAAATAATCCATTGGTTTCTGTATCCTTCTAGAATGATGGGAAACGGCCTGGTAGACACACACACACACACACACACACACACACACATTTTTCTGGATGGGGAGCCACTGAGGACCCAATTCATTAGCCATGAGAAACATACCTGCTATCCTAAGGCACCTTTCTGGTCCCTGAGGAATGTCCCAAAAAGAGTAGTTAGCCAACACGGCTCTCACAGGACTTCTGAGTCACTTAGAGAGGTCACCATGGAAACAAATAACTATACTTCTCCAGAAAAAGGGAACATGCTCGGAGCAAATTGCTGTGGAAGCCCATAGGAGAGAAGGACTCAGGAGGAATCATATGAGACTTCTTGAAATGCTGCTAGTATTTGAGAAGAAACATAGGGATGCATAAGCTTTTAGTAAGTAAAGAGGAAAAAAAAGTATTACACAATCTAGAAAAGAAGCAAGGCAAGTGAGTGTATTTCATGAAATTCATTTCTTTCAGACATTTAACAGTCTTTTTATGAAGCCTGAGTTGATTTTTTTCTCTTTTTTCTTCTTTGTTTTTAAATCAGAGCAGAGTTGATTTACAGTGTGGTGTTAGTTTCAGATGTACAGCAAAATGATTCAGTTATACACTCATATATAAATCTATTCTTTTTCAGATTCTTTTCCATGATGTGCATGTGCTTAGTTACTTAGGCATGTCCAACTCTTTGCGACCCCATGGATTGTAGCCCACCAGGCTCCTCCGTCCACTGAGGATTTTCCAGGCAAGAATACCGGAGTGGGTTGCTATGCCCTCCTCCAGGGGATCTTCCAAACCCAGGGATCGAACCCAGGTCTCCTGCATTGCAGGTGGATTCTTTACCATCTGAGCCACCAGGGAATAGCTTATTACAAGATATTAAATAAGTTCCCTGTACTATGCAGTGGGCACGTGTTAGTTGTTCACAGATATTTACTGAGTGCATTATATAGTGAGTCAAGCACTACAGGCTCACAGTCAGGAAAACACATCACTACTTCCTGAAAGGCTCACAGTTTAGCACAGTATCTCAGCACTAGAAACTGGCTTTGGGGCTGGAGAATTCTTTGCTGAGGGGGACCATCCTGTGTATTATAAAATATTTAGCAGCATCCATGGTCTGTTCTCACTAGCTGCCATAAGCAGGGCCCTCAAAGAGTGAGCACAATTCCCTTGGCTTCAGGGACTGGTGCAACCACCCCCCCAACCCCCCACCCCAGCTGAGAACTACTGCTCTAGGTTAAACATCAGAGGATGCGATGGTGGTGCTGATGCCTGATGGAGATACGCAGACAAGCCCTGACCCCACCTTGCCCCCTGCAGCCTGAGGGACCAGAGGTGGATACCACGTGGAAGGGTAGCAGGACCTGAGCCTTAAAGAATAAATGTATATCACGAAAATAAAATTTCAGGGAAGAATGTTGTTTTTAGAGTAGTAATGACCCAATCGTACAGAGGTGTCTGGTAGGCACCTGAAAATTCAGGGGTCACATGAATAGAAGTGAATGTTGAAGCCCAGGGTTTTAGTGAAATTAGGAGAGAGCATCCAGAAACAGGAGAAAAGAGCACAGTAAGAGGGAACAGACATGCCAGAAAAAACGATCCCTCAAGAGAAACATTGAAGGAGAGAAGAGAGGGGGGAGTTTGTAGCAGTGGACGTGGCTGGATGTTTGGGTGTGGGGAAAACTAAGAAGAAGCCTCTGGGTTTTGTCAAGAGGTCACTTGAGGACCTTACAGGGAGCTTTCAGAAGCCAGAATGTAAAGGACAAACATGGGAAAGAGGCTGGCGTGAAAGGGGATGGAGAGGGTGACTTTAAAAGGTTGTCAGATTTGAAAGAAAAAAATGGATTTGTTTAGAAGAGCAGATACATAGAGCTGTTTGGAAACCAAAGAGACAGAACAGCAGCTAAGGTAGATTCCAAGGGAAGGGCACACACTTCATGAGCAGGGCGTCCAAGGACTCAGAAACGAGATCAAACGGAATGTTTCCTTTAAAAGGAAGAGTGTCTGCTTGTGCCTCAGGGTAGGATGTAGTCAGGCCAATGCTCCTGTGGCAGCAGCCACAAAAAGGTGGATAAATTACAGAGTGATCTTTGCCAGGCATCGCAGAACTCTGCGAGCAATAAGAACTAGAGGAACTGAGATTCCACATATGGGAAAACAACCATTCTGAGGTGAAATGATTTTTTCCCTTGGGCACTTTCTGTTCCCGGTGGGTGCTGAGGATAAGACAAGCAGAGAACTTCTGCTGAAACAAAGAGAAGCAGCAAGGTGTCTAAGGGCAAAAGAAGCTGCTGTGATGAACTAGAAATGAGAGGGGCCTCAGGATGGTCTCTGGGTTCTGGAGACAGTGGAGACAGGTCAAGATCTATAAAAAATGAAGTTGCTTCACTTGTATTCTCTTGGGACTTAAAAGACAAGGGCTTTCAGAGAGTCTGCCTCAAGCACAAAGCAGATCTTTCTGGAAGATGTTGCCAGATTTTGAAAAATGGGCATGGAGGTGCAGCAGTTAAAAACATGTTCAGAGATGCCCTGATATTCTTCCCTTCAGTGGAGCAAATTCCCCTTAGTGACTTACCTCCAGGGAAGAGAATGTGGCAGACATGATAGAGTGTGACTTTTGAGACCAGGTCATAAAGACACAGTGATTTCCATCCTGCTTTCTCTCTTGAGTCACTCCTCAGGAAAACCACCTGCCATGTCAGAAGGATGCACAAATGCCCTATAGAGAGGGTATATGGTGAGGAAATGAACAACAGAGAAAAAAGGAGAGCCCAGGTCAACAGCCAAGTAACTAAATTCATGAGGAACTCTTCCAGCTCCAGTCCAGTCTTCATCTTGAAGGAAGCTGAAGCCGATGCTTTTACTACAAATTTGTGAGCCCCTCAGCCAAATTACTAAGCTAAACTGCTCCCAAATTCATGACATATAAACTGAGATAATAACACGGATTGTTTTAAGCCTTTAAGTTTGGATAAATTAGTTATGCAGAAATAGATAACTAATACATAAGTAAATTTGTTGTTCAGTCACTAAGTCGTATCTGACTTTTTGCAACTCCATGGACTGCAGCACTCCAGACTCCTCTGTCCTCCACTATCTCCCCAAGTTTGCTCAAACTCATGTCCATTGGGTCAGTGATGCTATCTAACTATGTCATCCTGTCACCCCCTTTTCCTTATGCCTTCAATCTTTTCCAGCATCAGGGATTGCAAGGAGATCAAACCAGTCAATGTTAAAGGAAGTCAACCCTGAATATTCATTGGAAGGACTGATGCTGAAACTGAAATGCTTGATTCAAAGAGCCGACTCATTGGAAAATACCCTGAATCTGGGAAAGAAAAGAGCTAAATTGAAAGCCTGCGAAGAGAAGAACTGAACTTTCTGGTCTTTCAGGGCTGAGATGAAGATTTGCTGGGCTCTTGATCAGAAGCCTGAAACAGTGGTGAATCAGATCTAAGCTGAGTCTCACTAAAATTGCAGCTCAGCAGCTAACTCAACTCACTCTTCATTAAGCTAAGGTGATCAGTCTCTTCTCTGCCTAACAAAAAAGAAAAGCAAGTCACTTTGGTGAAAGACAGCATCACCTAAATCTCTACTGTTCTTTTACATGTAATATGCATTAAAAAAAATTAGATGTGCAAAGAGGGAAGGTCATATTGAGATAGGAGGGAAGGGGCAGGGCACAACCTTTTTCAAAAAAAATGACATATCAATGAGGATAAAACGTAAACAGGCTAGAACCAGCTAGATCAAAGATGGTGGAAGAGTTGACTTCCAGTAGACTTTGAGCCTCATTATTTGCTCATTGTAAAACATAGGGCTTCCTAGCTGATTCGAGTGATAAAGAATCTGCCTGTCAATGCAGGAGACATGAGCTCAACCTCTGGATTGGGAAGATCCCCTGGAGAAGGGAACAGCTACCCACCCCAGTATTCTGGCCTGGAAAATTCCATGGACGGAGGAGTCTGGCAGGCTACAGTTCATGGGGTCGCAAAGAGTCAAACATGACTTAGTGATTGAGCAGGTAATACATTAGCTAAATGACATACCCACCAGCACCATGACAGTGCCAAGGCTGACCATAAAAGGCCAAAATGTAGGAATGGTCTCATTCCTGAAAATCAACCCCCTTCCTCAAAATAGTGGACTATTCCCCCCTCTCATTAACCTATGAAATCGCATGGGAGTTCCAAGGCAGTCCAGGGGTAGGATTCAGTGCTTTCACTGCCATGGCCCTGGCTTTAATCCTTGGTCAGGGAACTAGCATTCTCACAAGCTATGTGGTGTGGCCAAAAAAAGAAAAATTACCCAGCCCATAAAAACCAACCATCCCATATTTCAAGGCCACTCTCCCTTCTGAGACAGACTGCATTTTGTCCGTGGGGTGTGTATCACTGTGAATAATCCTTCTTTCACTTTCCTGTGGCTCAGTTTTTAATTCTTTCCTGTGTGAAGCCAAGGACCCTCACTTGGCAGCCCATCCCAGGACTCAGCCAAGACCTGGGACATGACCATGTTCTGTGCCCCATTTTCCTGCAGCAATATGACTAATAATCAATAGGAAAAAAAAAAACCATTCAGTAGAAGTAGAAACACAGATGAGCTGGATATTGGAAATTGCAAACAAGGATTTTGAAGTAATTAACATGTTTCTTTTGCTTTCCAATCCCCTATGATGAAAAGGACATCTTTCCTTGATGTTCATTCTAGAAGGTCTTGTGGGTCTTCATAGAAATGTTCAACTTCAGCTTCTTGGGCATTAGTGGTTGGCGCATAGACTTGGGTTAGTGTGATATTGAATAGTTTGCCTTGGAAATGAACAGAGATCATTCTGTCTTTTTGAGATTGCAACCAAGTACTGCATTTTGGACTCTTTTGTTGACTATGAGAGCTACTCCATTTATTCTAAGGGATTCTTGCCCACAGTAGTAGATATAATGGTCATCTGAATTATATTCACCCATTGCAGTCCATTTTATTTCACTGATTCCTAAAATATCGATGTTCACCCTTGCCATCTCCTGTTTGACCACTTTCAATTTACCTTTACTCATGGACCTAACATTCCAAGTTCCTATGTAATATTGTTCTTTACAGCATCGGACTTCTCTTTCATCACCACATATATCCAAGACTGGGTGTTGCTTGCACTTTGGCTCATCCTCTTCATTTCTTCTGGAGCTATTTCTTCACTCTTCTCCAGTAACATATTGGGCACCTACCGACCTGGGGAGTTCATCTTTCAGTGTCATATCTTTTTGCCTTTTCATACTATTCATGGGGTTCTCAAGGCAACAATGCTGAAGTGGTTTGCCATCCCCTTCTCCAGTGGGCCACATTTTGTCAGAACTCTCCACCATGACCCATCCATCTTGGGTAGCCCTACATGACACGGCTTACAGTTTCATTGAGTTAGACAAGGCTGTGATCCATGTGATCAGTTTGGTTAGTCTTCTGTGACTGAACTGTGCTTTTGAGCTTTTGAACTGTGGTTTTGGAGAAGACTCTTGAGTGTCCCTTGGATTGCAAGGAGATCAAACCAGTTAATCCTAAAGGAAATCAATCCTGAATATTCATTGAAAGGACTGATGCTGAAGCTGAAACTCCAATACTTTAGCCATCTGATACAAAGAGTTGACTCATTGGAAAAGACCCTGATTCTGGGAAAGATTGAAGGCAGAAGGAGAAGGGAACGACAGAAGATGAGATGGCTGGATAGCATCACTGACTCAATGGACATGGGTTTGAGCAAACCCCAGGAGATGGTTTAAATAGGGAAAACTGGCATGCTGCTGTCCAAGAGCTCACAAGGAGTCAGACACTACTGTACAGCTGAAAAAGATACGTTTCTTTAAATGAAGGGAAAGAATCATAATATAAGTCAAAAGATGAAGAATTTTTCCAAGGAATTTAAGTTCATAAAAAATCAAATGAACATCTAAAATTGAAAAAAAAAAGTATAATATCTCAAGTTGATAACAGGTTTAACAGCGGATTTTACACACAGAACACAGTATTTGTAAGTTGGAAGAAAAGCCAATGGAAAACATATGCATTACAGAAAGAGAAACAGTGGGAAAAACAAATAGGAGTATAAATTACATGCAAGAAGCTCTCAGAAGGTCCAACATATGTATTTTGTAAAGAGGAGAAAGAAAGAGGGGAAATTGGGTAGAAGTAACAGAGAAATAATGGCTGAGAATTTTCGAGCAATGAAAAAGGAATAGATTTATTTTATCTTCTGAAATATTGGTCAACAAAAGAGAAGAGAGAAGGGAGAGGAATTCTGATGTTGCAGTGTAAGAAGCCATATCTTCTCAGTGAAGAAGGACACAAGTTCACCTTCAGAGAGTGAGGCAGTTTACGGGAGTAAGTGTAAAACCTAAAGAGAACAGAGAAGGGTACATCAGCCACTGGAGACAACTCAGTAAGGAATTAACTAGAATAAACTACAAGAAATGTCAATTTGCAAGAAGGTTATATAAAATAATTTTGTGATGAGAGCAATGAATATGACTGTCTTTTTCTAATAGCATTAAAAGCTCCACATCAAGACCATAAAAACATGTGCATGCTCACAGGCATACACACACACACACACACACACATTTAATCAATGTTAGGCAGAAACAAAATTGGAGGTGACGAAATCAAACAGGAATCGAAACTGAACCCTAGTAAGAGAAGAGTGACAATGGAAGTGGTTGATCATCTAATCCATCCTAAGTGGGGAAACTAAGATAAAAAAAAAGATTGATAAAAGAGGAGAACCAGGGCAGGTTGCAGGACTGCTGGTCTGATGGAGAAAAACAAGGACATTCAGAGTGAGACAGTGGAAGAGAACAAAGGTTGTAGCCATGGTGAGGAATTTTCCTTCTTTGAAGGCAGAGTAAATCTTGGTGGTTATAAGACCCAGAAAACAGCCATAAATAACATTTTTTGAAATGAAATGGACGTGAAGATTGCTAATGTCAAAACAATTGAAAAAGTATGAAGCTGAAAGTTGCTTCATTTCCCTAGACCTGAGGAAAGAACCCAGGTGAGACTCCAGCACTCTTCCCTGCATTTTATCGCACCCCGCAGTTTCCTACCTTGAACTAAAATGTAGTGTTTTTACTGGAATTTTCAGTTAAGTTTCAATTGTAAAGGAAAGTTTCATTCTGCAGGCTTCCTTACTGACATGAAGCAGTCTTTTAAAATGTCTACTCAAACTGTTAAAAAGAGAAATAGCATTCTTTAAAAAGTCACCCTTTTATAAATGCTTGCCTATGTTCCTTCTGAGCCCCAGCTAAAGATAACATGCAAACTTACAGAATTTGAACTTCCAAAAAAATCCACCTGGTTCTTGAAATTTGAGGTGGCAAACATCAGATCAGCACGTTTCAAAACAAGAAGCAGGTAAGACCATCCTGCTCAACCTAACAGCTCAGCTTATCCATTAAACATCAGCGCTGACAGAAGCAAATGGACTTCTCAGGTGGTGCTAGTGGTAAAGAAGCTGCCTGCCAATGCAAGAGGCCAGGATTAGGTCCCTGGGTCAGGAAGATTCCCTGGAGGAGGGCATGGCAACCCACTCCAGTATTCTTACCTGGAGAATTCCATGCACAGAGGAGCCTGACGGGCTACAGTCCATGGGGTCGCAAAGATTCGGACATGACTAAAGCAACTTAGGACACACGCACAGAAGCAAATTGTTGGAAAACTTCGAGAAAAGCTGACTTGGAAAATGCAACAATATCTGTGTCCACAGCCCCACAGACTCCCCTTTACTCTGACTTGACAGTTAATGCTCCCTGTCTCCTATGCCTTGTGGAGTTACCAGTGACACTTTGTGAAGCTTTAGTGTGGAGATATTCTATGGACGTGTGGTGATTGTAAGGTACTTGGAGCATCAGTTAACTCACCAAGGCATGTTAGATGCCTCTCAAAAAGGATTTAATCACACATCCATAGAGATGTCTTAATCCTCCTATGCTTAGTCTTTCAGTCGTGTCTGACTCTACACAACCCCATGGACTGTAGCCCTCCAGCCAGGGGATCTTCCTGACCCAGGGATCAAACCCGTGTCTCCTCTATCTCCTGCCTTGGCGGGGGGATTCTTTACCACTGAGCTCCTCAGATGAGCTCAACTCTGAGAACCTCAGAAGTGTCACTTCTTTTCATGAAACTTAGTTTCTTACCCTTGTTTCTCTAAATTGAGTGCTTATAGGCAAAATTGACCTTTCTCCCCCTCTTTTTATTGAATTATGGTTGATTTAAAATGTGTTAATTTCTGCTATACATCAAAGTGATACAGTTATGCATATATGTATGCATTATTTTTTCTTATATTCTTTTCCATTGTGATTTATTATAGTGTATTGAATATAGTTCTCTGTCCTACACAGTAAGACCTTGTTATTTATCTATTCTATATATAAAAGCTTATTTATATCTCCTAACCCTAACCTCCCACTCCATTCTGCTCCACCCACATCCCCCTTGGCAACCACCAGACTATTCTTTATGTCCATGAAAATCCACCTTTAGAGCCAAGGACAGAGTCCATGGATGCACATAATTTTTTTTAAATATTACTTCTAACTTGCTTTATTCTTTCAGGTACCATAATTCCCCAAGGTCAGAACTTACTTTAAGAATCAAAGCAGTGTTTATTGAGAGTGCTAAAACTAGAAAGAAACTAATTTTTCATAGGCTTCATTTCATTTCCATGACATTGGCCTGCACTTCTAAGTTTTAAAGACATTAGTAAGCTGCTAGAAATAGTTCCTTGAACAATAGCTGAGAGAACATGACCACATTTTATCAGCAGGAAACCTGACTATCCTTGCATACACTTTTTCTTTTGTAGCATAATAAATTCATTTTACAAAATTCACCTTGGATTTAGGACTTTGTGCTAAATAATGCTAAAGCAAATCCAATGGAAATTTATAAGGGCCTATGTAAACATTTTCCTAACTTTGCACCAAAGTGACTAATACACAATTTTTAGTTTTCTTAAATCATTATCTCCCCGTTGATAGGAGATAGATTGTTCTAGGGTCCCTTTAAGCTTTTCTTCCTCTAACTTAGAGCCTTTGTGTGGCATAACTTCAACAATATTCAAAAACAGTCTCTCTTCTGCCCACTGCAAAGTCGCAATAAAATCAGTGAGTACATCCTTAAGAAACCACCACCTACATTATTGATGGCTTTGCAAGCAAAGCTTCATTTATGTGCCCTTCCCACATTAAAGATTTCAATGGTAAGCCTGTGAGTTAAAATCTCACAGCATGTTAGCTTACTAGCAATTCTGCTTTTTTGAGAAAACGTTGCAGGGTCTGTTCCACTAGCCCGTTGCATCTTGACAGCTTGCTTCTATTTTTAGCAATAAGAACTTTAAATTTTCTCTAAGATCATCCTCCAGAGCTAGAGAAAGCTAGGAGAACTAAGTATTGACTCTTATATCTTTATGTCGTTTAAACTTCCTCTGATTTTATTTCTTTTTGGCTGTGCTGGCTCTCCCTTGCTGCAAGCAGACTTTAGTTTAGTTTAGTTTAGTTTGTCTAGTTGCAGTGTGTGGCCTTCTGTTTGTGGTGACTTCTCTTATTCTGGAGCTCAGGCTCTAGGGCATTCAGGCTTCAGCAGCTGCGGCTCCCAGGCTCAAGAGCACAAGCTCAGTAGCTGTGGTTCATGGGCTTAGTTGCTCCATGGCATCTGAGATCTTCCTGGGTCAGGGATCAAACCCGTATCTCCTGCATTGACAGGCAGATTTTTTTTTAATCACTGAGCCCCTCAGGGAAGCCCCTGAAAATCACAGTTTTAACACAGTTCCTTAGAACTGTAGTCTGAACCAGGCATGTTTAAGAGTTATGGATGAGAACCCTGAACTCCAACTTCAGAGGGAGTGGAAAATAAAGGGATAAAGCACCACATTCGTCTTCTCTAAAGATTGACTGTATTCCCTGAGGGGTAATTTACAATGTAACACTGGAATAGAACAAACATTCATGTGAATTTGGGGGCCAGAACAATAGCTTTCAAACACATCTGGGCCTTTAGGCCGGTTGTGCCTTGGGCTGGACATGACATTAAATTTCACTTAGAGTTTTCTATGATCTCAGAAACTAAGTCTAATCAGAACAGCCACTGAAGGACTTGAGTTTCAAAACATTTTCTCTATGATGTGAAACACCCCAAGTGAAGATACCTATGTAAAGTTCCAGAAAAGATAGGTTGCCCTGCAGTGGTCTTTGAATTCCATGCTTGGGGCTGCTTGGGGCTGCTTTCAATGCTTCCTATGACAAGATGTTGGACACAACTAATCTGTCAGGCAGTGTTCATTCAGCAAAAACTCACTAAGGGCTTGCAAAGAGACAGGTATTAAGCTGTGCCCACAGTTGCACCACCCTCTCCCAGGTCTTCGGTGTTGGCCCTCTGTCTTCAAATTCTGGAACATTTAGCCCCTTTTTGAGGCCCATTCGGGGATGTCCTATTCAATTCACATCTGAACCACAAGGGTTTTTTAATTAATATTTGGATCTAGTAATAATAGAAACAATAGAGGGGAACTGTAAATATATCTGTACCAGATAATATCCTACTGTGGGCCAGCGCCAGACCTGGGTGTCTTGGAGGAAAGGCAGATAGCCTAGTTCTGGTCTTTAAATAATTAGTTGTCTCAGCATCGAGAAGTGTGTACCTGAGACAATATATGAGCAATCTGAAAAACAGAAAAAAAAATCAAATATGTCACAGTCTATGCTGGATATGTACTAAGTATGGGCAAATTAGACAAGGTAACTCACACAGTGGTTACTGCTGTTGTTCACTCACTAAGTTGTGTCCAACTCTTTGCAACCCCGTGAACTGCAGCACGCCAGGCTTCCCTGTTCTAAACCATCTCCCAGAGTTTGCTCAAATTCATTGAATCGGTGATGCCATCCAGCTGTCTCATCCTCTGTCGCCCCCTTCTCCTCCTGCCTTCAGTCTTTCCCAGAATCAAGGTCTCTTCCAAAGAGTCAGCTCTTCACATCAGGTAGCCAAAGTATTGGTGCTTTAGCTTCAGCATCAGTCCCTCCAGTGAATATTCAGGGTTGATTTCCTTTAGGATGGACTGGTTGGATCACCTTGCAGGCCAAGGGACTCTCAAGAGTCTTCTCCAACATCACAGTTCAAAAGCATCGATTCTTCGGTGCTCAGCCTGCTTTATGATCCAAGTCTTATAGAGCAGTACATTCATAGAATAGTCCAGACGTTGACTATCAGGAGAAAACCATGACTCAGACCTCGGCAAGGACATAGGATCCCAAGGTCCATGAGGAACAGCCAGTAGAAAGCCCAGAATAGATGGAGAAAACAGAGGACATCTGTCAGGATGCCCAGGTAGACCCACAGAAATTTTTAGAGCAGAACCAGCCCAAGGCATAAAATTCAAAGATTTTTGCAGGGCAAACTGCTATTTCTAGAGCTTTTCAATTGTATCCTATCCTTCCTTTTCCACCAGTTTTGGCCCCAGAAGTGACCCAGACTTGACAGGGTGTACCTCCCTTGGGATGGCCCAGCTCTGCTTCTTTGTGGCCCAATAATGTGAAGGTGACAGTAGTTTCCCAGAACACAGAAAACTCTTCAACCCCTGACCTGGGATTTAAGTGCCTTCCCAGTGATCAAATGGAGAATGAAATGGCAAGCCACTCCAGTATTCTGGCCTGGGGAATTCCATGGATGGAGGAGTCTGACAGTGTGTAGTCCAGGGGGTGACAAAGAGTCAGACACGACCAAGTACACACACAGCACACAGCAGCCCCCAGGGGTCAAGAGCACGAACAAGCCCCCAAAGTCTCTACATGGTCTCTGTTTGGTACCCAGAGCACCATTGCTCTGGGACATTTCTGACCGGAAGCCCACCCTAATTGGACTGTCATATCCTGCATAACAAAGTGGCACATTTAATATGAATAGATTTTCTAGTTACCTCATTTGCTGCTTAATGACCTACTGCAGATAATCTTCAGAACTTTTAATATATCAGATTAGCTGTACTCCATTGATTTCTAGCCTGTTCTTTCTGAGAAGCATTTTTACAGACTCATTAGTCAACCACCCAGTCTTGTGGAGGAAATGTATTATCAGAATCTCTCTCCTTTTTTTAGATTGGAGTATAGTTGATTTCCAATGTTGTGCTAAGTTTCTGGTATACAGCAAAGTGATTCGGTTATCTAGAGAGATAGAGATCTTATTGTTGTTGTTGCTTAGTCACTAAGTCATGTCCAACTCTTTTGCGACCCCATGGACTGTAGCCCGCTAGGTTCCTCTGTCCATGGGATTCTCTAGGCAAGAATACTGGAGTGGGTTTCCATCTTCTGCTCCAGGGGATCTTCCTGACCCAGGGATTAAGCTCGAATCTCCTGTTTGGCAAGTCAGTTCTTTACTGTTGAGCCACCTGGGAAGCCCAGATATAGAGATAAATAGATACTCTTTTTCCATTGTGGTTTACTACAGGAGACTAAATAAAGATCATGGCATCTGGTCCCATCACTTCATAGCAAATAGATGGAGAAACAGTGGAAACAGTGGCAGACTTTATTTTTTTAGGCTCCAAAATCACTGCAGATGGTGGCTGCGGCCATGAAATTAAAAGATGCTTGCCCCTTGGGAGAAAAGTTATGACCAACCTACACTGCTGTCCAGGTTAAAAAGCAGAGATGTTACTTTGCCAACAAAGATCTGTCTAGTCGAGGCTATGGTTTTTCCAGTAGTCAAGTATGGATGTGAGTGTTGCACTATAATGAAAGCTGAGTGCCAAAGAATTGATGCTTTTGAACTGTGGTGTTGGAGAAGACTCTTGAGAGTCCCTTGGACTGTAAGGAGATTCAACCAGTCCATCCTAAAAGAAATCAGCCCTGAATATTGATTGGACAGACTGATATTGAAGTTAAAACTCCAGTACTTTGCCACCTGATGCAAAGAACTGATTCATTTGAAAAGACCCTGATGCTGGGAAAGATTGAAGGCAGGAGGAGAAGGGGACGACAAAGGATGAGATGGTTGTATGGCATCACTGACTCACTGGACATGAGTTTGAGTAAACTCCGGAAGTTGGTGATGGACAGGGAGGCCTGGTGTGCTGCAGTCCATGGGGTCACAGAGAGTTGGACACAACTGAGCGACTGAACTGAACTGAACTGAACTGAATCTCCCTTTTGATAGGTATCAGAGACAAGAAACACCTACAATAGAAGGGCAGTATTGGGGCAACTGTATAAAATTCCAGTGGCTGCTGTAATCAATTTTTCTCTCACAATTCTGAAAAAGTAAAAAAATCAAGGTGTTGACAGAACCACACTCCCACTAGAAGCTCTAGTAGAATCCATTCCTTGCATTTTCTAGCATCTGGTGGCTCCCGGAGCTCCCTGGTTTATGACAGGATCAATACACATTCTGCCCCTATGACCACATGGCCTTCTCCTCTTGTCTGTATAACCTCACTCAGCCTCATTCTCTTAAGGACAATCAATTTCCTTCATTATTCAAGCTACCTTGTGAAGTAGGGTTAGGGTTAGGTGGCTCAGTGGCAAAGAACCTCCCTACCAATGGAGGACATGCAGGTTGATCCCTAGGTTGGAAAGATCCCCTAGAGAAGGAAATGGCAACTCAATCCAGTATTCTCGCCTGGGAAATCCCATGGACAGAGGAGCCCGGCGGGCTGCAGTCCATGGGGTTGCGAAGAGTCAGACACAACGGAACAGCTGAGAACACATACACACACATGAAGTAGGGGATACTACTCTTATGTTTTCAGATGATGATTCTCTATGACTCATGCTAGGTAGACCTACTTACATGTACCAAAGCAACTATACCACAAAATTGAATTCAAGACTTTTGACATGGGGGGGGGTGTGAAACATCTGGATTTCTCCCTTAAAATACAAGGTTTTACTGATTTTCTATCATATAAATGCAGCTGTATTCTGACTCTGAACTATAATATTACCAAATTGTCAGTTCTTTTCTGGATGGTTATGCTATACTTCTTTTATTTTCCTGACACTATCTGGTCATTTTATCCTGTTTATATTATTTTTATGTCCTTAGAGAATGTAAAGATGATGTCTTCATGTAAAAAAAAAATAAATAAAGGCCCTTATCACTGGCTTTGGCCCCTCTCCCCCACTCAGATCACCTTATCTCAGCACCTTTTACTTAATTACATCTACAAAGACCCCTGACCAAAATAAGATCATTCACAGGTTCTAAGGATTAGGACATGATATAGCTTTGTAGTGACCATCTGTCCCCATTTTCCTGAATTGGAAGGATTTTCCAAGAGTTGGGACTTTCAGCACATCCCATGGAGATTGGCCGGTTACCCCACTCTGAGAGGCAGACTTCAGAAGATGAAAATCCTCAGGCAGAATTAGGCAGTGATTCTGCAAGTGTGGCCCCCAGACCAGGATCATCATCATCATTCCTGGACTCCACCCCAGACCCATGGAATCAGAAACTTTGAGGGTGAGGCTCAGAAATTTGTCTTAATAAGTCTCAAGGTTGATTTTAAGATACACTAATGTGGGAGAATCACTAGAGTTAGATTTGAGTCTTGGCCAAAAGTTGGGCAAAGGAAAAAAGCTAACTGGAACTGTGGCTGTCAGCTTTGGCAGCACCTTTGAATCACATGAAAAGTACTGATGTAAAAGCACTGATGCTCAAGCCCCATAATTGGTCCAGGGTGAAACCTGAACAATGGTGTTTTTCAGCAACACCCCAGCTGATTACAGAGTGAGCAGGGGCCAAGAACCTCAGCCACAAGACTTAATCCAGAGGCAGCAATAATGAATGTGTAAGTGCGGGCTTCAGAGCAGGTTTGCCTGTAGCCCCTTTGTGCTCCAAGTCACAGAATAAACAAAATCCTACTTTCCTTTTGAATGTAAAAAGACTGATAGACCATATTTCTTTGGTCTGCTACAGATGGATGAAAAATGTAATTTCAGAGTAATTCAACATAAACAGAAGTATGTGAATAGTTTAGGCATGAAAAGGGTCCCAAGTTAAGACAGAGTAAGGTAAGGATTTAACATGCAAGAAGAGCAGAAATACTGAATCTTTGGCCAGTGCATGCGTGTCATGTCCAACTCTGTCTGACCCAATGGTCTTATAGTCCGCCAGGCTCCTCTGTCCATGGGATTCTCCAGGCAAGAATACTGGAGTGGGTTTCCATGCTCTTCACCAAGGGATCTTCCCAACCCAGGGACTGAACCTGAGTCTCTTATGTCTCCTGCACTGACAGGCAGGTTATTCACCACTAGCGCCACCTGGGAAGCCCAAGAATGAATCTTTAGCGAGGGTGCAGGCTATTTCCCATACTTGGTGATGTGAGCTCACTAGAGAATTACAGCCAGTGGACAGATGCTTTCTTCTGCCCATGTGTCTCCAGACAATGCAGCAGTGTGTTGACAGCCATCTTTTCCCCCCGTAATCTAAAATCAAAGGATCATTTCCCTCAGGTGTACCTTATATGGATGGAGCCTAACTCGTGGTGAAGATTTGGGAGCCAACTGAGAGACGCCCTGGATATATAAAAGATTATCCTGAAGCGATTCCTCCATTTGTTAGTGTGTGGGAGGAAAAGGAAGACCCGGGGGAGGAAGAGAAGAAATCAGCAGAGAGGAGGAGCAGGGACAATGGGACAGAGGAGCATATATCTCCTCTGGGAATATCTCTGAGAGAACCCTAGGCAAGATCCTCATCAGTGACAGGAGGAGGGATGGGAGTGAGGGCTGGTTCACAAAGGTCAAGTGAGTAAGTGCTTTCAAAAAGTTTAGACAACTTTTACAAAGAAATATGACTGTGAATGGACAGGTTTTAAGAAATACCAAGGTCATGATATTTTTAAAGACAGGGCATACCTAATGATATTTTATACAGGAAAAGGGGACTATACCGAGGGAGAGATTGAGGATTCAAAAAAGGATCAAGACATGAAAGCAATAAAAATGTCCATTGACGGATGAATAAAGAAGATGCAGTACATATACAGAGTGGAATACTACTCAGCCATAAAAAAGAGTGAAATCATGCCATTTGCAGCAATATGGATGGACCTAGAGATAATCATGGTCCAACTCTCACATCTGTACATGACTAATGGAAAGACCATAGCTTTGACTATATGGACCTTTGTTGGCAAAGTGATGTCTCTGCTTTTTAATATGCTGTCTAGTTTTGTCATAACTTTCCTTCCAAGGGGCAAGTGTCTTTGAATTTCATGGTTGTGGTCACCATCTACAGTGATTTAGGAGCCCAAGAAAATAAAATCTATCACTGCTTCCATTTTTTCCCCTTCTATTTGCCATGAAGCTTATTCTATGAAGAGACTGAAACAGAGAGTATATAGAGCTGACGTCATAGTACAGACTGAATCATGGAAATTAAATCAAAGTTGACACAGTGGCTGCTAAGACTCTGGGCTCCTTTCCCACTTTAGTTTTGAGAGCATGGGTTGCAACGCTTAGACTCATCCTCACTTTAAGGGGAATTTGAGGACTTCTCATCAGCTCTGACAAAGATCTACATATAGCAATGAAAAGAACCCACCAAGTTTCTTAGTTGAATCCCCCAGTCAATGAGCTCTGCCCATGGATACTCTTTATTTTTATTGAAGTATAGTTCAATTCCCTGGTGGCTGAGGTGGTAAAGAATCTGCCTGCAGTGCAGGAGACCTGTGTTCAGCGGGTCGGGAAGATCCCCTGGAGAAGGAAGTGGCAACCCACTCCAGTATTTCTGCCTGGAGAATTCCATGGACAGAGGAGCCTGGCAGGTTATAGTCCATGGGGTCACCAAGAATAAGACACAACCGAGTGACTGTCACTCACTCACATAGTTGAATTACAATGTTGAATCACAATGCTGTGTTAATTTCCACTATACAGCAAAATGACTCATTATATATATACACACACATACACACATACATACACACACACACACATATATATATATGCACACACACATTTGTTTTCATATTCTTTTCCCTTATCGTTTATCACAGGATATTGAACATAGTTCTCTGTGCTTTAACAGTAGGACCTCATTGTTTATCCATTGTATATACACCAGTTTGCATCTGCTAACCCCAAACTCCTAATCTATACCCCACCACCCCCTCCCCCTTCACAACCACATACCTGTTCTCTATGTCTCTGAGACTGTTTCTGTTTTATAGATAGGTTCATTTGTGTCGTATAAGTGATGTCATATGGTATTTATCTTTCTCTGTCTGACTTACTTCACTTAGTAAGATCATCTTGAGGACTCTCCATGTTGCTCAAATGGCATTACTTTGTTCTTTGTCATGGCTAAGCAGTATACCATTGTATATATGGACCATATAAAGATAGTTTTTAATGAACTGCATGCACTTCAAGTATGAACTGACAGCCAGTCAGGAGACATTTGACAGAAGCATCAAGCGTCCAGGGTTTCTCACCCTCCACACTGCTGACATTTGAAGCCTGATAAGTTTTTGTTGTGGGGAAGGGTGTGGGTAGCCTATGCACTGTAAAATGCTTAGCAACATCCCTGACCTCTACCCACCAGAGAGGGTAGCAGCCCTGCTCCAGTGGGAGCAACGAGAATATCTCCAGATGTTGCCGAATATCCCCTGAGAGTGAGGTCTTCCTCCTTCCAACCCATCGGCTCAATGGAGAGTCATTGACATAGTACAATAGGAAAGGCAAATCCTAAAACAAACAGGAAAAAGCAAACTAGGGTGAGGCAAGGAGGAAAATACATCTTTGGAAAGAAAAAACTGCAATTAGCATCCCGATAAATACAGGTAGGTACTGTTTCATTAAAACAAGAATAAAATGTGATTAAAAGCAAGTACAGAGGGGCAACAAAAAAGCTAGGTCTTGGCAATTAAAGACATGAGATCAAAATGGAAAAGATAATAAAAGTATTGAAAGACAAAAGCTAAAAAAATTAGTATAAAAAGGAACGAATTTAAATCAGTTCTTAATGAGACGGATGAACCTAGAACCTGTTACACAGAATGAAGTAAGTCAGAAAGAGAGAATCAAATATTGTATGTTAATGCATATACATGAAATCTAAAAAATGGTACTGAACCTATTTGAAGGGAAGGATGGAGACACAGATATAGAGAACGAAAGTGAAGAAAGTGAAAGTTGCTCAGTCCTGTCTGACTTTTTGTGACCCCATGGACTGTACAGTCCATGGAATTCTCCAGGCCAGAATACTGGAGAGGGTATCTTTTCCCTTCTCCAGGGGATCTTCCCAACCCAGGGATCGAATCCAGGTATCCTGCATTGCAGGCAGATTCTTTACCAGCTGAGCCACAAGGGAAGCTCGATATAGAGAATGAACTTGTGGAATTGAAGGACATGAGACTCCAGTTGGGAACTTGGCCATAAACATTCAGCCAAAACACCTCAAAGCATATCACTCAATTGTCAGTAAACAGCAATAAAGAGAGGCTCAAGACCAAAAATTGAAGAACAGACAGAAGTTTGGATATCATAATGGTGTTTGATTTATTTTCAGCAACAATGGAACTGATAAAATAATAACATTTTTGAAAATCTTAGGAGACTACCAAATGTTAACAAAGATCTGGAATTACAAGAACTCCCATACATTGCTGATGGGAACTCAAAATATCACAGCCACTGTAGAAAGAAGACTGGGGACTTCCCTGGTGACTCAGTGGTAGGGAATCCGCCTGCCAGGGCAGGAAACCCAGGTCTTATCTCTGATCCTGGGAGATCCCACCTGCTGAGGAGCAACTAAGCCCGTGTGCCTCAACTACAGAGCCTGCACTCTAGAGCCTGGGATCTGCAGCTCCATGCCACTCGGAGCTCCCTTTGCATATCCTAAACTGAAAGAACTGTTATTATTCCTGCCTGCCTCTGTGACTGCACCCTTGGACTAGCCTACTCCCTCTCTTAACATGTTCAGTTTCTATGCTCTGTTCAAGACTGGTACTTCTCCATGAAGCCTTCTTTAGGTTGAAATGTATCTCAGTCCCTCCCTAGTCTTCATCTATCTGCCTGCCACATAGCATGCCGCTTTTACCTCCTTTGTGGATATGCCCATATATCCATTAAAAAATCAAGCACCTTGCAGACAGGTGGTCATGTCTTCATACTGTGTTTTATCAAAGCAGACCTGAAAGATTCATACCTAATTACATCATTCTCTCTGTGCCTGGAGAATTGATACAGTGCCTCCTGTGTAGCACGTACCAAGTAAACCGGTGCCAACTCAGGCCCTCGGGTGTCCCCTTTCTCCATCCATGGAGGGACCATGCACTCCAGCACCAAGGATGAGATCTACTGCATCTGCAGTAACTGAGGACATATTTGCCAGAACTTTTAGCAGGAATATCCCCTAACAATACCTAGTGCTTCCCAGGTGGCTCAGTGGTAAAGAATCCTCCTGGTCAATGCATGAGACATGAATTTGATCCCTGGGTCCAGAAGATCCCCTGGAAGTGGAAATGGCAACCCACACCAGTATTCTTCCCTGAAAAACTCCATGGACAGAGGAGCCTGATGGGCTATAGTCCACGTGTCACAAAGAGTCGGACATGACTGAGCACACACACACACACACATACACACATACATGCCCTTGTCAAGGGCTTGGTGAGAAACATTATCTCTTACATCAAAACCAATCTAGAGGCAAGTTGTTTTCTTTCCTACTTTTTTTTTCTCAATTTCCTGCCTCTTTCCATGTTTTTTCAGATTACTTTTTTCCTCCCCATCTTACCCTTCTTCCAATCTCACTCTCTTCTGGACTTTATTTCCTTAAAAAAAAAAAAACATTTATTTATTTGTCTCAATGTGTACAAGACAGATCTGGATCAATAATCATAATGAAGTACAAAAGTACACAAGCGTGTTTTTCCTTCCTTGGACTTCTGCAAGTCAGCAGAAAATTTCCAGGACAGAAGGGGCAGCGGGGAGAGAGAAAGCAACTCCAGTCCCCTTCTCCCCACACGCTGTCAATCCAAGGCTTTCCTGCTTACAAACGCTCTGCGTCACTCTATTCAGACAAGGTAATTTGGATCCACTTCAAACAAGCTGCCAATTGATGTTTTGTAGCTTGATGCAGATGATTTCAGAGCTCCTAAAATGCAGTTCTGTGAGTGGTCAAAATAGAAATAAACTCACCGCGTCCTCTCACCCAGCATCAATCATTATGCCTGGGGGATGCATCACACTCTACGAGCCAGCTTGTCTTCTTTGGCAGATGAACATAACATTTACTTCAATCAACTTGGGGTGTCTGCACTGTCATCCCTGTTGATTGGTGTCCTCTGATTACAGGCCTAGGAGGTAAGAATGCTGGCTTCTTCATCATCGTCCACTGAGTTGTCCTTGAACAAGTCATTTCAGGGAGAAGAAAGATGAAACCTTTTCCAGAGTGAAGGAAAGTCACCCTGTAAGCACTTTGCTCCAGCCAGGTCAGTGCCCAGTGATGAGTAAATTTCTGAGAATAGACTTGGGGATACCTGGGGGAGGGTAACAATCGTGCCCCACAGAGACCAGTAGCCAGGCGTCAGGGCAGTTAGAGATTGCATCACACAGGAGCTAAAGGCACAGGTTCTAAAAACAGTCTGCTCAGAGGAAAACAGTGGCTCCCCCATTTACAAATGATGTGGGTTATTGTTCAGAGGACTCTCTGCTTCTATTTACTTAACTGGAACTTGGATAACAAAGAGCATTGACCTCATAAGTCCCTTGTGAGTATTAAAATGATCAAAATGAGGTTGTCCTTGCAAGGTCCTTAGCAAGACATCTGGCACAGAAGACACACTCCTTGAGTATTAGCCGATGTCAGAGACTGGCCAGATGCCCACCACCTCTGTCTCCTCCCTCTGGGCAAACAGAATGACTGTATTTCCCAGGTTCCCTTGCAATCAGGGCTGTGCATACGATTAGTTCTGGGCAGTGAATGTGAGCAGATTCATGAGCCACTTCTAGACCTGATAATAAAACAAACCTTGTGTATCAGGTTGAAGAGAGACTCCCCAAAAGACCCAAGTCCCAACCCCTAGAACCCATGGTGGTGACCTTATCTGGGCAAAGTTGGTCTTTGCGGATGTAATGAAGTCAAAGATCCTAAGAAGAGATAATCTGGAGTTTAAGGTAGACTCTGAGTCAAATGACAGATATTTCTAGAAGTAGAGAGAGAGGGGGGAACACAGATACACGGAGAAGAGGTTGAAGTGAAGATGGAGGCAGGGATTAGAGTTGTGTTATGCAAACCAAGGAAACTCAAGAATCGTCAGCAGCACAGGACACTAGGAGAGAAGCATGGAATGGAGTTTCCCTCAGTTCCATAAGGAACCAACCCTGCCAACGCCTTGATCTTGGAGCCTGGCCTTCAGAACCGTGAGACAATAGAATTCTGTTGTAAGCCCCCAGCTTGTGTCAAATTTTTTTATGGAAGCCCTAGAATCCGCCTGCAATGCAGGAGACCCCAGTTTGATTCCTGGGTTGGAAAGATACACTGGAGAAGGGAAAGGCTTCCCACTCCAGTATTCTTGGGCTTCCCTGGTGGTTCAGATGGTAAAGAATCTGGTGCAATGTGGGAGACCTGGGTTCGATCCCAGAGTTAGGAAGGTTCCCTGGAGAAGGGAACAGCTACCCACTCCAGTATTCTGGCCTGGAGAATTCCATGGACTGTATAGTCCATGGGGTCACAAAGAGTCAGACACGACTGAGCAACTTTCACTAGGAAACAAGACATCAGGGAATCACTCAAGTTCTTTCTCTCGCAAGCAAAGGACCCAAGGAGAGCAAAGTTCCACATGACATGGAGCCGGAATCCCTGAGTCACCTGGTGGAGAGCTGCCCAGGAGAGCTGAAAATTCTTGTTAGATGTACAGGAGTGAGACACATGCTTCCTGTGTACTGAACTGCTATGATGTGGGGTTGCTTGTTATAGCAGCTAGCATTAACTACACTGACTAATACAACCCATTATAATGACAAGGCTAAAAGTAGTAATCCAGGTGAGAGAGAAAGAAATCCTAAGAGCAGAAAAAAAAGGAAATAAGAAAAAGCAATCAGTTCCTCCTCTTCACTTTCAGTGGTGTATCAAGTCCAGGGTCTTAGGAATTCCATGGCGGTTCAGTGGTCAAGACTGCGTTTTCACTGACCAAAAAAGGTTCTCGGTCTTTCTCATCCAGACACAGACAAAACTATGCTGCTCCCACCTTATCCTCAAAATCTGCTGGAGCTATTGTTGGCTCAGAGACACAGTCAGACCCCTTATTACATATCAAGGTTGTAAAATTCAGGACTCCCATGGAGAAGCCCTGGGAAGCCCTCCCATGACATGATGCCCTGGGCAGCCCTCACATGGAGAAGGAGTATGGTCTCAGGCCAGAGTCAACCCAGGAGCTCACCCAAGGACTGAGCTAATCTGGTTCAGGAGTCCAGGTTAAACTGAGAGAAAGATGGTACAGTATAATCAGTCTGGAAAACAACTCAGCTTTTCAGATCCCTTATTAAGGAAACTGAGGAATCATAGCCTGGGACCTAGAAACTATCAGGGAAAAAAAAAGAGAGATGGAGCTTCAGAAATTCTGAGAAGTCACAGTGCAATCCTGCAATCCACATCATCCCAAACAGAACAGATATGAACTGGAATAGTTTTTCAAGGACAGCATAGGTTCAAGACTGGCTGTGCTCTTGGCATCCCGGACACCTAGAGTTTTTGTCCATCAGAGAAGTATCGTTATAGGTATCAAGGACCCTTCTGGGAAGCAGCTACCCTCTGGCAGAGACCCTTGAGGGCACAATACTGGACCAAACATGAGGGAGCAAGGACCATTTGGAGAACAGTCTGCCTTGAGGGTAAAAAAGCCGAGAGAGCCTCCACAAAAAAGCAAAGAAGTGAACATCTGAAAGGAAGAGGGAAAGGGAGCTCTGGGGGGCATCCCTGGGGGAAGGATGGATGCTCCTGTGCAGAGAGCACCATCCCTGCTCATCCTGAGATCCAGAAGCCAGCCCCAGACATCAGTGCACCCCAGAGACCTGAGCATCAAGTCACAGCAAATCAATAAAGAAAGCAGTGTCCCTGAAACAACCTGAAATTCCTGCTCTCTGACCCGAAAAAGCAGAGGCGTGTTCGCAGGCAATTCCCAAGGACCAGAAGGAGAGTTTTTTGGCTCAAGTTCTGGAGATGAAGCTGGTGAGGTTGCTCCAGAAACAAAAGTCCATTCTCCCCCCTTTTTAAACCTTAAGCTGATTTCTTCAAGCAAGGAGGTTGTGACAAATACGATATAAACAAAACATATCGTCCATATGGTTCAGAATTCTTGAAACCTGGAGTTTTGGCTAAAAATGCCCACGTCTCCATTGCCATATGTCTTGGGTTGGATTCACCCAGAAGCAAATCCTGAGACAAAGATTTGGAGGAAAATGGTTTGTTGCGAAGGTTATCCAAGGGAAGGTGGGCAGGGAAGTGAGGACGTGAGACAGGAAGGAAAAAAAGCCAATAAAGAGGGTGTAGTTGAGCAGGTCACTACCTACCCACCAGGATCCCCACCAGGATCCCCACCAGGATTCCCACCAGGATCTCCAGAAAGCAGGAGAGTACATACTCCTAGTGATCCCACCTGAGGAGCAAGGAGATGGGCAGAGTTATCCCCCAAGCTCCATTGGGCATTGTCTGGGAACTGCCTTGGGCAGCAGTGATACCCCAGGAGCTACATGTAGGCGGGGAGAAGCCCCTGGCGAGTCGCAGAGACTTGCAGGAGGCCATCAGCATTAACTTAAGTGATCTGTGCCGGGAGACACAGACAGGCAGAGAGAGCATCGGTCTGGTCACATAAGTCCCACCTCCCCATGCCACACACGCCAAGGGAAGCGGACAAAGGCCAACTGTCTGGGGAACTTGAGCCATAGACGTGTCTGTCTCTGTAGTTAGGTGATCCTTGTGGCAAGGACTGTGCATCCTACATCTATCCTCCCAGGTATCCTTCCTGGAACTGGAACACCATGGTGATCCATCTTAAACAGGAAGGAAAAATGGCAAAACCTCGGGGTAGAGGCAAATGAGACAGAAGGAACGTGTTTCTGATGGCAGGAGCTGTTCTCCCAGCACCCCAGGAGGCTTCACCCAGACTGTCAGCATGAGACAAGCCTCTGGTTGGAGCCACTTTTATTGGGGGTCTTGTTAAAGCAGCTGAGCTGAAATCCTGATTGCCACCCACCCGCCCCTCTGCTCTTCTGAGACCTGGACTAAAGTAACAGTGAAGTGGCCCCGTAGTTGTTTGTTTCTGAGCTTTCTTCTGCTCCCATCCCCAGGGAATTTTAACAAAAGGTTGTGCAACCTGGTCAGCGAGGGGCCTCCTGGGGCCTGGCACAGCCCCGTGTCTCTGATGGGGAGTTGAGCGTGGGTTACATCATCCGTGTCTGGGGTAAAGCTTCATCAGGTGATGCACTGGCCCTGAAGGACTCTGGACCTGGCCATGGAGTCACAGATTAAAAACTCCGTGTCTTAGAGTCTTTGCTTTATTTGTTTATGAAATGCAGGGATGGTTGAGATCCCTGTGGAGGCTTGAAACATTGAATGCTCTCTGATTTACAAGCTGGAAGCCGTAGCTGGGTGTGGGAGGACCGAGTAAGCGAGTGCTGGATTAAGAACCAGAGAGTTCATTTAGACCCAGACAGTCACAAAAACCGCTCCACAAACAGCTCCCTGGAGTCACCATCACACACCCGCCTCGGAGGTTAGCAGATTCACAAAGGATCCTCATTCCTGCTGTCCCATCCACCATTCATCTCCACAAGGAGGATGCACTCAGAACTGACTGCAGTGGAGGTCAGCGATGCTAGAGAGATTACAAATGATGCAGAGTCTGCACTGACCCCCTCCCCACCTGCAGCTTTGCAGCCGCAAATCCATTCCCTCAGCCACTGTGTTCATTGACTTGGCTTGGTGCCCTGGTGCAGCAGAGGATGCTGGCTGGCTGGCAAACAGATCACACACGACGAGTGACCCTTGAACCCCAGAAGATCCAGGTGACACCAGTGCTGGCCCCGGACCAGCCTCTGCAGCAGGACGTGGCTGGGTGTGGACTATGTGCGTAGCTGTGTGGGCACGCCGATGCCATGACACTCCCAGCTCACTTTAGCCCACATCTGCCACCTGGAGGGGTGCCCAGGTGGGGGTGGATGTGATGCTGCCATGCAGCTTCCATCCCAGAGACTGCCTGCCCTGGTGACATAATGATCTGCCAGTAGGCTCAATGGCCTCACCACTGGGTCACAGTCTTGAACCTCAACAGATTTCTACTTGATGCTTTTATGTGTCTGCCCTGTCCTGGTGAGCATAAGCTCTGGTCTCCCTCTCCCTCTCCTAAGAGATTCTCCAATAGCTGTTGCTGTATTGTTCAGTCCCTAAGTTGTGTCCAACTCTCTGCGACCCCAGGGACTGCAGCACACCACACTCCTCTGTCCTCCACTATCTCCCAGAGTTTGCTCAAATTCATGTCCACTGAGTCAGTGATGCTATCTAACTATCTCATCCTCTGTCACCCCCTTCTCCTCTGGCCCTCAATTTTTCCCAGCATCAAGGTCTTTCTTAATGGGTTGGTTCTTCGCATCAGGTGGCCCAAGTATTGTCGTTTGAGCTTCAGCAACAGTCCTTCCAATGAATATTCAGGGTTGATTTCCTTCAGGATTGACTAGTTTGATCTCCTTGTAGTCCAAGGGACTCTCGAGAGTCTTCTCCAACACCACAGTTCAAAAGCATCAGTTCTTCAGTACTTCGGTTGTCTCCATTAGCTAGGGTGATAATAATTAACACATGCATAGTAGGTAAATTACAAGACCACACCAAGTGCTAAGGGTTGGAAGAAACAGCACAGAAAACATCACTCTATGAGTTTCCTATGCTACTGTAACAAGATACCACAAACCAGTACCTTGAAACAACACAAATTTACTACTGCAGTTGTGGAGGTGAGGAATCCCTAATCCATTTTACGGATTGAAAAATCAAGATTTGGGCAAGGCTAAGTTGAGGCCTGAGGCCCTGGGAGAAGAGCTGTTTTCTTGACTTTTCCAGCTTCTAGACACCACTGCCATTCCTTGGCTCACAGCCACGTCCTCCATCTTCAAAAGACATCACTCCAACCTCTCTACCATCTAAATTATGTCTTTTTCTGATGTGATCCTCCTGCCTCCCTCTAATAAGGACCCTGTGATTATGCTGGGTTCACCCAGACAAACAGTATGATCTCCCTACCTCAAAACCCTTAACTTAATCTTGTCTGCAAAGACTTTTTTGCCATGTCAGGTAACATATTTATATTTTCTGGGACAAGAACATGGACATCTTTGGGAACAATTATTTTACTGACCATCCCTGTTGGAATTCAGAGGCAAAAGAGCCTCCTAAGGGATTGAATGGATGAGGGAAGCATCATGGGGACCCTTGAAGATTGTAGAACCCTAAGGCACACTATCTGGATAATTGGTGTTCAAAGCCTGGGGGATTCAGGTGTCAAAGACTGCAGGCTCTCAAGTCAGACCCAGATGAGAAACTCCACTTCACTCCTTCACTAGCTGCATGACCCTAAACTTTTCCTTACCTCTTTGAGTCTTAGTTTTCTTACCTGTAAAATGGAGATACAGCACCTATTTTATAATATTATTAAGATTAAATGAGATTATATATATTATATTAATATATATAATCTATGAAAAGTGAAAGTGAAAGTCACTCACTCTTATCTGAATCTGTGATCCTAGGGACTATAGTCTGCCAGACTCTTCTGTCCATGAAGTTCTCCAGGCCAGAATACTGGAGTGGGTAGCCATTCCCTTCTCCAGGGGATCTTCCCAACCCAGAGATCAAACCCAGGGTCTCCCACATTGCAGGTGGATTCTTTACCAGCTGAGCCACCAGGAAAGCCCAAGAATACTGGAGTGGGTAGCCTATCCCTTCTCCAGGGAATCTTTCCAACCCAGGGATCGAACCAGGGTCTCCTGCATTGAAGGCAGATTCTTTACCAGCTGAGCTACCAGCGAAATGTAATCTATATTATAGATTAAATTATATTATATTATATATATATATTAATCTGTATAACCTATGCTATATAGACTAGTCAGTTCAGTTCAGTCTCTCAGTCGTGTCTGACTCTTTGCTACCTCATGGACAACAGCACGCCAGGTTTCCCTGTCCATCACCAACTCCTGCAGCTTGCTCAAACTCATGTCCATCAAGTCAGTGATACGATCCAGCCATCTCATCCTCTGTCGTCCCCTTCTCCTCCTGCCTTCAATCTTGCCCACCATCAGGGTTTTTTCCATTGAGTCATTTCTTCGCATCAGGTGGCCAAAGTACTGGATCTTCAGCTTCAGCATCAGTCCTTCCAGTGAACACCCAGGACTGATTTCCTTTAGGATGGACTGGTTGGATCTCCCTGTAGTCCAAGGGACTCTCAAGAGTCTTCTCCAACACCACAGTTCATAAGTATCAATTCTTTGGTGCTCAGCTTTCTTTATGGTCCAACTGTCACATCCATACATGACTACTGGAAAAACCATAACGTTGACTAGACGGACCATCACTTTTCATCAGCAAAGTAATGTCTCCGCTTTTTAATATACTGTCTAAGTTTGTCATAGCTTTTCTTCGAAGGTGCAAGTGTCATTTAATTTCATGGCTGCACTCACCATCTGCAGTGATATAAATCTATATTAGATAAATTTTTATATAATATATAATAATAAAAATTTAAAAAAATAAAAAACAAAAAATAATATATAATAATATAATCTCATTTAATTAATAGATTAGTATATAATAAAGATTATATAGGTTAATATATAAAATATATGAAAGTTAAAGTATTAGTCACTCAGTCATGTCTGACTCTTTTCAATACCATGGACTGTAACCCACCAGGCTCCTCTGTTCATGTGATTTTCCAAGCAAGAATACTGGGGTAGGTTGCCATTTCTTTCTCCAGGGGATCTTTCTGACCCATAGATTGAAACCACGTCTCCTGTGTCTCCTGCACTGCAGGCAGATTCTTTACCTGCTGAATCATCAGGTAATAATATATATATATGTGTATACACACACACACACACACACACATATAATCTAATTTAATCTTAATGATCTTGTAAAGATATGACTATTATAAGATTATTATGTTATATATAAGATTATTATTAAATATATGACTATTATATCTTATAAATACTATATAGATTAATATAATCTATAATATATAGACTATATATATGTATATAATCTCATTTAATCATAATCTTACAAAGTAGACACTACATATTTTATATATATATATAAAGTGCTCAGTGGCTTGCTTCAGCCTGACATACAGAAAGGTCTTTGTTCCCTCTCTACCACTCTGGGGAGCTTATTAGACCCACTTTACAGAGGAGGAGATTGAGGTCAATGGAAGTTATGGTTCTTGCCCAGGATGGCATCAGTGGTAGTAACTGAGTCAGAGCCCAAGCCTGGCTCTCCTGATGACAGGTGCTCCTGGGAGGTTAGGTTGAAAGAAGGATCTCTGATTCCCATGGAAGAAAGGACAAAAATATATTATAAGCAGGATCCTGGATTTGCAGTGCTCAGACACCTGCTGTCCTTGTGGCCACCATGGGCTTGGGGATTTGTTTGCTTTTTTTTTTTTAGGAAAGAGGTGGCTTAGAAATGTACATGTCTTGATGCCCATCTGTCCTGATTCAATTGTATATCTATCCATTGTCAGCTGAAATGACTTAAAAAATCCACCAAACATCTTTCTAAAACCCTCTTTAAAAAGAAAAATGGGCTGATTTTGAACTCTGACCAAGTCAGGATCAGTCTTTCTTGGCTGTTGATGAATGGGAACACAAGATTTATTTATGTCTCTCAAGTGTGGATGTCCATGTCCTCAGATACAATGGGAGCTGATTTCTTCAGAGTGCTCACAACTTGAATACATATTTATTAATTCACTCTCCTGACAAATATTTACTGAATAGCTGACCTGCCATCAAATGGACGTCCCTGACCTCGGAGCTGAGTGAAGACACCAATCACAGAAGCACAAAAATGCATGTGGAATTGAAGTTATAATAAGAACCTTCAAGAGTAGGACCTTACAGAGGGGTGGGGGTGCTGGGGCGGAGCTTGCAGCAGAAACGGTGGTGTGTATGCTACACCTCCTGAGCACATGGGTGGACACATTTCCTGCTTCCCTTGAAAATAGGTGTGGCCACTTGCCTGTGTTCAGACTGGAGGAATTTCTGTGAGTCACTTCTTGACCTGGCCCATTACACACCTTTGATGTCATCTTCCACATGGAGAGGACTGGCTCAGAACACCTGCATCGGTCTCTGCAGTGAGTGAAAAATGAACTTCCCTCAGGTGCAGCCTCCATGATTGGAGGCTGATCTCTTCCAGCAGTTAGTTTCATCTCAATTGCTCCAGAAGGGAATGTGCCAGCTCAGAACTAAGGCATGATGGGAGGTGTGTGTGTGTATGATAGTCACTAAGTCATGTCTGACTTTTTGTGACCTCATTGACTGTAGCCCACCAGGCTCTGCTGTCCTTGGGATTTCCTGGGCAAGAACACTGGAGTGTGTTGCCATTCCCTTCTCCAGGAGATCTTCCTGACCTAGGGATAAAACCCAGGTCTCCTGCATTTCAGGCGGATTCTTTACCATCTGAGCCACCAAGGAAGCTCGTGATAGGAAGTAAACAAATGCAAAGACTAAGGGGCACTGACATGGAAGGTGGGAAAGTATGTTTGAAGAACTGAAACATCCAGAAAACAAGGGGGAGAGAGGGCAGGTCTCCCCAAGACACATCAAGGAGATTGTCTTTCTCCTAAGAACACAACGAAGCCAGTGTAAGGTTTCAAGTGTGGGGGCAGGAAGACAAGGTGACATGGTCAGATCCACATTTGTACAAGAATGCTCTGGCTGCTACAGGGGAACATTCTCGAGAAAGGACTGTGGGCACAAAGTGGAGGAATCGGAGGAACAATGAGCTAATCCCAGCGCAGAGTGGCGTGGCTCCCTCCCAATTAGCAGCTTGATCTAGCCCTTTGGACCAGTAGATCACTAGAGGGTCTGGCACAAATCTCCTGTCTCAAGCTGGCCATGCTCCTCTGTGTGGCTTCCAGGGAAGAGTGGACAGACAGAGGACTGGGACGTGGGTGGTCATGGCAGCAGAAGAGGGAGACCTGTGGTCAGGGTGATGTTTCTGGCATCAGTGAAGTTCATATGGGGACACAGAGGTGGAGATTCCTCCCAGTCTTACCAACTAACGTACTTTCATCTCCATTCAGGCATCTCCATGCAGCAGTCCATCACACACATCAATGACAACCTGGTTTGGGATAAGACAGTCATCTTGTTGGAGCTGTGTAGTTCATCCCAGAGGTGGGCTAGGAAAAGATTCCTTAGTTGTTGTTCAGTCGCTCAGTGGTGTCCAACTCTTTGCCACCCCATGGACTGCAGCCCGCCAGGTTCCTCTGTCCATGCGATTCCCCAGGCAAGAATACTGGAGTGGGTTGCCATTTCCTTCTCCAGGGGATCTTCCTGACCCAGGGATCGAACCCTCGTCTTTTATGTCTCCTGCTTTGGCAGGTGGATTCTTTACCAGTAGTGCCACCTGGGAAGCTCTCTTTAGTTGAGGGGCTATAAGGAAAAGAACCTCACCTGAAACCCCAAAAGCACTAACAGAGAAACCTCCATCCACTCCCCCTTTGTGAGCAATCACAACTCTTGTGATGACATCTTTCTAAACTCTTAGTCAGCGAGCCCCTGCAACACTGGCACATGGAAATAAGGAGAGAAATCTCCATCGTCAGGTCTGATTTCACAGGGCAAGGAGCAGAAAGTGGACATGTTCAGTGTCATGCTCTTGACTAGCCTCTGGTTGTTTTATCCATCAATCCTGATAAAGTCCCGTCATTATCCCTGCCCTGTGGACCCCTGCCTCCCAGGAGGTCACATCCAGCAGAGCAGGCTTCACTCGTATTCAGTTAAGCATCTGTTAGCAAAAGGACAAACTATTTGGAAAAGGGCAACGTGACAGGCAGTAGAGTCCAGTGCCACAGCCACGAGGAAAACATCAGAGCAGCAGCCGAGAAGAAACAGAGGTGGTAAGGACACCTCAGAGTCCTGCAGTCAATCAGCGGGGTTGTGGAGCCAGTCCAATGAGTTCTTGTCTGTTCACATTGCAGTAAAGGGCTTTCAGAACTGGTGAGCTCTGCTCCTGAGACGGTGAATGCTGCAGACTGAATGTTTGTGTCCCACCAAAAATTCATAGGGTGAAACCCTAACTCCTCACGTAATGGGGCCTTGGGGAAGCAACTGCGTTTAAAGCAGGTCATGAGGGTGGACCCCATGATGGGATCTGTGCTTTTTTTTTAAAAAAATAATTTTTTATTTATTTAACTTTTGGTTGCGCTGGGTCTTTATTGCTGCACGTGGGATTTTCTCTAGTTCTGGAGAGCAAGGGCGACCCTACCATTGCGATGTGCAGTCTTCTCATTGCAGTGGTTTCTCCAGTTGGGGAGCACAAGCTCTAGCGCACACAGGCCTCAGTAGCTGTGGCACGTGACCTCAGAAGTTGTGGTTCCCAGGCTCTCTAGAGCACGGGCTCAATAGTCATGGCACATCGGCTTAGCTGCTCCACAGCATGTGGGATCTTCCCGGATCAGGGATCGAACCCATGTCTCCTGCATTGGTGGGCAGTTTCTTTACCACTGAGCCACCAGGGAAGCCTGGGATCCATGCTCTTACAAAAAGAAAAAGAGACACTAGAACTTTCTTTCTACCATGTGAGGACACAGCAAGCAGGAGGAGGCCTGCTTAGAGAACAGACTGGTGGTTGCCAAGGTAGGGGTGGGGGGATGGAGTGAGAGTTTGGGGTTAGCAGATACAAACTATTATATAGAGAATAAATAACAACAAGGTGCTACTATATATGCCCAGGAACTCTACTCAATATCTTGTGATACTACTATTCAACATAGTTTTGGAAGTTTTGGCCACAGCAATCAGAGGAGAAAAAGAATTAAAAGGAATCCAGATAGGAAAAGAAGTGAAACTCTTGCTGTTTGCAGATGACATGATCCTCTACATAGAAAACCCTAAAGACTCTACCAGAAAATTACTAGAGCTAATCAATGAATATAGTAAAGTTGCAGGATATAAAATTAACACACTGAAATCCCTTGCATTCCTATACACTAACAATGAGAAAACAGAAAGAGAAATTAAGGAAACAATACCATTCACCATTGCAACAAAAAGAATAAAATACTTGGGAGTATATCTACCTAAAGAAACAAAAGACCAATACATAGAAAACTATAAAACACTGATGAAACAAATCAAAGAGGACACAAAGAGATGGAGAAATATACCGTGTTCATGGATTGGAAGAATCAATATAGTCAAAATGGATATACTACCCAAAGCAATTTATAGATTCAGTGCAATCCCTGTCAAGCTACCAACAGTATTTTTCACAGAACTAGAACAAATAATTTCACAATTTGTATGGAAATACAAAAAACCTCTAATAGCCAAAGTAATCTTGAGAAAGAAGAATGGAACTGGAGGAATCAACCTGCCTGACTTCAGACTCTACTACAAAGACACAGTCATCAAGACAGTATGGTACTGGCACAAAGACAGAAATATAGATCAATGGAACAGAATAGAAAGCCCAGAGATAAATCCACGAACCTATGGACACCTTAACTTCGACAAAGGAGGCAAGGATATACAATGGGAAAAAAGACAACCTCTTTAACAAGTGGTGCTGGGAAAGCTGGTCAACCACTTGTAAAAGAATGAAACTAGAACATTTTCTAACACCACACACAAAAATACACTCAATATGGATTAAAGATCTAAATGTAAGACCAGAAACTATAAAACTCCTAGAGGAGAACATAGGCAAAACACTCTCCGACATAAATCACAGAAGGATCCTCTATGACCCACCTCCCAGAATATTGGAAATAAAAGCAAAACTAAACAAATGGGACCTAATGAAACTTAAAAGCTTTTGCACAACAAAGGAAACTATAAGCAAGGTAAAAAGACAGCCCTCAGATTGGGAGAAAATAATAAACAAATGAAGCAACAGACAAAGGATTAATCTCAAAAATATACAAGCAACTCCTGCAGCTCAATTCCAGAAAAATAAATGACCCAATCAAAAAATGGGCCAAAGAACTAAACAGACATTTCTCCAAAGAAGACATACAGATGGCTAACAAACACATGAAAAGATGCTCAACATCACTCATTATCAGAGAAATGCAAATCAAAACCACAATGAGGTACCATTACACGCCAGTCAGGATGGCTGCTATCCAAAAGTCTACAAGCAATAAATGCTGGAGAGGGTGTGGAGAAAAGGGAACCCTCTTACACTGTTGGTGGGAATGCAAACTAGTACAGCCACTATGGAAAACAGTGTGGAGATTACTTAAAAAACTGGAAATAGAACTGCCATATGACCCAGCAATCCCACTTCTGAGCATACACACCGAGGAAACCAGATCTGAAAGAGACGCATGCACCCCAATGTTCATTGCAGCACTGTTTATAATAGCCAGGACATGGAAGCAACCTAGATGCCCATCAGCAGACGAATGGATAAGGAAGCTGTGGTACATATACACCATGGAATATTACTCAGCCATTAAAAAGAATTCATTTGAATCAGTTCTAATGAGATGGATGAAACTGGAGCCCATTATACAGAGGGAAGTAAGCCAGAAAGATAAAGACCAGTACAGTATACTAACACATATATATGGAATTTAGAAAGATGGTAATGATAATCCTATATGCAAAACAGAAAAAGAGACACAGATGTACAGAACAGACTTTTGGACTCTGTGGGAGAAGGTGAGGATGGGATGTTTAGAGAGAACAGCATCGAAACATGTATATTATCAAGGGTGAAACAGCTCACCAGCCCAGGTTGGATGCATGAGACAAGTGCTCCGGCCTGGTGCACTGGGAAGACCCAGAGGGATCGGGTAGAGAGGGAGGTGGGAGGGGGGTTCAGGATGGGGAATACATGTAAATCCATGGCTGATTCATGTCAATGTATGACAAAAACAACTACAATATTGTAAAGTAATTAGCCTCCAACTAATAAAAATAAATAGAAAAAACAAACAAAAAATATCTTGTGATAAACCACAATGGAAAAGAATATATGTTGTTGTGTTGTTCAGTCGCTCAGTTCTGTCTGACTTTTTGTGACCCCATGGACGGCAGCACACCAGGCTTCCCTGTCCTTCACTATCTCCCAGAATTTGCTCAAATTCATGTGTATTGAGTTGATGATGCTATCCAACTCTTGTCCCCTTCTCCTGCCTTCAATCTTTCCCAACATCTGGGTCTTTTCCAATTAGTCGGGTCTTTTCCAATTAGTCAGCTCTTTGCACCCAGTGGCCAAAGTATTGGAGCTTCAGCATCAGTCCTCCAATGAATATTCAGGGCTCATTTCCTTTAGGATTGACTGGTTTGATCCCCTTGCTGTCCAAGTGATTCTCAAGAATATGTAAAAGAAAAATAATGCTCACCTCAGGCATGAGATGGTCTCTTGCTGTCACTTGAGATGGAAAAAATCCCTACACCTCCCTCAAAATGCAAGGATAGAGATTAAATAATACAAGACAAGAATAAAGAAAGGCGCTCAAAACACAGAATAGAAAGTTATTGTTATTTACAGATGATAGACAGGTCTGTCTAGTTGGAAATCTGAACAAATCCACTGAAAATGATCAGATATTACATATGATTTGACAGACTTTTGGGGAGGGGGGCTCCAAAATCACTACAGATGTTGACTGCAGCCATAAAAACTAAAAGACACTTGCTCCTTGGAAGAAAAGCTATGGCCAACCTAGACAGCATATTAAAACGTGGAGATATTACTTTGCCAACAAAGGTCCATCTAGTCAAAGCTATGGTTTTTCCAGTGGTCATGTATGGATGTGAGAGTTGGACTATAAAGAAAGCTGAGCACCAAGGAATTAATGCTTTTGAACTGTGGTGTTGGAGAAGACTCGTGAAAGCCCCTTGGACTGCAAGGGGATCCAACCAGTCCATCTTAAAGGAAATCAGTCCTGAATAGTCATTGGAAGGACTGATGGTGAAGCTGAAACTCCAATACTTTGGCCGCCTGATGTGAAGAACTGACTCAATGGAAAAGACCTTGATGCTGGGACACATTGAAGGTGGGAGGAGAAGGGGATGACAGAGGATGAGATGGCTGGATGACATCACCGATTCTATGGACATGAGTTTGAGTAAACTCTGGCAGTTAGTGGTGAACAGGAAAGCCTGGAGTGTTGCAGTCCATGGGGTCGCTAAGACACAGCTGAGCGACTGAACTGAACTGAACAAGTTGAATATGCAGAAATCAGTAGTTATCCTAGAAAAAAAGCAAACCCAACCAGAGATCGCTGTGGGGAAAGACTGTATTTGAATGGACAACAAATACTATGAGATACCTGGAAATTGAAAAGAAATGTGCAACACCTATGTGAAGAAAACTGTAAGACTTGACTGAAAGTCATAAAATGCTATAAAGACAATAATATAAAGAAATCCATTCTTCCCTCACTATGCCCCAGTGTGGCCATAAATTCAATGTAATTCTGCCTGTCCATGGCATCCGAGATAACTTAGATGTTCTATTCTTGGATGTCTGTGAGACCTTAATAACTCTTTTTTTTAGAGAGAACTATGATGCTGGAGAAGACTCTTACAGCCCCCTGGACAGAGGATGAGATGGTTGGATGGCATCACCAACTCAATGTACAGGAGTTTGAGCAAACGCTGGGAGATGGTGAAGGGCAGGGAAGCCTAGTGTGCTGCAGTCCATGGGGTCACAAAGAGTTGGACACAGCTTGGTGACTGAATAAGAACAAAGAGTGGGTTTCTTCTCTTTTCAATGAATGAGTCAACCTAAGCTACCCTTCCATCTCTTGTGGGCCCATACATTTTGGGTCTTGGGTCCTCACATGCATCCCGTTGCATTTCTCTCCAAATGAACTTTTGTAGCTTCTTGCCAAAAAAAAATTTAAGATTTGGGGTCAGCTTTAACCAGCTTCAGCATTTACTCTCCTTCCCATTGATTGGCTCAGGTCCATGACTATTGGTTAAGACTCACAAGGATTGATGCTTTTGAACTGTGGTGTTGGGGAAGATTCTTGAGAGTTCCTTGGACAGCAAGGAGATCAAACCAGTCTATCCTAAAAGAAGTCAGTCCTGAATATTCATTGGAAGGACTGATGCTGAAGCTGAAACTCTAGTACTTTGGCCACCAGAAGCAAAGAACTGATTTAATGGAAAAGACCCTGATGCTGGGAAAGATTGAAAGCAGGAGAAGGGGATGACAGAGGATGAGATGGTTGGATGACATCACTGACTCAATGGACATGAGTTTGAGCAAGCTCTGGGAGTTGATGATAGACAGGGAGGCCTGGAATACTGCAGTCCGTGGGGTCACAAAGAGTTGGACATGACTGAGTGACTGAACTGAACTGAACTGAACCTCTTGAGTCAAGCACACACCACCTACCCAGATTGCTACAACCCAGAGAAGCAGAGTCCCATGAATTAGGTTGAGTCAGGAAAAAGGGTGTTGGTGATGGAGGCAAAGACTGACTCTTTACCTCATGGTCTGCCATTGGCTTCCCAGGTGGTGCTAGTGGTAAAGAACCCACCTGCCAATGCAAGAGGCAAAAGAGATACAGGTTCCATCCCTGGATCAAGAAGATCTCCTGGAGGAGGGCGTGGCAACCCACTCCAGTATTCTTGCCTGGAGAATCCCATGGACAGAGGAGCCTGGTGGGCTACAGTCCATAGGGTCGTACAGAGTCAGACACAACTGAAACGACTTAGCATGCACACGTGCGCTACCATTAATAATCTTTCACTCATCAGATACCCACATGGAGACATTTTAAATTCCTAACATTTTCCCATCCACCTTGCCAAGTAGACTTTATCATCACCTGGATGGTATGGAAACAAGCTGCTCGAGGTAGATAGCTTCTCTGTGGTCACTTGGCTGACCTGTAGGTCAGATATGAATCTAGTTCCAAGTCCTGCCTCCTGGCTTGCACAAGTTTGAGTACACAGCACGCCCCTTGGCTCGGGTGTGCTAATCCAGTGAATCTTTGGGTCTGCAGAGCTCAGCCCCTTCTCCTCCTAGGCCTTGCCCTGACTCCTGCACCCGCCTACCCCCCACACTATTACCTGGTAAATACAGTGGCCCCCACTCTCTTTCGGATGACCACTGTGGGTTGCAATTCCTTAGGAAGGCTTCAGTAATTCTCCAAGCTCAGATGAGCTGTCTCTCCTCTGGTCCACTGGAGCACAAATCTCTCCATTTTACCATCTACTTATTGCTGCCTCCTCCCCACCACTCTGCCACCACCGTGACAGTGCCAAGTACATACATATACTAGGAGTTCAATAACTATGTGTGAAATGAAATTGACACCACATGTTGCCCCACTTGGACACAGCCTGGGAAGGGAAAGTCCCCCTCCTCCCTGCGGTGAACACTGCAGCCTCAGCAGCAGAAAGGTCCCCAGAGGCTGGAGCCACGAGCCTCTGCTCCTTCCTCTGGCTCTACGAAGCCATAGGCTTAATGCACCCAATTCCCATACAGAGCGGGGCATTTTGGAGTCTCCCCATTGCCTGGTAGGACGCCGTCTATGGGGTCGCACAGAGTTAGGCACAACTGAAGTGACTTAGAAGCAGCAGCAGCACTGCTGTTGACTGGCATTTCAGACTCTCATGAATCCACCTGGGAAGTAAATTAAATTCATTCCAGTGACCCATAGAAAGTCACATACACCCTCATCCTGTGATTGAACCAAGAAGGTGAATCAAAATGCTTGAGGGGCCTCTCCAGTCATCACCCCACCCTCCTCCTTTTGCCTCCAGGGGCTTTGTCAGTGTGGAAGGAGTGTTTCCGGTCCAGGAGTCCCTCCCTAGGACTCCCCACTGTGCATGGAGAATCCCCTCTAGGGGGAGCATCCTCACTATAAAACCAGTCGTTTCTAGATTTCTTTTTTTTTATTGCATTTTATTTATTTATTTTTGACTGTGCTGGGTCTTCACTGCTGCACTGGCTTTTCTCCAGTTGCTGTGAGTGGAAGCTACTCTCTAGTTGTGGTGCTCAGGCTTCTCATTAAGGTGGCTTTTCTTATTGCAAAGCACGGGCTCTAGATGGGCAGGCATCAGTAGTTGCAGGCTGTGGGCTCCGTAGTTGTGGCTCCTGGGCTCTAGAGCCTGCAGGACTCAGTAGTTGTGGTGCAACAAGCTTAGTGACTCTATGGCATGTGGGGTCTTCCCAGACCAGGGATGGAACCCATGTCTCCTGCATTGGCAGCAGATTCCTATCCAGTGTGCCACCAGGGAAGTCCTGTTTCTAGATTTCTCAGAGCCAGAGAGAGTGTTGGTCATCAAGTCCAGACTCATCTAGTAAGGGGGAACCCCACTTCCTTTATGTAAAACATTCAGAGAATGAGGGAGCAGTGGGATTGCTGGGAGGACAGGTGTAGAGGGAATTCATGTGAATGATTAAATGCTTGTTTTTGCTCCCAACTTTCCTCGTGTTGTGACTCCAGAGAAGACAGGGTCACGTTCATAATCCACTGTCTTCATGACACTTTCTATGGAGGGTCCCCTCAACCCACGGTCCTCCTCTCAGTGGGGACCACAGGTTGTCAGGAGCCCCAAAGGGCCCTGGCTGGTTGCTGGGCAAGCCACAACGATCCCAACTTGTGCTTCTCTAGTTGGAAACACATCAGAGGAGCCCAAGTCTCCTGGACCATAACAGCCCCAGAAGGTGTCCAGTAAAAGGGATTTGCATACACAAGAGAATGAACACATTTGCAGATGAGTTTTTCAGACAGTCTTTCTCAGTCTGTACTTGGGGACATCGAATGGGGCCTTGCCAGAGAAGCTACAAGTCATGGCCCTGCCCACTGCTTGCTCCCACCATGCGTTGTACTTTGTACACACACACAATCCCAGGTGCACGTATGTGAGAGGGCATGTACACACACACACACACACCACGTTCCTCCTCTCTCCACTATTCCCCACTCTCTGCCTCCATCCTTGGTTAATTGCTGGCAAAGGAAAGAAGCTGATCGGCCCACAGTGGTACCCTGTGCTGCCCCCAAGCATCTCGGGATGAAGATGAGATGCAGCTTCCAGATCAGGGTCTCACATGGCAAAGCCCAAACCACACCAGACTTGGGGGCTGGAGGCCCCTGCCTCCCGGGTCCCCAAGGCAAATATACACCTGTCTCTCAACTCGGAGGATTGTCCTCTGCATGTGACAGCCCTCTCCTTCCTGCCTACCCTTTGGGTGTGGGAAGCAATTCATCTGCAAGGTTTGCAGGGGAAGAGATGGGGCGTGAGAGAACCCACAGCTTCTCCCATTTGCAGGATGTGCTAAATAGTCTTAACAGGTGGCAAATTACTATCTGAGGAGTGTAAGGAGTTAGGGGGCGGGGGATCACCTGGCCATGGAGCCCCACATGAGTGGGGAGAGGCAGGTGAGTGGTGGAATGGCTGTCAGTAGTGGGGACATCCCCCCCAGGGAACTGAAATGTGCCTGCTGCCTAAACCTGGGTGACACGCCCAAATAGATGTATTGCCCTCCCACTTCAAGTTCTTCTGCATGAGTCACAGTTCCCCAGGGAGCCCTCTGATTCTTTGACTCACCAGGATCCAGGGCTCTAACCCCACGGTAAGAAGAAAATTCATTGCCCATCTCTGAACTAGACAGGCACAGCTGAGCATACATCTCCCATTCTCAGCAGGAAAACTGCTCACAGAAGGCACCGCGTTTCAGCTCTGACTCTTGGAGGGAGAGGAAAATAGGCATCTAGCCTGTAGCCCCTTCTAACAGCAGTAACTTTCCAAGTTAATGTAAAAGGGGAGACAGAGGCAGACACTTAAATCACACATCTTAACTCCATTTTATTACAACATCAAGGAAAATAATTAGTTGCAGGAGGAATGATCCTGAAGATAAACAGAGATTAAGCTGCTCACAACTGCATTGTCTACACCTTCCTACAAGGGTATAAATATCACGGGTCTCTGTGCATGCATTGCGGGACTGCGGTGCACATGGGTATCATGTGATGAGGACTTCTCTTGAGGGCGCTGTTCCTTTTCAATTTCTTGATGGATGATGGCTGAAGCTGGTGTCTCCTGGCAGACTAGGAAGGGACTCTCCCGCTAGGACTGGGACCCGGCCTTTTTCTTCTGGAATTTTCTGAACTGAGACTGGATGGCCACCGCCGCGCGTTCTGTCTCTGGCGCGTCCATGTCGATGTCGAATTCCTCTTGAACCTTCTTCTGCCCATCTGGAGCAAGAAAAGCACAAACAGAAGGCGATCACTGAGCAGCGAGCAGGAAGACAGCGGCTCTGGATCAAGCCAGGCTCCGAGCGCCACGTGGCACCTCCCCCAGCACGAGACCTAATTTGCAAGGTACCAGCCAGCAGAGCGTGTCCTGGGCTCCCTCAGAGCTCAGAAGCAACCGTCTTCTGACTGCCGAGTCGCTACCCCTGCCAGGGAGGGACGAGGAAAGTCAGAAACACAGTCGGCATCATGGACACTTTCTGTACCAGTCTCTGTTCCTTGGGGCCCCATTTAATATTGGGATTAACGTACACAGACTGCTATATATAAGATAGGGTTTCCCTGGTAGCTCAGTTGGTAAAGACTTCACCAGCAATACAGGAGACCCAAGTTTGATCCCTGGGCCTGGAAGACCCCCCCCTGGAGAAGGAAATGGCAAACCAGTCCAGTATTCTTGCCTGGAAAATCCCATGAACAGGGAAGCCTGGCGGGCTACAGTCCACGAGGTCTCAAGAGTCAAACACAACTTAGTGACTAAACCACCATATGTAAAATAAATGCCAAGGACCTACTATATAGCACAGGAAACTCTACTCAACATCTTGCAATAACCTATGATGGAAAAGAATCTGAAAAAGAATATACGTATACGTGTATGTGTTTGTACTTTCCTATACACTGAAACAAGTGCAGAACTGTACTTCAATTAAAAAAATTTAAAACTCTAACAGTGCTATTATTTTCCTCTTTCTCATGTACATACAATTTTTTTCTTTTTTATGTTTTTACTGATTTGTATTTTTTTTTATCTTTGGTTATATTTATTTTTAATTGATTACTGATTGCTTTACAATATTGGTTTGATTCCTGTCATGTATCAACATGAATTAGCCATAGGTGTACATATGTTCCCCGCCTTCTTGAACCTCCCGAGATACAATTTAAACAGTCCTGCAGATAATAGACCGAGTGGTAACTCTTGCTCAGGACAGCTCCAACCAACAGAGGCACTGAGCTTCCACGCACACACACGTGAGATTTACTGATTGAATGAGGCCTTCTGTTTCTACCACTGTCACAGGTGGATGATACCATCCGACCTTCACAATCAAGCTGGACTTGCACATCTTAACAATTTGTTTCAATGACGTAGGCTTCGCATTTGTTTGCTGTGGCAGGGGGCTGAACTCATTCACAGTTAAGATCCTTGAAAATAGGATAGGAGCCATGGTGAAGTGATTACCTGTGTTGAGGCTGCCTTTGTGCTGTGTACACTTCTAGCCAAAGATAAGAAAAATAAATAAACAAACCCTCTAGTCACAGAAGGGAAGAATCGTTAATATTCCTTCAGTTTAGTGACAGCTGATCATCAGAATCATCAAAGGCACTATTTTGTAACAGAGACATGAGGACCCACCCCAGACTCGGGGTGCCTCTTCACGGCCACAGCGGAAGCACTCCTTCAAACAAGACCAAGTTAGAGTAATCAGCGTCCCTGGGCATAGGGTCAGACAGCCCTACTTTCTAAAAAATGCTCTCAGGTGATTTCCAGATGCAGCTAGGGTTGAGATCCAGCTACTTGGCTTAAGATGAAGTAACAAATAAGGCCCTGGGGTTAACTCCTGAAAGAACTGGAGGCAGAACCCCCTCACTTGGCACCTGGGCTGAGAATATCCCCGCCATCCTGGGCTTGCACCTGGAGCAGAGGTCAGGACAGCGTGTGGAGCACATCCAGCTTGGGGGTGGAGCACGGGGAGCATAGGAGGCAGGACAGGAAGCCCACCCAGGGAGCACAGCCAGGGCTTCACTCCTTGACCTTATCACCAGCATCCTGAGGTCATCACTTAACCTGAGCGTGGTCCAGCCCTTCTCCGTCTGTCTTACTTTGTGCCCTCGGATGACAGTATTCAGTCAGTATCCCCAGCACAGAGAGTCAGGGATGCTGGGGTCACATGCAAGTGACACAGGTCCCTTCTCTCCTGCTTACTCTGATCTGTTTTCTCTCTCCATTAGATAGACAGATAGATAATGTTAGATGATAGTTTAGATAGGTGGATAAATAGCTATGATAGGTTAAATAGACGTGTGTGTGTTCAGTCACTCAGTCATGTCCAACTCTTTGTGACCCCATGGACTGTAGCCCGCCAGGCTCTTCTATCCATGGAATTCTCCAGGCAAGAATACTGGAGTGGGTTGCCATTTCCTCCTCCAGGGGATCTTCCTGAACCAGGAATCAAACCTTCGTCTCCTGCATTGGCAGGAAGATTCTTTACCACTGAGCCACCTAGGAAGCCCATAGATTAGATAGATAGATAGAACAGGTAGATAGATGAGAGAGAGAGAGACGTGTCTGGTTGAATAACTTTTCCTTTGCAGATCTTTAAATACTCTCCCCTCAGTTTTCTCAGAGACCAAGCAGGTTGCGCCTGGAGCCCTCCAATCACACCTCCATCTGGGAGGAGAAGACGCTGGCTTTATAAGCCTTACTGGACTGATTGGCCCATGACCGAAATCAGTAAAATTGTTTCCCTCTATCTCAGATTGACCACTGAGATTTTGAGTATCTTGATGTCCATGGATTATTTGTGAGTGATATTTTTTAACCCATGAGACCCCAGATGATACAGAGAATCGTGGGATTGTCTCTTACTGTGTTGGGTAGTCATCCACATTTTAATCCCCACTCCAAGTCCCTTTCTTCAGAGATTCTCTAAGGAGCAGAAACATCAGGAAGGATAGGAGGTTCCTGAGGCTCAAATTCATCCTTTAAAAACATTTCACTGAGGTTATCACAGGCTTCCCAGGTGGCTCAGTGGGAAGAAGCTGCCTACCAATGTAGGAGATGTGGATTCCATCCCTAGGTTGGGAAGATCCTCTGGAGCAGGGACTGGCTATCCTCTCTGGTATTCTCTGGGAAATCCTATGGACAGAGGAGCCTGGCGGGCTACAGTCCACTGGGTCGCAAAAGAGTTGAACACAACTTAGCAACTAAACAAAAAAATGATTATCACAAGAGCCTGTGACTGGAGCGCAAGCATATATCAAACCAGCGCATGATGGCTCAGCTCATCTGTCCTCGGCATGGAGCAGAAGCAGTATCTTGTGCACCAAGAATCATCACCGGAAGGTCTGGAGTCCCAGGTGCTTCTCCTCCCAGAGGAACCCTTCTATCTACTGTACCCTGATTGCAAAGGGGGAGAATGAGATCTGACTCAAAAGAAGATGGGAGATTTTCTCTTTCAGAGTTAAAATGCTGCTGCAGCCTGAAGCTTTTGAGCGACCTGTTTCGTCTTTTCCCTCTTACAATAACGGAAGAAAACAGCAATATTATTTTTTGACACATGATGAATGAAGATGTGGAAAATTATGTATATTTAGGGAATATGTAATGAGACAGTAAAGACGGGTCATAAAAATGGATTTCACAATTATATCTTCGACTAATATCTTCAGCCAAAGTGATTTATAGATTCCTCCCTCCTTTGAAAAATATTTCAGTGTTTAAAAAAGAAAACCACTGATGTTTCAGGAGTCTTTACTTTGTAGAGTCCAGCATTTCTTGGAGGTCTGCCATGGTTAGTGCTTCTGCTGAGCTGCCCAGGGATGTGCAGAGCATCCAGGACCCAGATTGTGGAGGAAAAGAAACAATTAGAACTGGGGACACAGGGTTCAATGCAAATGATCTGAGGGCCTGGCAATGGGTCCATGTCATCCTGGGAGCTAGAAGAAAAAGGAGCTCTAAGCACCCCACACTCAGCAGGAGTGAGGGAATGATGGAGAAGGGGCAACTGAGGGACCACAGCCGGCGCCCAGTGGACATCCCCTCATTGATGCCAAGGCTCCCTCCCTTGACCTGGGTGATGGTGACAGTGGAAGGGTGCAGGAGGGCTCTATGAAACCTCCCTTTGCCATCACTCCAGGGCAGACGAGAGATGCCGACCAGCAGCATCAGCTGAAACCCAAAGGTAGGAACTTGGCCTTGCCTGCGGGGGACAGGAAGGGCCCTGCAAGGAGTGGGTTCCCTCCGGGGCACACCCTACCCACTCCCCCCGCATCACTACTCTTCATGGAGCTACCTCTGTCTTATTCTACTCCCTGCTCTACTTCCTGTTTGGTGGTCCATCAACCCATCTGAGCTCCCTAAGGTCGGGGGCTTCAGCCTTCTTGTGCGGCTCACACGGGGCCCAGCACATAGCAGGCATTCCACAAGTAACCAATGGTTGATTGCAAATGAGTCCATTGACTGATAAGCCAGGCTGCTGTCCAGTGCAGGCCTTTCAGGGAGTTCCCAGCCCCCTCTTCCACCCCAGTGCTCTTAAGGAGGGGTCTGGGCAGTGGGGCACGACAAAGCCTCTATGGGGCACTGACCCCAGCAGCATGGTGAAAAAGAGGCAAGGTTTCTCTCCTGAATGGAAAATGTGCCGGAACAGTGCCTATTCCTAGCACCAGTCCAGAGGAATAGTGAAAGGAGGTCTCAGGCAGGCAGACAGCGCCTCCAGCCTGCCGTGGGGCTGGGCTGACCGTCTCCCAGCCCCCAGACCCTCCCACCTCTGATAAGGCTGCAGCAGAAGCAGGGGTGTAGGTCCAGATAAGGGTGGATTAGGGGTGTCTCTGCCTGCTCTGGGACCCTCAGGAAGGTTCCTAGCTTCTCTGAGCCTCAGTTTGCACATCTCAAAAATGGAGAGGTAAAACTGTTTTTTAAAGAGCCTGCCCTGGGAATTCAGTGTGGCCTAGTGGTTAGAATTCCCAGCCTTCACTGCCATGGCCTGGGTTCCATCCCTGGTCTGGGCACCGATATCCTGCAAGCCGTGTGGTGTGGCCAGAAAAAATAAAAATAAAAACTCAAAGCCTGCTCCAGCTAGTCACGAGCAAATTCAAGGCCATGGTGTAAATTAAACTGAGACCCATTGGGGTGGGGAAGGACTTGCTAAGTCAGCAGAGGATGTGGGCAGTCATGTGGTTCTCCGCCTGGCCATCTGCTCAGTGGTGAGACTCAGGGATGTTTGGGCCCCGATGCAAAGAGGGAGGGGCTGCTTTCCAGCAGGGCCAGCCACGTGACCACCAAACACCGCCAGGCGGGAGCCCCAGGGCATCAGGCCCCACCCAGTCTTTGGGGTGGCAGGTGGCCTTTGCTGGCTTGCGTTGGGATGGTCCTCACCCAGCAGGGCAAGGCACAGAGAGTCCTCCACCTAAAGATGACTTCTGGGTCCTGTGAATACACACCCGGAACAGTACAAGAGAAGGGTCAGCAGTCCCCACAGCTGGGAGGCCCTGGGGGCATCAGGCTCTGCACACTGCTCCACCCGAAGGGACCGTAGATTCAGGCAAGCCACGCAGGGGACCGACACCACCCTCATTTCCAGACCTCCCTCCAGCCACCCCTCCTCCCGTGTCCTCCGCGCACTGCCGCTCCATGAAGACCATCTGCCGCTCACATCTGCACTGGGTGGGCTGCACCTGGCATTTTTATTTAGAGTCCCGCTGCCTGGAGTGGACAGCACCCATCCCACCCGGCTCCTGACAGTAGCTTTTGAGGCTGAGAGGGCAGCATGTCACCAAAGCACCGTGTAAACTGCCCGGGACTGTGCAGTTCTTATCATTTGTTTCTCTCCAGGGTCCTAGAATTTTAGCATTTCTGTGTGCCCTCCAGGAAGCAGTTCTTTTTTTTTTCTTTTTTTTTTTTTTTTTTATTAGTTGGAGGCTAATTACTTCACAACATTTCAGTGGGTTTTGTCATACATTGATATGAATCAGCCATAGATTTACACTTATTCCCCATCCCGATCCCCCCTCCCATCTCCCTCTCCACCCGATTCCTCTGGGTCTTCCCAGTGCACCAGGCCCGAGCACTTGTCTCATGCATCCCACCTGGGCTGGTGATCTGTTTCACCATAGATAGTATACATGCTGTTCTTTTGAAACATCCCACCCTCACCTTCTCCCACAGAGTTCAAAAGTCTGTTCTGTATTTCTGTGTCTCTTTTTCTGTTTTGCATATAGGGTTATCATTACCATCTTTCTAAATTCCATATATATGTGTTAGTATGCTGTAATGTTCTTTATCTTTCTGGCTTACTTCACTCTGTATAAGGGGCTCCAGTTTCATCCATCTCATTAGGACTGGTTCAAATGAATTCTTTTTGACGGCTGAGTAATATTCCATGGTGTATATGTACCACAGCTCAGGAAGCAGTTCTAAAGCGGAATAGGAGAATGGTCAACAGATGACTCATTCCAATCCCCTGGTTTGATAGAAAAAGATATTGATTGCCAGCTCCTCTGGAGCAGGAGAGAAAAACCACCTTCCTGATCTTGGAGCTCAAGAGGTGTGAGCAGGACTCCCCATGAGCCCTTCAGACTTCACCCAAACGCGATCAGGTCCGTTACCTGGAGCACCGGGTCTCAGAGACACGAGCAATTCTGAGGAGGTGAGGCTCACAGTCTACCAGGCAAGGCAGCGGCAGTCTCAACTACAGTATCTACCTGTCTGTGTCACCCGTCTGTCTGTGCTCCCATCCATCTTCCCTCTCAGAATGAAAGGTACAGCTGTAAAACCATCCCAAACAATTATACTCTTTTCCCCAGGCAGAAACATCGTCAAACAACTGAGGCACGGCACAGAGCGCTGTTGATGGCCCAGCCTGATGAAGAACCAATGCTCCCTGCAGCTCAGGCTTCTTCCGTGACCTCCCCACCAGGAAGGAACCTCCTTCTAGTCAGACTTACACTTTGCATGGCTCTAGACCTTCCCTGGTGGCTGAGTAGTAAAGAATCTGCCTGCCAATGCAGGAGACATGGGTTTGATCTCTGGGTCAGGAAGATCTCCTAGAGGAGGAAATGGCAACCCACTCCAGTATTCTTGCCTGGAAAATGCCATGGACAGAAGAGCCTGGCAAGCTACAGACCATGGGGTTGCAAAGAGTAGGACACGGCTTAGCGACTGAAACAAATAACAAGGTATTTTTCACACTCTTTCCCTGAAATACAGCCTTCTCCTTGCAGAAACTGAGACAGGGAATGGCCCTGCTGTCTGCATTTTATTACACCATCAGAGAATTGTTGAGGGAGCCCTTCTAGAAGATGCTGTTGTAATAAGAACCAGTCTTCACCAAGCATTACATGGATTCTCCCTCATAGACGTAAGTGGATTTTCTTTTATAGATCATTTGATGGCAAATGGAAAATTTAGAATCATAAACATAAAAGGAAGGAACTGCTACCAGGTGAAGACAATCCCAAATAGATTCTACAAGCCTCTGATATGGTCATGAAAATCCAGTGAATAGGAAAACGGTTTGAGAGACAAAAATTCCCTTTGTGTGAATTCATCCTGATAAAACACAGATCAGCCCTCCAGCCCATCAAAGTTTCTTGGTGAGCAGCCGTATTAACCTGTAGTAGTGTGTTAGTCGCTCAGTCGTGTCTGACTTTGCGACTCCATGGACTATAGCCAGCCAGGCTCCTCAGTCCCTGGGATTCCCCAGGCAAGAATACCGGAGTGGGTTGTCATTTCCTCTTCCAGGGGATCTTCCCAACCCAGGGATTGAACCTGAGATTCCTGTGTCTCCTGTGTTGCAAGTGGATTCTTTACCTGCTAAGCCATTTTAGCTGAATCACCTCTATAAAGGGCCTATATCCAAATAGAGTCACATTCTGAGGGATGATGTGGTGGGGGGCTGGGAGTACAGGGCTTCAGCATCTGAATTTGGGGTCAGACACAATTCAACACATAACAGCACCTGATCTAACTTTGGGGCTTTCTAGGTTTTATTATTTCTTCTGTTACCTATCAACGGGCTTCCCAGGTGGTGCTAGGGCTAAAGAATCCGCCTGCCAATGCAAGAGACATAAGAGATGTGAATTTGATCTCTGGGTCCGGAAGATCCCCTGGAGGAGGGCGTGGCAACCCACTCCAGTATTCTTGCCTGGAGAATCCCATGGACAGAGGAGCCTGGTGGTCTACAATGCATGGATCAAACAGAGTTGGACATGACTGAAGCAACTCAGCACGTACCTGTTAATAACCACTTAATATTTTAATGAAACTATTTCTTTTGCATTGGGGTATAACCAGTTAACAAACAAATGTTGAGACAGCTTCAGGTGAACAACAAAGGGACTCAGCCATACGTACACGTGTCCTTTATCCCCCAAACACCTCTCCCATCCAGTGCTAGGTTTTAAAGTAGCTTCATGTTGTATGCCTTGTCTGGCTTCTTTGGCCAGTTAGGATAGCTGCAGGAAACGTCCATGGTCCTCACTTTACAAAGGCTCAGAGACCATCACCTGCCTCACTGGAGAGCACCCGGTGAGAGCTGGCCATGGGCTGATTCAGAATCCAGGTCTTGCTCCAAATCTTCTTTTTATTCCCCGGTGTCTTGTTACCTTGAATTCCTTAGACAGAGCCCTAGATGACAGCCGGCTGTATGGACCAGTTACTGTTGCCCAGGGAGGAAAAAGAAGTCTCAAACAGTCCAAGTCTAAACACATGGTTCGGTCTACCAGTTCAAAAAATCTGTCTGTTTACCAGGCACTCCAGGAGAATTCATATGCCAAATTCAGTCATTTGATAAATGGCCCAGAAGGCCTCCTGTGGGCCTGTCCCTGTTCTAGGGGCTGGGAGAGAACAGAAGAAAAAACCCTGCTCTTCTGGGGAAACAGAAAATAAAAAAGTAAATGTATAGATAAGCAATAGAATTTCAGAAATTCCTCAAATAAAACAGGGTGCTGAGTGGGAGAGGGAATGTGGGTGCTTTAATGTGCCTAGTGGGCCTCTGGGTAGGGCCTCCCAGGTGGCTCAGAGGGAAAGAACCCGCCTGCCAATGCAGGAGACACAGGAGACTCAGGTTCGATCCCTGGGTCGGGAAGATCCCCTGGAGTAAGAGCAACCCACTCCAGTGTTCTTGCCTGGGAAATCCCATGTACAGAGGAGCCTGGTGCACTACCGTACATGGGGTGACAAAGAGTCAGACACAACTGAAATAACTCAACAACAGCAAAGGCCTCTAGGAAGGGGATGGGGAGGCCATCCCCAAAGCTAGCCTCACACTCACTGGCCCAGACAAGAGGGATGGCAAATACAACACTTTTTGAAAAATTATTCTTCACTGGTTGAAAAAGTGTTCTTCATCCACCCAGTCCCCATCCAAGTGGCAGACTTCACTCACTTAGCATGAGTTCTTCCAAAATTAAAAGACACGCAGTCATCCAGGGCAAAACAGAGCTATTCAGGGATCCTGCAACAGCTCCGGGTGTGATTTTAAAAGTTTGAAATTCAGCCTCATTCCAAAATATATGAACCCCCATGCTTGATCAGAAGGGCTCTTATATTTGTTTCTGAGTTTGTGATGATTCAAAGTCATTGCCTAGAGATACTGGCACTAATTCATGAGCACAGGGGCTTGTGTATACACACACACATACACACACACACAGATGTAAAGTCTTTCGTTTACACATTTATAACCCTCCATATTTTAGGATTTATTTTGTAGAAACAAATTACCTCCTAAGGCCTAATCCCCTAGATCAGAAATTTGCACATAAGCAGTAAATTGGGATATAATTGTCCTGAGTGGGAGTTTGCCTTGATTAGGAGGCAAAGCACAGAGCGTACTATAAAAGAACCTAAATTTTAGTACGCCATCAAGAAATAACAGTCATTTAACATAAGTATGCCTTGCAAATGGGGTATTTTAATGCCAAGTTTCTTAGAATGTCCTACCTTCTTTCAAAGTATAATGTTAACTGGGAAAGAATTAACATCTGTCAGTTGGGCTGCCCTTGATACCCAGAGACTGTACTTGGGCTCCAGAGGCCTCTGAAATGGCCACTGACCCTCTCCAGCACCAGGGCTCCAGACCGACGCAGAACAGCTAGGGTGCCTTCCTTCACCAGGACCCAAACCCAGCCCTCCAGGCAGGGAAAACAGAGCCACAAATAAGAAAAGCAAGAATTGGGATTTTTATCCCTTAAGCCTCAAATTTGGATCAAAATACACCCAGAGAACAAGGCAGCTAGTGTTAGAGAAAAGGTCAGCTCCTCCTGAGGAAAAAAAATCGTAATAAAAATAAATTCGTATACCTAGTTCATCACAATGCTGGCACAGAGCATCCCATGAGACGCTAATAAAAACAAAGACAACACGTTCTTTTAAAAGCTGGAAATGAACACAAAGAGGCCCCAGCTTCCTCAGCCAGTTGTTCCCGAGTTAAAACAGAGTCTCCCTTGCTGGGTGGCAGTGTGGAATGCGGCAAGCCAGCTCCGAGCTTCGGGCCATTTCTTGCTTCTGCCTGCTGGCTCGGGATTTATTGAACAAGGGCTGCTGGCACGGAGAATTGCAATTTTCCAGGTCTCTGCTAAGCGGCAGAGATTAATGAGCAAGGTCAGGCATTAGTGGCAGCCGGCAAGGGGGGCTTTCTGCATTCACCATGTTCCCTCTCACATCAAATGAAAACACGGTTCTCATTTCTCCTAACTTTCCCGTTACCAAGTCAGCACCCTTCTGGTCCTTACAGCTTTTTGCAAGAGAAAGAAATTCTCTTTTGTCCTAAAATAGAGGCATTTTGAATCCCAGTCTCCAATGCTCACCTCAGGCTTTGGTGGATGCAAAGCTCCCCCCACCCCTCCTTTCTCTCGATCTCATTATCTTATTTCTCTGACCCCTACCTGGATGCACCTTGCTCAAATAAGATTACTCCCGAGCTGTGGCATTTAGGTAATCAAATAAGTGCACATATGTGGGACTCAATGGAAAAGAATAAGCACTGGTGAGATAAAAAATTTCCCCAAACTCATTAGGTCTAGGAAGAGAAAAACAAAACAAAACAAAAAGATATAAATATTGTTGAAAACAGTTTTTCTATTGGAAAGGCAAACTCAGTTCCTATTTGCATTAGTCTGCTTAGGGCTGCCGTAACAAACTACCACAGTCAGTGCGGCTTAAATGGAAGACATTTATTTCTTCCCAGTCTTGGAGGCTGGAAGTCCAAGGTCAAGGTCTCCACAGGCTTGGGTCCTCCGAGCTCTCTGCCTGGCATGCAGATGGCCGTCTTCTCCCCAAGTCTTCACACGCTCATCCCTCTGTGTATCTGTGTCCTGGTTTCTTCTTATAAGGACAGCAGACATCTTGGATGAAGACCCACCCTAATAACCTCATTTTACCTTAATTACCTCTTTAAAGGCCATATTTCTAAATATAGTCACATACTGAAGCACCAGGGCTTAAGGCTTCAACAGAAGCATTTGAGGAGGACACATAATTCAGCCCGTGACACTAGCCAGAATGCCTACATTTCCTAGCATAAAAATAAAGAAAGGCCGATGAGTTAAGATGAGAAACAGCTTCACTAAAGAAGCCTCAGATTCAAATCCCAACTGACTCTGTGTGGTCAGATTTGCCTTTCTGGGATTCGCATCCTCTCCTGTGTTTGAAATGGGAATAATAATAAATGGAGGCTTGTTTCTCTTGCAAGATATTTACCAGAGAGTGTACCTGGCTGCTTCATAATGTATAAAAGGCAAAGGCAAATGCAGGGTTATTCCCTGGTGGTAATAGATGGGGGCCTGCAGACTGGCTCCCCCAGCACCCCTCCTGCCACCTCCTCCCTCCACCGCAGGTGCCCTGGGAGTAGAATTCTGCTGCCCAGCTATTGTTGCTGCTGTTTAGTCACTAAGTCCAGGTGTGCATGCACGCGTGTGCAGTCATGTCTGACTCTTTGCAACCCCATAGACTGTAGCCCACCAGGCTTCTCTGTCCATGGAATTTTCCAGGCAAGAATACTGGAGTGGGTTGCCATTTCCTACTCCAGGGAATCTTCATGATCCAGGGATTGAACCTGCGTCTCCTGCATTGACAGGCAGATTCTTACCAATGTGCCAAGTGGGAAGCCCTAAGTCCAGGTGTACGACCACTCAAACAGGTGCAGTGTGGCAGGGTCTGAGAAAACAGGTGAGCACCAGGGAGGCAACCAAATACAGCAAGAGCCCCCTTTGCAAGCACAGAAGCAGAAACACCTAGTAGGGCTTCCCCAGGCAGCCAGCAGACACCGCTTCCCGGGGCAGCCAGCAGACACCGCTTCCCGGGGCAGCCAGCAGACACCGCTTCCAGGGGCAGCCAGCAGACACCCCCTGTCTTGTGTCTGGACCAAGCAACAGCAACAGTTCTTGGAAGATCTTCTGCTGGAAGAACTTGCCATGTGGCTGCGTGTTTCCGTGTGCATTGTCCTTGGCTATGAACGGCTAGGACTGGTTTCCCTGCCTCCCAGAAATTCTGTAATACATGGATCACTTATAATAAACCCGTTTCGGCTGAATCTTGCAAAAGTGGTGCCTGTGGTCCATGTTGCTATCTCCTGCAGGCATGCCTGGCTTACCTGGGGCTATGGGAGGAGAGCAGTGTTAGGTAATGAAAGAGATGATCCTGTGCATCTAGGGATCAGATAGCAGACTTCCGTTTCATTTGCATAGAAGATTCTTTAGTAAGCACTGGAGAGCAACTTGAATGAAAGTAGGTAAGTAAGAAACCTCTGGGAGATGAGGATAACACATCAAATGTTCCTTTCCTCTTCAGAGCACGTGGAAAAAATGAAAATTCCTTCCCAGGAATTAACACCTAACTTCCTTAACAGTGAACCACTCAGAAAAGCCACCGTTTGCCTTCCTTCACACTCTGAAGACTTTGAAATGACTGGGAAGATGGAGGACCAAAGAGTCATCTGACAGCTTAGACCTGCTCTCCATGCAAGCCAGCCACATAAGTAACGGCTAAAGAAATTCCATCAGCAGAAATGTGTTGTGGCCAGGTCTATTTCTCACCTCTATTTACCCCCTTTTTCTTAGTTATAAAACCCCTGACTTGGGGTTGGGCACATGACTACCCAAAACAAGGTTTCCATGCTCCTTGAAATTGGGTGATCTAGGTTCTGGTCAGTACAATATGGGAGAAAGAAATCTCATTAAAAGAAAGCTAACCTGGGAATTCTGTAGCAGTCCAGTTGTGAGGACTCAGCACTTTCACTGCTAGGCCCAGGTTTGACCCTTGCTGGGGGAACTAAAATCCTAAGTAGCAGGGCCAAAAAAAGAGACAGAAAGAAAGGAAGAAAAGAAAGAAGCTAACCCTTGGCCATTTTTACTTACTGCTATCTGCTTTCTACTAGCTGGAATGCAGATGCAATGGCTGGTGCTCAGGCAGCCATTCTGGAGCATAAGTCTTATGCTAAGGATGACAAAGCAGTAATACAGATGCTTAATGCACCTTGAAATCATCTTGATTGTTATCAGCTACCTATCTTCAGACTCCTTTTATAAGAGTGAGGAATAGACAGTATAGTTAAAGCTGTTTCTATTTTAAGGGTTTCAGCTTCTTACAGATAAACTTTATCTACTTACACATACACAATAATGTGTATAGTTCATTTGAAAACATTTTGTCTCAAGCTGATAATAAAAATTCAAATATACATCCCTGTGCATAGTTTGGCTTCACTTAACTATATGCTTGTTTTTTTGATATACACATCTGTTCAATTTCTGATATGGATGGCCATTTCTTTATAGCACTTAATACTTTTAAAACCTCAGGTTTTATTTCTATAGAAATATTGCCTGCATATGTAGTAACCTTTGCCAACCATCATTCTCAGGTGTCCCTGACTCATTTATTATTTTTCTCCTCCTGGGGCATCAGCTTCCTCCCTCCACTCCCTAAAATTTAGGAAATGAACCTGAGTGAGGTGCGGCTCCTAGGCATGCATTTTCCCATCAGGGTTTAGCTCACTCCTTCCATTCTATTCCAGGCTCATTTTTTTTTTCTTCTTTTCAGAGTTTGGGAAAAATTTGAGTGCTTTCCTTTCTTTTATGTTACCTCGTTTTACCGTTTCAGAAGGGAGGAATTTCCTCAGGCTCTTTTCCCCCAGCTTTTAAACTTCAAAATATTAGTTTTAAAGGATTAAACTCTGAAAATTTCACCACAATGGAGAATTCTCTAAAGTTCCCCAGTTTGAAATAGAAAAGTCAAATACAATCATAATCACAGGACATGTTCAAGTAGCCTCAAAGTATTAGTTCATCTAATATTTAAAAGCAGAGACATCACTTTGCTGACAAAGGTCCATATAGTAAGAGCTACGGTTTTCCCAGTATTCATGTATTGATGTGAGAGCTGGACCATAAAGAAGGCTAAGCACCACAGAATTAATGCTTTGGAATTGTAATGCTGGAGAAGACTCTTGAGAGTCCCCTGGACAGCAAGGAAATCAAACCAGTCAATCCTAAAGGAAATCAACTCTGAATACACATTGGAAGGATTGATGCTGACGCTGAAGCTTCAATACTTTGGCCACCTGATGTGAAAAGCCAGCTCACTGGAAAAGACCCTGATGCTGGGAAAGATTGAGGGCAAGATGAGAAGGGAGCAACAGAGGGTGATATGGTTAGAAGGCATCACTGACTCAAAGGACATGAGTTGGAGCAAACTCTGGGAGATGATGTAGGATAGGGACACCTGGTGTGTCCATGGGGCCACCAAGATTCGGACATGTCTTAGCGACTGAAAAACAACGATATTAAAAACCTCACTTGAACCCATTGAGTATCTAACTTCCATTGCTCCATTATTCTAGACAGTTTGACTTTAAAAGGGAAAGGAAGGCATTAAGGCAGATGGAATGCATTCCATTCTGTGCAGGAGAAAGAAGACTGAATAGGAGAAAGGCCAAGACAAGCCTTAGGGCTCTCATGGAATTAGGCAAGCTTTATGAAAAATGTGGAGAGCAAACAGCAACGTCAGTTGAAAAATCATCACGCAGATGCCAGAAAGGACCGAAGCTGTTTCCAGGCTTTAGGACCATGATTCTCCTCTCCTCCCCTTTGCCCTCTGCACCAGGCACTGGCTGATTAGAGATGTCTCTCTCCAGTAGCGTGGCAGGTGTGTCTTCATCCTTCCTGGCGCTCCACCAGCAGCTGAGCAAGGGGCTGTATTGTCTCCCAGGAAATATCCCACTTGGGCTCTTCAGCCCTGCACCTCTAATCCAGGCGGACAGATGTTTTCCCAGGTGGATTTCCAGGGATTACAAGCTTTCTTAGACACACAAGAGTATTGGACAGATGCATCCACTGTGTATTCAGAATTTCGGTGCAAAGTTTTGAAAGGGGGATCTGTGAAGCCAAACTAGAGCCTGGATCCTGATGGGTCCAGCTGCAGCCTGACTGACATATGCCCATTTCTGCTCACCATCTCAAACCTGAGGTGCGATCAGCCTTGATTTCCCCATCTGCTCATGCGTCTTGTGCTTCCTGAGTGTCCTAATGACAGGGACCAGCTCTCTTCACAGAGGTGTGTGCTTCTGGTCATAAACGTCTATTTATGTGTCATCAAAGACATGCATTAAGCTCCAGGAACTGCTGGCCCGAGGGTTTAACTCCATGCATTCTATCTCCTGACTGCACAGGCTCAGTCTCCCTTCCTTTCTTCCTGCCTTTCTTCCTTCTGTAGGTTTTAGGCAAAACTATATCCCTTCTACTTGTTTTTTTTAAGTGACACTATCTTGAGAGCCCACAGCCAAGGACTTGCTGATTTGTTGGAAAGAGTGGTTTTAGAGGTATGTCATTTTAAGTTTCGGGCTTTGTTATGCTCCCTACCAGGAAGATGGATTCACATATTTGTAAAAAGAGAACAAAATTGAACACCCAAGGAAGGATAAAGTGATGTGGTTTCTGGGTGAAGTAACTCAACCACATAGAGCATCTCAGATTCTCAAGGACTAGTTCACAGTAGAGCCTGGGTTTTACTTTTAAGCATTATTTAGTAGTGATGTTCTGACAAGTAATCCCAAGAAGCAATAGAATAAGAAGTGCTTCCCAAGTAGGTGGAAAAGTGCTAAAGCTCCAGGCTCCTCTCCTCCTGGTTAAGATGAAGAGCATCTGGGATGAATTCAGACGTGAGCTGTGCTTGGTCCTACGAGCCACTGTGAGTGTTTAACCAGGACCTTTATGCAGCTCTGGGACAGGAAAGCACTTTCCACAGACAGACCACCTGGCCCCTCCCCCCATCCAGAAGCAGAATGTTTTTATTTCAAGAATTCCAAACTAGGGCTTCCCTGGTGGCTCAGTGAGAAAGCATCTGCCTGCCAGTGCAGGAGACATAGGTTCCATCGCTGGTCTGGGAAGATCCCACATGCCTCAGAGTGACAGAGCCCAGGCACTGCAGCTATCAAGCCTATGCTCTAGGGCCCGGGAGCGGCAACTTTGCCGAGCCCATGTGCCACAGCTACTGAAGCCCGCGAGGTCTAGAGCCCGTGCTCCACGACACTGGGAAGCCCTTGCACCACAACTAGAGAGTAGCCCCTCTCTCTGCAGCTAGAGAAAATACTGCATAGCAGGGAAGATCAGCACAGCTAAAAATTAATTAATTAATTTCTAAAAAAAGAATTCCAAAAAGGAAATAATTTCCAGTGTCAGGCAGCATGATGGAAAAGTGTTCAAGTTTGAAATAAAGTTTTAACAAAACGTATTTCAAAGGATTCGCACTGACCGATCATCCCTTGAAGCATTCTAATCATCAACAGAGGTGGTAGAAGCATTACTGTCTAAGATCACACATGGAAGCAGTGATAAAATATCCATTTTGGGGGGCAGCAGCTCAAGGGAGCATTAAATAGAGGCCGATGACAAGAACCTGATGAAGGAAACCCATTTAGATAGGATGTTAGCGGGGAGAAAGGGTCTAACGTCAGTCTGTTAGAGAACGGAAGTCCTCCCCAGAGCCACAGCATCTGACCTTTCACTAAAGTCATTTCCGAACTGACGACTGGCACAGCAGGGACTTTTATTTTGCCAGCTGCAAATGGCCAGGGAGACCCAGCAGGCTGCTTCCAGCCCAGATACCTAATTGGAAAGATGTGCTTTGCTTTGTTCACCTCTGAGATGTATGAACAGGAAAAGACTGAACATTTTATCTGCAACTTGCTCATAATGTCTTCAGAGATCCTACGCTAGCCTTCCTGACACGAATCTGGCTCATAATTTCAAAATTTGTTGCTGTTCAGTCACTAAGTCATGCCTAACTCTTTGCGACCCCATGGACTACAGCACACCGGGCTCCCCTGTCCTTTATTATCTCCTAAAGTTTGCTCAGATTTACGTCCATTGAGTCAGTGATGCTATCTAACCATCTCATCCTCTGCCACTTCCTTCTCCTTTTACCTTCAATCTTTCCCAGCAAGAATTGGAATTTTTATTAAATGATGCCTTACTGTCAGTTAAGATGTCAAGGCCTGGATGCATAGAAAATGCAAGTGAGGGACTTCCCTGTTGGTCTAGTGGTTAAGACGTCCACTGCAGGGAGCACAGGTTTGATCCCTGGTTGGGGAAGTAAGATCCCACATGCCATGTAATGTGGCCAAAAGAAAAAGATATTTAAAAGAAGAACGAAAATGCGAATGAGACATTTTTCCAGAAGTAGCTGCAACTCAATATTTAATTGCCAAGGCACCAGAGACGATACCGGCTGACAACCTGAGGTTCCATCATCCCAAATATGCAGGGCACCAGAAGGGAAAGGGTTACAAAGTTTCAAAAGAAAATCAGAATACTTTCTGGCTGCAACAGCACAATAACAATTTAGTTTTAGGGGGTAAGGGGGGAGCTGACAGCAGCCTCTTTATGTGCACAGGTGTGCCCGTTTCAGCCTTAGGAGGCCCCCCCACCTGTCACGCACAGACTCATCTACACCTGTCCTCGCATGGAGGCCGGTCCCCGGCCAGGCAGCCTCACCATCAGCCTGAATGCACACCACAGAAATATCCAGGGAAATAAGCTCTCTCTCCATGTTTGGCAGTCAGCTACTTGGAAATGCAGTTTGTCCAGATAAAAGGCCAAATTTTTCCGTTTTCACCCATTTTTTGGAAATAGTTACTTTATTTGTTATCACATGTTCACAGCTGGTGAGAATCCGATTCTGATTCTGTCCATTGTACCTACTTTCCCCTCTACTGCCTCCACCAAGAAATGGCATCCTTTTCTCCTTTGAACTCACAGGCAGCATTCCCTTGATGTGAACAGACAGTAAAATCAAGAGAAATCGAGCGTTCTGTAGTGTTCCGGGAGAAAGATAGGATCAGAGAGTGTCCAGATTAGAGAAAGAGTCTGAAGACACGGTTGTCCCACAAAGAGGATACTGGAACCCCAAGAGTGAAATGATTCACCACGAGTGAACCTCCAGCAAATGGCCAAACCACAGGACAAGAACCAGAAACTTTTGGGGGTTCATCCTTTCCCCCAACCCTTGACGAAGAAGCTGAGACTCAGAAGGGGTTTTCTGGGCAGACCAGACAGGCAAGGAGGTCCAGAGGCCCTGTAGTAAGAGGAATGGCTAAAATGTAAAGAACCTTCAAAGCAATCAACTAAGATGGAAAAGGGCTTCTCTTGTGGCTCAGATGATAAAGAATTTGCCTGCAATGCAGGAGACCCAGCTTCGATCCCTGGGTGGGGAAGATCCCCTGGAGAAGGGAATGACATACTCACTCCAGTATTCTTGCCTGAAGAATCCTATGGACAAAGAAGCCTGGCAGGCTACAGTCCGTGGGGTTGCAAAGAGTCAGACATGACAAAGCTCTCCAGAGGAGGCAGTGAGGTGTCAGCTCTTCCAAGGGCAGATCCAGTGAAAATTGGACGCTAAACATTTCCCTATTCCTTTCAGAATCCCTAGGAAACAATTATCAAGTGTGACTACCTGGTAGGAACATTTAGAGCACTTTCCGTGGCCAAGAAATGTATTATCACCTACAGTAGGCATCTTCATGAGCTGTTTCTGACGACCCAGCCCATTTTTAAAGCTCACTATAAAAACAAGGTCTTTATGGACTGGTGGGAAATGGAATGTTGGTGAGCACACATCAATTCAAGCTGTCAAAAGGTTAATGTTTGCCTTGAAACCCTGAAACCCTGAAGCCTAAGAAAAGTTGGATGCAAGAAGCCTCGTCTCACTACAATGAACACAATTAGCAATCAGTGTGCTGTGAGAAGTGCGTCCTGCGTGTAGGATGCTTGGGTCTGAGCTGATTGTGATTGGGTGAGCCCAAAAGGAGAATGATTTCCCTCGCATCAGCACCAAAGCCACGAAAGCATCTCTCTGACATGAGAGACTCTGCTCTCTAAATGAATGCCAGAGTGCAGTTCAATTTTCAATTATCTTCAGGGTCTGGATGGGGGGAGAGTAGAGAGAGGAAACGGTGCTTTGGAAATATTGAAGAAGCCAAGCACAAAAATAGTAGCAAGCTTTCATTTCACATAATCACAAATTACTGGAAGGAGTGTTCCCATAAACACTGTGACTGAGCCCATCTCGTCCATTGTCTGTCCATTTCCCATCCTTCCCCTGCCCATCCCCCAACTGTCTGGCTCTATGGAATCAATATATATTTCAGCTGATTGTTGGTTGATTCAATTTCAGATCCCAACAGGCAAAAGGAACGTGGCAGCTGGGACAGCACAACTGTGGCAAGAACCCAAAAGAAAACCAGAGGATTGACAAGAAGCATCCACCCCTCGGTTCACTTATTGAGAGAAAGGGGTAGTCTTCAAGAAAAACATAATTTTTTCATGTCTTATTGAATTAAATCTAGTAATCTGCAAGTAATTAGGCTTATCACTCATAGGTAGCAAACCCTATGAAGGGTAATAGTAAATACTCTGTCACATTAATGCTGGAAAATGCCAAGTCTGTAAATGAAAGTGAAAGTGATAGTGCTCAGTCGTGTCCAACTCTGCAACCCTGTGGACTATAGCCCAACAGACTCCTCTGTCCATGGGATTCTCCAGGCAAGAATACTGGAGTGGGTTGTCATTTCCTCCTCCAGGGGATCTTCCTGACCCAGGGATCGAACCCAGATCTCCTGCCCTGCAGGCAGATTCTTTACCATCTGAGCCACCAGGGAAGCCCAGTCTATAAATAATTGCCCTTTAAATTCAATGATCCCACAGCATGGGTTAATCTTCTTCCCTCTTGAACTTTCAAAGCCTGGCTTATATTAAAGGGGCTCAAATTATCTTCTCTTTGGGGACTATCTTCACTGTGGTTGCCAAAGAACAGTTCCCCTGGTTGTGTGAAGTAGCAGAGAGATGAAGATTTCGATTCCTGATTTGTATGTCATCAAAGGAAAGAAATGGTCATTTCTCATAGTTTTTAAACAGCTGATCTCACAGTCATGAGCCCTGAGTTGAATTCAAAGCTCTGGGGTCCAGGAATCCAAGAGCAGATGTGCTCCTTGACATCTCCCCAAGACAGTAACAGCAAAAGTTAGCATCTCTACCCTGCATCACTGGCTGGGAGAGCAAAGTACAGTATATCCCAGATCAAGAGCCCTGGCCCCAGGCCAGATGGCAGCTTGTCCAGGCTGCCCGGAGGGACACCTGGAATCCTGGCGGCTCCCCATCTCCGACCTTTCTGGGCCAGGGTGGCTGGGTGAGTTATCCAGAGACACAGTGGACTCCACACATAGAAAGTAGCATTTCTAGAAACCCGTGTGGCTTCCAGCGCCAGCTCCTTGAAGGGAGCCTGCACCGCCCCATCCATGTTTGGACCCTGGTGGCCCCAAATCCCAGGAGGCAGAAGCTGCCACCCTCTCCTTCCTGCTCTAATAACCCGGACTTCTGGGGGCAACCGACTTGCTTTGCCTCCACCCCCGTTTCCGGCTGGCCTGGATCCACCAGGGTTTCCCTTCAGACGGGGTTGAGATGCTCACAGCCTGCGTCCACCTGTACCACCGCCCTGGCCACATCCCCAGTTAAGTACCCCGCATCTCTGGCCACCTCCTGAATGACACCCAGGTTGGGCTGGAGGGCTAAAACTGACTTCACAAACACACATTAACCTTTACAGGAGAGCCTAATTGCTCCAAGAATGTCAAATATGTCCTCCTTCCCGAAAGGGGCTTCCCTTGTGACTCGGCTGGCAATCAATCTGCCTGCGATGTGGGAGACCTGGGTTCAATCCCTGGGTTGGGAAGATCCCATGGAGAAGGGATAGGCTACCCACTCCAGTATTCTGGCCTGGAGAATTCCACGAACTGTATAGTCCATGGGGTCACAAAGAGTCAGACTGAGCGACTTTCATTTTCACTTTTCCCAAAAGATCTGACAGTTTTCCTTTTTTAAAAAATATGAAACCAACCAATGACACAGCAGTTAAAATAAAAGGATGATACGGATACACTGCTTTTCTTTCTTTTTTTTCCCTGAAACCAATGCAGTATCGGGGTTCAAAAATCACACCTTCACCATCTTTGTAAAGCTGCCATCACGTACAGTCTAACAGTTGACATTTTTAATTAGGGAGGCTGAGAGGAACACTCAGGGCCTGGCCAAGAGCCCAGGGGGAGACATGCAGGGGTAAAAAGCAAGACAGTCCTCCCCTCTTGCCCCTCCTGACTCACCACCCACCCTTTCCCTAAACATCGTGCTGTGGCTTTAGTGGATTCACCCCATAGGTGGTACTAGAGGTGATCAGAAGACAGAAGAAATAAGATCTGGGTATTCATTTGCCTCCTTCTCTGCTCAGATTGTCAGGTAAAACACAGACTGTTCAGTTCAATTTGAATTTCAGATAAACAACAAGAAAAAGTTAGTATAACTATGCACCCAGATATTCCGTGGGATATACTTACACTTTTTTTTTTTTTGGCTTATCTGACATTGAAATTTAACTGAGTATTCTGAATTTTTATGTGCTGAAATGTGGCAACCATGAAAGTCTGTAAAACAGCCTGAGGCCGGGACTTCTCTGGTGGTCCAGTGGATAAGACTCCGTGCTCCCAGTGCAGGGGGCCCAGGTTTGATCCCTGGTTGGGGAAGTTGATCCCACATGCTGCAACTAAAGATCCTACGTGTCAAAACTAAGACCCGGTGCAGCCAAATAAATAAGTAGCCTGAAGCACAGCTGTGCCCTTCAACAGAAGACCACAGACCTTGTCAGGCTGCTCCCCACATAGCATCCTCTCTGGTTTCTGGTGCCTCTCTGCAGGTTCTGCTATTCCTAGTGTGAGATGCTACACTGTTCTTTGTGGGTTTCCCTAAATTCTGCATGAAAGTGAAAGTCGCTCAGTCAGGTCTGACTCTTTGCGACCCCATGGACTACATGGACTCCATGGAATTCTCCAGGTCAGAATACTGGAGTGGGTAACCTTTCCCTTCTCCAGGGGATCTTCCCACCCCAGGGGTCAAACCCAGGTCTCCTGCATTGTAGGTGGATCATTTACCAGCTGAGCCACAAGGGAAGCCCAAGAGTACTGGAGTGGGTAGCCTATCTCTTCTCCAGCGGATCTTCCTGACCCAGGAATCAAACTGGGGTCTCCGGCATTGCAGGCACCCTTGCAAACAGTCCTTTGGAGTTGACCTTCTTCAAACGACTCCTGTGGAAGTTGTCTTCTGGTTCCCCTCAGAATCATGACTGATACATTCGTCACTAAGGGCATCCCACTTCACTCTCCCAGCATCACTTTTTTAAAGTTTCCCATCCCCAGCTCTGACGACCAGCTGTAGCATACACTGTGTGTGTGCATGCCAAGTTGCTTCAGTCACGCCTGACTCTTTGCAACCCCAAGGACTATAGCCTGCCAGGCTCCTCTGTCCACGGGATTTTCCCAGACAAGAATACTGGAGTGAGTTGCCATGCCCTCCTCCAGGGGATCTTCCCAACCCAGGGGTAGCACATACTAGGTGCTCAGCAAATATTTCCTGAATGAACGGATAAACGAATGAGCACAACCAAGCTAGAGTCCAGAGTGCTTTGCAGCATCCCATTTCTGGTAGTTAAGGACCCAAAAGTCTGCATCCTGAAGCGATCCTACCCTAGCCAGCAAAGAATAGAAAGCAATCCAGGATGTTATTGAAGAATAGTGGAGTGAGAGAAGGAGAAGGAACCAAGGCGTTAGCAGAGAGGAACAATTTACCTGTGTTCCAGATAACTATTCCTGCAGAACCGATCACCCTGAATTAGCAGATTCAGCACAAGAACTGAGTGTTCTCTCCCCCCAGTGCTGTAGGTTAGCACGCTTGGCTGAGCTTCTCTTCTCTTGATGGAGCCTCCCACACAGGTGCAGCCGGATGGTCCCAGGGCTGGGGTCACCCAACAACCTTCACCCTCATTCTTGCCATCTGGGAGGGGAGAGCCGGCAGAGTCTGACTGGGTGGGCACCTCTCCAGGTCACTGTCCATGGACTAGCTGGACTTCCTTACAGTATGGCAGTTTAAGGTAGTGGCTCTTCTTTTTTAATTTATTTTTTAAATTTTTACTGGAGCATGGTTCTTTTATAATATTGTATTAGTTTCTTGTTGTTGCTGTTGTTCAGTGGCTCAGTCGTGTTCAACACTTTGTGACCCCATGGACTGCAGCACGCCAGGCTTCCCTGTCCATCGCCAACTCCCAGAGCTTGCTCAAACTCATATCCATTGAGTCAGTGATGCCATCCAACCATCTCATTCTCTGCCGCCCCCTTCTCCGCCTGCCCTCAATCATTCCCAGCATCAGGGTCTTTTCCAATGAGTCAGTTTTTCACATCAGGTGGCCAAAGTATTGGAACTTTGGCTTCAGCATCAGTCCTCCAATGAATATTCAGGTTTGATTTCCTTTAGGATTGATTGGTTTGAGCTCCTTGCAGTCCAAGGGACTCTCAACAGTCTTCGCCAGCAGCACAGTTCAAAAGCATCCATTCTTTGGCTTCCTTATGGTTCAATTCTCACATCAGCACACGACTACCAGAAAAACCATAGCTTTGACTATACGGACATTTGTCAGCAAAGTGATCTTTCTGCTGTTCAGACAGGCAAATCAGCTATACATGTATATGCATCCCCTCTTTTTTGGATTTCCTTCCCATCTACTGGAACTTCTTAAGTGGCAACTGGCTTCTCTCACAGCAAACATTCCCAGAGGGAAAAAGCAGAAGCTTCCAGTTTCCTAAGGTCCAAGCCAGGAAACTCATAGGTCCCCCTCTGCTGCATGCTGTTGGCCTGAGGAGCCTCAGCTGCCCTGAAGCAAGAGGAGGGACTTAGAACTCTCCCTCCACGGGCCAGAGAGTCTGCAGCAATCTTCCATTCTCTTCAAGTCTGACCCCAAACCAGGAATCATACAAAATCACAACCAACACACAAAGGGATCCAGGAATATGTGCCAAGGCCATTAAAAAGTAAGGAAAACTTTAAAGAGAGGGAGGTTTTAAGCCCCTGACTTGGAAAAGTTCTTAGATGCAAATTTCATGCCTAATAAGTTCCCAATGATCTATCTGCTGTGCTTAAACCAGAGTAGCAGTTTAGAAAGTGCTGGGGGTGAAATGTATTGATATTATGAAATGAATAATACATAATAAATTGGCTTTCTTGGTGGGGGGGTATGCTGCATGGCAAGTGGGATCTTAGTTCCCTGACTCATGAGCCCTGCAGGGGAAGTGCAGAATCTTAACCACTGGACTGTCAGGGAAGTTAATATTGAATTGTTTTTAAATAGGAGTTTGTATGTGGTACCACTCAGGCCAGTTACATGGTAGACAATATGTGCAGGGACCCTAGGAAGTGACCAGGCTTGACTGAATGATCTGCTTAATAATTTTTAACAAGGAGCCCAGGTTTTCTTTCTTTCTCTCTTTCTTTCTTGGCTGTGCTGGGTCTTCGTTGCTACACGTGGGCTTTCTCTAGTTGTGGTGCAACTAGAGAGGCCTTCTCATTGCGATGCCTTCTCTTGTTGCAGAGCACGGGCTCTAGGCACACAGACTTCAGTAGTTGTGGCTCCAGGGCTCTAGAGCACAGGTTCAGTAGGTGAGGCTCATGGGCTTAGTTTCTCTGAGGCATATGGAACCTTCCCAAACCAGGGACCAAACCCGTGCCCCTGCATTGGCAGTCGAATTCCTATCCACTGCACCACCAGGCAAATCCAAGGAGCCCAGGTCCTCAGTTTTCCCCTGAACCCTACAACTGATACAACTGGCCCTGTCCTTGGTCCTTGGTAGAGAGCAAGTGAGGTCAGGAGGCAGCAACTGAAGAAGAGCTAAGGCTGAGCTTGTAGGGGCTTGTCTTCCAGAGCCCGGGCTGGGTGATGTCATGCCAACCTTGAGACAAACTCAGCTATGCGGTCTCTGCTCCCCTGTCTGCCTCTGAAGTGGAAGGCACCTGCCCTCAGTGAGGCAAAACCACACTGATGCAGCCTGTTTGCTAGATGAGGTTTTAGCACAGGGCCAACAAAATCCACTATCACATTCTGAAGTCACTCTTAAAAAAAGGATTCCAGATAAAGAAGATGTCACACACACACACACACACACACACACACACACACACACACACACACACACAGGAATACTACTCAGCCGTATAAAGAAATGAAATTTTGCCAATTGCAGCTACACGGATGGACTGGGAGGGCTTCCCAGGTGGTGCAGCGGTAAAGAGTCTACCCACTGATGCAGGAGAAGCAGGAGACTCAGGTTCAAACCCTAGGTGGGGAAGATCCCCCGGAGAAGGAAATGGCAGCTCACTCCAGTATTCTTGCCTGGAAAATTCCATGGACAAAGGAGCCTGGTGGGCTACAGTTCATGGGGTTGCAAAGAGTCAGACATGAATAAGCATGCACTCAGGCACGCACGGATGGACATGGAAGGCATTATGATAAGTGAAATTAAGTCAGAAAGAGAAACACAAATACTGTAAAATATCTCTTATATGTAGAATCTAAAAAATACAACAAACTAGTACATGTGACAAAAAAGAAGCCGACTCACTAATATAGAAAACAAATTAGTGGTTACTGGTGGGATGAGGGAAGGGGGACGGGCAACATGGGGTAGGGGATGAGAAGGTACAAACTATTAGGTATAAATAAGCTGCAGAATATCCTGTACATCACAGGGAATACAGGCAATATTTTATAATAGCTATAAATGGAGTATAACCTTTAAAATGTGAATTGCTATTTTGTACACCTGTAACTTACATAACATTGTACACTAGTTTTACTTCAATTAAAAAAAATTTAAAGAGGATTCAGAGCTAATTTGTTCTCAGCTTGTCAGAGTGAATAAAAAGTGGTCACTTCCTGAGTATGAGGGACCCACTTAGGAAAGAATAAAAATTGTACTTGGAGTGAAATAGTACCGTTTCCTGGCTGAATTGTCTAAATTGAGCCAAATCTTGGCAGTTAATTATTATTGATTGGAAATGCCAACTCATTACTGATTAAGAACGTTGGAAGAAACCAATTGTGTTGCGTGGATTTTACAGAAACTCACAACAACCCTCTGGGGCTCTCCCTAAAGCCACGTTCTGGGATCGCTGATGAGAGCTTTCAGGTGAGACCAGGGAGATGTCTGCCTGCAGGTCTGGGTGAGTCTGTGGTTGCTCTGAGGACGCCTGCAGACTGTCACAGGGATGGGGGACTTCCTTGTTCTGCACATCTGGGACAGGAAAGCAGGTCCCGCCTAAGAGGAAGTCCAGTGCCTTAAGGCAACTCAGCCCGCTGTCTTGCCTGAACACACTGACTCCCAAGAAGGAACAGGAGCTGTGAGCTTCGCTAATGCCTTTGCAATCACAGATGCACCGCTCTGATGGGAACCCTACAGATTTCAACATCTTATCATGGAGCTCAGGCTGCAGTTGTAGTGGATTCTCTCTTCTGAAAAGCTGCTTGTTGTGCAAATTAATTTTTACATAAAATTATGAATGTATCACCTGCTTAAAAAAGCAAAACATATTCAAGTACCTGAGAAGTATTATGTTCATACAAATAATTGATAAGCAGAATAAGAAACATTCCTGTCTCCTGATGAGGGCAAAGGATAGACAGATCATCACTCTCCTGGTGCAAGCTCATAATTCATAGGCTTCAAAAGATCTTCAGTGGGAATTCTTTCAGCATAATTTATAAATTCATTTTTTTCACTAAAACACATGGGCCTTCTCCAAATTCTATTTTCAGTTGGTCTAAAGCTATCTAAAATTTAATCTCAAAAAAAAAGAAAGGAAGCCTAGAGGGAAGGAGGAAGGAAATACAGATAAGCCCACAAATTAGAATACTGCTTCAGTGTTTTACTTTTGAAAATTAACAGGCTGTCCCTATAATAGTCTGTGACCATACCTACGTGCCAGAAGCTAGTTAACTAAATTGATGAGATGATACTGCTGTTGAGACCATGGTTTCCAGCTTGGCCAAGATGTCAGTCTATTAACCTCCTTCAGTGCTATGGACTCAGACCACAGCCCAACCTAGTTGCCCATTTACACCCCAGACCCCTAGTCAAGAGAGAACTTAGGACAGCGTGAACATGGGGACAAGCTGGAGTCTTTGGACCACAGGCCAGATGACCCGCCATCTTTCCTGTGATTTATGCAACCTTGGGGCCTATCTCCGGACTCCCCAAGGAACTTGGGCTGACATAGCCTCCCCATCTCCCTTCCCAAGTCTGCCATGGAATCGGTTGCGCATGAGAGCATTTTAGGCTATGCAAACACCCACAGATGTAGAGAACTAGAACCAGAAGTAGGTAAAAAGCTCCACATCTACTAACAATGCTTCAAGCACATTTACTCCAAAGACAGTGGATTAGAAGCATCGTGTTTATTCACGGTATTTACTAGCACACTGAAGTTATATTATAAGACTCAACCTGAAGCAGGAGTCGGGGCGGGGGGGGGGGGGGGAATATCAATCAATCAGTCACTCAGTTGAGATTGCAGTAATAAATTCCCTGTCATCCCTAATCCCTAAAATAACCTTTGCAAAGAATCGATTCACTTGTTGAACAATATTACCCATTGACCAGGCCTGTGTGGATACCCTGATGGTTTAAAGGCCTGGCCTTCTAAGCAATTCCAATTTCATTCTTTCCCCATCTGGATCAATATCAGGAGCAACCTTGTGTATCCATCCATAGCTTCCTTCTGGAATAGAGAAGCTTCAGAGCATTCCGAGCTCATAATACAAAGGGCACGTCCTGTTAATAGTATTTGAGAGTCATGTTAGTACAATATTTCATCCATTCTTGTTTTGAATTTTTTTCTGGTTACTTCAAATATAGAAAAAGGAGGAGGAAAGGGCCAAGGGACCCCTGTTGGAGACCAGAGTGATGTGATGTTTGACCCTGAGAGCTCTGCGGCATTCAGGGCAGCACGCACAGTGCATCAGTCCAGGTGAATTCAGGGCTTCCTGCAGGTTTTACTGCTCTAACAGAAAACAGATTTAAAGCTTTCTGTTCTGGGAATCATTGCACACCTCAGTGATTGATTATTTAGAGACATGTTTTTCCCATAGCCAGATGCAGTTTAACCAGCACGTCTCTGAGACCCGTGGCCGCTCAGCAGTCCAAGTTACCATTTTCCCTGTTTCAAAGGGCTTAGAGGCTCAGCACGCTGAGCTTCCACCTGAACTCATCTTGAGATTCATGCAGAATTGGCGTATTACATCCTCAGAGTAGAGGAGAACTGTGCAGAGCCCTGCCTTCCAGATCCCCGCAAACAGCAGCCTGCTGAAACGTCCAAAACCCTCCACCCAGCCTCAGGCACCATCATATCCCGTATTTGAAGCAGAACCAGTCACACCTCTGCCATAGGCAGTAACAACGCATGATCCCTCCATAGCCTTTCTGGAAATTGCATTTCCTCCTCTTGCCTTCCAGCCCAACCTGCCCGGACCAAGGAATCAGACCAGCCCCGCAGCATCTCCTGCCAGAACTGACATTCTCTCTTAAGCTTGGTAGTGAGCATTCAGTCAGCTCCCTTTTGTTCCCAGTTCCAAAGCTGTCTCTCCCTACTCCAGGCTGATCATCCATCCTGTGTACAAGACCTTGCCCCACACACTTCCACAAACCAAGGAAAGGAGACAGAGGAAATGTAGCCCAGGCAAAATCTGCCCATGTAAATTTGCGGTCATGGAAAGGTCAACAATATACCAAAAGAAAAATGGGGTATCTGCTGGGTGCCCTGGAGCCAAGGGGGTGGGTGTGGGCAGCATGCAAATTGTTTTGGGAATAAATATTTGAATTTTAGTTCTTATTTGAAAAATCAGGCTCAAATTAATGCTACTCTATCTGTCTCTATGTCTATGAATGTAGGTCCTTCTCAGTCAGTTTCTCTCTCCACATACTTGATAGCAGAAAAATAAAATTGCAATGTGTGTGTCTGTGTTCCCTCAAAATCAAAGGTGAGATAAACTTAAATGTGATTTTTAACTTTATTCAAAACAAGGAAAGTAGAGTACCCAGTACCACCATCTTTGACCTTATTCGTTGTTAGTAACTATAATCACAACAAAGCAAACTAAATCTTGGATGCTTCTAGTACAATCCCACACCTACTAGAAACTTCTCAAGCCATGACCTCTTTTCCAAGGAAGCAGCACCTATCCAAGTATGGTGCTGTATTTTTGCTCAGATACTCAAGAATCCACCTGCTGATGCAGGAAATGTGAGTTCCATCCCAGGATCAGGAAGATCCCCTGGAGAAGGAAATAGCAACCTGCCCCAGTATTCTTGCCTGGAGAATCCCATGGACAGAGGAGCCTGGTGGGCTACAGTCTGTGGTCTCACAAAGAGTCGGACATGACTGAGCACGCACACAACACAACAAATCACATTTCAAAGAGACAACAGCTGGAGTGAGCCCCATAGGTATTTCAGAAAAATACCTTCCTTCTGGGTATTTACCTACAGCCAGGACTGGGTGGGGGGATTCTCTTATCAAACTCAGGTATGTCCATATGCCTTTCACCTCCAAGTACAGACTTTGGAAACAAATATATCACTGCTCACTCAGTCAAGAGAAATCCATTCCAGTTTTAGAAATTCAATCTAGCTTGGGTAAGCCCTCAAGCGCTAAAAGTAAGCTCCATCAGAAGTTTATTACTCATAAATCTTTCCTTCAGATTGGAAGTCACCCAGCAGCCACTCTCTTTCCAGTATTTTCCCACTTTTGTTCATCAATAAAGAAATTTAACTCTTACAGTCTCTCTGAACAATGAACATCAAGATATAAATCAAGAGACACAGCCAAATTATTCTTACAAAATGAAACCTTTTGGTTGTGTCCAACCCTGAATATTCATTGGAAGGACTGATTCTGATCCTGAAGCTGAAGCTCTAGTACTTTGGCCACCTGATGCAAACACCCAACTCACAGGAAAAGACCCCGATGCTGGGAAAGATTGAATGTAGAAGGAGAAGGGGGTGGCAGAGGATGAGATGGTTGAATGGCATCACCGACTCAATGAACATGATTTTGAGCAAACTCTGGGAGATAGCAGAGGACAGGGAGGCCTGGTGTACCACAGTCCATGGGATCACAAAGAATCAGACACAACTAAGGGACTGAACAACAACAGCAAACTGGCGACTAGTGGTGAATAATCCGATTCAGATGATTGTGTCATGTTTGAATTGAATGTAGCAGATGAATTGTAACCAGAGCTCTGAAGTGGCGTTTCACTCAAGTGGAGAGTTATAGGGGCTTCCTTGGTGGCTCAGACAGGAAAGAATCTGCCTGCACTGCAGGAGACCCACGTTCAACCCCTGGGTCAGGAAGATCCCCTGGAGAAAGAAATGGCTACCCACTCCAGTATTTTTGCCTGGAAAACCCCATGGACAATGGAGACTGGTGGGCTATAATCCATGAGGTCACAAAGTGTCGGACATGACTGAGCCACTAACATACGCACATAGGGAAGTCCTATGTGCAAAGAGATGAAGTTCTTGGCCAAGACTACTCAATCACAAAGGCACTTTGTTCAGATAAGAATGAAAATCTCTGAATTATCAAGATACTAATGAGTTTATTTTTTTAATTAAAAAATAATACAACTCTAGTATTTCTGGGGGAAAAAAATGTCTTCACACTGCAGGTAAGATGAGGACCATCTGGGTTGTGTATCCAGAGGTTGGTGTACTGGAGAATAAGGACAAGTTCAAGGTTGTTCTGTATCATATGGGGTGGATATATGTTAAATTTCACATCAATAAATACCACGGCAACAACAACGACACAAAAATAAATCTTAGAAGAATCCAGATTCCTAGCCAATGACCTTTTTGAGATAACATTTAACAGTATTTCAGCAGAGCTCAAGAATTTAGATCCCAATGGGGTTTAATGTATCTGACTTGTGTCTCCTATAATCCAGATTAGAATTTCAAGGCACCCAGACTTCACTCCCATAGTCTTCATTATGCGTATGTCTATGATCAGTTGTTCAGTTGTGTCCAGTTCTTTGCATCCCATGGACTGTAGCCCACCAGGATCTTCTGCCCATGGAATTTTCCAGGCAAGAATACTGGAGCGGGATGCCATTTCCTGCTCCCAGAGACCTTCTTGATCCAGGGATCAAACTCACGTCCCTTATGTCTTCCACACTGGCAGGCAGATTCTTTACCATTAGCACCACCTGGGAAGCCCATAGCCCTGTAGTCTTCGTTGGTGGTGGTGGTTTAGTTGCTAAGTCATGTCTGAGTCTTGTGACACCATGGACTGTGGCCTGCTAGGCTCCTCTGTCCAAGGGATTTCCCAGGCCAGAATGCTGGAGTGAGTGGCCATTTGCTCCTCCAGAGGATCTTCCCAACCTGAGGATCGAACCCATGTCTCCTTCATTGCAGGCAGTCTTCTGTATTGCAGGCAGATTCTTTATCGACTGAGCCACCAGGGAACCCCCTATAGTCTTCATTGCTTTGTGCTAAATGGAGACCTCAAGTAAATTTATAATATTCAAATTGTAGTCAACTAATGATATTTTGGGATGCTCACTTTACAATTAATTGACTACTATTCCGATCTCATAATATTTTGATAGTCTGTGCTTCATATTTCTACTCTCATGGGTCCCTGTTTCTTCAAAACATGTAGACAGTTTCATTTGTATTAATAGGAAATATACATTAAGATAAAAGATCTCTTGAGATACCCATGATGACAGAATAAAATGAATTGAATTTCAATGGGATGTAATATTAGGTTAAAACAAAAATTCCAAGATGATCTTCTCATATTGCATATTTAAGAATAAGGAATAGGCAGCTTAGATTTTTAGGAAAACATTTAGACTACTTCTAGAAAACTTTACCCCAAATTCAATATTTTAATAAAATACCATGTATGTATATCACACATGAGCAGTTATATCTGAAATTAAGATAGAACATGTTAATAACAATTTGAATGTATACAGAGCCATGAGTCTTTAACTATAAAATAATCTTTAACTATCAAATAGTCTTTGTCAAATGAATATCCTCTAATATCTAGAATTATATAAAGAAAAGCTTTATTTGTAGCGTCTTGAATTTTTCCTTTCTGTTTAGTTTTACACTTCCAGAAAAGACATATGCATTTTTCACTAGAGTGAATCAGTTTTTATTGGAAATGAATTTTATGCTTTATAATACCAGAAAGCAGTATCTTCTGTAACAGCTGATAACCACCTCTGGTGCAAAGCGCTGAGCACATAGACTTGCTTTGAAGGACCTGTGGATGCCAAGGGAAAGCCAGGCTGCAGAGCTATTGAGCACAAGGGACCTAGTCCTGCCTTGACCACCACTCTGCCAGACCACAGACTCCAGTCTCCTCCCGCGTGACGCGTGAGCCATGAGTTGCCTAGGGCAGCAGTTCTCAAAGAATGCACTGGTTACCCTGAGGGGACTTCCTTCCTTTCAGGGAGCCCACAAAATCAAAATCACCTTTATGGTACTAAGGTATTATATTATCTGATACTTGCAAATTTTGGTCCTGGAGAAAACTCTTGAGAATCCCTTGGACAGAAAGGAGATCAGACCAGTCAATCCTAAAGGAAATAACCCTGAATATTCATTGGAAAGACTGATGCTGAAGCTCCAGTCCTTTGGCTACCTGATACGAACAGCTGACTCATTGGAAAAGACCCTGATGCTGGAAATGAGAGAAGGTAAAAGAAGAGGGCAGCAGAGGATGAGATGGTTAAGTAGCGTCACTGCCTCAATGAACATGAATCTGAGCAAACTCCAAGAGACAGTAGAGGACAGGGAAGGCCGGCATGCTGCAGGCCGTGGGGTCACAAAGATTCAGACATGACTGAGGGACGGAACAACAACGTGTGTGCACGCAAAGTTGCTTCGGTTGTATCCGACTCTTTGCCACCCTATGGACTGTAGCCCGCCAGGCTTTTCTGTCCTTAGGATTCTCCAGGCAGGAATACTGGAGAGGATTGCCATTCCTTCTACGGGGGATCTTCCCAACCCAGGGATGGAACCCACATCTCTTATGTCTCCAACCCTGGCAGGCAAGTTCTTTACCACTAGTACCACCAAACAACAACAGCAAGGTATTATTTGCTTTTTTAAAATCTCGTCTTCTCATAGGTACACAGTGGAATTTTCTAGAGGCCACACAACACATGATATTACAACTGACTGAATGTGGAAGTAGCTGTCTTCTACGCAGCCAGACATTACAGCCATTTGCAAAAATACAGAACTCTCCCACTGTCTTGCAAAAGTATTTTTTTCTGTCTCGGAAAATATTATTACTTTTTATTTTTAAAATGTTATCTATGTCAACATATTTTAGGTTTGTCACTTTAGTTTTAGTGAACAAAAAAGTAAACCCTTTAACCATTTCTCCATTTTAATTTCTAATATGAGAACCATCAGTAGATATAGCCAACAAATCAGAAGTTCTTTGGGGGTCTTTGAGAATTTTTAAGAATGAAAAGAAGTTGTGAGAGCCAAAAGGTTGAAAACCGCTTCATGAGGGCATCTCTGAGAAGCCTTTTGACACTAAATCCCATGATACTAAGGTTGGCAGGTTCCATGGATGTTAACTCCATTGACAAGATGGACATGAATCTATGAACCCAGATAATCAGGAAACTCTTGTGAGACATTCCATCCTTCTCTGTTTGAGCGGTTCTCATTTTGCTCCTCTCTGCTCTCAGAATGCCTTGCTAATAAACCCACCAACCCACACCCACACAGAGAAAATGGGAAAAGCTGTGGGCATCAGCAAAGGCTTGCGAAAGAGCACATTTCCTCCCCCACCCTCCCCAAGCCCCCAGGTCTGATCAAGACATTCTTGGGTACCAGTCCCTCTTTTTATTAATACAATGAACTTTTCACCCCAGGGGTCACCACCACACAGTCCCTCTCCAGGACAAAGGCCCAAAACAGGCGAGTGAGTCAGCAGCCACAGATGAGTGGCCCACCAAGAAATATTCTAGAACTTAAGACTTGCTCAGGCCCTACTCAGATTCGAAACGGAGCTTCCTAAGTGGTTTTCAGAACCCTAAGGAGTTTTTACAGCCAGGATCTGAGATTGACATTATCTACAACTGGATGAGCAGCATCAGCTTAAATTCTATCCAGCAGGAAGCAAGGAATAGTTTTCCATGAAAGGTGAGTTCATTTTGTAATAAACAAAAAGTTGGAACACCCAGGGTCAGGGAAGATCCCCTGGAGAAGGGGATGGCAACTCACTCCAGTATTCTTTCCTGGAGCATCCCATGGACATAGGAGCCTGGTGGGCTACAGTCCATGGGGTCACAAAGAGTCAGACACAACTGAGTGACTGAGTCACAACTGAGTCACATACAGGAACACCCAGAACTCAACCTCACCAGGACCACAACCCCAGCCCTGGGCTTTTTATTCTGGTGACCAGTCATCCTCCATTACAACCACTAAGGGTGGGGAGCTGGGCTTCTTCCCAGCTCTGTCGCCTTCAGAGTCCGTGTTCTTCCCTTTCCCGGCCACATCCCAGCTCCTCCGCTGCCAGTCTGTTTCAACGATAAAATTTAATGATCCTTCCTACAATTGAAGGCTGAGGTGGAGACTGGAATGGAGAATATACGTGCTCTGCTCTCTGCTATTACTTTTATCTTCTGTGAGTCCGTGCAGTGACACCCTGCTCTACGTACGAGGGAGAGCAAAGCGAGTTTTAAACCTCCTTTTCTGTGAAGTTGAGCGCTTCACAGTTTTCAAAGCACTTCTCTCATTTGATCTCATTTTATCCTCACAACAACTCGGGTGATTCTCACCACCCCTAATGAAGAAAGCAGAGAACTATATTTGCATCGTAATTATCATGTTGCCCAGAATGGGCGTCCTCCTTTGAGAAGGAAACTGATCTTATCCACTGTGTTTAGCTCAGGTTTTTTTGTTGTTGTTGTTTTAAAACCAGACCATGGTGCCCACTTTGAATTGCTAAAATCCACTCTACACCAAAGTGCAGGCATAGACAGTGGCTGATTTGGCTAAAAGTTATGATCCACACCTGCCATGTGCCCAAAACTACAGACGTAAGTAAGTAGTTAGACTATTCGTGGGGTCTTACCATTTTCACCAGATGGCTTGTCTTTTCCATTGGTCGTCCCAGCTCCTTGTCGCTAAAGGCATTAAAAAAGAAAGAAATTGTTATCAGTCACTTTCAGGATTATTTTTATCTCTTTCAGGATTATTTTTATCTCTTTCATTGTTTCCAATACTTCTTGCATCATAGCAAGTTCTATGTCACTTTAGCTCAAGATGGTTAAGGCATGATGTTCGTGAGACCAAGAAAAGATCAGTCCAAGACAGGATGTTTTGAAATGTCACAGACTGCCTCCGTGGACCAGATCCACTGCTCTATGAATTCAGTTCACTAGTCACAAGGGATAGCAGACAGGAGACTGTTGATGGAACATAGCATCAACAGAAACACGAGGGAAGCAGCAAAGAGTTTCGCCAACTGCAACAAGATCAGAGCTATCACTTTTGTCAATAATTACACTGCCACATTTTTATTCCAATCACTATATTCAATGTCTCATCTTCAAATATATGGTATTCAATTTTTAAAAGTCTCATGTCAATGGTCAGAATCTCTCCAATCATTAGGTTAATTTTCTGTCCATGTTTATGCCTATCATGTGTATTTTCAATTTACCAGGTTGACCAAAAGGAATGTCTTATGGTTAATCTTGAATCTTTGGGCAAGATTCTCTGAATAGGTGGCCTGGGGAGCTATGTGCAATGTATTGCACATGCAAGCATTTAAGCATATTTCCTCAAAGCTTATACAGCGACTACCTTTAAATAACATGCTGTGCAGAATTGTTCTAGTCCATGGAGAGAGAAGTCTTTTGTCAGTCCAGTTTTCTGGTCATCATCAGAAAACATGCTTCAAGTTAAGAAAAACAAAGTGATTGTAAAGTCTCTAGCTTTCAGGTGCAGAAAAAGAGGCCAGGCAGGGAGCTGATTTGTCCAAGTTCATGAAGCTAATTGGTGGTACAATCAAGACTGGAGACTGGACTTCCTGCCAAGGTTAGTACCTTGCAGGAATAGTCATCATTATGTAACTCTCTGATGGGATCCTAGAAAGAGAAGCAAGGCATTGACCAAGGAGAAAATCAATATAGGTGACTCCCATCAAGGATCAGAATGAACTTAAAATTTATATTTGAGTCCAAGACTTCAGCTTAGAGCAGTATTTAAAAAAATTATTAGTTCCTATTATTGTCCAATGTTGTCATGAGAAATTCCCAGGCCCTTGGCCAACCCTTGATTAACAGAAGCTGGATCATCTGGAAAAATCTTGCTTGCATGTTCTGATTAGTGTAAATAAATATGGCAAATGAATGATAGAGACTTATGTGAACAAATTTAACCATCCCTGTGTACGCTTACTACCTGGTGCAGATGATAACTCCAGAGAGAGGAAAATCAAGCCTTCCGTTTATTACAAATCCCACCACACACATGCCACACACAAACACACACACACACCCCATGTACACACAGACTCCATCTCAGTCAAATGGAGTCAAATTTGAGAAGTGCAAATGCCCACCCAGGTCAGGAGAGTACTCTGCTTCATTCCAAGAAGAAAAACCACCTCTCTCTGGCAGGAAGTGGAAAGAAAGCCTAGATAAATGTGGGTTCCTTCCTCTTATTTAATTTAAAACATTTTTTTCAGAATCCAGACCTGCCCATGATCCCATGGAAGAAGAAGGTTGCGGTACTGGCCAAACATCCACTGATCTTCAATAAATTTCTCCCATTTCGTTCCCTGTATCATAACATCTTTATCTAACGCACTCAACTTGTAACACATCATCATCTTGATTTAAACCAAATTACACATTTCTTAAATACAGTAGATTTGTAAGTGAAAAGCCACTTTATTCTTGCCTGTGTTTACTCAGTTTCATTTTTTTAAAACAGAAAGCTGGTAAATTTGCTGCACAGGATGGAAATCTGGTCACCATTGTGAAGGATCAAAAGTGACATAGCAGCCAGTTAGGGGTTGAACCACTCCAAGGTTTAAACCCTCCATTCTTCCCCACACAGTTCATAGAAGACTCGGAAGACATGGCAAATTCCACAGAATAAAAGGACAGGGCTTTAGAGCTGAATAAAGCAAATTCAATGGCATACAAGTGCAAAAGAGGTGCACATCCAGCTCCATTATCTTTAAATACCTTAAACACTGACACCTTTCAAATGTCCTGAATACTCCATTCCATAAAAGATCACCTCTAAGAAACCTGAAGGAAACCAAAATGAAATGTGCACTGGGGAAGAAAAGGGGTTCGTTTTCTAAGAATTTCTAAGATAGGAGTTTTGTGTCAGGTCTTATTCGATGGAGGCAAAATGAAGCTGATAGTTGTCATAAGGAGATTGTGTCTCGCATCAGAGAACGATCCCTACAAAAAAGAACTAGTCATCCAAAACATTTTGTTTCAGAATTCTTTCAGACCTGGCGACATTTTCAAGACAAAGCTGAGAACAGTGAGGGGAGCAGTCAAGAGGGCTCTTATTCCTGTTCCAGGGGTCTCCAGGGTCATCACCTGTGATTGTTTTATCACTAGGGGAGGAGCTGAAACTCCCCTGAACCAAGTATCTGGAGGGGGCCTGAGTCAGGGTGGGGCTTGGGGTGCCGAGGCCAGACAAGCTCCAAGTGGTCCTGCGCGTTACGGGCTCAGTGAATTACGACAGCATCATTAACCAGGCAGATACCACCATGGTCCTCATCAGCATCACTCTACATACTGCATCCCCAGGCACAAAGGACTTGCTCAAGGTCACACAACTGGGAAGTGGCAGAGCCTGAGCTCCAACCCAGAGGCTCTGGCTCTTTAGTTGACCTTTGAACCACTGAGCCTGCATATCCCCTAGTATCCTTCTGAGCCCACCCCACCTCCACCCAACACACCAGCAGGTGGGGAGATTGCTACGTGGAGGGCAGACAGCACCACAGAGAAAAATAGTTTAAGAGAAAATGCATCACCATCAATACCCTGCTTCTATCACCAACGGGAAGTGTGGGCTTCCCTGATGGCACTAGTGGTAAAGAATTCTCCTGCCAATGCAGGATACGCAAGAGACCCGGGTTCAATCCCTGGGTCGGGAAGATCCCCTGGAGGAGGGCATGGCAACCCACTCCAGGATTCTCACTTGGAAAATTCCATTGACAGAGGAGTCTAGTGGGCTACAGTCCAGGGGTCGCAGAGAGTCAGACACGACTGAGCACACACACACTGATGGCCTCTGCAGAATTTCTCAGGAAGTATAAGAGCCCTGTCTAAGGACGCAGATCAGAATGTTAATATGATAGCATTGGGGCCAACACTGGAGCCTCCTTCTTCTGCAGCACAAGCAGGAGGCTTGAGCAGGGAGGTTTCCTTCCTCGGTGATGTTAACTATTACAAGCATAGCATTTCAGAGTTTGATAAATCCCAGTTAAGTAGAGAACAGACTTGTAGACATAGTGGGGGAAGGAGAGGGTGGGACAAATTGAGAGAGTAGCCCTGAAACATATACATTGCCATATGCAAAATAGATAGCCAGTGGGGATTTGCTATATGACCCAGGGAGCTCAACGCCGTGCTCTTTGACAACATGGGGTAGGGGGGTGGGAGGTCCAAGGCGGGGACATATGTATGTCTCTGGCTGATTCATGTTGATGTATGGCAGAAGCCAACAAAACACTACAGTGCAATTATCCTCCAATTAAAACTAAATGATTTTTTAAAAAGGAGCCTAAGTGAAGAATAAGCGTATATAGTTCCTTCTTACAATTCAACATAATACTGAGTACTCATAAAAAGGCAGGACTGGTTTTCAAAAGTATGATTCTTAAAGTGATTTTCCCTGTCAGTCCCCTGACACCAAAGGCTACAGGGAGATGACAAGGAACATGTCTTAGCTTGGCTTCCCAGAAAGCAAAGTGCAAGGCAAGAGCTGTTTGTGCTACAATTTAATTGGGGAGGGAGGTTCCAGGAATGAGTGGGGAGGACAGGTGGTGGGGCCCAGACAGCCATGCAAGGAAACGGCATCTGGTAGGCACTGCCAGGGGCACCCAGACCTCGAGACTGCGCCCTCCAGCAATGCTCGAACTCTGCTCAAGGACAGACTCCCAAGATCCATCAGTTCCCATCTCTCACTGGCCCAAGACATGCACTATAGGGCTTAATTCCCAATGGTTCTAGTCTGGGCCATGCCTCCAACGTGGCGTCTGCCCAAGGAAAAGGAGGACACCCCTGGGAAGGAGATGGAGACACACGGCATGGGCAGGAGGTGACTTACAGTCACTTAAACCTGCCTGAAGCCTGCAGAGCCCACGCTGGCTGCCCACCCACAGGGCCCTCCCTGATGGGACCTGAAGTGACACAGGAGAGGTGTCTGACTCAGCACATCAGCTTGGCTGGTGGGTCTTTGCAACCAAGTTGCAAGCTCACGCACAGTCCTTTCATATTAGAAACTTCACTAGTGAAATAAGCCACATCAATTTTCTGGTAAATAACCAGCGTTGGAGCCACTTCTTCCTGTATTTTGAGCTCAGAGTGTGTGCAGTCACTTTTTGCTACATCTAGGGGCTGGGACTCATTGGAAAAGACTCTGATGCTGGGAAAGATTGAGGGCAGGAGGAAAAGGGGACGACAGAGGATGAGATGGTTAGAAAGCATCACCAATTCAATGGACATGAATCTGAGCAAGCTCCAGGAGATAGTGAAGGACAGGGAAGCCTGGCATGCTGTAGTCCATGGGGTAGCAAAGAGTCAGACACAATTTAGTGATTGAACAACAGGGGCCATGCACACATCAGTAAGACCCGTCTCAAAAGTGTTGGTTGGAAGAGAAAGTGTGCTGTCGTCCTACCCATCACCATCAGACTGTAGCCCAATCCTACGGTGTGACCATCACAAGCCCCCACGTCCTCTGTTCTTGCTTGTGAGATCTATCACAAAACCTTTGTGTTCTTTGAGTATTTATCAAGTCACTGCCTAAGGAGAGTGAAGTGTTCACCCGCCTTGGGACAGGATTTAAGATGACATCAAGAAACTCGTTAATCAGAATAAACACTGCCTGGGATCATGTTTGCATGGAATCTGAAGGAGAAAAAAAAGTCAAGGTGATAGGAGCAGAGAGTGAAATGGTGGTTGCCAGGAACTGGGGTAGGGGAAAGGGGAGAAGCTGGTAAAAGGGTACAAGCTTAGTTATGAGCAAGGTTAGAAGATCAAATGTGTTACATGGTGACTATGGTTAATAACACTCTACTGTAAAGTTGAAATTTGCTAAGAGAATGAAACTTACGAGCTCTCAGCAAAAAAAAAAAAAAGGTAAAAATTTCAGGTGATGGATGTTGAAATTAAACCGATAATGGGACTCCTTTCATAGTGTACAGGTATGTCAAATTTTCCAGTTGTACACTTAAATCATGTCACAGTTTTATTTGTCAAGTATACACCAGAAAGGGCTTCCCAGGTACTCCGTGGTAAAGAATCTGCCTGCCAGTGCAGGAGATGTGGGTTTGATCACTGGGTCTGGAAGATCACCTAGAGAAGGAAATGGCAACTCACTCCCGTATCCTTGCCTGGAGAATCCTGTGGACAGAGGAGCCTGGCAGGCTATAGTCCATGGGGTCACAAAGGGTCGGACATGACCTAGCAACTAAACAACATACTTCAACAAAACTGGAAAAAAGGTGAATATTAATGCAATATTTTAGAAAATCAAAACTACTGCAAGAAGTCATGATAAACAAAATACCCACATTTTGCACAAAGATGAGACAGATGGGAACCACTGACATTTCCTTTTGCCACACTCTTGTTGGCTCTCCCAGGTGCTGGCCATGTTTCCCTAAAGCAAATAAAAGACTCAGGAAGTTGAGTAATTTCATGGATTTATACAATTATTCTAATACGGTCTTTGAAACTTTTCTTCTACAGCTCTCAAGGGCCAACACTGTGGGTTATGATTCATGCTGTCATTTTTCAAGTTTTTATTCTATGATTTCTAGAATACTGCAGTGGAGGGTCTCGCCTTTCATATTTCGCTGTTAATACCCATAAAATCGGTCATGCCAATCATATGTCGTATAGGACCGAGAATCACTAAAACCTGCTTCCTCAATAAAGCAGACCCAGAACCCTGGAAAGATTTTGTCTGTTTGGAAAATCCATTCAGCCAGTATGTACTGCTTTCATCTTTAGGATAAAACACAAGTTCCCATGAAAAGACATTTGCCTTTCATTTCAGAAGGCTGGAGAGAATGAAATGTGAAATGAATTCCAGAGGGGCACAAATGACAGTTCAAGAATATTTTCTGAATCTGCACCCACTAAGTGGATAAACCTGTCTTAAAAAACTTGGCTTTCTCCTTAATTTGATGAGCTATGACTCCAATATTTTGGCCACCTGATATGAAGAGCCAACTCATTAGAAAAGACCCTGATGATGGGAAAGATTGAAAGCAGGAGGAGAAGGACAGAGAATGAGATGACTGGATGGCATCACCTACTCAGTAGACATGAGTTTGAGCAAGGCCTGGGAGATGGTGAAGGACAGGGAAGCCTGGCGTCTGTAGTCCATGGGGTCACAAAGAGTCAGACACAACTGAGCAACTGAACAACAAAAGACTCAACTAGAGGGTGACTAATTTCAAAGACCCCTTAGGCTTGGGGAACAAACTGCCTTCTGCAGCGGTAAGGGTCCCAGGGCATCCCCAGGGTCCCCAGGGTGCCCAGAGTCCCCCAGCTCTCCATCCCTCCTTGTTTCATCTCCCCAAGCACCTCACCCATTGTGCCACAAAATTCTGGAAAGAGCTGCATGCATAAATTTGCTTTGGCAACACTGGAGAAAAGACCACCACCCTCATGGCACCAGATCCAAGGGGGCAAAGGACAGAAGGGCCTGTAGAAGTCTTTGGCTCTTGAAGGCATTTCTTCTCATCCTCCTTATCAAGCCATCAAGGTAGGAGAGGATGTGAGTGAGCTTCTCACAGCCCTGGGGTCAGCTTGTCCATGCTGCTGCATTAGGAAAATTCCTGTAAGAGGACTTTGGTCTCACCCAAGTTAAGAAATAAAAGATTTCATGCAGAAGGAAGATGGCACCACACAGAAACTCAGATCCACAATAAGAAAATAAGAAGCTCCAGAGAGGTTCCAAAGGAAGCTAAATTAACACTTCCTAATTGCTCTAAAAATAACTTCCTAAAGAAAGAGCCAGCTGAAATTTTGTTAAAGGGCTGGGTAGTAAATATTTTAGAGTCACAGGCCAAGTGGTCTCTGTTGCACCTACTCAAGTCTGCAGTTGTAATGAGGAAGTAGCCATAGACAATATGCAAACACTAGCTGTTTTCCAACAAAACATTATTTATTTTTTAAAAAAATTAGGTATATTCAGCACTGTGCAAAACTATTAGCAGTGAAGTCATGGATTCAGTGCCAGACAGAGTCTGCGAGCAACTCAGGGGGTGACTGGCTCCTGGACTCACAATTTACTCCTCTTTCCTTGGGCCAGGCCCTAAGGGTCCCCAGGAGAAGGAGGATATGCTCTGACGTTGGTTGGTCACAGCCTGGAGGGAGAGAGACTAAACCAACCATCTCAGATGGTGGGTAAGATAGGACACAAGATGACCAAGTTCAGGGCCATGGGTTAGGGTCCCCCAGCTCACACTGGAGTGAGTAGGGGGTCAAGGACAATTCCACATTTTGAGGGGGGAAATGAGTCACAGTGACCCCACAAGCTGGGCAGAGCTGGGGAAACGCCTTACCAAGTTCCCTCCTGAGAAGGAAAGACGGTGACCTCCGGCTCCTGCTGTCACATTAAGGACCTGCCATGCAGCAAGTTCACTCTCCCATGTACCCATCAGTGACAGCGTTTTCCAAAAGAGACATTACTTGGCATTATCAAGTGGATGGTATCACTGTCTCAAGGGAAAGGAAAGTATGTGTTTCAAGGCATTTTTTTAACGTTTTCCCCTCTGTCCCCAATGTCTGACCTCTGTTGGACTTTGTCTGAAGCTCCAGTACTTGACCATCTGATGAAGAGAGGTGACTCATTGGATAAGACCCTGATGCTGGGAAAGATTGAGGGTAGGAGGAGAAGCGGGTGACAGAGAATGAGATGGTTGGATGGCATCACCGACTCGATGGACATGAGTTTGAGCAAGCTCTGGGAGATGGTAAAGGACAGGGAAACCTGATGTGCTGCAGTCCGTGGGGCCTCCAAGAGTCAGACACAAATGAGTGACTAAGCAACAATAACCAAGAAGTTACAGAGATTTGGCAAAAGAATGAAAGAAACATCCACCCCACCCGCTGAGTTGCTTAGAAGCTCTTGTCAGCAAGTGCTCCTTCATACATTCTATCCCCTGGTAATGACTTTGCTCTGAAGTTGTTTTTTCTCCAAGACTCTGTCTTCCTTTTGTGTGGCTGCATCCTGATATTCAGATTACTAGTGGCTCAGGGATTCTGGCACCCCTTATATGCTAGCATCATGACAAGAAGATCCTCAAATGGGTCATAAACAAGGGGGAAAATGACAATCTGTGTGTTTTGGGGCTAGAAGACTCTCAGGGAACATGAAGGCTCAGATAATTGCAATATTCTTTGCAGAATCGATATCCTGCACACAGAAGAGAGGGCAAAATGGAGAAAGGGCCCCAGAGTTCTCATTCCATCCTTCGAAGATGTCTTTTGATGACCATGTTTATAAAGAATGAAACAGAAATGTTTCTATGGTATTATATTAAGGCGTTTTTCTATGGTGTTATATTTAATTTTTATTGATGAAAGATTGTGAGTCTTTTAGATGAAATATCAGATTTTAAATGGACAGTGATGGGGAACCATGGCGATCGCACAGTGAAGTAAGATTAACAGCTGGGTCGGCCAGCACAGGTCGCTGATGTGTGCTGGGGGCCACCACCATCATGAAATCAGTGGTTTCTCAGTGACATGAAAGGCACAACATGAAAGGCCTCTTTTAAAGCAAAGGCCCCGAATTTGTCTGAAGAGCAGAAGAGACTCTCCTGCCAACATTGTGTGATCAGAACAGAACTGATGTAATATCTTAGCACTGATCATTTTAAAATCATCTATGATTCTCCTGGTAATACTCCAAACACTGAACATTTAAAAAATCCACCAATTTAATCCCTAGAGGTCAGAAGAGAACTTCAACTGGAAGGATTTCAAAGAAAGTCCAAAAGTTGGTTAAAAAGAAAATGATGGGATCTTCATGACAAAGGCATTAACCTTTATAATTCTTCCTAATTCTTCTGCCTTCTGATACTACATTCAGCTCGGAGCATTTTTATCCTGACCTTTATGTTAATAGAAGCAATTAGCATGGCTCTGGTGAGACAGGCCATCTATCCCTCATTTTTAGGGACTGGCAGTTTGTTTTATTGAAATTCACTTTGTACTTTATCCTATAGCTATATATTTTAAATGAGTATTTTCTACCCTTAAAAACTTTCTCCATGCCCATTTTCTTTTTCAGTAATACTATTTTCTACTTATATAAGTGAGATAGGGCCATAACGAAAATCTTAGAAAATAAATACACAAGGAAGAAAGCAAAACACTTGTAATCCAACTGTTTGGAGTTAATCTATGTTAACTATCTTATCACCCTCAGAAGTTCTTTTTTAGGATAGTCTAAACCTCAGTTATAAGATTATAAACATGTCAAGGCTCACCAACTATACAACTAAAAAGGATAATTTTTACTGTATATAAAATATACCTTAATAAAACTGATTTTTAAAAAAGAAAGCAAAGAGTGTCCTGTTTTCAGGCTGACCAGGCTCTGCAAGCCTTTCACTTAGCAGCTGTGTGACCCTGTACATGACACGGGACATCTCTGAGCCTCAATTTCTGCTTCTATAAGCCAAAGATGATAATACACCCACATCATCAAGTTGTGAGAATTCAATGAGATTAAAACATTCACACTGCCTGGAGGAGATCCCTAAAAAAAGTCAGCCTGCAAAGTAATGCAAAAGAGGCTTGGAAAGACAACTGATTCTTTGTTCCCACTGTATTTTTCTTGCAGCGACCCAAGGAGCTCAGCAAAACTTGAGGAAGGAGGAAGCTCAGTAAAACTTGAGGAAAGAAGAAGCCCAGCCTTCGTGTGCAGCCAGATGAACCCTGAAAAAAGGGATTCCCTCGGCTTTTTCTGCACCTGTTCAGTTTCCTCTTCGTGGAGAATTCAAATAAATATGACTAAATTAAGCGTGTATTTCACATGTCTATGTGAGAATCCAAAGACAGAATATTGGTATTTATGATCTTTTTTTTTTTTTTCATAAAGTATGCAGCCTTCATCTGCTAGTCGTTAGACTGTGAATTTCAGTTGAATTTTCCTCTGCTTCTGCTGTGCATGTGTTTGTGTGGTTGGTATAAATCACTGCTTTTATTTTTTTCTAGAAAGAGAAGATGCAAGAAGAGAGTAGATATGATCAAAGAAGGAGGTGGACAGAAGCCCCCTTTACATGTGTGCCTCTTACCTGATCAGCAGACTCTCCCTGAGTCTGAGGTTGAATAAAAGGACATGTGGGTCGACTCAACCTGACTCAGCCGCCTTTGGAAACCCCACAGGTATGCAGGATGCTAGAACGGGGCTCCGGGACCCTTCAGACAGCTCTCTCTCCATAATTCACTCTGTCCGGGTGTCCTGACTTATTTTATGTGCTTAACTAACTTCACAGACTCTTGCCTGGACACTTGGTAAGAAAGGCAAAGCTTAGTCTCATGCATTGACTTCTCGTGAGGAAGCACAGATGCTGATTCAGCCCCATCTGCTACTCCGAGTGCCTCTCTGAGAGGGGTTGTTCCGGGCTTTAAGAGCTAGAGTCTTTCTTTTCTGGTAATAAAGAAGCAGCCAGGTTTGTTTTTTTTCCCCCCAACTCAACTAAAACAAATATAGCTTCAGAACATGGTATACACGACTGAGGTTGTGTACTTTGGGAAGAGAGGGCAAGGCTTTGTCCTAAATCAGCGGTCAAGGCTCAAGAAATGAACTGAATCCTAGCCCACTTCAGTGAGTTTGGATGAATATTTGAGGACCTATAGTAAGGAAATCTGGGCCTTCTTAGGTGGTGCTTGTGGTAAAGAACCTGCCTTTCGATGCAGGAGATGTTAGAGATGAAGGTTTGATCCCTGGTTCAGGAAGATTCCCTGGAGGAGGGCATGGCAATCCACTCCAGTACTCCTGCCTGGAGAATCCCATGGACAGAGGAGCCTGGTAGTCTACGGTCCATAGGGTCTCAGAGTCAGACACGACTGAAGAGATTTAGCACAGCACAGTAAGAAAATCTATGAAGCAGGCAAAAATAGAGTAAATAATATAATTACAAATAATAAATTTTTACATATGTGTGTGTGAGTACATATTGCTGGTCCTGTTTAGTAGCTTCAGTGATGTCTGACTCTTTGCAACCCTATGGACTATAACCCACCAGGCTCCTCAGTCCATGGGATTCTCTGGGCAAGAATACTAGAATGGGTTGCCATTTCCTCCTCCAGGGGATCTTCCCAACCCCGCTTCTCTTGCAATAGCAGGCAAATTCTTTACCACTGAGCCACCAGGGAAGTCTGTGAGTATATATACACAGATATAAAATACAAATAAGAGAATGAACCAAAAAAAGTGAATCAAGAGAGATCCGAAAATGGTAGAAAAATTATACTATATATAAAATAGATAACCAGTAAGAACTGACTGTATAGTACAGCGAACTCTATATTTTGTAATAACCTAGAAGGGAAAAGAATCTGAAAAAGACATATATAACTGAATCACTTTGTTGCATACCTGAAACTAATATAACATTGTAAATCAATTATGTGTCAATACAAAATGAATACATAAAATGACTAAAAGAGAAAAAGCTATATAAACCATTGGATCAGCTGCCCTCTGGAAAGCTGAAAATTCTAGCAAACACCGCCCCCACCATCCAGCAGCACCAACCAACTCAGTCTAACGCCTCCACTTCCTTCACATCTGATATTGCTGCAAATTTTATTTTCAAGTCCCTCAGAAATCCAGAACAACTTAATTTGCTGGAAAACCAGCCCAGATGTAACTGAGTTGAAGGTTGCCTTACAGGGAGGGGGCTGTTACAAAAGAAGGAAACTGATGCTGCCAATTGATGCTTTTGAACTGTGGTGTTGGAGAAGACTCTTGAGAGTCCCTTGGACTGCAAGGTGATCCAAAGAGTCCATCCTAAAGGAGTTCAGTCCTGGGTGTTCATTGGAAGGACTGATGTTGAAGCTGAAACTCCAATCCTTTGGCCATATGATGCGAAGAGCTGACTCATTGGAAAAGACCCTGATGCTGGGAAAGATTGAGGGCAGGAGGAGAAGGGGATGACAGAGGATGAGACGACTGGATTGCATCATCGACTTGATGGACATGGGTTTGGGTGGACTCCAGGAGTTGATAATGGACAGGGAGACCTGGTGTGCTTCAGTTCGTGAGGTCGCAAAAAGTCGGACATGACTGAGCGAATGAACTGAACTGAACTGATGCTGCCAAACTGTTTCATGCCTGCACATACCAACCCTGGATCCTACTATGGTGAGAACTTTTATTTCCCAAGTGCAAACATCATCCTTTAATTGACCCTTGACACATCTGCCCTCTGTATCCCCTGACATCACACAGGCAAGGAGAGAAGGGTGAGGACAGAGGGCTTAAGCATAGGAAAAGTCTCTGAACAAAATAGGCAGCTCGGAGTATTGATCAGAGTCAACAACCGCACTCAGTAAAGATATTTGGAATCCTAATTGGGGGAATTTTCCACACTGAGGTTATAGCTTAGCATTTATACGATCTTTTAAAAATGTATGCTTTCCAAGTGTTTTGAACCAGCTTTATGACTCCATCCTCAGAACGGTCCTGTGGGGTCAGCCAGCATCACTGATTTCTTGTTCAAGCGTGTCCTTGAGTGGGCTTCTTCTGAGCTGGCCTGAAAACTCCATCTGATTCCTGGGTAAGACCCGCAAGCCACCTGCTTCCACGGTCAGGCGTGGGCCATTCCTAAAGCTCTGCTTGGATGGAGAGAAATTATATGTAAAAGGCTCTAGGCATGACAGAGGACTATTGGAATTACATTTTATCACTCTGTCTCTCAGTTTGGTTTGGTTTGATTTTTTTTGCTAAAAAGCAGTCAGGCAGCCCCCATTCCGCACGTCCCTGCCCCCACATTACGGGGCTAGCCTTGTGGCTGAACAACGCACCCAGGGTCCCTCCCGTAGCAGGGCCCGCACTGGTGTCATACTCTCAAAACTCTTCACCACGTTCAACATGGAACACCACATTTCTACTTTTCACTGTCACCCAAATTGTGTCCATGGTCCTGTCCCCACCTCCCCATCGTAGGCTCACCTGGGCCTCCCAGTTCTGAGCTTTGGTCACCTTGAAAGAGGTTCATGGCAGAAGTGGATGGAAGCAAGTGATGACAGGGCTGTGGCTTGTTTTTAAAAATGAAAGTGTTAGTCACTCAGTCATGTCCCGCTCTTTGTGACCCCATGGACTGTAGCTGGCCAGGCTCTTCTGTCCATGGAATTCTCCAGGCAAGAATGCTGGAGCGCTGTTGCTGTTGCTAAGTCACTTCAGTCGTGTCCGACTCTGTGCGACCCCATAGACGTCAGCCCACCAGGCTCCCCCGTCTCTGGGATTCTCAAGGCAAGAACACTGGAGTGGGTTGCCGTTTCCTTCTCCAATGCATGAAAGTGAAAAGTGAAAGTGAGGTCACTCAGTTGTGTCCGACTCTTAGCGACCCCATGGACTGCAGCCTACCAGGCTGCTCCGTCCTTGGGATTTTCCAGGCAGGAGTACTGGAGTGGGTGCCGTTAGATTTTTTCATTTCTGACGGGGATCTGCTCGACTCCTGTGCTCTCGTCCTGTCTCCTGGTCGTAACACTGAAGGGACACAGGAGCAGAGTAGGGTCCCCTCAGGGGGCTGCTCACAATCCAACAGCTACATTTCACTGCATTCATTTTTTTTTTCAGGTGAGAACCCCAACTCTTCATCCAAAATTCAACTGTGAGGGCACTCTCCAATGTAGATCAGCCAAATCGGGTTCTCAGCAAGAACGCAGCAGGAAAAGGATGACATGGAAATTCACAAAATAGTGCCCCCAAAATGAACCAAATCCGCTTTGAAGCTGGGAAAGATTAAATCTAGATGGAAAAAATAACAGTGAACTTGCAGGAAGGATTTGGTGGCAATACAAACTGACAAATTGCTCTATGTATTTTAAGAGGATATCTCAAAGAAGAAGTAAAATAGCTTTCTGAAGTATAGAACATTGCCAGAAATAATATTTGCGATGTGCCACTGTATTACCTCGATATTTTGACAAGATTTGTGCATATGTGAAAACTGAGCTATAAATACAGGCATGAGCCATGCCCTGAACAAACTCCAAAGACAAGAAAATAATAATGGTTAAAGTTACTAGGGGGGACTTCCCTGGCAGTCCAGTGGTTAAAACTCCATGCTTCCCCCACAGAGGGCACATGTTCTATCCCTGATCGGGAAACTAAGACCTCACAAGCCACATCACATGGCAAAAAAAAAAAAAAAGTTCACCAGGAGCTCAGATACAAAGTGTATACTGATATTCTGCCATGCACAAACTCTAATACCCTCACGGAAGATAGATTACAGGAATGTCTAAATTCACGTGGGCATTTCTAACAATTAGAACACAGAACATAAAAAAATATACACAATAGTCACAATTGCAAAAATCTTACTGACTGTCCTCATGTAATCTGCTTCTAAATTACTGAACAGATTTATTTTCACTTCACACTTTTAAAGGAAGATGCGATAATTCAATAGAACCTAACTCGTTATTGATAAGGATGGGGAAAATTCCAACATGTTTAAAGCAATTTATATCACTAAGCAGGAGTTAGAAATCAACTACTAGCAGCCCTCCATATCCAACAGTTCCAAATCTGGGATTCATCCAACCGCAGGTTTTAAGTATTTTTTAAAAATTCCAGAAAGTTCCCAAAAGCTAAACTCCAATTTGCTATATGCCAGCAACTATTTACTTAGCATTTATATTGTGTTTATAACTATTGACATGGCATTTACATTTTATTAGGTGTCATAAGTAATCTAGAAATAATATAAAGTACATGGGAGGATATGTATAGCTTATATACAAATATTAAGCCATTTTATATAAGGAACTTTATATAAGGAGAATCTTTGGATTGGTAACCATCTGTGCACAGGGTGGTCCTGGAAATAATCCTCCTTGGATACCTAGGGATAACTGAACGATATCCTAATGGATATGCATCTATTCATTGGACTTCATGACTGTTCTAACATATATGACTTTTAAGATGAACCATTAGTTAGGTAGTTATTCAACCAATATGTATTGAGTCCCTGCTTTTGTCAGCACCGACTCTTTGGGGAAGTTTTCCTGATCACGTCCTTCTTCCCTTTCCCAGGCCAGCGCGATGACCTTAACCAATGCTTCCCTGGCACTTGGTTTATACAGTGAGTAGACCTATACTCTGTATGGCCCCTTTCATCCAGTTAACTTTATGTGATCCTATCTCCCCCTCTAGTCTATAAACTCTTTGAGGAATGGGGTCCATTCATCCAGCATAATGTCCAACGTATAATGAATTCTTCATCAGTGTGGTTCAATGGTATGTGCTGGGGAGATGAAAGAATGTAGAAGATACAATATCTGTCTTTTAAAGGTTTATAATCTAGAAGGCAGACAGAAATTTGACAAGATAAGTGATTACTGACTACAGGCATACCTTGTTTTATTATGCTTTGCTAATATTGTACTTTTTACAAATGGAATGTTGGTAGCAATCTTGCATAAAGCAAGTCTATTGGCATCATTTTTTCCAACAGCATTTGCTCACTTTGTGTCTCTGTGTCACATTTTGGTAAATCTCACAATGTTTCAAATTTTTTATTACTGCTACTATATTGTCATGGTGATCTGTGATCAGTCATCTTTGATGTGAGTATAGCAAAATGATTACAACTCTAGAAGGCTCAGTTAATGGTTACCATCTCTTTACCAACACCTTTTTAGTTAAGGTATGCAATTTTTCCTAGTCATAATGCTATTACATACTTAATAGACCACAGTATAGTGTAAACATCACTTTTATATGCACTGGGAAACAAAAATGTTTCTGTGAGTTGCTTTATTGAGATTTTTGCTTTATCACGATGGTCTGAACTGAACCCAAAATACCTCCAAGGACTGCCTGTATGTGCAGTAGTTTTGACCATAGAAAGGGACTCTGTTCCCTGAACAAATATTTTCTAAGAGTTTTTATAGAGAGTTCAGAGTGGTCTTACACATTCAAACAGAGCCAGGGAGTTAAGGTAAGGAATGAAGGCCACTGGTATAAACTCAAAGTCGGGGAAACTCTGCCAGGTGATGCAGAAGAAAACTTTGTGGGCAGAGACCTCCATGATATTGCACAAGAGTAGCAATACTGACATTTACCAACTTCATGTGTGACTGGGGTGGGAGGATTGAGGGGGTTGAAGTGGAAAGTTGAAACTCTACAAGCAAAGTAGAAGCCCCAGTGAAGGAAAGAATGACTTTCTCAAGATTTCTGTGGTTGTTCTTTTTTAACTCAAGACCAGGTTGGGGGGGGTGGGGAGGGGAGGACAATATTATTTTTAATGTATTTCATGCCCAAGTCCTAAATGGAACTGGGACAAGTATAAAAGAAACTGGGCTATATCTAGGATATGTCAGAAAATGAGAAATTTAATAGGATAGGAAATGTGTAAGTGAAACCTAGCCTGACTTTTCCTTAAGAAGCTCTGTGATTTTGAATAAAATTAGCCTAGGGGCACTCAGTTCCCTATTTTAAATGACTATTTGGAATGAAATGAATATAGGGCCTCCTTTAATTCTCTGAATTCTAAGCAAGGCCATAGAAATGATCATCTTTCTCTAGGTCCAGAGTCTTTAAGCAAGCTGGTCGCACCTCAGGAAGGGCAGAGCCACCATGTTCAGCCGCACAGGTTGTGCACTGTGCAAATCCAGGGAATGCCATTGACACGAAGTGTGGTGTCAGTGGCCCCTCTGGGGTTGTAGGGTGCTCAGCACTTGCAACCATGCATGGTGAAGAGAATTCTAGAATGTCTATTTATATCACTTTAGGATCTAAGATCAGTAAGAAGGAAATCAGATTTTATCAATAACTAATACCTGGATTGATACCAACATCATCATTTGTGTGTGGGAAACAGTGGGAATCCCACAACTAAGGGTTGTTCAGAACTACCTCACTCTCCCCCACCCTGTTTTTTTAACTGAAGTATAGTTTTTTTAATTTTAGTTGGAGGATAATTGCTTTATAATGTTGCATTGGTTTCACCCATTCATCCATCTCACTTCAACTGACTCAAATTTGTTCCTTTTATTGGCTGAGTGATATTCCATTATATATATATATATATACACACATGTATATACACACACACACACACACATATATATATATATATACACACACCACATCTTCTTTATCCATTCTTCTGTCTGTGGACATCTAGGTTGCTTCTATATCCTGGCTACTGTAAATTGTGTTGCAATGAACATTGGGGTACGTAAATTGAAGTGTGAAAGTGAAAGTTGCTCAGTTGTGTCTGACTCTCTGTGACTCCAAGGACTATACAGTCCATGGAACTCTCCAGGCCAGAATACTGAAGTGGGTAGCCTTTCCCTTCTCCAGGGGATCTTCCCAACCCAGGGATCAAACCCAGGTCTCCCTCATTGCAGGGATATTCTTTACCAGCTGAGCCACAAGGGAAGCCCAAATTGAAGTATAGTTGATTTACAATGTTATGTTAGTTTCATGTGTACAACAAAGTGATTCAGACACAAGTTGCTTCAGCCAGGTTTGACTCTTTGCAACCCTATGGACCGTAGCCTGCCAGGCTCCTCTGTTCATGGGATCCTCCAAGCAAGAGTACTGGAGAGGAGCAGGTTCTTTACCACTACTATATATATTATGTGTGTGTGTGTGTGTGTGGGTGGGTGGGTGGATGTCTGTTATATTGTTTCAGAATCTTTCCAATATTATGAGATATTGAATGTAGTTCCCTGTGCTATACAATGGGACCTTGTTGTTTGTCTCTTTTATATATAGTAGTGTGTATCTGTTAATCCTAAGCTCCTAATATATCACTCTCACCCCGCTTTCCCCTCTGGTAACCATGAGTTTGCTTTCTACAACACCCTTACTCTTGAATTGCTCTCTGAATAGCACTATGTGCTGCAATGCAGTTCCTTGTGCTCTGGTAAGAGGATTTTTATATTTATACAGTTTACCGTTAACCAACCTAATCTCCCCATAGTGGGTAAGTGTCTTTAAAAATTCCTGCATAGTCACGATACAACATAGAGGAACCTAAGGACATGATGATAAGTAAAACAAGCCTGTCACAGAAAAAACATTGTATAATTACACTTCTGTGGTGCTTAAAGTAGTCAAATTCACTCATAGAGAAAGCAGAAAGCTGGTTAACAGGGGAGAGAGGAAGGGGAAGGGGGAGATGTTTAAAGGGTAGAATTTCAGTTTTACAAGATGAGAAAGTTGGAGATCTGCTTCACAATAATGTAAATAGACAACACTGCAGAATTATACACTTGAAAATGGGTAAGATGGTAAATTTTATGATATGTATTCTCTACCGGAATAAAAAAAATTCCTACATAAAATTTTCACAGATTGAAGATAATATTGATACTGCCAACAAAAGGAAACAGTGGAATTGCTACCTAACCATTCTTCTATCAGAATGTCTTCACAAGTGCCAACATGAGCTTAAAAACACAATCAACAAATTCAGCTCAAAAGAAGTGAAGTTAACAACACTATTTGAATTAAAGATTTTTATACTTTACGCCAGCAATTACCTCTCACAAGTATATATGGTACTTGGAAATCCTGATTAGGGTTAATAAAGCCATCCATCATGATTAACAAAATATCTAGTTTATCTCATCATATTCTTGTTCATTTTAAGGTTTATTTTTGTATGTTTTATAGTTGCACTTACTATATGAGCACATAAGCATGCATTAAGTGAAGCGAAAGTCACTCAGTCATGTCTGACTCTTGCGACCCCAAGGACTATAGCCCACCAGGCTCCTTTGTCCATGGAATTTCTCAAGCAAGAATACTGGATAAATTATTATAAAATAAGTAAGTAAAAAATTATTGTGAATGCATGCTCCAACCTTTTTCCTGAGAGAATGCACTGTCAAAACCTTTGAAGACTACCCTCCTTGAGGAGGGATACCCACGGTCACCATGGACACCATTCCATTGCTCTGTCATGGATCCACAGGAGGGCTGCAGAGATGGTTTCCCAGAAGCTGATAAGCTTTGAGTGTTACTTTAAACACTTGTGGATGGTTATTATTAGAATACCAACAGCTAACGGTGGAAAAGTCAAAGAAATGAAAGACAGGATAGCAATAGTTTCACTAGGGAGAGAACAGAATCATTTCAAAATCACCTTGAACTATGTCAGGAAGGAGTTCATATAGCATAACGGTTTGAAGTTTTGCTTGTTGCATTTCCATCTATAGCTCTTTGAGACATGAAATAAGAGGATTCTCAAAGAGGGCTCAACATGCGCCTCCATCTTGGATGTAGGCAGGTTTGTGTCAACACCTGTCTACTACTGATGTCTCACCCTCCCAAATGAGGAGACCACCATATTGAATGTTCTCAGGCTCACAATTTGACCAATTTATGACCTCAGGGAATCTTTTGCTCCTCAAACATGTATGAGGAAATGTGAAAAAGAAAAGCCTACATATAATTAGCCATCTTGCCATGCTCAAGAAAATAAAGTGATAATTTCCTAACAACTCATAATTAAACAGTGCATGCTAAGTCTCTTCAGTCGCATGCAACTCTTTGCAATCCTGTGGACTGTAGCCCACAAGGCTCCTCAGTCCAAGGGATTCTCCAGGCAAGAATAGTGGAGTGGGTTGCCCACTTCCTTCTCCAGAGGATCTTCCCAACCCAGGGACTGAGCCCATGTTTCTTATGTCTCCTGCACTGGCAGGTGGGCTCTTTACCACTAGTGCCACCTGGGAAGCCCAGGAAAATAGTTTTCTTTGACCAGGAATCAAACCCTGGCCACAGCAGTGGGATAGCCAAATCCTAACCACTAGACCAAGAGTGAGCATCAAGGAAACAGTGAATACTACCTAATAAGGAAATGATAGGTCACGAAGCAACAGTTAGAACTGGACAGGGAACAACAGACTGGTTCTGAATTGGAAAAGGAGTACATCAGGCTGTATATTGTCACCCTGCTTATTTAATTTATATGCAGAGTACATCATTAGAAACTCTGGGTTGAATGAAGCACAAGCTGGAATCAAGATTGCTGGGAGAAATATCAATAACCTCAGATATGCAGATGGCACCACCCTTATGGCAGAAAGTGAAGAACTAAAGAGCCTCTTGATGAAAGTGAAAGAAGAGAGTGAAAAAGTTGGCCTAAAGCTCAACATTCAGAAAACTAAGATCATGGCATCTGGTCCCATCACTTCATGGCAAATAGATGGAGAAACAGTGGAAACAGTGACAGACTTTAATTTTTGGGGCTCCCAAATCACTGCATATGGTGACTGCAGCCATGAAATTAAAAGACACCTGCTCCTTGGAAGAAAAGCTATGACCAACCTAGACAGCATATTAAAAGCAGAGACATTACTTTGCCAACAAAGGTCTGTCTAGTTAAAGCTATAGCTTTTCCAGTGGTCATATATGGATGTGAGAGTTGGACTATAAAGAAAGATGAGCACAGAAGAATTGATGCTTTTGAACTGTGGTGTTGGAGAAGACTCTTGAGAGTCCTTTGTACTACAAGGAGATCCAACGAGTCCGTCCTAAAAGAGATCAGTCCTGACTATTTATTGGAAGGACTGACGTTGAAGCTGAAACTCCAGTTCTTTGGCCACCTGATGCAAACAGCTGACTCATCTGAAAAGATCCTGATGCTGGGAAAGACTGAAAGCAGGAGGAGAAGGGGGTTACAGAGGATGAGATGGTTGGATGGCATCACCAACTCAATGGATATGAGTTTGAGTAAACTCCAGGAGTTGATGATGGACAGGGAGGCCTGGTGTGCTACAGTCCATGGGGTCACAAAGAGTCAGACATGACTGAATGACTGAGCTGAACTGATACCTAAGAATCCTAAATTAAAATAAGTGTTATTTATAAATTAGTTTTTAAACATTGGAACTTAGCCACATGGTGTACAGAAAAGTGATTGGCTAAAAAAATTTTCAAAAAAGATCTTGAGAATAGGAAAGAACTTATTTCTTTATCTTTACTCCCTGTTTGGCTCAGATCAATGTTAATGAGTAGTCTATTGTCAATCTCTGGTGTTCTCGTCTCAGGCATTGCATAAAATTAAAATATAATATGAGCTTATGGTTACTGAGAAGACTCTTGAGAGTCTCTTGGATGGCAAGGAAATCAAACCAGTCAATCCTAAAGGAAATCAGTCCTGAATATTCATTGGAAGGACTGATGTTGAAGCTGAAGCTCCAATACTTTGCCCACCTGATGTGAAGAACAGACTCATTGGAAAAGACTCTGATGCTAAGAAAGATTGAAGGCAGGAAAAGGGGATGACAGAAGATGAGATGGTTGGATGGCATCACCAACTCAATGGACATGAATTTGAGCAAGCTCCGGGAGCCTCAAAGAGTCAGACAGGACTGAGTAACTGAACTGAACTGAATGCTTACCAAGAGGATAGGGTTGGAGGAAGAGTAAATTGGGAGTTTGGGATTGACTTCTATATTTGGGACACACTTCTATATTTAAAATAGATAACCAAAGACAACAGCAAAGTAACTAGCCACTTCGTTAGAACTTTGGCTATGGCACAGGTGTAGTATTATGGGGGCAAATGACCATCTCTTTTGCTGAGTCATTCCACAGCAGCTTTGGATTGTACTAGCTGGAAAAGCATGGTCTCTGGTCAACCCAGATACAAACTCACCTGTCAAATCATCACAAACAAGTATTAAAAACACTAACATGCAGAAGACATTCCAGGCCATTGGGCAAAAGATTGCGGTATGGATGACTTGACATATTTCAGTCTTGGAAAACCCACCATTGTCCTCAAACTGGAGAGGGAAAACCACTCAGAGAAAAGGACCCCCTGTTCTCCGTTATAGCTCCATTATGGTATGAAAACGGCCCCATTTGAAAGTTCCATCATTTCATACTTTTTGGCTTCTTCCCCTTAGATGTCCTGCAAGGCCATTTTCAATCTGTGGATGATTACCTTCCTGTTTTATGATTCTACTTTGTCTTCCTTTTATTTATAAAGTGGCAGTTTGAGAGTAAAATAGAAAATAATGGCATTTAGTGGGTGATTGATTTTTCCATGGACAATGTTATAAATATGGCCATGCGTTTCCCTTTCAAAAATGAATGAGAAGTATTTCAGTGAGATTCTGAAGCATAAATGTAGGGCAATTTGCAAGGCACAAATGACATTCAAGCAGATTGATGCCTGAAATGGGTAACTCGTTGTTCATGTTAAACAACCCTGAAATAGATGCTGGTTTATAGGTCTGGCCCTTTGATGGGTGTGGCAAGCTTGTTTGGCTTATGACACAGAACAATGAGCTATACAACATTCTCGTGTGTGTGCTCATTCGTGTCTAACTCTTTGTGACCCCATGGACTGTAGCCCGCAAGGCTCCTCTGTCCGTGGGATTTTCCAGACTAGAATACTGGAGAGGAGTGCCATTTCCTATCCCAGTGGATCTTCCCAACTCAGGATTGAACCCACATCTTTTGCACCTCCTACACTGGCAGGAGACTTCTTTACCACAGTGCCATCTGATACATCCATGTATCCATACCCAAAAGGCACCTATATTAAATCAAATGAACAGCATTTTGCCATTCATTATTTATACCTCACTTCATTCCAAAGACTGGAAGAATGATAAGTGGTTTATGAGTGAGGAATATAGGAAAATGGATGCAGACCCCATAGACTGCACAGTGTCCTGGATTCACAATTCAACATTCAGCTTCCAGGAGAACAAATATGAATTGATGTCTTTTGCATATGAATTGTCCTATATTCCTATTTCAAATATAAAGTACTCTGAAAAATGTAAACACACAACTACAATTAAAATATTTGTTTTAATGAATATTAACATTGGCACTCCATTAACTATTATGGTATGAATATGCAACTATAATTGAACTATTTGTTTTATTTAGTATTAACATTGGGGCTTCATTTTTAGTATTAATTATAATATTTAAATACGCAGCTTGCTTTCTGTATTCTATAATGCGCCTTCAACAATATTCCAGAATTTATGGTTTGGCTATGATTGGGCGTATGGAGCTAACTTACTAAAGATCAGTTTGGACTATTTCTTATTCACCCTTAACCCCTAACTGTCAAATTGGTTTTCTATTTCAATACAATGGGTCTTCTTCAAGGTAGAAGTGAGCTCTGCCACCTTGGGCTATCATCGCTTTTGTCTGAATTTCACAGACCTTATCTGCAGCAAAATAGTTTCAATGGAGAAAAGCCCCAAACTGAAGGATATTAGAATTCTCCATTCTTCCGTCAGCTCCCTATTTTCCTTGACATTTTCCCAAATGTCAAGAGTTCTTTCTATTGAGATTCTTCTGATTTTTTCTCATTTTCTTTGCCAGCCATGAAAGCGTTTATTTGACATGTATAACAATGCACCCATTTCCAATTTAAAAGGATTTAAATGGCAAACACAGGTTTCAAACCTGGAGGTAAAGAACAAAAGAGAGAAATTTTTCTTTCCAAATCTACCCAGACCACAAATCTCAACAGGTAGAAAACAGGGTACTGGTCTGTTAGTTATAATAACTAATAAATCCACACCCCAAAAGCCATTTGATCTGATTTCATCCAGTAACTGAACATCCCCAAGTGCCAAACCAGGATCTGGGTCTGTGGATGACATCAGAAAGTTCACAGTCCAGGTAGGATAACTCTAATACATAAAACGCAGCGCATACTAGCTATGGTCTGAATGTTTGTGTCCTGCCAAAATTCAAATGTTGCAGTCATAACACCTAAAGGTGATGGCATTAGGAGCTGACTAGGTTGTGAGGTTGGAGCCCTCATGAATGAGATTTTGAGATTTTGTCAGTTTGTTGTTCAGTTGCTAAGCCGTGTCTGATTCTTTGCAACCCCATGGACTATAGCCTGACAGGCTCCTCTGTCCATGGGATTTTCCAGATAAGAATACTGGAATGGGTTGCCATTTCCTTCTCCAGAGGATCATCCCAACCCAGGGATAGAACCCACATCTTCTGTGTCTCCTGCATTGGCAGGCAGATTCTTTACCTCTAGTGCCACCTGGGAAGCCCAAGGATTTAATAGCCATATTTAAACACCCCAGTATAATAGGGACGCTCTAAGGACCATGGCAACCCACTCCAGTATTCTTGACTGCATTGCAAGTGGATTCTTTTACTGCCGAGCCACCTGCGAAGCCCATAAATGGAATTAGTGCCTTTATCAAAAAGACCCCAGAGGACTCCCTTGCCCCTTCCACAAGGTAAGGATATGGCGGGAAATCTGCAACCCAGAAGAGACCCATCACCTGAGGATGCCAACACCCTGATCTCAGACTACCAGCCTCCATCACTGTGATCAATAAATTTCTATTTTTTATAAGCCACTCAGTCTGTGGTATTTTATTACAGCAGTCCAGACAGATTAAGATAGCACTTTAACAGCATGATCTTTAATGCACTGTTTTATAAAAAATCAAATACAATATAAACCTGTGCATATGCATTCCCCTAAAATCTTTCTTTTCCCCACTCTGAAGCCTTTTCTAGAAAGTCATTCTAAATTAATGGAAAGCCCCAAGCTTGGGTTCATGATGTTATTCAGATGTTCAAACAGTCCGGTATGCCCAGTGAACCAAGAACAGAAAAAACCCAAACAAACTGTGAATGCCTTCCACCTCTGACAACACTTCTGACAGAGTTCTGAGAGCAGAAATTAGAATTTTTAAAAATAATGCAGAGAACGTGTTCATCATAAATTCAAGGCACTTTCCATTACAAAAGCCCATGTTTCCTCTTCATCTTGATCACATTATTCCACTAAACCTCTAATTGTGAGTCATTTATTCAATTTCTCTTTCTAAAAAATATCATACATCTTGTATTCTGTCATTCTTAGAATTCAAGAGAGAAAAACAAGGAGACTTCTTAATCCCACAGCCTCCGTTAATGAAATGCAGGATTGGGGAAATCAATCTTAGAGCAATCCATTACCATCATCAGCCCAACAAACACACTTTCTTGCTTCACTGGCCTCTTCCTACTTAGGAAATGTTGAGCCTCAGACCCAAGTTGTAATTGGAGTCTTTCTAGACCTAATGTCCCCAGTTAGAACATCTATCATTCTATGTTCCAGCAAAACTATATGCATCTTGCTGGGTCTTCCTGTATCTCAGCTGCAGGGCCATCCCCAAATGAGATTAAAATTGCCTAAGAGGTTGAATTTTCATTTGGCCTTTTCTTGTTAAGCCCTTGGAGCCAGTTGCAAAATCCACATTTTATGCAGGTATCCTCAGTATCTGTACTTAGCTGGTCTAAATTATACAATTCCTTGCAAATCTATTACTCACACATTGGCATCTGTTTCAGCTTACTATTACATCATAGGAAACACAACTATGCTAATTTTCACTTTAGACCTGTTTCATCTTACTATTTCTCTCTCCAAAGGATTAATTACCCTGAATGCTGGTTAGGTAAACCCTAAACCAGTGTCATATGCAAATTTTAAACCAATGGCTACCTTTGAAAATAAAGTCATGTCTTGCCCATCCTCTTTACCCCTGATACAAGCAGCATAGTTTCCCCCTTGCAGTCTCTTTCCAAAACAGTGCTAGTCACTGCTTGCTTCTTGCTTCAGAGATTTAGTGTACCAGACAAGTAGCTTCTGATTCAGTGCTAAGGCCACACTGTGTATGTCTGTTGCTCAGTCATGTCCAACTCTTTGTGACCCCAAGAACTGTAGCCTTCCAGGCTCCTCTGTCCGTGGAATTTTCCAGGCAAGAATACTGGAGTGGTTTACCATTTCCTTCTCCAGGGGATCTTCCCAACCCAGGGCTCGAACCTGCTTCTTTTACGTCTCCTGCATTGACAGGAAGGTTCTTTACCACCAGCACCACCTGGGATACACATGAGGGTTTAAAGATTTGCCCTTTTAATTCCTCATTGTCTTCAAACCAGGCCTGGACAGTGCAGTCCTTTTGTCGTGGCCAATGTCTAGATGGGAGAAAAGCCCAGAAACCTGGCACCAAATTGCAACATCCCATCAAAGCCGATGCTAGGAAAGAGACCATAAACAGCAACATGAAAGGGTCAGGAGAACACTTTCCCAAAGGGGTTTCACAGCTGTCAAGGATGTATTATGCAGTGGGGAACACCCTACCGCCTCACAAAAAGAACGTGTCATTTTGCAAAGCCACCCTCCAAACATGTGCCATTATACGTTACATTCTTGCTCCTGGCTCTACTAAAGCAGTTGTTTTGAAAAGCAACTTAAAAAGACACCTGCATGAGAAAATGGGACTGACTGTCATCATTGGCGGAACTTATTTCAAATGGTATTATTAGGTCACTAAACAAAGGGAGCCTTTTTCTTCCCCCTGTGTGGGAAATCCGGTGGGGAAAGATGAGAATGCATTTTGTAAACTTCAGCCGTGGTGGTTAGGATTTCTGATCCAGCAAATGTACCTAAACCTGCATCTTGATCCCTGCTAAGTGATCTTGCAGCTCATCTCGTAGATTGCTCTAGGCACCTCTGACACACTTTAATACCAAAATGCAAATTAGACACCCCCGCCAACCACCTCCTCTCTGTCACGTTGCCCTAAATTTGGACTTTACTTGCCTCACTACACGTGAGCTGCTCTTTTCAATCACATGCCATTTCCCCCATAAAGCATTGTCAAAAGGAAAAAAGAAGATGTTGTATTGTCCTAAAGTCACCCAATTTGAAGCAAGCTGTAGGCTCAATCCCCTCATGAAAGGCTGCAAGAACTGAGAGAGCCCACTCCGGGGAGCATTTAGCCATTGGGTAGCCTCTCCTCCCAGCCCAGCTGTGAACCTCAGAATTTCTAGAGCAGGAGATAAACCTGAACATCTGGAGCAGGAATGAGGTGCCCATCAAACTCAAATAAAACCCAAAGTCATAGGAAAGTCTGAGAAAATCCACTGCTTTGGCTCTATGGGGTAATTAGTTACATGGGTAAGTAAATGATCATTTGAAATCCACACCCTCCTGAGAGTTATTAAAAGCGGGAGCCACATGAAATTCATCTAACTAAAGACAAGCTTGAGAAGGGAGGGGAGATCCAGTCCTCTACCCAAAAAGGAGCTTCTGTTCAACTTTATTAAATGTGTTAAGTAGATTTAAGTTTGAGTCAAAGGACCAATTCCCACTCTCCGAAGAGAACACTCCCGAGAAACTGGGAGATGAGCTAGGGAGCTGGTCACCCAGAGGACGGGGCTGCACGTGACCCGAGCAGGGAATCCGCGTGGGAAGGAGGAAGGTGGGGGAGCTGGATTGAGGCAGGTGGCAGCAAAGGGAGGTCAAGGTGTGAGACGCTGTGGGATTTTATCAACATTAAAGGAAGGAGGCAGAGTTCTTGGACCAGCCTGGCAAGGCATCTGACAGATGCTGGGGGGCAGGGCCGTGGCTGCAGAACTGCCCTAATTACAGGTTCAGCAGAAATGAGGTTGTGATCCTAATGATGGGTGAGCTCTGGGATACTTGCTGTCTCCCTGAGGACCCACAGTTAAGTGACCACCACCAAGCTGAGGCATTCTAGAAAGCTCCAGATGTTGAGCAAGGAGGCTCTGCTGAAGATGGAGTGACAGCCAGAGGGGAGAACCAGCGGAAAGTTCCCCACTCCTGAAGAGTCCCCTTTAGCCAACCTGATCGAACACAGGGAGGATCGTGGCTGCACAGGTTTCCAAGCCCTTCTACATGAACCTATTAAGTTGTATATAAAAACCCCACTCCACACAGTTGTTCCAGCTATTCGCAAGCAAGATGAGCTGGTGCAAACAGAGAAGCTTCTGGAATCTCCGTTGAGTCTGCAGAAAGCCCCCCATCTGAGCATTCAGGACCAGAAGGCCCAGCTTCCTGGCCTCGCCCCCCACCCTCATCCCCGCCCTCCACCTCTTTCTCCTTCTCTGGCACCCATCATTCACATGGACCAGGAAATTCCATGTGCCGTTTGGACATCAAGACCCACCCAAGTCCTGACTCGACCCTTCACGAGCTGGTAGCTTTGAGCCAACTGATCTTGACCTGTGCCTCAGTCTCCTCATCCATCAGTTGGGAATCATAACAGCACCCACTTATTCCCAGATGGCACTAGTGGTGAAGGACCCCCATGCCCATGCGGGAGACATAAGACCTTCAGTCGGGAAGATCCCCTGGAGGAGAGCACGGCAACCCACTCCAGTATTCTTGCCTGGAGAATCTCATGGACAGAGGAGCCTGGAAGGCTGCAATCCATAGTGTCTCGCAGAGTCAGACGCGACTGAAGCAACTTAGCACGCACATGGTAATTCTATTCTAATTCACGGGGCTGTAAGGAAGTTCAAATAAGACAACTAGGTACCCCGCTTGGTTCTAAGGATGCTGGGCAAACAGGAGCTGCCATGGCGGTCACCATTGTTGCTACTGGAATAACCCTGCCTTCCCCTCTTCCACCCATACTTGCCCTCTTCCTTGCCCTTGGCTCCATCCCAAACCCAATTCCTAAATCTTATAACGCTTTGCCTGCTCCGTCTTCCTGTCGTGCTTATATCAAAAGTCACCCATCAGACAAATGAAACCAGGAAAGAGGCATTTTATTGCTGAAGTTGTTAATTTTACTGTATATATATATACATATATGTATGTATATATATGTAAGTCATTCAGTCATGTCCGACTCTTTGTTACCCCATAGACTGTAGCCCACCAGGCTCCTTTGTCCATGGGATTTTCCAGGCAAGAAATACTGGAGTGGGTTGCCATTCCCTTCTCCGGGGATCTTCCCAACCCAGGGATCAAACCCAGGTCTCCTGCATTGCAGACAATCCTTTATATCAAAAGTCACCCATTAGACATATGAAAGCAGGAAAGAGGCACTTTATTTTTGAAGTTGCTAATTTTACTGTAGATTTCCAAAAAAGGTTCACCCGTCTGTTAAAAAAAGAAGACAGACAAAATAAAAGATCTAAAAAGTAACGATTTAAGTGCCAACCAAAAGGAAATGAAAGTGGATTTGTCTTGGTTACCAAGTGCAAATTAGAAGGTGATGCTATACAATACCAAATCTGCCTTTTTTGTAAAGACAGAGAATACAATCTTTTTAAAAATTCAGTGAACATTCAGTTTGCCCCCCAACAAACTCTCCTCTGCGTAAACAGATGCAGCGCAGTGACTTTCAGTTGAAAACTGTAGCCCCTCTTCCCCCAGGGTCTCTCCTATATTAGACCCACACACCCATACACACAGATTTTTCATGGTTCATTGGACTTGCATTTCTCTCCTGATTTTACTCTGATTAACTGCAGATGTAGTTTGTACAGGCAAGGTTTCCACAGGACCAAGCAATGCAAACCTTCCCTTGCTTCTCTTCCGAGGCTGACTTTCACCAGATGGCCAGCCTGCTCACATTCTGAAAGGTACCCATCGAGGAAGACATGTGAAGACCCACACACTGCAAGAGGACAAATCTTTGCAAGAGACTAAAAAACACTCACTCAGCCTTCTCTTCTGAGGTCTAAATCCCAAAGCACTTTCCAACTCACAATTCAATCAGAAGCAAACAATGAATCCCTTTCATTTTGAATTTGTAAAAGTTGCAACTTAACCAATTTTTGCACTTGCCATGCAAACCCAGATAGGAACAGAGTCAGTCTTCCAGGTAAATAGCTCCAGGGTCGACGTGCTCTCACCACTCGGAAGACCTTCACATTTTCTGAGTGTAACTTTGCCCCATCTCACCCCCAGGTTTCCCTCCCAGAGTGGAAGCCCCACTCACCTCACTCATGATGCTGTAACAACGGGCAGCTCCGTATCCCCACCGGCCACACGGAGAGCACTGCTCAGGGGTCGCTGCTCCCCGTTCTGGCTTTTCTCTTAAAAAGGGCTGCCGGGTGGCATCATGCTTCCTCTGAGCCAATGAGATTCATTCACCTGTCTGAATGCCTGGCAGATATCTGAGAGCTCCCAGGGCCACCTAGTGGAGCAAAGGAGAAAGGCGGGCTGGGTCAGGGCTCCAAGCCCCGCCAGGGAGGGAAAGAAAGGACAGATGACAAAGTAGTCCAAGTAGGAAGCACAGAGATCATCACAGATTTGTCACTCTTCATAATTCCAAGGGGTACAGGATTTAGATATGTGGAAAATGCACTTTCAATGTCAGCGAGCAGAAGGTTTGTTTTTGGAAGGAAGAGCAGTTCTGAAAATCCTGATGCCAGTCACCCAACAACCCCCAGGTTTGCTTGGGAGGCACCTGCGCTTCGTAGCACAGTCTCAGCTTTCAGATTTGAACATTTTCTGCTCCTCCTTCTCCAACCCCAAATCTGCCAGCCTGCCTGCGCCCCAGGTACTCATCTCCGGCAGGAGGAAGTGAGCAGTTAGGGTCATGGACTTGGAGAGTCACACTGTGACTCCTCAGAGGAGAGCATCCCCCTCTCCCCAGCTATGCCTGTGGGTGTGATAGCCTCACCAGTGCTGGAGAAGACTTGGCTTTGACCCTGGAATCTGCCCATCCAGCCTGGCAGTGAAGATCCTTTTGCCCAGGTCTGGACTGCTAAGCTGAAGCTCCAATACTTTGGCCACCTGATGCGAAGAGCTGACTCATTGGAAAAGACCCTGATGCTGGGAAAGATTGAAGGCAGGAGGAGAAGGGGACAATAGAGGATGAGATGGTTGGGTGGCATCACCGACTCAATGGACATGAGTTTGAGCAGGCTCCAGGAGATAGTGAAGGACAGGAAAGCCTGGTGTGCTGCAGGCCATGGGGTCACAAAGAGTCCGACACGACTGAGCAACTGAACTGAACTGGACTGCTAAGATCCTGAGCAGCATCCGTGTGGGCCCTTGACTTTGACAAGGCAGATGTTACAGAAGGGAATGCAGCCAATCCTCAGACCTGAGATACATGTGGCTGCCTGTCTCCTTGGTCCATCAGTAGTCAGGACACCTGCCTGCCACTTGCTGGCTTCAACTGGGTCCAGATTCAAGTAGGAGCCTCAGGTTACTAACAAGAATGCCTTATGGCAAATACTTCAAAGAATAAGAGTAACTCCTCACATGCAAAGGACCCACCAGAGCTGCAAGATATCCAAGTGGTGGCTACCAAACAGCTGGTGCAGACAAATAAATGAGGACCTGGGTACCGCAGTATGATCCTCAGATGCTCCATGGGCTTCACCTGTCACCCAGAGCAAAGACATTCCATCCACAGTTGCTCATGGAATTGATGCTAATCAGAGCCCTGTCTCTGAACTCTCTTCCATCGGTTTCTATCCAGCCGTCACCCCAGCAACCTCTCCCTCCAACATGCCCCTCCACAGCCCCTCCCTCTTTCACCTGACACCCCAGAGGGCTTTCATACCACCTCTATGCCCTCCTTCTCCAGGCTTTCTGTTCCCACCAGGCACCCCATCCTCTCCACCCCAACAATCATGTAAACCCTAATCCTCTCCAAGTTCTTCCCCGATCATCCTTACTCACTGCCTGGGGATGACCCACAGTGACTGCTTGGGGGTGAGGTCCCCCCAACTCTGCCTCATAGCAGAGACCTGAAATGCAGATACCCTAGGGGGACCTAGGAATAGTTGGGTGACCTACTGTTTGAATCCCCACCAGCTGGATCCACAGAAGCTACTTTCTGAGTTTGGAGAAGGAAGTAAAAAGTGGCGACTGCAGGGCAGGTACAAGATTTAAGGAGGCACTCACTCTCAGGTTTCTGCAAATGCCAGCGCTGCACTTGCTCAAACCTGAAAGCTGTTGCCTCCTTAAATTGTGTGCCCTGGGCACCAGGATTGGGCCACTTTGGTCCTGGCCCTGCTGGCAGCTCCCCAGTTCCCAAGAAGAGGGTTGATGAGCTTCATATCAAAGAATAAAAGTGAGGTAAAAGGAGAGAACAGAACCCCTCTGGTCACCATCTAAGAAGAGGCCTGTACATGGTTTTTGCAGAGAGTTGGAGCCAGAATGCACATTTCAAGATGAAAACAGAACAGATAAATACAATGAGCAGTGTGAGTGCTGGATGGAAACTTCAGAACCATCAAGCACAGGCTGCCCAAGGAGGCTGACACAGAAGCACTGGGTCCGAGCCCTCATCTGAGCCTTGTGAACACCAGTGAGCAAGACTACAACAAAGAAAGAAGCAGGAGTCTTCTATGGCTTGTGAACCCACCTTCTTCATTTATGGTCACTTTACGTGGGAACTGTGTCTATAAAAAGTCCCCTTTCAGTGGGAAAATTGGTACATTCATTATAATAATTTCTATTTCACAGAGCAAGATAAATGGGTTTAATATATAAATTAAGCATATACATACATATCCTAACCACACGAAGCACTTTTCAAGCTCTCAAAGCATCTGCCTGCCAGTCCATTCTGACAGCATACTCCTCAAAATTCTGTCCCTAATTTCACACATGGGAGAACCCAGGCAGGTTGCTTTTAGGACTCCTCAGGGGCTTAGGAAGGTGAGTTGGGAAGAGGAGGGTCAAGGTCAAGAACCAGGTCCGCAGTGCTGCCCACTGATGCACCGCCGACTGGAGGAGGGAGGGCAGGGCTCCGTCCTCCCCTTGAGGTGCAGAACCACACCCTCTGCAGGGACGCCTCAGTGGGTGGGAATTCTGAGCACCCGGTGCCTGGAGGGGGAGGGGAGCTCCCCCAGTGGCAGTCTTGGCGGGTCCCGTGTTTTGCAGGCTGTGCGCAGGCAGAGGGGACAAGAGAAGGGCCACGGAGGACCAACCTGTGTTCTGCTGCCCTGGCTCTAGTGCAGAAACACATACAGAAGCGCAAGAGCTTGGGGTTGGAGAAGCAGTGAGTATGTCGTTGCTGCAGCTTTCAAGAAGAGGGGCTAGGATTTGTGGTGCCCAGACTGTGGGCTGTGGCTTTACTGAGTAGAACCTACAACTGTTTGGGACAAACCAGAGAGGGGATTACGGTGTTGGAGAAGACTCTTGAGAGTCCCTTGGACAGCAAGGAGATCCAACCAGTCCATCCTAAAGGAGATCTGTCCTGGGTGTTCATTGGAAGGACTGATGTTGAAGCTGAAACTCCAATACTCTGGCCACCTGATGCGAAGAGCTGACTCATTGGAAAAGACCCTGATGCTGGGACAGATTGAGGGCAGAAGGAGAAGAGGACAACAGAGGATGAGATGGTTGGATGGCATCACTGACTCAATGGACATGAGTTTGGGTAAACTCCGGGAATTGGTGATGGACAGGGAGGCCCGGCATGCTGCGGTTCATGGGGTCACAAAGAGTCAGATATGACTGAGTGACTGAACTGAACTGAACTGAAAGAGAGGATGAATGATGTTATAGGCTGAATTGTATCCCCCCAAAATTCATGGCTCCCCAGGTGGCACAGTGGTAAAGAATCCACCTGTCAATGAAGGAGACGTAAGAAATGTGGTTTTGATCCCTGGGTCAGGAAGATCCCCTGGCAGAAGAAATGGCAACCCACTCCAGTTTTCTTGCCTGGAGAATCCCATGGACAGAGGAGCCTGGCAGGTTACATTCCATGGGGTCACAAAGAGTCGGACACGACTTAGTAATTAAGCAAAGACACAAAATTCATATATTAAGATCCTAACCTCTTGTACTTCTGAATGTGACTATACTTGGAGATAGGGTCTTGAAAGAGGTAACTAAGGCAAATTGAGATCATATGGGTGGGCTCAAGTCCAACAGGACTGGTGCCTTATAAGAAGAGGAAATTTAGACCTGGTCCCATTTCAGAGAGGAAGACACAGGGAGAAGATGGCTATCTACAAGCCAAGGAGAGAGGCCTCAGGAGACACAAGCCCTGCCCACACCTTGATCTCAGACTGCCAGGCTCCATAACTGAGAGAAAACAACTTTCTATTGGTTAAGCCTCCCACCCGGCGGTACGTTGTTATGATGATTCAACCAAGTACATGGATGACCTAACAAGCACTTGGGGAAGACTCTCCAGGAATGGCTAGAAGAACCTTATGGGGAGTTTCATTGTGTGGACATGGCACACAATTTAACACTATTCATTTCCCCAGGGCTGGAGAAGAAAATGGCAACCCGCTCCAGTATTCTTGCCTGGAGAATGCAGTGGACAAAGGAACCTGGCAGGCAACAGTCCATGGGGTCACAAGAGTCAGACACCACTTGGCGACTAAACCACCACCACCACCACTGTTTCCCCAGGGCATCTTTAGAAAAATAGTTATCTCTTGTTAATGAGTTGTGAGGTTGTGTCTGTTTAAGAAGACACAAGGCAGATGCTGAATGTGGCCACAGAGGGAAAATTAAGCCATCCGTGAGAAGTCAGTGCCCACGAGTGACACAGGACACATCTGAGGGTGCAACCCACACATCTCGATCATGCTCACTGGCCAGCTCCATGAGCACCCTGGCACTGAGTGCTCCTCCATCACGTCCCTAGATGGGCTCTTGGACCACAACTCCCAGCCAGCCGCATCTATGCTCTTGGGGCTGTGGCACCCCAATACAATCAGCCATAAGACCAAGGATGGCAAAGACTCCATGACTCTTGTCTTGGACTCCCCCAGGACAAGGGTAATAGATAATAAATGTATGGTCTTGGACGATAAAAAAGACTGAGTACTAAAGAAGTGATGCTTTCAAATTGTAGTGCTAGAGAAGACTCTTGAGAGCCCCTCAGACTGCAAGGAGATCAAACCAGTCAATCCTAAAGGAAATCAACCCTGAATATTCATTGGAAGGACTGATGCTGAAGCTAAAGCTCCAATACTTTGGCCACCTGATGTGAAAAGCCGACTCATCGGAACAGACCCTGATGCTAGGAAAGACTGAAGGCAGCAGAAGGGGGCAACAGAGGATGCAATGGTTGGATGGCATCACCAACTCAATGGATATGAGTTTGAGCAAATTCAAGGAGATAGTGAAGGACAGGAAAGCCTGGCATGCTGCAGTCCATGGGGTTACAAAGATTTGGACATGACTGAGTGACTGAACATCAATAATGTAGTTCTGATGAGCAGCCAAGTTTGAGAATCACTGCTTGAAGCAGTGAGAGGACACACACACACACATTTCACTCACTCCTTCCTGACTTCTCAGGCTCACTCTTACCACCTGCCTCTACTTCTCCTATCCCCTGTTAGGATGTGCATAGTCATTGCTGACCCTTACATGTATTAATAACAATCTTATTTAAATAGCTTCAACACATCCCTATCCAATGACTCTCCTTAGGTCAACCAAACACCATATTACATGGTAGATGGAGCCAGGAAACAGAAGCTTAGAACTTTAATCCTTGATGTGAGCAATTGTTTGCCTTATGACCTTGGCCAAGCCTCCACATTCCTCAGCGTCTCATTTCCTGCGCTAGTAATATAGAAATATTAAAACCTCACATCTGCCAACCTAAGCAAAAATATATACACTAAATATATTGAGCAGGGAAATAAATTTTGAAAGAACTTCAGGAGAATTAGATCTACAGCTTCATATATTAGATCTGAGGGAATTCTTCAGCCTTGCTGAATTAAAATACAGACATGTGGTTCTGCAATTTATGAAAAAATATATAATATGGACAGATTATTTTCATTTTCTTGGAAGCATGGGCCTGCCTGAAGGTGCAGAGTTGGGCCAGGCAATCTTTCAAATCTTCCTTTGGGCTTATTTATAGGGAGACTATATATTGATAACCTAAGGCTTTTCATCAGACTTTCATACCCAATGCATCATTGGCATACAATGGCAGGAGGTGTGACGACTTTAAGAAAATCCATCTCCTCTTTCATTTCTCCTCCTTCGCTTCTCTGCCTCTTCATCCTTCGTGGCTTTTGGTGGCCACCATCTGCAGTCACAGCTTTGTCCTAATCCCTAACCATGGAAAGTTTCAGGACAGACAGGAAATGTGCCACTCTGATGGAGCAACAGTGACTGGTTTGCCCCCTTCCTTCTGCCTTTACTGCTCCCCAACTACAAGCCAACTATGGTCCCTTGGTGACTAGAGGTCCCCAACCGAGAGTCTGAGCATCTCCACCTTAATGGGAGGCCTTAGTGGGCTCCAGTCTTCAATCGCCCACCTTGTTTCCTACTGCCTTCAATTTTATTAACAATCCCTCCTACAGAGTCCACCTATCTCCAACCTCTAGATGTCACGTGGTCCAGAACCAGGAGGTTATCCTGGTTGTATCTCAGTCAGTTCTGTCGCTCAATCTTGTCCAACTCTTTGTGACCCCGTGGACTGCAGCACGCCAGGCTTCCCTGTCCATCACCAACTCCCAGAGCTTGCTCAAACTCATGTCCATCGAGTCGGTGATGCTATCCAACTGTTTCATCCTCTCTCAGCCCCTTCTCCTCTTGCCTTTGATCTGTTGTATTTACAAGTGTGGAAATGCAACCTTATTCGACAAACCTCTCCTGGAAGCATTTCTTAATCGTGATGCTTCATTCATGTATGTGCTGCTTGCAAAAAGTTAGTCTCTCCTTGAGTTTTTGTGGTTGTTATTTAGTCCTAAGTCATGTGCAGTTCTTTTGCAGCCCCACGGACCATAGCCCTCCAGGCTCCTCTGTCCATGAGATTTCCCAGGCAAGAATACTAGAGTGGGTTTCCATTTCCTTCTCCAGGGGATCTTTCCAACCCAGGGATGGAACCTGGGTCTCCCACATTGTAGGTAGATTCTTTACTGTCTGAGCCATCAAGGAAGCCCATAATTGGCTATACTCCAATATAAATAAAAAGTTTAATTAAAAAATAAAATAGATAACCAACAAGTTATAACTTACTATAAACAAATATAAATAAATAAATTGCTGGCATAACTAATCTGTTGTAAACCTTCATGACCTGTGTTTTACTGCCTTTTTAAAGAAAAAAAATAGATTAATGGAAATATTTGGTCGTGGTCTTCCAGTGTTTTAGCAAATGTCACACGGCTGCCATCTGGCCTTGCAGGTTTGTTGTCTGTGCTTTCCCTTCCCTTCCACCCGCCCTGTGTCTCTCAGTCTCACTTGAAATAACGTGAGTTTACTCATCCAAACTTCCACCCTGCCTGACCCTTGATGAGGTCACTCTTTCCTTACAAAGGCTCCCTGAGAAGGAGAAAAGGGAGATTCTAGGGGAATGGGATTGGTACGCATTGAGTCCTTCGGCCACGGTTCCATGGACCTCTGTCATCTCACCTTCTAGTTTCAATTGCCGCAACCTCACCTGCAGCCACTAGTATTCTCAAGGTCTAAGTCACTCCCTGCTTACAGACGAAAAGGTCATCTTACAACCTGCAGTCCCTTTTCGCCCAATTAAATGTGCGAGTCAGCCCCCAGGGTGAAGCCTCCTGGAAGGCTCCCAGAGCCGGTGTGCCACCCCCCACAGCTCACTCTTTGTTGGAAAGGTCAGTAGGTATTTATGTTCAAAGAGCCCTTTCTCTAAGGCCGACAGTGACAACTTTCGGAATTGTGCTTTGTTCAGCCCTTAATTAGTTCCCCTGTCTTTCCTTCCTCCACAGGTGAGCTCCCCCAGTTCACTCTCCAGACACTGTCCTCGAAATTTCACATCAGTGGTTCTGCAGAGCCAGCCCACTTGCCTGGTGTTACAGCCTAAATTGTGCTCCCCACCCACCTCTTACTCCCACCACGTATTTCGGAGGTGGGGCATTTAATGAGATGATGAAGGCAAAATGAAGTCATATAGATAGACCTTAGCCCAATGAGGCTGGTGTCCTTATGAGAAGAGGAGGTCAGGACACAGACACATCCAGAGGGACAGCCACGTGACGGCATGGGGAGGGGATGGCCATCTACTTGCCAAGGAGAGAGGTCCCTGGAGGCACTGAGCCTGCAGGCACTTTGACCTTGGACTTCCAGCCTCCAGACTGTGAGACGATAAACGTCTGCTGTTTAAGCCACCCTCTGCATGGTCCTATAGCATGAAAATCCAGGCAGACTTGGACCACGGCAGAGGTTCTCTCTGTGGAAGATGCTCGGGCTGCTGCCCTCAGACCCCTGCCCTCCCAGTACTGGTCTCACTCCCCAGCTGCTGAGTGTCAACGATGGTGATGAACCCAGCCCTGCCCTCAGTCCCCTGGGAGCCTGCCCTCAGCCCAAGGGAGCTGCCTCACCCCAAGACACAGTGCTGTTCTAACGACACGTCCACAACCGACAAAGGCCTGGACCCCTTGCCCGATTCGGGACCATTCTCCAGGGTCCTCCATCCCAGCTCTGAAACTTCCTGTGAGTTTGCTGGAGTCACAGCCCACATCCTCCACTCCAGTCCTACCCTGGCCTTCACTCTGCCGACCAAAAAAAAGTGCACAACCAAAGAACTGAGAATTACGTTTTACATGGCAAGCAAAGCTGAGCATTTAAGCCTGGGACACAGCATCTCAGATAGCTCTGAGGGACTGCTCTAAAGAGGTAACGGGGAAAACCAGGATATATAGGAGTTTTTGCTACAAAGACCAGGTAGTCAGAACATCAAAAGATGACTGCTCAGTAAAGATAACACCTCAGGTTGATAACTTTAGCACTCTTGTATGTATGGGAACATGCAAGAGTGTAGGCTCATGGAGATCACTCCTTTCGTGTGCACCTTAAATATCTAGGGGGATTCCCAGGCGGCTCAGATGGTTAAAAAAAAAAAAAAAATCCACCTGTAATGCAGGAGACCCAGATTTGATCCCTGGGTCCGGAAAATCCCCTGGAGAAAGGAATGGCAACCCACTCCAATATTCTTGCCAGGATAATTCAATGGACAGAGGAGGCTGGCGGGCTACAGCCCCTGGGGTCGCAAAGAGTCAGACATGGCGGAGTAACTAACACTTTTCGCTTTTCACTTTAAATATCTAGAACCAGCATCTTGCTTTTCTCCATCTTGAATCCCCTTAGGGTGCACAGTCAGGGTGACTGCCAGGGGTGAGGGCTTGGCAACCGGTTTATCTTCATCCTGAGTCCCCTCAGGGCTCACCGATGGCGTGGCTGTGGGAGCTGATGACTGCAGCATCCTCTGCTTAGCAATGTGGTAGGGCAAACATTAGTCACAATTTCCACATGGCTGTGGTAACAGGACACCTGTCATACCCCATCACCCTGTGAGGATTCTAACCTCCACCTCAGAGTCTGCTTACAGGTACAGCCTGACACACAAGAGCTGGGGGCAGTGGGAGAAAGCAGACTCACCTGGGGCTGGGAGCTGGCCCAGTCGGAAATCTCTGTGCTGAGTGTCCAAAATACGATAACAGGCCTAGATTCACTGGGGTCGGGGAAATGTCTGTCAGGGGTGAGAAGTTAGGAGGATTTGTGAATACTACATGATCAGCCCATGGTCACGAGGGTACCTGGGAGACATCCTCATGAGTCACGCGGGATGAAATGGGTCTTGCATCTCACACAGTGTCTCCATGAGAAACCCCAAGTGATCCAGAAATTAAATACCAGGGAATAGGTCACTTCATTGTTACTATTCAGCCATTCTTTCAATTCCCTGTATTCAGACCATTCAACTATTTGCCCTTGAGAAAACGAATAGTTTATACGGTAGTAAAATTTTTAAATTTGATCATGGTTTTTCTTCTTGAGTGTATAAAATTGTGGACCCCACTGTCTCAGCCCCTCAAAACTCAATAGAGTACATTCCTTGTACCAGGGTTGTGTTGGTCCAACCAATAAAATAAAGATATTGGGTGTGTGTGTGTGTGTGTGTCTGTCTGTCTGTCTGTCTGTCTGTGTCAAGGGTACGGGCTGGAGAAAAGGGAAGACAGAAAGTACACAATCATAACATATTCCCAGAGGTACCACCTAAACTGAACACCATTTAAATGGGTCATGGAAGAATTATATATGGTGCCCACTCACTGGGCCTAATGTATATGTCAATAGATGACAGGTAATTGTGCTAAAATCTTTCAAAATGAACACAAAAATGATATTCACACTTGACCTCTGCAAAACCTTCCTGCCGTTTTAATCGTTTCAAGACTGCGAAACATTAGCATTAAAAATGATAAGTTCACTCCATTTAATATAAGCACTTGCTTTAAATAATTCCAAATACTGAATCACACCAAAGAACTTAATACTGATACAGCAAAAATTAGAAAAAAAAAAATCTCAGTCAGTTAAATTCAGTGAAATAAAGTCTTTAGAAAAATTTAATTCTCTAGTTAAGCAGCTGCAGGAGTGGAGGCAATGTTTCCACCAGAGTGGCCACAGGGTCACTAAGCTCATAAATGAGATATTCTGACTGAGGCATAATTGTGGAGAAGGAAGCTTAAAAAATGCATGAATGCCACCATATACTTGGATCTCAGAAGGCAAGGTCATTTTCATTACGTAAAGAAATTAACCAGAATAAAAGGTTTCATTCATCCGATGAAAAATAGCTTTTGCAAACAGGTGCCTACAAAGCAAAACTATTTTTTTAATTTATTTATTTTTTAATTGAAGGAAAATTGCTTTACAGAATTTTGTTGTTTTTTTGAATGATAACATTCTATTCTATGGCTCTATTTTGGCCTGAATAGTCTAAAGGCCAGAATGTCATTTATAGCCACTCCCGAGCTTGCTGCACACTCTCCCATAAACACATATTTTTTAACAGTAATAGCAATGCCTTTAATAAGATCTCTTGTTGTTGTTCAGTCACTCAGTTGTGACTGACTCTTTGTGACCCCATGGACTGCAGCATGTCAGGCTTCCCTGTCCATCACCAACTCCCAGAGCTTACTCAAACTCATGTCCATCCAGTCAGTAATGCTATCCAACCATCTCATCCTCTGTCTTCCCCTTCTCCTCCTGCCTTCAATCTTTCCCAGCATCAGGGTCTTTTCCAATGAGTCAGTTCTTCGCATCAGGTGGCAAAGTATTGGAGTTTCAGCTTCAGCATCAGTCCTTCCAATGAATATTCTGGACTGATTTCCTTTAGGATTGACTGGTTGGATCTCCTTGCATTCCAAGGGATTCTCAAGAGTCTTCCCCAACACCACAGTTCAAAAGCATCAGTTCTTCAATATCAATAAGATCTCTGGGGACACGTAATTCTTCCAGAGCCTGTGCATCCTTTGATCCCTAGGGCCATGGAAAACTATCTAAAACTTCTTGAAGTACTTGAACTATTGAAAGAGCAGCCAGAAACATGGCAGGATACCAGTCTAGTGTGGGTAGAGACAGAGAGACCTGATGAATGGCTACAGGAAGGGACTTACCCCTGGAAGAAGGGAGGACCCCTAGCAATGAGGAGGAAGATGGCTCTCACCTTGTGTAAAGTTTGTCTTGGGGAGGACCAAAGACCAGGAGAGGCTGGAGGGAGGGCAGAGTCAAGATACAGGAGGAAGGAGCAAGTGAAGTTTCCCCAGAAGGTCCCCTAAAGAATCACTGGGTGCCAGAGGAGAGGGAAAGAGGTCCAGAGCCAAGGAATGGAAATGATTGGAGATTATGTGTAAATGCATCGTGCCTCAAGTGAGGGGAGTTAGGCAGGGCCAGCGAAATCAGGACCTTGGAGTCAGGCAGCCAGGTAGAGAAAGGAGGCAATTCTGGACTTTGGTCTAACGAGGAAAAGTTGCAGCTTCTGAGACACTGGATTGTCCTGTTATTCGTGGAGGATCCTTACAGATGAGAACTGGGCTGAGCTAAGGGGTTGCCCAGGAGGGATTTCTTGGGCATTAGCACTGGCTGCCTGAGAGCTGACCCAAAGAACACTCCCCAGGAATGCATCTTCAGTTACTAACCATTGTGGCCATCCAGGGCATGGGTCAGTGGTTATCACTGGAGCCAGGCAGGAGCTAGGGTCACTCGCATCGAGAAATCAAGAAAACTAGAGTGCATGTCCGGAGCAGACACATCTCTGACACATCCCCCAGAGAGATAAAGGGACCATTTTATCCCCACTCACACAGCCGCCAGACACCCCCATCCCTGATTTACCCTGGGCCAGAGTGGGAGTGGCAGCTTGTTCCAGGAAGCAGGTAATAAATGACCAGCTCTCCTACACACAATCTCATTCACTTCTCACCACATCCTCACTAGGTAAGTGGCATCCAAGAATAGAAAGGTGAGGCTTGCCACCGCTGAGCACAGCCCACTGAACAGAGCCAGCGGGTGTTGGTTCAATGCGGGGTGGTCCTCTCCAAAGCCTCAGGTCACCACTGTGGGACTCTGCCTTGGCTTAGGGGCCTTGGCAGCCTGCCTGCTCATCTTCAGAGTCTGTGTGCATTGCCCTTGTCCTCATCTGCTTGCTTTTCAGACGTAAGCCCCACAAATCCAAAGGGACAGCATCAGCATGAAAACCAGAAGTCAAGCAATGGATGCCTGTGTTTCTGCTCTATGGTTACACCCTGATGACCTCTCAGCATCACAGAGAGGTCAGATTGCCAAGGTTTCAGCTGCCAGACGCCTTATTTTCATTTCCAAAGCACATTCACCTGCCTGATGACATTTAATCCCACTTTGATCTAGGCATAATTAGCCCATTTTAAATACGAAAAAAAAAACTCATAAGGTTCAGAGAATTGAAGTGACCCATCTATCTTGGTTCCCTATTGTTTCCTACATGTTGCTGCCATGGTGAGGTTTGGGATCATGAATGAAGTAGATTCAGACATGAATAACCCACATCAAGACCTGGAGTGAAGCCAGGCCCTCTGCAGGAGCTGGGCTCAGTCCCAAAACACCGGAAGTTATCTGAAATCCTGACAATTCACCTTGAAAGTCAACTCCAGAAAAAAAGCTCCAGAAAATTCTCATATCTCAAAGAATTTCCCCCAGTGACTGATGAGCTGAGAATCTCTTTCCCATTATGTAACAGGTACAATCCATTTTTAAAAATAAATTAAGTATATTATTTTTCATAATGATGGGATCTAATACTTATAATTATGAAAAGAAAAGAAGCATCGTGTAGATGTCTTTTGCTGTCATCATTACTTTCAGTGTCTGAGGATAGAATTCTTTCACATATAATGCTGAAAGTATTATTTCCAAGCAGTTTAGTGGCTTTTATGAAGATAAAACCTTGAAGATAATTAAGCTGGATTCTTAAGAGGTAACAATTGAAATACAAGGAAAAGAGGTGCTCTCAGTGCCCACAATAAAATCAATGAGATGAAAAACACCCACAGATCATAGTCACTTGATGTGGAAAATATTCATGCTCTTACTCTGAATTGTTGTCCAATTATAATTATGCTTGTCCTTTTTGTTAAAATTAGCCACTTGACAAATAGGTGAATACTGGATCTATTTCCAGACAAATACCAAGACTAATTTCAAAGAAGGATTTCAAGGGGAAAAAATGAGCTTCTTGGCTGCTGAAGGCCCATGTGGATGGAAGACGACCACTGCAAGCCCAGGTTCATGTGCAGTGGTCCCAGCTGCATGTGGTCTCTGTCTGTACATGTATTCCCAGAATCAGTCTGGCTAGGTGTCCACCCCTGGATGAACCAGCTATGCCTAGGATGCAGTCACATACCAGAATCATGTTCCCCAGGAGCCCACCCTGGGCCTGACAGGACCAGCGCATCCTAAGGGGGTGCTCAGACAGCTCATCAGCTATGCACAGAAAGAAACACTCCCTTTGAAGACTCAGAATGATTGGGTTCTATTGCCAAAGAAACCTGGGGTTTACCCCAGCCCATGTTCCTATGGAGGAAGCAACTGGCCCTTGGAACAGAATGACTGATGTGGGTCAGGACCACCCCACTCCTTATAGGATGCTTAGCACCCCTGGCCCACCCAGTAAATGCCAAAGGGACACCTCCCCCATCACCGTGACTCTGAAATTTTGTTTTAAATGCCTTCTCAGAGGACAGCACTGCATGCTATTGAAAAGCACTGAATTTTAGTCCAAACTTCTTGAAACACCCGATATGGTCCCCAAGCCCCAGAATAAGGTGCAGAATACTGCAAGCTATTTAGCATAAGACAGCAGTCTCTGCCAGCCTCCTGGTTCTGCAAAATTAAGCAAATACACTCACCTCCCTGAACCTTGGTTTCACATCATCCAAAAAATCAATTTAATGATACCTCCCTGTAGACTTATTGTGAGAATTAAGTGCAATTAAGTATTAGATTAAACCATGGGAAATGTCTAGTTTTGTAGGTCAATTTCAGTTGTTGTTTAGTTGCTAAATCACGTCCGAATCTTTTGCCACTCCATGGGCTATAGCCTGCTGGGCTTCTCTGTCCTTGGGGTTTCCCAGGAAAGAATACTAGAGTGCATTGCTGTTTCCTACTCCAGGGGATCTTCCCGACCCAGGGATCAAACCCATATCTCCTGCATTGGCAAGCGGAGTTGGATATCTGCAATTTCCTAGGGTTCAGGCCAACATCGCAGAGTTTTAGTACCATGCCTGGCACATTACAAGAGCTCGATAAATGATACATAGAAATCCTACAAGGATGCGAATTAATCTTGGATTGTGCAAAATACAATTAAAAAGTTACTTCTAGGTAAGGACTTTGTGCCCCACCCCCCAGCCTTGGACAGAATACAACCCATGAAGCTATAAACAGTGGTGGGAAGAAAGTGCCCTTTGGGGAAATTGTAGTTAAATGCCATCTGTGACAGCTCATGACACTCAGAAGAGAGACAAGGAGGCGGCATCCCAGCGGAGCCATAGAGCGTGGTGGCCAGCTGCCCTCCGTTTATGGAAGATACTGGAGGAAGCTATTATCTGTGGTGACTCAGCAGTCAGCCCCAGCAAGACAAAATAAAGCCTTCTCCCCTCCAGAATCAGACAAGCGGGGCTGGGATTGTAGCCGAAGGGACTGGATCGGGAGATGATCTTCATTTTTAATCGTCTCAGCCTTACCTTTCACATCAGTTTGCATAAAAGAAATATCTTTTTTCTCAAGCTCCCCAAGTCCCTAATCACTTGCATACAAATGCCACCTTCTGGCCCTCCAACTAACCGGCAGGTCAGGAAAATCCAAGAGCATAAATTGCCTGGGTACAGCGAGAGAATGTTTCTTGGCACTTTCCACTGGCAGTTAACTTTTAATTAAAAGGTAAAAAAGACATTAATTATCGGTTAACAAATTTCAATCTCTATTCAGACAAGGGAATTAATGTGTTTAAAAAAGACCTCAATAATTATTTCTTGCCTTTTAGAAAAGGGGTGATGATAAAGTATATCTCTGCCTCCACTTTTTCCTTCTGGCTTCAGGAAACCTGGGTGCCAGGGCAGCTGTTCCCAGCTCCTGGTGGAGGGCTGGAGATTTAAAGACCCCACTGTGGTGCCCCGCTAGCTCAGGCCATAGATCATGAGGCTCTTAACAGCTCCATTGTCGAAAACTTCAGGAGGAAGGGCACCACTCCCCGGCCCAGCAGAATGGGAAGCTGTTGGTGGGCTGGTCACCTTAGGAAGCTGGTCCCCACCTAGACTCCCTTCCAGACTGTTCTTTTCTAAAGTTTATTCCTGCTTTGCTCCCCATAGAGCTTGGCTTTCTGTATGCAGCTAGGAAGGCCACACAGTCAGCTCCACAGTCAGAAGTTGCTAGAGGGCTGTCCTTGGGGGCTCAGTGGTGAAGAATCTACCTGCCATTGCAGGAGACAAGGGTTTAACCCCCGGTCCGGGAAGATCCCACATGCCGAGGAGCAACTAAGCCCGTTCACCACAGCTACTGTGCCCTACACAGCTCTAGCGCCCGGGAGCCAAAACTACTGAGTCCCCATGCTGTGACTACTGAGTCCCCATGCTGTGACTACTGAGTCCCCATGCTGTGACTACTGAGTCCCCATGCTGCAACAACTGAAGCCCACATGCCCTAGAGCCTGTGCTCCAAACAAAAGGAGCCACTTCAGTAAGAAGCAGGCTCACTGCACCTAATGAAGACCCAGCACAGCCAATAAATAAAAATAAAGAAGTTGTCATTGCTGTTGTTCAGCCCCTCACTTGTGTCCAACTCTCCATGACCCCATGGACTGTAGCACGCCAGGCTTCCCCGTCCCTCACTATGGAGTTTGCCCAAGTGCCTATCCATTGAATCAGTGATGCCATCCAACTTATTAGAGCTCAAAGAAAAACCTTCCCAGGTAGGAACACAAGGCCAGCTCTTCTCTCATCACCTTACAGACCTCACGTGGCAGGGCTACCCAGGGGAGAGTGTTGCTTCTCTACTGCTCTTCCAGTTATTTACATTTGTGAGTTAATTTTTTTTTCTCTCTAAAATCTCCTTCGGAGATATTCTGCCCATTTTTTCAGATCCAGTCCTTTCTTTTCTTCCTTTCTTTCCTGGGAAGAAAAATCGAACTGGTAACATTTATTTAATAGAGTAAATCAGCCACTGAGAATGGAAAGTTGGTGGGGGCAGGGAGACAAAGAGGTCAAAGACTTCCAGTCCCTCCTATGAAGCTGCTGCTGCTGCTGCTAAGTCGATTCAGTCCTGTCTGACTCTGTGCGACCCCGTAGACGGCAGCCCACCAGGCTCCCCCGTCCCTGGGATTCTCCAGGCAAGAACACTGGAGTGGGTTGCCATTTCCTTCTCCAATGCATGAAAGTGAAAATGGAAATTGAAGTCGTTCAGTCGTGTCCGACTCTTAGCAACCCGATGGACTGTAGCCTACCAAGCTCCTCCATCCATGGGATTTTCCAGGCAAGAGTACTGGAGTGGGGTGCCATTGCCTTCTCCAATGAAGCTGATGGAGCCCTGTCAAATGGCAACATGCTGAGAGGCCATCCACACCATGAATAAATTAGAACCTGGGTTGAATATAGCAAAAACATCTTTTTCACTTGCTAGACCTCAATGTAGGTCATTTTTTAGCTCCTCCGCTGGACCTGCAGCACAAGTTGAGGTTACAGAACTGAGGACTCCCCAGGGCTCAAGCTTTACAGACCAAAGGACTGAGGAGGAAGCTTTGCAAAGGTGAAGCCAGAGGACAGCCACCCACTGGGGTCAAAGACGCTTCCTTCCCTTGGAAGGAAGAGAAATGTGTGCACCCATGAGCGGGTCCTTCAGCGTGGAGCAGCCCCCTCACCTTGCCAGCTGCCTGAGTGTCCTGTCCATCTCCCCCATCGCCACCTCCTCCAGGACTCTGCCCTGCGTCCTCTGGCCAAGGCCCTCACATATCCACAGAGCCACCACCAGGCCCCAGGCTTTTTCCTGATTCCAGAGCATCTCATGTTGAACCCCAAGCCCCTGTTGACCCCAATGCCCTTCTCAGGAAGTCAGAGTTTCCTAAGTCAGGCAAACACACAGGGCCTCCTGACTTTCAGTATTGTTTCAGTCACTGTGGCCACCTTAACAAAATACCACAGACTGGCGGGCTTAAACAGTGGACACTGATCCATCACAGCCTGGAGGCTGGAAGTCTCAGATCAGGTGCAGGCAGATTTATGCCTGGTGAGAACTGCTTCCTGGCTTGCAGGGGCACCTTCTTAGCCCTCACACGGCCTTTACTCAGAGCACACCTGTGGAGAGAGAACTCTCTTGTCTCTCCCTCTTCCTAAAGAAAACTGAGTGCCAAAGATTTGATGCTTTCTAACTGTGGTGTTAGAGAAGACTCTTGAGAGTCCCTTGGACTGCAAGGAGATCCAACCAGTCCATCCTAAAGGAGATCAGTCCTGACTGTTCATTGGAAGGACTGATGCTGAAGCTGAAACTCCAATACTTTGGCCACCTGATGCGAAGAGCTGACTCATTTGAAAAGACCCTGATGCTGGGAAAGATTGAGGGCAGGAAGAGAAAGGGACAACAGAGGATGAGATGGTTGGATGGCATCACTGACTCAATGGACATGGGTTTGGGTGAACTCCGGGATTTGGTGGTGGACAGGGAGGTCTGGTGTGCTGCGATTCATGGGGTCACAAACAGTCAGACACGACTGAGCAACTGAACTGAACTGAACTGAATCCCATCACAGAGCCTCACTCTTATGACCTTAAAAGTGTATCGGCTCAGTCATGTCCAACTCTTTGCAACACAATGGATGATATCCAGCCAGGCTCCTCTGACCATGGGCTTCTCCAGGCAAGAATTCTGGAGTGGGTTGCCATTGCCTTCTCCAGGGAATCTTCCTGGCCCAGGAATCGAACCTGAGTCTCCTGCATTGAAGGCAGACTAAACCACCAAGGAAGCCCTCTAACCATAATCACCTCCCCAAAGCCCCACTTCCCAATACCATCATATCACAGGTTAGGGCTTCAACATGTGAATTAGGGATAAGGGTGGACACAAACATCCAGTTCATATCAGAACTCTGCTCCACAAGTAAGCTGTGTGACTTTAAGAGAGCCAAGTGACCCCTCTGAGCCCTGCCTCTCCTCCTTCAGTCAGTTTGGGTCTGACCACAAGCTCTTGATTCACTCAGATGGGTTTAACAGACAAGGGCTTACTGTTGAGATGGTGTACCCAACTGTAGACACAATTAACAAAGCAGCAGAGGAAGTCAACCACCAGGGCCAACATTTCAGGAGACTGTGTCACCATCTCCCGCTGGCTAAACAGAGCAGAGAAGCTGATGAGTGTGCTACATGGGCAGCCTCCAGGCTGAGCAGAGAGCAGAGGGTGGAGAATGACCATCAAGGGCAAGTGGAGGGCAGAGGATGGATATGATGTGGGTTGAGTGGAGACGTGTCAGTGTACACTTTTGTATTACTTTGATGTTCAAGTCATGCAAATGGAGTTCCTATTCAAATAAATTAATATAAAGGAAAATTTAACTTTCATCTAGGTCAGTCATTGGGACACAGTGGGACCCAGAATGAGAGAGACAACAGTGTGATTTGTGGAATTACATCCATCTGCCCCTCCCCGTCATGTTTACAAAGAGGACAGAGAAGGGAGCACTCTCTCCACGTCCCAAAGTAGAACCAACAGTTCAAAATGGAATCAAAATGGAAAAACAGAAACAAAGAGTGGTACACAGTGTGGGGCTACGGTGTCACTTTTTTATATCCCCTGCAGCTGCCACTGCACAATCACGGGGGAAGATTTGGAGGTAAAACTATCTTACTGGAGCTGCGTCCTCCTCCTTGTGAGCAAAGAGAGACTTATTCACAGCCAGCAAGGAGGCACCTGTGATGGAAGCTGGTCCTGGGAAGAAGCCAGACAAACTTGGGCACGGTGATGCCAGAGCTCATTTTTTTGCAAGAAGCCATGAGGAGGTCCTGTAATAGGAGTGACGTGACGTCACTAGGTGAGACCAACTACGTTGTCACCAAGAAGAAACAGCACTTACCTTGGCGGGGTGCTGGCTTTACAGGTGAGCTAGGAAGGCAGTCAACTGCCCATCTGGCTGGTGGTCAGACTGAACCAGAGGTGGGGAGTCCGCTTTCCTGTGCACCCCCTGGACAGTGCTGACCCTCCCCTCATGGCCTCAGTAACAGCAGTCTTCTCCACCAGCATCCAGATCAATCTGGCGTCTCTCAGAATCCAAGCCTCAGGAAGGGACCACACTGAAGAAAGACCAACCTCTTCAGGGGAAGGGAGCATCTCCTGAAATCCACCTAACCTTTCAGTGAAGAAACTCCGCCTGCATCTCCATCCATTACGGCTTCAGTGAAACATGGTCACGGCCATGTGAAGGCTTACAGCCCCTCTTCCCCAATTCTGAGACCCTCTGGAAGATAACCCAGGGCTTCCCAAATCAAATGAATGTGAGATAAAACACAGCATTCTCAGACCTTGGAGATATATATATATATATCATCTGAAAAGTGTGACTTCAGTGTGTACTTCCTTTCTATTGTTCATGCCCTATATCCTTAAAACATCACTTCATAAAAACTTTATCATCTGTAACTTTGCATACCATCCTCCTCTATCATAAAAGCATTTTTATTGCAAAGCTCTCAAATTATTTGGACAGCTCCCTCACACAAGACACACACACACACACCACACACAGACATCCTATCATCTTGTATAGATAAAAGGTCAGGCTTTCAAGGCCAAGAAGTCTAGCATCCTAAATGTGGGGCTTGCATCCTGGAAGCACTCACGAGATCTTCATAACCCTCCAACAGAGACTATTGCACTGCTCTAGGATGGGTGGCCGAGAGCTGCATTCGTTCATTCAGTCTTCAAGGAATTAGTGTGCTACACTCATGTAAGTGATATGATATGTACTGAACACACATGGTGTGGAAAGCCATGAATTAGCCTCAGTAGTTGCCTATAGAGTACCAAAGAATTGATGCTTTTGAACTGTGGTGTTGGAGAAGACTCTTGAGAGTCCCTTGGACTGCAAGGAGATTCAACCAGTCCATCCTGAAGGAGATCAGTCCTGGGTGCTCATTGGAAGGACTGATGCTGAAGCTGAAACTCCAGTACTTTGGCCACCTCATGCGAAGAGGTGACTCGTTGGAAAAGACCCTGATGCTGGGAGGGATTGGGGGCAGGAGGAGAAGGGGATGACAGAGGATGAGATGGCTGGATGGCATCACCGACTCGATGGACATGAGTTTGAGTAACTCCATGAGTTGGTGATGGACAGGGAGGCCTGGTGTGCTGCGATTCATGGGGTCGCAAAGAGTTGGACACGACTGAGTGACTGAACTGAACTGAACTGAACTGAGTTGCCTATAGAATGTACGAGTTGGGTCTTCATTCTAGGAAAGTCAACTTTTCATTAGAGACAGTAGAACACCCACAAATGACTAGAGTACAAGATTAAAATTGCCAAATGACACTTAGATGGACATTGCTATGTGGATTATTTTTTTCTGCAGAAGCAAGAAATACTTCAAACTTACAGAAAAAGTCAAAGATTACAACAAACACCTTGGACCCCATTTCACCAATTAAATCTTTCCAACATTGGCGTTCCCTCTCTCCCTCTCCTGCTCTCTCTCTACCCCTACTTATTTATCTATCACTTGAAAGTAAGTTGAGGTAGGAGGTGGGAGGGAGGTTCAAGAAGGAGCGGACCTATGTATACCTGTGACTGATTCCTGTTGATGTATGGCAGAAACCAGCACAGTATTGTATAGCAATTATCCTCCAATTAAAATTTTTTAAAAAGCTAAAACAAAAATAAATAGGGTTAATACTTAACAGCTTTAAAAAAAAAAAGAAAGAAAGTTGAAGTCTTCATAATACTTCATTCCCAAAGCTTTTATCCCCAAATATTTCTTCTAAAGAAAAGGATATTTTCCCCCATAACTTGATTCTCATTGTCACATCCAAGAAATTTAATACTGATAATAGCATCAAATATATAATCCATATTCAAATGTCTCAGGAGTTCAAGACCCTGTCAAGGATTATGCAGCGTATTTAATCTTTGTGCCTCTCTACCCACCCTTCACCTAGAACAGAGCCTTTGTCTATGTTTTTATTTTTGGTTTTTGTTTGCAGCATCTTTTTTGAGTTCAGGCCAATTGTTTTGCTGACTGTCCTACAGCCTGATTGAATCTGACTGTGTTCACAATGTTAGATTCAGGTTAAAATAAATCCGACTGAAATGCTAAATATTTGATGCTCTGCCCTTCTTATTGCATCAGAGCAAGAGCCCATGATGTCAGCTCCTCCCATGACACTGATGCTGATGGATGCCAGGGCTGTGAAGGGAAGTTTCCCCTTGCAATTAATGAATAACCAAGGAGTGTTATTCTGAGTCTTTGTGTCTATCCTATAGCCCTGTAATTTTTCATCCCATGACTTTCACCTGATTTCTTTAGAGTGATAATTGCCAAATAAGGATTTCCTAGTTCCATCATTTGCCATCTAATTCTGTCTCCTCGTTTCATTTTGTTCTGTTTTGCTTTTGCCACATGGATGTGAAGGAAAGGGAGATTCTGCCTCTAACTGGGGTAGCAATGGAGACCTCAGGAAGGATAAGGTATTTGGAGATGCAGGAGGAGACTGAAAAAACTACCAGGGCAAACTGTTGCTAGTTTCTTGGGGTGACAAGAGAAAGCCAGGGTCTGGGCCTCACCCTGTTGAATGGAGCGCTCAGTACACCTGGTGCTAAAACTCATCCCCAGATACTATGCATCTCATCCGGGCTGAGTACCCCCACCCCCACCCACACAGCTGTAGAGCACGTGTGCTCGATCAAATATCCGAAAACATCAATGTGACTTGCAAGTTTGGGGAAATACACATTTTTATAGTAAAACAAGTGGGAATAAGGTAAGAATGTAAATCAAAGGGGTAGATGGGAAACTATAATAGATTACAGGGACTTCCCTGGTGGTCCAGTGGTTAAGACTCCATGTTTCCACTGCAGGGGCACAAATTTGATCCCTGGTCAGGAAACTAAGATCCTGCATGCCATGCAACAAGATAAAATAGGAGATTACCCCAAAATGTTGTGCTTTTGGCAAGCCCTTCTGGGTTATCCCCCAGAAGCTCAGGGGCACATCTCTCTCTCTTCTGCAAAGAGAACTCCGAGAGGAAAATTTGGGAAACACTGTTCAAAGCCAATGACACAGGAAAGGAGCCACAGACCTCACAGATCAGGGAGGAAAAATGAGAGAAGACTATACAACAGCAGGTGGAAAACTAACAATGTTGATTTCCTTTTTTGAAATCAATATTATGGTCATGAGAATGGAGGGTTACTAACACAAAATCTTTAAACATTTTGGTCTCTATAATATCCTTATTGACAGTTGCTGTTCTTTAGTCACTAAGTTGTGTCTGACTCTGTGACCCCATGGACTGCAACACGCCAGGCTTCCCTGTCCTTCACCATCTCCCGGAGTTTACTCAAACTCGTGTCCACTGAGTCGGTGATGCCATCCAACCATCTCATCCTCTCTCGACCCTTCTCCTGTCCTCAATCTTTCCCAGCATCAGGGTCTTTTCCAATGTGTTGGCTCTTCGCATCAAGTGGCCAAAGTATTGGAGCTTCAGCTTTAGCATCAGTCCTTCCAGTGCATATTGGTAGACAGGGCTTTATGTGGTCTTCTTTGCAGTATCCTCCAAATACTTAATGGAATGTGTTAGTAAAGAGAATACAGGTTCTAACTGTTTTTTTAACTGCTTGATTTTCTAGCAGTTTTTTTTAACTGCTTGATTTTTGCGGTTTTATTTTAGGGCTCAAATTTTATATTCTGCAGAGAGACGAACCCTCAAGAAAGGAAGCCTATCGAACTGAATAAGCATTCCAAAGCCTTAGGAGGATTTGGAGACTGGACCATCACTTCATAAGAAGGAGAAAAGAAATTAAAGCTTTAAAAAGAAGAGAATGAAGTCATTATTTTTACAAAACTTAAAAAAACCCCAACTCTGAGGGCTCAGATTTAGCTAAGCCACCATAAAATGAAAACCGATAAAGCCTGTAAGGGTACATTTTTATGATGTAGAAGTTATGCTAATTTTTATCATTACAAAGTAGGAGACTTCTTTGGGTCTGTCTGTCACTTTTAATTTGGGGCACTCTTAAATATTTAGTGTATTGCCTCTTTGGAACTGAAGCCTGGGCAGATAAAACTTTCATGGTGTTAGAAAGCACACTAACTCTCACCGCTGGCTGCCAACGGAGCCTGTTAGAGAGCAGGTCTCTCACTCATGGAGTTTACATTCAGAATCCAGGGCCTCTACTGAGCACCTGCTCACTGTGCCCCTGGGCTCTTCCCACCAGGCACCTGTGACACGGCTCGGAGGATGGCAGGGTGAGTGACAGAGTGCAGAGCCCCACCCACCTCCGCACCAGCCAATTCTGGAACCGTCGAAGCTGCATCCTTTCTGATTAATCAGTTTATAATTATGTGTTTGTTTGTCTGTCTCCCCAACTGGACTGGAAGTTCCAAGGGACTGGGGATCATGCTGTTAGTCTAAAGGATTAACCTTTATTCATACAATATTGCTTATATGTGGAATCTATAAAAATGATACAGATGAACTTATCTGCAAAGCAGAAATAGGGACACAGATGTAGAGGGGGAAATGTATGGATACCAAGGGAAGAAGGAGGATAGGATAAATTGGGATACTGGGATTGACATATATACACTTGTTGTTGTGATATCTCTGCTTTTTAATATGCTGCCTAGGTTTGTCATAGCTTTCCTTCCAAGGAGCAAGTGTCTTTTAATTTCATGGTTTCAGTCACCATCCACAGTGATTTTGGTGCCCAGGAAAATAAAATCTGTCACTGTTTCCACTTTTTCCCCTTCTGTTTGCCATAAAGTGGTAACACCTGATGCCATGATCTTAGTCTTTTTAATATTGAGTTTCAAGCCAGGGAACTGTACTCAGTGCTCTGTAGTGATCTAAATGGAAAAGAAATGCAAAAAAGAGGGGATATACATATACACATCGCTGATTCACTTTGCTATACAGCAGGAACAGACACAACATTGTAAAGGAACTATAATCAGATGAAATAAATAATCTATTTACTTCTAATAACTAGAAAAGTAAAGGATAAATATTTACTGAATGAATACATGTTGGTTCCCACAGAGGAGTCATTGTGTCTCAGAGTCTTCCTCCTTGACTGGTCATCGGTTATTTCACCAAATGGGGAGGCTCCAGACTCTGGCCTCCTATCAATTCAGTCATTCATCCAGCTCACATTCTCTGAACACTTCTCATGTCTCAGGTGCTGTGACAGGAGGGAGCTTGGAATAGAAAGATGAACAAGACACCAACAAATGTGTGAGCTCATCAAGCAAATCAAAGCCTGCCTTCCAATAATTTTTCTTTTCAGGGGTAAGCACACTGAATTTTTTACTCTCAAAACATAGTATGAAAACAGAGAAATTATAAACTTAGAAAGGAAAACAAAAGAGGTAGGAGTCTTGACTCACCAGGATCTAAGCCCAAGAGGACAGGCTCTCTGATGTCACTCCCTATCCCCCAATTTCTCTTCCCTCCAAACAGCAGACACTAATAGACCCCCTAAATTTCCTATACGCAGAGACCTGAAGCAAACAAATAGCAAATGGGTTTAGTTTCCAACACCAACTCCTATTGGCTGGTAGTGTCTGCCTGGAGCCACGGGTACCATATGCAAAGATGAAAAAGACCACCATCCCTTAGTGATGCAACAGACACCATGGGTGCCATATGCCATATTTTTACCAGTGCTGCACTAGGAGGTGAACATTCATACAAGGCAGACATGGAGGAGATCAAAGGAGCATTTTTCTGACCTTGCCTTAGCCCAGCATTAGGCATACAGTATAAGTGCTCAAGAAAAATTTAGATTGAGTAGTCTCTACTCTAGTTCACTTGGTGAAGTGCATGCTACACTTTCTGTACCATCTTGTAGCTGAAGAATCTATGGGAAGTTGATGCCTTTAGGATGAAGACTGTAAATACCCTTTGTTCTGGTTCTCATCTATGATTATCTAACATTCTCCTATTCAGTTCAGTTCAGTTCAGTTCAGTCGCTCAGTCGTGTCCGACTCTTTGCGGCCTCATGAATCGCAGCACGCCAGGCCTCCCTGTCCATCACAAACTCCCGGAGTTTACTCAAACTCATGCCCATCGAGTCAGTGATGTCATCCAGCCATCTCCTCCTCTGTCGTCCCCTTCTCCTCTTGCCCCAAATCCCTCCCAGCATCAGGGTCTTTTCAGATGAGTCAACTCTTCGCATGAGGTGGCCAAAGTATTGGAGTTTCAGCTTCAGAATCAGTCCTTCCAATGAACACCCAGGACTGATCTCCTTCAGGATGGACTGGTTGGATCTCCTTGCAGTCCAAGGGACTCTCAAGAGTCTTCTCCAACACCACAGTTCAAAAGCATCAATTTTTCGGTGCTCAGCTTTCTTCACAGTCCAACTCTCACATCCATACGTGACCACTCGAAAAACCATAGCCTTGACCAGACAGACCTTTGTTGGCAAAGTAATGTCTCTGCTTTTCAATATGCTATCTAGGTTGGTCATAACTTTCCTTTCAAGGAGTAAGCATCTTTTAATTTCATGGCTGCAGTCACCATCTGCAGTGATTTTGGAGCCCCCCAAAATAAAGTCTGACACTGTTTCCACTGTCTTCCCATCTGTTTTCCATGAAGTGATGGGACCAGATGCCATGATCTTAGTTTTCTGAATGTTGAGCTTTAAGCCAACTTTTTCACTCTCCTCTTTCACTTTCATCAAGAGGCTTTTTAGTTCCTCTTCAGTTTCTGCCATAAGGGTGGTGCCATCTGCATATCTGAGGTTATTGATATTTCTTCTGGCAATCTTGATTCCAGCTTGTGCTTCTTCCAGCCCAGCGTTTCTCATCCTATTAGACTCATGCTATTGAGTCCAAGATGTACCTGATTTAATATATGCCCAAGAAGATTCCCTGTGTTTGCCCATGACAAACAGCCCTTACTAAACACTATTATGATCATTCATTTATTCATCTGCAACTTCTTCAAAGATAGTGATGATTTCTAATTCATTTTGACTTCATCAACTCCAAGAAACCATTAAGTGGTTGGACCAGCATGGGACCTGTGGGGACAAACCCAGTAGATAGTTTGGGGAAGTACCTTATGGAGGTAGATCTGGCAGGAGTTGATGATGGATTTGGATGTGTCAATAATGGAAAGGGAAGAATCAAGGATTACTTCTAGTTATTTTTTCTTATTATAATGAGGGGTCAAAAGTTCTGTTTCAGATTTTTTGGTCTAGAAGCCTAAAAGATATTGAAATAGAGGTGTCAAGGGGGCAGTTGCATATATGAGGCTAGAGCTCAAGGAAGAATTCAGGGATGAACATAACTTGGAAGTCATTAGCATTCAGATGGTCTTAAAAGTCATAGGATCATAACAAACCACCTAAGGGGAAAATTCAAATGAAGGAAGAAGGAAGGCCAACCACCAGGAGTTCGCCAACATGTCATCTGGTAAAAATCAGCATTAACGAAGGCAATTTGAGGGAGGTGGAAATCAAGAGAATGAATCATTTTAGAAACCAGAGGAGAAAGAGTTTCAGGAGAATGAAGTGGTCAACTGCATCGAACACCACCAAGAGGACCTGTGAGGGGACCCATGTGGATCTCTTGGATCCCGACAAGATGGGGGTCATTGGTGACCTTGCCATGAGCTGTTTCCCTGATGTGCTGGGGAGAGACGCTGGACTGGATCAAAGGAGACCTGGGGAGGAAGGACTATGATTATAGAGTGCTATTATTCGCACAGAGCTTGGCACACAGTAAGCTTTAGTGAATGAGAGGATGTGTCATTAGCCATCACAGAGCATGCCTCCTGTGCAGCTCCATGTGACTCCTAAGCTGTAGGTTGCTACAGATGGAAATTCTAAAGTTAACTTGCACTCCAAAATGTTACTTCATCCAGGAAATGGGTACCAGCAGAGGAACTTGACCAGAACAAAGTATCTTTTAATTTTAAAAATGGAAATTTCTATTTTTGAATCATAGTTAAAAAAAAAAAAAAAAAGAAACACTTGGTCAAAACTACCTAGAAGACTCATGATGTAAAAGAAGGAGCTACAGAAGCTTGAGTCTTGCTGTGTCAGCTGGGTCCTAAAATATGCGTGGGAGGAAGCACACGGTGATTTGGAGGAGCTCTGTGGGTCAGGTGGACCCAAGGACTAATCTCTGTAGATGAAGAAGTTGTTCTATGAGTAAGCCTTTTTTTAATATCACATGTTCTGATATCTCAGCACTTGAGTAACATCATCAAAAATGAGAGATGCTAGATGTGTGACTGAGTTGGCAGGTCATGCTCTGTGACCTCTCCCTCAGGCTGTAACAGCATGGTAGCAGATCATTCTGTATGTGGGAGGAGAAGAGAACCTTCTTCCTGTCATCATTATATTCAAAAACTATGTATGTTCAGCAGAAAACTAAAGAAGCAAGCAAAATACTATAACCTCTTGCAACTCTGAGTCCCCAAATTCTGAAACAGCAGCTGATGAGCCACATCAGATGCTCTGCCTGTTTGCCTTTTCCCTTGGGCTCTGAATCTGTTTTGAGACACAAGCAACATGCTAGCCCAGTCCAGCCCCACTGCCTCCCAAGCTCTTCAGAGACCCTTCACCTTGTTTACGGCCATAACACCCTGAACACGCCCGATCTCACCTGATCTCGGAAGCTAAGCAGGGTCGGGCCTGGTTAGTACTTGGATGGGAGACCCTTCACCCAGCAAGCCCACTGACATGCCGACCCGTCTGGTAAAGAAGTAATCATGTAGAAGTTGAGAGCTTCTATCTCCATTCCCTCTTTGAGCATCTGAGGTGCAGATGAGATGAATTCACTGAATCAAAGCCTCAGATGCCTAGCTGCAATCTGCCCTTTACTCTTTTTAAGGTTTTTTTTTTCTTTTTTGTTTGTGTGTTTTATTTTATTAGAGTATAATTACTTTGCAATGTTGTGTTAGCTTCTGCTGCACAACATGAATCAGCCGTAAGTATAAACATATACCTTCTCTTGAAGCTTCCTCCCACCCCGCCATGCCACCCTTCTAAGTCATCACAAAAATATGCTGAGCCTTTATTATGTGCCAGAAGTGTTCTATCCAGCAAAGCACAAAACAGCAACATGCAAGACAAACTTTTGTGACCCCTTGTGAAGTTTATTTTCTAGTGGCAGAGACAAGCAATAAACCAGCAAAGGAATGAGACTATAAAACTCATTTTGAATATCAACAAATGCTGTCAAAAGGAATATAACAGGTGAAGAAGCAGAGGTGGCAGGAGTGGAAGATGGGATGATTACAGACCCGACCAAGCAAGAGTCCTGCCCATGCAGGTGCCTTGTTGGCACTGAACCGGATAAAATGCAGGGACAAACCTGGTGAATACCTGGGAAAAGAGCAAAGATTTAAAAGAAAAGTTACTGCAAGGATAAAATCTCTGAGGCAGGGATGATCCTGGTCTGTTTTAAAAATTGCGGGATGAGTGTGTTTGGAGCAAAATGAGAAAGAAGAAGCATGAAAGAATTCAAGATTCTTAAGTTACATGGCATCAGACATGTAGAGATATGTATGTCATGACAAACAATTTGGATTTTTCCTAAATGTGTTGAGAAGATTTTAGAGCAGAAGAATGGCTTTGGAGCAGGATAATGGCATGACCTGGTTTCTATTTTAAAATATTACTTTGGTTATTTTGCAAAGTGGAAGCAACTGGATGGTGGTGCCTCTGATAGGGTGATAGTAACAAAGATTGTATTAGTTTTCTTTTTTTTTTTTTTTTTATTTGGCTGCACTGCACAGCATGTGCGCTCTTAGTTCCCCGATCAAGGAATCGAACCTGTATTCCCTGCATTGGAAACTCAGAGTCTCAACCACCAGACTCCTGGAAAGTCCCAGTTTTCTTTTTTTTTTTTTTTTACTTTTTATTTTGTACTGAGGTATGGCCAATTAACAATGCTGCGATGGTTTCAGGTGAATAGCAAAGGGACTCAGCCATACCCGAACATGCATCCATTCTCCCCCAAACTCCCTCCCACCCAGGCCGTCACATAACATTGATCAGAGTTCCCTGTGCTAGACAGTAGGTCCTTGTTGGTTATTCGTTTTAAATATGGCTGTGTGTACATGTCCATCCCGAACTCCATAACTATCCCTGGCAACCGTAATTAAGTTCAGTTTCTAAGTCTGTGGGTCTCTTTCTGTTTTGTAAATAAGTTCACTTGTATTATTCCTTTTTAGATTCCACATATAAGGGATGTCATATGATATTTATCCTTCTCTGTCTGACTTCCTTCACTTAGTATGATCATCTCCAGGTCTATCCATGTTGCTGCAAATGGCATTATTTCATTCTTTCTAATGTCTGAATAATATTCTATTGTTGGAAATGGCAACCCACTCCGGTGTTCTTGCCTGGGAAATCCCATGGACAAAGGAACCTGGCAGGTTACAACCCATAAGGTCACAAAAGAGTCGGACGTGACTGAACACGCACACACACATCTTCTTTACTCATTCTTCTGTTGGTGGGCATTTAGGTTGCTCCCATGTCTTGGCTATTATAAACAGTGCTGCAGTGAACATTGAGGTGTGTGTATTAATATCTTTTCTGATCATGTTTTTCTCTGGATAGATTTCTAGGAGAGGTCACATTAGTTTTCTACTGCTTCTGTGACAAGTTACCATAAACTTAGTGCCTTAAAACTACACTAATTTATTACCTCACTGTCCCTTAGGTCAGAAGTCCTATATAGTCTAATGATGCAAATACCAAGGTATTAGCAGCATTTCATTCCTCTCTGCAGGCTCTAGTGAAGAAATTATTTCCTGTTCAATTAAGTCGTCAGAATTTACTTCCTTGTGGCTAAAGAACCAAGGTCTCTGTTTCCTTCAGGCTGTAAAATGAGGGCTGTGCCCAACTTCTAGAAGCTGCTACATATTTCAGCTCATGGCCTCTCTTCATTTTCAAAGCCAGCAACTGTGGTTAAGTCTTTCTCACATCACATCTTTCTTACCCCCTTTTACCTCCCTCTTCCAATTGTAAGGACTCACATGGCTAGATTGGGTTGCCAGATAATCTAAAATAATCTTCCATCCAGGGTCTGCAAATTTAATCACATTTACACAGTCCCTGTTGCCATGTAAGGTGACGTCCATGTGTTCTGGAGATTAGAGCATGGACATCTTTGAAGAGGAGCCATTATTCTTTCAGTCACAGAGGTGGTCACAATAGGTGGATTCCAGATATAGTTGAAAGATATTTCCAACAATACAATGGAAGAAAGATGTGAAGAGGAGAACCAAAACCAGATGGCCTGACTCTAGGTGGCATCACTTACTTAAATGGGAAGCAGTGGGCTTAGGAAAAAATCTAATACTGATGGGTAGATTTAGGTGTCTATTCAATATCTAAGAGAGATGCCATGTAATAAATTGGATAACAAGTCTGAAGCTTAGGGGGAAAGTCAAGGACAAATACAAAAATGTGGAACAATCAACTTATACATGTCTTTTAAAGCCACAAGACTATGAGAAATGTGAACTACCTAGGGAGCAATTGTAGACACAGAAGGAAATCAAAAGCTCAGTCCAAAATGAACCAACATTTAGACATCACAAAAAGAGAAGAATTGTAAACAACAAATAAGAAACACCATGGGAAGAGGAGTTAGTAAAGCAGGAGGACGAGAAGGGAGCCTCATGGAAACCAAATGAGAGACTTCAAGGAGGAAGTAAGCAATGTACCAAATCCCACCAGCTGGTCCAGCAAGGTGAAGGCTGCAAGTGTCCATTAGATTTGAGAAGATGGTGGTTGTTGGTGACCTTGACCACCATGATCTTAACATGGAAGATAACAGCTTGTTGGAATCAGAAAGTGAGACAGTGAGAACTGTAATTTGGGCAACTCTTTTGAGGAGTTTTGCTATAAAGATCAGCAAGTTGAGCTGGAGACAAGAGTGGGATGAAACAAATCAAAGCAGGACAATGTTTCGGTGTGGGAGCCAGTCAGCATGTCTGCTGTTGGGGATGATCCAGGAGAAAAGGAAAAATTGATGGTGCAGGGAAGCCACCCACCATAGCCAGAATAGAGAGGATCCAGGGCATCTTGGAGAGGCTGGGTTTAGACACAGCAGACCCTTTATCACAAGAAAGAAGGCCAAGGGCATGAGTCAGGCAGAGGCTACTGCTGGGCTGGCAACTCACTGGGGGAAATACAAGGCAGTTCTCTTTTGACTGTTCTGTGAAACAAAGCAAGATCATCAACTGGGAGTGATTATCCTTCAGCAAATATTTACTTCCCCCAACAGCTCCATCTGAGGAGTGTGTGTGTTAGTCCTCAGTCATGTCTGACTCTCTGTGATCCCATGGGCTGTAGCCTGCCAGGCTCCTCTGTCCATGGAATTTCTAGAGTGGGCAGCCATTCCCTTCTCTGGGGGATCTTCCTGACCCAGGGATCAAACCTGAGTCTCCCACATTGGCAGGTGGATTCTTTACCATCTCAGCCACCAGGGGAGACCCCTTATCTGAGGAATAGACTTTCCCATCACATTGTGACTTACTTTGGCCAATGCAACTTGAGTGAATGTGAGGTGAACAGAACAGTGAAATGACCTTGCCCAGCTGGACCTGATCTCTTTGCTTCTTCCATTGTTATGAAAAAAATGTTTCCTGGTCCTCTGGAACAAAAAGAGACACATGGAATGAGCAACCAAGCTGATCCAGAGATTGGTAGGTGCAATCACAGATTCTTACTGCTGTGTGCCATGGGGACTTTGTACTCGCTTGTTATACAGAAAAAACTGACTGAAGCAGAAAGATATCAGCAGTTTCAAGGAGGGGGGCGCAAGTATGACATAGTTCTCTCTGGATGTGAGAGAAAGAATTGACCAGAGGAATTAACAGGGTAGCTGGGTAGCGTTGAGGGATTTAGTGAGGTTATGTCATGAATTCAAAGCGGGACCAGTTGTCACTGCTGACAATTGTTTCTCACACATTTGGTTGCTTGGAAGCAGGTGTTAGAGTCAGAAAATTTACCTTAGCCAAGGCTGGAGTTTTGCCAAGCAAAGCCAAGAAGGGCCAAGAGCTGAGGGTGTTCACAAGGGAGTAATTATGGCTAAGGACCAAGAACTCTAAACTGGGTTTTTAAAAAAGAGTAATGCTCAGTGAAAAAGGAGGACAAATAAATGGATGGCCCCAGTATAGACTCAGCATTGTGGACATAGCACTCAAGCAAGTAAAGATAAGAAGTGTGTGTTTGAAAGGAATATGCTTCGAATTAAATTTTCAGAGGTCTTAGAAATTGCCAAAGGAGCAAGTGGCTGAGGTGAAACAGAAAACCTTGCATGTGAACAGTGAGGAAAAGAAAGAGCTAAAAAGCCTTTGTGTAAGGATTTGATCTGAATGTTGAATCAGCAAGAACCTAGGGCAGAGATGAAGACAATGTGAAGTGTTCAGTATCTATATTTGCTCATATTAAGTTGGTGGGAGATATGAGTTTTCAGAGAAAGAACAAATTAATTTTACTCACCTATGATAACCACACTCTCCTCACATTCCAATCCTTGCCCCTGGGGTGATACAAAGAATGCTGCATCAGATGTCTCTGAATACATCCTGCAGTTGCAAATGGAAATACGCATCTAAGCAGTTAAATGAGATGGCTTGTATTGTAGCCCTCTTCCTTTCTTGAAAAATAAAACTAAAACTCATCTCCTCTGTAAGAAAAACAAAGAGCTGGACAGGAAAGTGGTAAGACAGGTTTTATTCAGAACTATTACAAAAAGGGAGATCTCAGTACCAGGCTCAACTCCGAGTACAGCACGGGCAATTGGGGGTCACAGCCAAGGAGCAGGTACAGGCAGTGGAGGGATAATGACTAAAAGGAAGCATCAGGGGCCAGGGGAGCTCTGAATAAATTAACCTCTCAGACTCTTGCTGAAGGCAGTGTGGGATGATCAGTCATTATCTGGGGGACAGTGGAAGATGAGGAATCTGGTCATATGTCAAGGCGGGGGGCTTCTGGTTAAAATAACTTAGCAAGTTGCTTGCCAAAACTGGCTCCTAGAAGGAAGGGCACAGATGGATCTAGAAGGTGCAGGAGTCTGAATAAAAATGGTTAAGGAGAAGATCTTTGTCACTCCCTGGGGAAATAAACGCACCTTGGAATGTGTCCTGAATTCTTTCTTTGGAATGTAAATAAATGACTCCAAGGAGGAGAGGAAGTGAATGTCTCCAACCTTAGAACCCAGGGACAAGCAAAGGTCCTAATTCTCACCCCACCTTGAAATAAACACACCCCTCCAGGGAGGCAGCTCTCTCAGGAAAGTCTTTCACTTTCTCATCACCCTTCATCTTCCAAGTGTTGATATTTAGCACAGGTCCCAAATTTCAGTGAAATTTGTTCAAAAAACTCTGTATAAAAATGTAAAAATATCTTTTCTACAGTTTCCCAGATAATAAGAAAGAACTAAGTGTTCAAACCTTCAGTGAACAAGAAGGATAGTGAGAAGGAAGTGTGGTGTGATGGCTGATTTTATGTGTCAACATACAATAAAGCACCCCTTGGCTCAGACATTTGGTTAAACATTATTCAGGGTGTGTTTCTGAGAGAGTTTCTGGATGAGATTTTTTTTTTTTTTTTAAGTATATAGGACTTCCCCAGTGTCTCAGCAATAAAGAATCTACCTGCAGTTCAGGAGATGCAGGAGACACAGGTTCAATCCCTGGGTCAGGAAGATCCCCTGGAGAAGGAAATGGCAACCTACTCCAGTATTCTTGCCCAGAAAATGCCATAGATGGAGGAGCCTGGCAGGCTACAGTCCATGGGGTTGCAAACAGTCAGACACTGAGCAACTAAACAACAACTATATATATATGTATGTATACACCTATATATGTATATATATATATATATATATATGTATAATTTTTCTGTACAGCAGAAATTAACACAACACTGTAAATCAACTCTACTTCAATTAATCAGTTCAGTTCATTCAGTCTCTCAGTCGTGTCCGACTCTTTGTGACCCCATGGACTGCAGCATGTCAGGCTTCCCTGTCTATCACCAGCTCCCAGAGCTTACTCAAATTCATGTGCATTGAGTCGGTGATGCCATCCAACCATCTCATCCTCTGTCATCCCCTTCTCCTCTCGCCTTCAATCTTTCCCAGCATCAGGGTCTTTTCAAATGAGTCAGTTCTTCTCATCAGATAGCCAAAGTATTGGAGTTTCAGCTTCAGCATCAGTCTTTCCAATGAATATTCGGGACTGATTTCCTTTAGGATGGATTGGTTGGAACTCCTTGCTGTCCAAGGGACTCTCAAGAGCCTTCTCCAACACCACAGTCCAAAAGCATCAATTGTTCTGTGCTCAGTTTCCTTTATAGTCCAACTCTCACATCCGTACATGACTACTGGAAAAACCATAGCTTTGACTAGATGGACCTTTGTTGGCAAAGTAATGTCTCTGCTTTTCAATATGCTGTCTAGGTTGCTCATAACTTTTCTTCCAAGGAGCAAGTGTCTTTTAATTTCATGGCTGCTGTCACCATCTGCAGTGATTTTGGAGCCCCCAAAAAATAAAGTCAGCCACTGTTTCCACTGTCTCCACATCTATTTGCCATGAAGTGATGGGACCAGATGCCATGATCTTAGTTTTCTGAATGTTGAGCTTTAAGCCAACTTTTTCATTCTCTTCTTTGACTTTTCATCAAGAGGCTCTTTAGTTCTACTTCGCTTTCTGCCATAAGGGTGGTATCATCTGCATATCTGAGGTTACTGATATTTCTCCTGACAATCTTGATTCCAGCTTGTGCTTCCTCCAGCCCAGCATTTCTCATGATGTACCCTGCATATAAGTTGAATAAGCAGGGTGACAGTATACAGCCTTGACGTCCTCCTTTCCTGATTTGGAACCAATCTGTTGTTCCATGTCCAGTTCTAACTGTTGCTTCTTGACCTGCATACAGATTTCTCAGGAGGCAGATCAGGTGGCCTGGTATTCACATCTCTTTCAGAATTTTTCCACAGTTTGTTGTGATCCACACAGTCAAAGGCTTTGGCGTAGTCGATAAAGCAGAAGTAGATGTTTTTCTGAAATTCTCTCACTTTTTTTGGATAATCCGATGAATGTTTGCAATTTGATCTCTGGTTCCTCTGCCTTTTCTAAATCCAACTTGAACATCTGGAAGTTCACGGTTCACTTACTGTTGAAGCCTGGCTTGAAGAACTTTGAGCATTACTTTACTAGTGTGTGAGATGAGTGCAATCGTGCAGTAGTTTGAGCATTCTTTGGCATTGCCTTTCTTTGGGATTGGAATGAAAACTGAACTTTTCCAGTCCTGTGGCCACTGCTGAGTTTTCCAAATTTGCTGGCATATTGAGTGCAGCACTTTCACAGCATCATCTTTTAAGATTTGAAATAGCTCAACTGGAATTCCATCACCTCCACTAGCTTTGTTCATAGTGATGCTTCCTAAGGCCCACTTTACTTCACATTCCAGGATGTATGGGTCTAGGTGAGTGATCACATCATCGTGATTATCTGGGTCATGAAGAATAATTTTGTATAGTTCTTCCATGTATTCTTGCCACCTCTTCTTAATATCTTCTGCTTCTGTTAGGTCCATACCATCTCTGTCCTTTATTGTGCCCATTTGTGCATGAAGTGTTCCCTTGATATCTCTAACTTTCTTGAAGAGATCTCTAGTCTTCCCATTCCATTGTTTTCCTCTATTTCTTTGCATTGATCACTGAGGAAGGCTTTCTTATCTTTCCTTTTCTCCTTCGCCTTTTGTGTCTCTTCTATTCACAGCTATTTGCATGGCCTCCTCAGACAACCATTTTGCCTTTTTGCATTTCTTTTTCCTTTGGGATGGTCTTGATCACTGCCTCCTGTACAATGTCACAAACCTCCATCTATAGTTCTTCAGGCCCTCTGTCTATCAGATCTAATCCCTTGAATCTTCAATTAATACATATATATCTAATAGGACAGGAGAAATAAGTGTATGTGTGAGAAAGTGAGGAAAATTTTGAATGAGCAGTTAGATGTAAAGCAAGTTGCTCTCCACTGTGGGTGGGCCTCATCTAATCTGCTGAGTGTCTGAACAGCTTAAAATGCTGAGTAAGAAAGAATCCCTTCCCTCTACCTCATTGTCTTTGAGCTGGAGCAGCCATTTCCTCTCACCTTCAGACTCGAATCCAGACAGGATCTTGCAGCTCTCCTGGTTCTCATGCCTTCGAACTTAAACTAGAACTTCACCCTCACTTCTCCTGGGTCTGCAGTTCTCCTACTGCAGATCTTAGAACTTCTCAGCCTCCACAATGGTGTAAGCAAATTCCTTATAGTAAATATACATAAGTATTTTAGAATATATATATATAGTAAATTTTAGTGTGTGTGTATATATATATATATAGTAAATATATGCTATATATTTAAAATAAAACATTAAATATTGAATATATATAATGTTATATTATGATAATACATTTTACTATAGGAGATATAAATATACAAATATATTCATTGGTTCTGCTTTTCTGGAAAAATCCAAGATTAATATACATGGTAATGGCAGTTACCTCAAAAGACCAGAAGTTTTTAAGAAAGTAGGGAGAAAATGGTCAGGAAGAAACAATGAGAAGCAGAAAGGAGGCTATCCCACCTCCCAGCCTGTGCTCCATGGGGAATGGGAGAAGAAACGGACACTGCAAGGACTCCAGTGTCCTTAGGGGAGAGCAGATCTCATTCTTAGAAAGAAAGGAACTTTCTGAGAAGAGATGAGGCATCAGGGAATTTTGTGGGTGACAGACTTGATTCCAGAGGACACAGAGAAAGGTTCTGAGTGGTAAGGAAGGGATAGGAGACTGAACCCTATTAAGGGATATAAAGAAACTTACAGGACACAAATCAGACAGGGAAAAAACAGACCACCTTAAAGGCTTAGCCTGCTGGTGGAGGCTGATCTAAATGAGATGAACATATGAAGCGATGACATGATCTCTGATGGCCTTTCAGGAGAAGGTGACTAAACAGCTCTAATTCCATCCATGGGCCAGGACTCTGGGGAGGGGAAGTCTCCTTAAATATTTCAAGGAGACATGAGCACAGGAGAGGCAGCTCCTCCAGCAGGAACCAGGAGCTGTGCCCTTAGATGGGGCTGCAGGGACTCTGACCACACAGATTCTGCTCAGGTCACCAGTGAGTAACCTTACTACCAAGAAAATGGGAGGTAAAACTCAGCACCTTCCATTACAGAATGGAAGATGATTCATGGTCAATGTCCCCCGAAGAGAATCTGGCCATACAAAAGCTCTCCCTGAGAAGATCTCCATGCCCCACAAATCATGGAAGACCAGGCCCAAGGGTGGGTCCTTGGTAACGTTTCCCACCCTGTCCATGCCAAGTTTTATCCTGTTTCTCATAGGAACTGGCTCATCCTAGACCATGTGTCTGCTTCCAGAGCATCTCTTGGGCCACATCCAGGTCCATGAGCAATGCTTCTTCCTCTTCCTGCAACTTCTCTCCCCTGGGAGCCCTCCCCACTCCCACCATGCATCAGTACACAACCCACCACTTCCTTGACTATGTCCAGCCTTCCCTTGGGCTTCCTCACTTCATATACCATCTCTCTGTTCATTCATTCAACATTATTAACGTTGACAACAACTCCCCTACCCTCTAACAACAACTCTGTCTGCTAAGTCACTTCAGTCGTGTCCGACTCTGTGTGACCCCACAGTCGGCAGCCCACCAGGCTCCCCCATCCCTGGGATCCTCCAGGCAAGAACACTGGAATGGGTTGCCATTTCCTTCTCCATTGCATAAAACTGAAAAGTAAAAGTGAATTCGCTCAGCTATGTCCGACTCTTCACGACCCCATGGACTGCAGCCTACCAGGCTCCTCTGTCCTTGGGATTTTCCAGGCAAGAGTACTGGAGTGGGGTGCCATTGCCTTCTCCTAGATTGCTTAAATGATGTGTTCTCTGGAAAACGTGTGTGATGGACTGTTGGCCACAGTTCCATACCTGAGTCATCTTTGGAGTCCCAGTTCAGCCATCCTTGATCCCCACTGTGATTATTATCTCTTCCTAAATGTGAAAAGCCCTTGAGATACATTTTTTTCCAAAGCACTTATTGCCATTTGACACAACAGCAAAATCTTCCAGCCCCCATTTCCCAAAGTCAACTGTCCTCACTCACAACCTTGCTACTTGGTAATGAGGCTAACATCTCACTTTTTAAAACATTCATTCAAATGTTTACACAATAGATACTACATTATTTAGTCTCTCACTTCTTCAGTCTGTTCTGCTTTAATCTTTTAAGAGAGCATCAATCACATCTTTATGCAATGTAGTGTCACATTCAGACAGATGTTAACTATTTTTATCTTGATGAAATAAAAACTCAAGAGTAGATTTATACTGGGACTTCCCTGGTGGTCAAGTGGCTAAGACCCTGTGCTCCCAATGCAAGAGGCTGGGTTTGAGCCCTAGTAGGGGCTTCCCTGGTGGTTCAGACAGTAAAGAGTCTGCCTGCAATGCAGGAGACCTGGGTTCAATCCCAGGGTCAGGAAGATCCCCTGGAGAAGGGAATGGCTACCCACTCCAGTATTTTTGCCTGGAGAATTCCATGGACATGGAGCCTGGTGGGCTACAGTCCATGCAGTCGCAAAGAATCAGACACAATTTAGTGACTAACACTTTCACTTTCAGGGAACTAGATCCCACATGCCACAAAGATCAAAGATCCTCTGTGCCAAAACTAAGACCTGAAGAAGCCAAATAAATAAATATTTTTTAAAAAAGAGTACACTGGTGATAACCCAACACAAGACCAACTGTAGCCAATGAGCTCTCACCACAGTCTTCCATTTGGTCATTGAAGCTTAGAGTCATGCATTTTTCAGAGAAGAGATTAGCATTTTGCATTTTGCAGGTGGCTCTTCCAGCTGCCCACGTTGACCCTGAAAAGATAAGCAAGTTTAAAGCCTGTCTCATTCATTCATTTTTGGGTCTAGTTACTCCCATGGGCCTTGGAGAGAACCATTTGTGTCTCAGTGACAAGGGAAGCATGTTCATCAATACCCTTGGGGGCATCTTCATTCATTTGTTTCCTCAGAACTATCACAATCAAAGAGTAGCTGCAAGCTCTGCACAATTTCTTGGCAGTTTGCCAAAAAGGCAGAAAGACTTAGTGTTCAACTCTGGGGATCAGAGATGTATTCATCAAATCTGAGATTTTCCAAGTCCTCCTCCTCTCCTCCTCCCTGATCTTCATGTCTTTGATTGTGAAGTCAGTCAATCAACAGGAAAAGGGAGATGCGGCTCCTTGGCATAGATGCCTTCCAGTGCCTGTGTCCCAGTCCCTCAACCCACTGTCCACCCGTCTGAGGAGTTAGGGGAGCCCTCTGACTCATCCTGTGCTTTGCAGCCCCCACTCCTCCTGAGTCAGGCAGTCACTTTTTATCTTTTCCTGTTTGTGCTTCAGGGTCTTCTCAGAAGCTGGGAGAGGAGGAGGAAAAAACTAACCCTCCCATCATGGGGATGGAGTAGGGGAATGAGAGCTGCAACCTCCTGTCCTTCAGGGAGAGGGGTCTTTCCAGGGGTTCCTCCAAGGAGCTCCCGTCTGGCCCTTCTAGCTCAGCAGCACCTCGGCTGGCTTTATAGTTGAGACTGGGTTCCCAGGTGGAGCTAGTGGTAAAGAACCTGCCTGCCAAAGCAGACGACCTAAGAGATGCGGGTTCAATCCCTGGGTCAGGAAGATCCCCTGAATATCCCACTCCCGTGTTCTTGCTTGGAGAATCCCATGGACAGAAGAGCTTGGAGGGCTATAGGCCATAGGGTCACAAAGAGTGAGACACAGCTGAAGTGACTTAGCATGCATGCATGAAAGTGAAAGTGAAAGTCGCTCAGTCATGTCCAACTCGGCGACCCCATGGACCCTACAGTCCATGGAATTCTCCAGACCAGAATACTGGAATGGGTAGCATTTCCCTTTTCCAGGGGATCTTCCTAGCCCAGGGATCGAATCCAGGTCTCCCACATTGCAGGTGGATTCTTTACCAGCTGAGCCACAAAGGAAGCCTAAGAATACTGGAGTGGGTAGCCTATCCCTTCTCCAGCGGATCTTCCCATCTCAGGAATCAAACTGGGGTCTCCCGCACTGCAGGTGGGTTCTTGACCAACTGAACTATCAGGGAAGCCCATGTTCACAAAGTTTATTTCAAATAAACCCTGAGAGGATAACCTCACAGGACCATGTGGCAGGTCTGTTTTAGATCCAGTGCAGTTATGATATAATCATCTGTATGCACAATGAAAAGTAATAAGATTGGCAGTCCATTGCCCTACATGGTGACCCGGGGTCTCCTGCATTGCCTGGCGACATCCATACCTACATATTCGCTTCCCCTCCCCTGCCTCCCTCTCCCCACTCCCTAACTCCTGACTCCTAGAATCACCTTCTTTGGCTGTGGAAGAGATTTAAGCTAAAACTCTATCCTTTTCCCCATCAGTTTCGTGTAGTCAAGAAACTGGGTGAGGAATTAACTGAATTTTTTTTTTTTTTTAGTTAACTGAATTTATGAGCCAATTTTAAGTGACAATATTGGATTATCTGATAATTTCCCTAATTCCTTGAAAAGTCCTGGCCTGTACATCTGCATTATAGCCATTCTTTGAAAAAATATAAAGTAGACAGACCCAAAAGGCAAAGATGTTTCTGTCTTTTAGGTAATATTAGCGCTTATGAGAGCCAAAATGCAGGTCCACAAGGAGACCATCATAAGCAGCAGCCAACCTTAAAACAAGACTTTGACAAGCCAGTGAGTTGAAAATTTGATGTGGACAGTATCTCATTCTTTGTGTCCTAAGCAGCCTTGGAAAAATCAATGAATGCTTATTGACTGACTCTTCAACTTCAATTAAAGATAGCAAATTAAAGGTTCTGAAGCAAATTTGGTCCTCCATTAGTGGGATAATTTTGTAGTCCCAGAGAAGTCTAAGAGCAAGCCAAGGGTTTATCTCAAAAGTCAGATCACTCAGGGATGCTAAATAAATCCCCCCTCAACTATTCATTTGTAAATTTTATATATCTCTTGCTTACCATGTTTGCTGATTCACATGGCAGAAAAATGTTTTACCAAAGTTTTCCCCTATTTTTTGAATGAACACAAATCATGTCATAGCAACAAGTATTTAAATAATAGTCCTTTATTATTAAGATATAAAAATATACTTTGGAAAATGTCTATTTTAAAAGATATTTATAGAGTTTAGGGATGAATTCCTATAACTCTAGAGTGTTTGGTTGGGGGTGTTTGGGGTTTCTTGTTTTTGTTATTTGTTCATTTGGTCATCTTTTTGTTTCCTGGTATGTAAAAGGGATAATCTAAAACAAGGGGAGAAATAAATATCAGAATTAGGGTATGACTTTGTTATTGGTAAACTTAAAGATACAAATTTTATAATTGTGAATTATGGAATATCAGTGTCAGGATCTGACACAGATTTCCAAAAGTTATTTAAAGGAGGAAAGTTTATTTGAATATCTTAGGTTTACAGATGACAGAAAAGTCCATTCAGAAGAAAAGTTTCTGTAAATAGTCATAAGAAAAGCAGATGATACACTGTTGGTGGGAGTGCAAACTAGTACAGCACCTATGGAGAACAGTGTGGAGATTCCTTAAAAAACTGGAAATAGAACTGCCATATGACCCAGCAATCCCACTCCTGGGCATACACACTGAGGAAACCAGATCCAAAAGAGACACGTGCACCCCAATGTTCATCGCAGCACTGTTTATAATAGCCAGGACATGGGAGCAACCTAGATGCGCATCAGCAGATGAATGGATAAGGAAGCTGTGGTACATATACACCATGGAATATTACTCAGCCGTTAAAAAGAATTCACTTGAATCAGTTCTAATGAGATGGATGAAACTGGAGCCCATTATACAGAGTGAAGTAAGCCAGAAAGACAAAGACCAATACAGTATACTAATGCATATATATGGAATTTAGAAAGATGGTAATGATAACCCTATATGCAAAACAGAAAAAGAGACACGGATGTACAGAACAGACTTTTGGACTCTGTGGGAGGAGGCAAGGGTGGGATGTTTTTAGAGAACAGCATCAAAACATGTATATTATCAAGGTGAAACAGATCGCCAGCCCAGGTTGGATGCATGAGACAAATGCTCAGGGCTGATGCACTGGGAAGACCCAGAGGAATGGGGTGGGGAAGGAGGTGGGAGGGGGGATCGGGATGGGGAATACATATAAATCCATGGCTGATTCATGTCAATGTATGGCAAAAACCACTACAATATTGTAAAGTAGTTAGCCTCCAACTAATAAAAATAAATGGAAAAATATATATAATAAAAAGAAAAAAAAAGAAAAGCAGATGACTTTTAATGTGAACTGGGACCCTTGCAGGTAAGTAGTGCATATGTACAAAGGGACTATAATAGTCTGCTCAGTCTGCATACACTAGACCACAGAAGGGGTGGCCCTTACCACAGAAATTTATTTTCTCCCAGTTCTAGAGGCTGCAAGTGAGACAGGCTGGGACCTGGGACCCTTTGCAGCAGTGCGGCAGTGTTTGCACCTGGACATACCTCTCGTGGAGAACAAAATAAAAGAAAACTCTCTGGGATTAAAAATAGCCATGTGTATGCACAGTTGGGGCAAATTCTGTACCTTAAAGACACAAAGAGACCAAAAAACCACACTGCTACTTTTAAAAAGCCCAGAGCAAAAGCAAAGTATTGTGTGTGCCCCTTGCTCTGGACACCACCTAAGGAGTGGGCAGACCCCTAAGCCACCCCTGCAGCCTGATCCTTGAACAAACCTCTACCCTCACCGGGTGTAAGAAACAAGCTTGCCACCCCCCTCCCAGGGAGAGAACAAGCAAGGGAAACTGTGGTTTGTTCTCCTTCCTCCCTGCTGCAGCAGAGACCCCAGCAAAGCCCTGCCTGAATTTCTTGTGCGGCCTCTAGTCAATTTCTACCAATTGGGAAAGGTGAAGAACCCTGGCTGGTAACAGAAGTCCAAGATCAAAGTGCCAGGAAATGTGATTCCTGGTGACCGCTCCTCCTGGCTTGCAGATGGCTGCCTTCTCACCCTATTCTCCTGTGGCCCTTCCTCTGCCAGGTGTGCTCAGAGTGAGAGCGTTCTCTGGTGTCTTCTCCTCCTCTAAGGACACCAATCCATCAGATTAGGGCCCCACCCTACAACCTCATTTAACCCTAATTAGCTCCCAAAGGCCCCACCTCCAAATACCATCATGTTAGGGTCAAGGCTCCAACACAAGAATTTTGAAGAAGACACAATTCATCCATGAGAGGCGTCATGCCCTTTGATACTATAATGTATCTTTTTAGAATCTATCCCTGGAAGAGGTCACTGGCAACCCGCTCCAGTATTCTTGCCTGGAGAACCCTATAGACACAGGAGCGTGGAGGGCTACAGCCCATAAGTTGCAAAGAGTTGGACATTGCTGAAGCGACTGAGCACAGAATCTATCCAAAGGAATGATTCCAAATTATGTGAAAACATGTACATAGAGAATTTTCCTTGCAAGAAAATATACAGAACTAACCTAAAGTGTGCAACAACAGTAAAGGACGTAAGAATGACAAAGCCAGAAAAAGAAATGTTATGTAGCCATTAAACATGGCAACTCAAAGATTGTACAGCAACAAGAAAAACATTTATAATGGTAGGTGCTTTTTTTTTTAAAAGATGAAGGATCAAGTAGCTCTGGGATTGAACTGGCTTTGGGTTTTCTCAGTTATTGTTACCGTTATGAACTGATTTGTCCCCCGCCCCCCCAAAAAATAACCGATTTGAGGAAGCCCTAGTGTTAGTCGCTCAGTCGTGCCCGACTCTTTGCAACCCCATGGACTGCAGCCCACCAGGCTCCTTTGTCCATGAGATTTTCCAGGCAAGGATACTGGAGTGGGTTGCCATTTCCTTTTCCAGGGGATCTTCCCAACTCAGGGATCAGACCCGGGTCTCCTGCATTTCAGGGAGAGTCTTTACCGACTGAGCTACAAAGGAAGCCCTAACCCCCAGTAAACCAGAACACAACTGCACTTGGAGATGGGACTTTTACAGGTTTGTGTGTGTGTATGCGTCCTTGTCACTGATGCATGTCCAACTCTGTGATCCCACAGACTATAGCCCACCAGGCTCCCCTGTCCAAGGGATTCCCGAGGCAAGAATACTGGAGTGGGTTACCGTTTCCTCCTCCAGGGGATCTTCCCAACCCAGGGTTCAAATTCATGTCTCCTGCATCTCCTGCCTTGCAGGCAGATTCTTTATCATCTGAGTCACCAGGGAAGCATCTGAAAGAGGTAATAAAGGTTAAATGAAGTCACAAGAGTGGACTCTAATCCAACCTGACTGGTGTCCTTAGAAGAAGAAGAAGAAGAGGTGCCAGGGATGCTCCTGCACAGAACAAAGACCATCTGAGGGCACAACCAGAAGAAAGCCATCTGCAAGCCAAGGAGAGAGGCCCCGGGAGAAACCATCCCCATTGACACCTGTGAGAAAATAAAGGTCTGTAGTTCTAAGCCACCAAGTCGGTGGTACTCTGTTATGGCAGACCAAGCTGACTGATCCCATCACCTTGACGGAACCAAAGACTTGATAATCCCTAAGATGCTCTGCGCTCAGGTAGGAGCTGAAGTGCAGAAAGGTTTTCCTCTGTTCAGGCCCTGTCCTCAGCTTTCACCCGACCCTGCACACCTGCCTCTCTGAGTTTCCCGAGCTTCTGGGAGCTCTTGCTCCCTCCCCTGCTCCCTGTCCCTGCTGGGCTGGCAGGTGTGATTGAGCGTCTTCATCGCCCAGCCCAGCATCAGCCTCAGATCGTCCTTTGGGCTTGGGACTTGAGGGTGGAGCTTTGCGGGTATCCCTGAACCTCCTTCCTGTGAAGGTCCAGCTGCTCTATATCTCCAATGAGTCCTACAAGAGCACTCCCTGCCCTCCCCGGCGACAGGAGATGCTAGTGGTGTCAGTGTAGGATGCTGGGCCAGTGCTCTCTCCACCCATCTCAATGGACATGAGCTTGAGCAAACTCCTGGAGATAGTAGAGGACAGGGAAGTCTGGCATGCTGCAGTCCACAGAGCCACAAAGAGTCAGACACATCTTAGTGACTGAACAACAACTCCCAGGTAGAGGAGCTGTCTCTCCAGGTAGAGGGTCTGACTTCTTTCCTTCCTTCAGCATCAATCGTTGTGTACCTGCATCTTGGAGGCTACAAACCCCATTGCCTCCTTTCCTATCTGGAGAAGGGAATGGCAACCTGCTCCAGTATTCTTGCCTGGAAAACCCTACAGACAGAGGAGCCTGGCGAGCTATGGTATGGGGTCACAAAGAGTTGGGCGTGACTGAGCAACTGAACACATCGGTTTAAGGCTTCAAGTGATGGGTCAGGCTTTAGGGTGGGGTTTACTGCTCCCCTCCCCTCACTCTGCCCCTGCAATGGTATCTAATATAGTCTGCAGGCCTGCATCACCAACTGGGCTCTCTCCAGCCTAACCCAGTCTGCCTGGAGAGTTCTGATGGAGTTCCATAGGAGAGAGTCTGGGGGTGGGTCCAAGTCCCATTAAGTCTAGGGGTCTCTTTGCTGCCATGTTAGTCCACACTAGGTTTGTAGCAATTAATTAAAAATTTTGCTGACTTCTTTGGAACACTCTGATGACAGGAGTGACTTCATCTCTGTTCTGAGGCAGTACTTGTGACTGGAGGGAAGAACTTCGCCCCTTGAAATTGAGGCTACTCGATTGCCCCTAAGATGAGTTCAGGAAAAACTACAACTTTGTGGCTTATCTGGCTTCTTCTCCAGAAAGTCTGAGTGATGTTCTTTCCAGCTTTCTCCACCCTAGGCAGAAGTGGGACCCACATACAATTTTAAGTGATGTGTTTGCTGCATGTAAATACTGAATTCAGCACCAGAAGAAATAAGCTTCACAAACCAGAAACATCAAGCCCAGAACTATAAATACCATGAGGCTCTGATATCCCTGATAATTCTCCAACACTCAAAATTATTCCAAGGAGAATGTAAACAGTTAAGAAAAATGACAGATGGGAAGAGATGAAATGGATACAGCCACTAGGGAAGACTATATGGAGATTCCTTAAAAAACTAGAAATAAAACCACCATATGACCCAGCAATCCCACTCCTAGGCATAACTGAAAAATTATGAAAAAGGGAACCAAAATTAAAAAAGATACATGTATCCCATTGTTCATTGCAGCACTATTTACAACAGCTAGAACATGGAAGTAACCTAGATAGATGAATGGATAAAGCAGTTGTGGTATATATACATGATGGAATATTACTCAGCCATAAAAAGAAACACCTTTGAGTCAGTTCTGATGAGGTGGATGAACCTAGAACCTATTATACAGAATGAAGTAAGTCAGAAAGAGAAAGATAAATATCATATTCTAATGCACATATACAGAATCTAAAAAATGGTACTTAAGAATTTATTTACAGGGCAGTAATTGAGAAACAGACATACAGAATAGACTTATGGACATGGGGAGAGGGGAGGAGAGGGTGAGATGTATGGAAAGAGTAACACAGAAACTTACATTCCTATGTGTAAAATAGATAGCCAACGGGAATTTGCTGTGTCTCAGGAAACTCACACAGGGGCTCTGTATCAACCTAGAAGTGTGGAATGGGGAGGAAGATGGGAGGGAAGTTCAAAAGGTCGGGGACATATGTATACCTATGGCTGATTCATGTTGAGGTTTGACAGAAAACAACAAAATTCTGTAAAGCAATTATCCTTCAATTAAAAAATAAGTTAAAAAGAAAAAAACAAAAAGATACATGCACTTTTATGTTCATAGCAGCACTATTCACAATAACCAAGACATGATAGCAATCTAAATGTCCATCGACAGATGAATGCATAAAGGTGTGGTATGTATACAATGGAATACTATTCAGTCATAAAAAAGAATGAAATAATGCCATTTGCAGCCACATGGATGGACCTAGAGATTATCATACTAAGTGAAGTCAAAGACAAATATCAAATGATATTACATGTGGAATCTAAAATATGACACACATGAACTTATCTATGAAATAGACTCACAGATGTAGAGGACAGCCTTGTGCTTACTAAGGAGCAGGGAGGGATGGATTGGGCGTTTGGGATTAGCAGATGCAAATTGTTATATATAGAATGGATAAACAATGAGGTCCTACTGTATAGCACAGGGAACTATTTTCAATATCCTGTGATAAACCACAATGGAAAAGAATGTGTGTATATGTATAACTGAACAACTCTGCTGTATCACAGAGATTAACACAACGTTGTAAATCAACTATACTTTAATCAGATAAATTTTTAACTAATTAAGGTGATATAAAAGGGAAGTCATTTATAAGACTATAGAAATAAGGCCTGGTAGGACCCCCCAGTGGCTCAGCAGGTAAAGAATCTGCCTGCAGTGCAGGAGACATGGGTTCAATCCCTGGGTTGGGAAGGTCTCCTGGAGGAGGAAATGGCAACCCACTCCAGTATTCTTGCCTGAAGAATCCCCATGGACAGAGGAGCCTGGTGGGCTACAGTCCAACGAATCGCAAAAAATCAGACATGACTGAGCACACAAACACAGAACTAAACCAGAAGACATATGAAGTCATCAGATCCCTGAGTCCACGCTGAGAATTACCAGGATGCAGCAGCTATAAATCCAGACGGATCCCTGGGCACTGTATGAGCAACTCAAATACTCAGAATAGAGGTGCTATTGGGATGCACTTTTCCAGAATGGCGAACAAGTCTTGAGGAAGCTCCTCCCTAAACCAACTTTAATCTTCTGTTGATTGTCAAGGTAACTGTGTTTATAGAGAAGTCAATGTACTTTACATGCATGATAAATATACTTTATTATTGTATTTATTGTGAGATATTTATAGTGAAAAATAGGCTCAGGTTAAATTAATCCCTGGATATATGCCCAGCAGCAGGAATGCTGCATCATGTGGCAACTTTATTTTTAGTTTTTTAAGGAACCTCTAATTTTAGTTTTTTAAGGCACCTCCATACTGTTCTCCATGGTGGATGCACCAATTTACATTCCCACCAACAGTGTAGGAAGGTTCCCTTCTCTCCATACCCTCTGCAGTCGCTTCTTTGCAGGCCGTTTCCCCTGCACCAGGCTTCTGGAGGCCTCTAGTCTTCCCTAGTGGCTCAGAGGTTAAAGCGTCTGCCTGCAGTGCAGGAGACCCGGGTTCGATTCCTGAGTTGGGATGATTCCCTGGAGAAGGAAATGGCACCCCACTCCAGTACTCTTGCCTGGAGAATCCCATGGAGGGAGGAGCCTGGTAGGCTATAGTCCATGGGGTCACAAAGAGTCGGACACGACTGAGTGACTTCACTTTTCACTTTCACTTTTTAGTCTCCAAAAAAGGGAAAATTTAACTCAGTAATGACTCCCCCAAAATAAAATAAATCACAGCTATTTCTTTGAGCCACAGTTCGGTGCCTGTGTCCCCTTGACTGGAGATACTGCGGGACCAGGTGAGCCAAGGAAGAGAGAGTGGCCACTAACATGCATTAGTCAAAATGGGCCTGGAGGGCCTGGAGGTTCTGAAAACAAGGTGAGCCACAGCAGAAGAGCAAAGCCCATTTCCATGTGCCCACACTGCTTCTGAAATGAAGCATTCATTTTGCAGGAGTATATCCACCACGTGGAACATGCCTGCCCTGATAGGAACAACGCCAGGGCCATAGGCAGCTGGTGGGTAAGGAGCCAGCCCACCTTCATGGAATTTAATGGGCGAGTAGCCAGTCAGTAATTAATCATACAATTACGTCATTAGTGCAATGAAGGAGACAGCGAAGGTGACATATTAATTGTGTCGAGGCATTAACCCAGCAGGGAAGGAGTCAGAGTTCCATCAAGGAAGCAGGAAGCTCTGTTACAGAATGCTGTTGTTCGGTCGCTCAGTTGGGTCCAATTCTGTGACCCTTTGGACTGCAGCATGCCAGGCTTCCCTGTCCTTCGCTATCTTTTGGAGTTTGCTCAGATTCATGTCCGTTTAGTCAATGATGCTAACTATCTCGTCCTGTCACCCGCTTCTTCTCCCGCCCTCAATCTTTCCCAGCATCAGGGTCTTTTCCAATTAGTCGACTCTTCGCATCAGGTGGCCAAAGGATTGGAGCTTCAGCTTCAGCATCAGTCCTTCCAATGAATATCCAGGACTGATTTCCTTTAGGATGGACTGGTTTGATCTTGCAGTCCAAGAGATTCTCAAACATCAGAATAAAGGATTAATCATCAGAATTCCACCTCCCACATCACAGACATGCTGGGGAAGGAAAGGCCCAGAAGGGGAGGGTTGGAGGGTCAGAAAAGAGGCCCTAGGCAGGGCCTGTGAGGGGAAGCTGAGAAGCCCGGGTGAGCATGGCCCCTGCAGTTGGGCCACAGCAGAGGAGTGAGATGAGACGCGATAGTCAGCAGCCACATGAACTAGAACCTGGGAAGAAACACAGCCTTTCTCTCAGCTCGAGCACCCCAACGACACAGGTGCCCTGCAGAAGCCAGCAACCTTCCCTGCAGAGCTTCACACACCTGCCAGGACCCAGAGAAGCAGGGGAAAAGGTCATGGGCAAGCCAGAAGGGCTGGCAGCAGGCCAACCTCGGCAGGGGTGAAGGCCAAGGGCACCTGGACTTCCTCGTGTGTCGTCACTGGGCCTTCATGTCCACCTCCCGAAATGCAGGCATCTTTCTGTGTGGCCAGCTCCCACCTGGAACCACAGCAGCCAGAGTCGCCAACTAACAGTGCAGAAGTGTCCAGAGGCCTCACCAAAGAGAAGCTGAAGGATCAGCTGGAGTCGCATAAAGTGAAGGAAGCGGGGAGTGGATGATCCAAGCAGATACAAGGCCCTGGAGTGGGTGGACCCATAGATCCCTGTGGTACCTTCTGCACTGAAGTGACCAATGTGGAGAGTGATGCCTGGCCAGGGAGGGTTGGGGGAATACCCCGCTGGGCCTCGGAGGCCATGGCAGGGTTTGAGATTTCATCCTAAGAGCGATGGAGAGGCAGGGGAGAGTCACCCAGCACACACAGCAGGCAGAGAACCTACCCTGGAGTCTGAAAGGCCTGGGGTCAGAAGGCACGCGGGTCTGTCTGTGACTGTATCTTGTGACTTCACTTGGCTCATTGGGACCACGCTGGACTAAGCGAGGACTCACTGACACAACCCAGGAAAGTGTCCTTGTGTGGAGGTAGGTCAGCACACTGCTGATTCAGCGGACCACAGAGGGACTGTGTCGGTCTCTGCGGGCCGAGTGGTCTCGGTCACAGCTCTTTTCAACTCTGTCATCAGGCCTGAATATAGCCCCAGAAAACACATCCACGTCGACTGGCTTCTGATAAAACCCCGCTTGTGGACACTGACATTTGAATTGCACATAGTTTTCACCTCATAAAACATTATTCTTCTTTTGATTTTGTTCAACCATTTAAAAATGCAAAAACCATCCTTAGTTCATGGGCCATATAGAACTTAGCAGCAGCTGAACTTGACTCAGGAGCACATATACATACACACCATACAAAACACAAACACAGCACACACACATCACACACTCACATGCACAAACACAGAATACAAACAGATACATTCACATATACAAAAACAGCACACACACATACACACCATACAAATAAACACACAAACACAGCACACACACACACACACAGCACAACTGTGAAGAGGCTGCTCTAAGCCTCCAGGCTGACTACACGGCCTTTTAGTTCAGTCCAATTTGTCCATTCTGAGTGAAACAAAACTAGATCAACTGTAATTTTTTAAATTGGTTTTTGATTTAGACAATCATTGTTATTCTTTGAACTACCTTAGACTTTATTAGCCATGAAACTGGAGCATTACCAAGAGTTGCTAAATTAAGTTATTCTGTGAAACATCCTACATTCTTAAGGTTTCTGTAGAGAAACATAATCAATACATCAATACATCCCCCATAGACGTTACTAGAATCTTATAAATTGTCTGCTTTGTCAACCCAGTATGATTATGAGGCCAGGCACGAACCGCTCCGTCTGAAGCCATAGGGTGAGCGATGATTCTCACAAATCTTCCCACCAGCCCACAGGGTCAGAATCTCATTATAGTCTTAGAAATAACGTGTCTCACTCAACAAAAGAAGACGATTGTGGGGTTGTTTCAGCTCTGGACCCAGGCTGCTGCCTCAAATTCTGCCTTTCCCAAGTTAAGAAGCCAGAGCACCTGCTTCATAAGTGTTACAGCGTGAGCCTCACCTGAGGCCGCCGCCTGTGGCATGATTTACAGGCTGTGCAGGGTGAGAATTAAATATTTACCAACTGCAGGGGAACGAGGCTCCTTCCAAACGCTGTAGGGATAAGGAAAGTCTGCACGCACTCGGAGCAGGGTGACCTCGGTCCTAAGAAGTGGACCATGTCTGGTGAGCACAGGGCAGGGGAGTGGGGAGGTGGGCATCTCCAGAAGGGACTTCAGGGGTTCACCGTTCAACCCCTTTGTTCTACTGACGCATCACCAAAGATAAAACCCACTAAAGTTCAATGCAGCCAAATTCCTTTCCTCCAATATGTGTCCTCTTGGGGTAAATGGATTCACCCCAAGAAGAAGTGGAACCCTGCCAGGCTCAACATCTTTCCCTGTGACATCACAAGCACATTCTCGATGCCTCAATTTCTGTTCCCTAAATGTCATCAGGAGTCTTCTCCCTGCCCTTCCCATCCATCAGCCACACTCACCCCTCTCCATCCTGCGTGGATGCCATTAGCAAGCTCTCTGGAGTCCTGGCTCTGGTCGGGCTCGGTGAGCAGCAGAGTGAGGAGACAGTGTCTGTTACCTGACTCCCTCCCAGACAGTTGTCCATGGCTTGGCTGTGTCCCTCTACCTGCGGCCCAGCAACTGTCAGGGGCCTTCTCTGTGCAGGCCTGGCCACCTCTCGTGCCCCATCAGTCCTGTGGATGGTGACCTAAATGTCCTGCAAGGGTCTGCTGGATCACCATCTATCCCATTCTACCTGGCCGAACCCCTTCCCCTGGAATAGCCTATCTCTTCCTCCGTCTGAGACCCACATTCTCATCTGCGTCTCACCTGGGTCAGTCCACCCACAAAGAGGACTGTCCTCCGTCTTTGCACAGGACACATGTTCTTCCCAAAGGGCATGTTGCTGTTGTTGTTTAGTCATTAAGTCATATCTGACTCTTTGTGACCCCACAAACTGCAGCACACCAGGCTTCCTTGTCCTTCACTCTCTTCCTGAGTTTACTTAAAACGCATGTCCATTGAATCAGTGATGCCATCCAACCATCTCATCCTCTGTCATCCCCTTCTCCTCCTGCCCTCAGTCTTACCCAGCATCAGAGTCTTCTCTGATAAGTCCGTTCTTCGCATCAGCTGACCAAAATATTGGCACTTCAACTTCAGCATCAGTCCTTCCAATGAATATTCAAGGCTGATTTCCTGAATGATTTGAGTCCTACTTTACCAGCTGAGCCACCAGGGAAGCCCTAAGTAAACAAAGGAAAATCCTTAACTCCCTGGGGCAGGCTTGGAATCTGACAGTGTAACCAATGTCAAAGAACCTGAAAGGATGGGCAGGTGTGGTCTCCCTGGGTATCATTTTGTGACTCAAGGCTTTGAGGGACACTTGTTTAAATGCATCTGTAGCTTCATTGGTCTTTCATTGGCAGAGAGGCATATGTATCTTTCAGAGAAACGTCCTTGGATACGATGCTTTAACTTCCCTCACCCCTTCCCCCAAGCCTGCTTCAGCTCTGTGCATTGCAGGGGTGAGAGAGGTTTATCACATCAGCAAAATCCCATTATCAGTTGAGAGCTGCCCTGGGGTTTGCAGGATTCCTAAATAGAAGCTGGCAAGTACACAGACATAACACTGAGAGCAAACACAGACTGCGTGTTTGTGTAAAACAGCCCATCCTTGACACACCAAGGTCATTTCCAAGTAGATAGTTCTAGGTCAGCACTATCCAAGAAGCTTTCTGCAGCAATGAAATCTGTAACCTACATGTCGGACATAGCAGCCACTAGCCACACATGGTATTGAGCACTTGACATGTGGCCACTGGGTTTGAGGAAATCAATCATATCTCATTTAATTTCAAATAATTCAAATGCAAATAGCCACATGTGTCTATGGTATTGGATAGGTCAACTCTAGATAGTTCCGTTTGTAAAATGTTCATACCTCTTGTAAAATAACAACTAGCCAGGGTACTTCCCTGGTAGTCCAGTGGCTGAGACTCCATACTCCCAATGCAGGGTACCTGGGTTTCCTTCCCAGTCAGGGAACTAGATCCCCTATGCTGCAATTAAGACTGAACACAGCCAAATAAATAAACAAATATTTTTTTTAAATAAACTAGCCAAAGATCCCTTTGAGAAAGCTAACTCACGGAATAAGCTACTATTAGAGCCTGTTTACTCATAATATAGGAAAACTTCCCAGAATCTAATGAATGAAAAAAATATTATAGACTGATTCACCAAGCATGTAGCAAGTTGGAGAGATTTCTATGGAGATCATTTGGCATCATTCTCCAGAGTTTAAAACTTAAAGTTCAATTGTATTCTACATGCAACACCCCCCCAACTCCTAAAATAAACACAAGAATATGATTCTTATAGAAGACAGATGGCAAGTATTCATTAGATGTCCATATACTATCTTTCTCAATATTGACCTATTTGATGTCAGTATTTACTCAATGCCTACAGAATGCTAGATTCTGTAGAGGCTACAAAAGGCGTAAATGACATAATATTTGCCTTGTCCCAGGATCCAAATTCTGTGGCAATTTAAGGAAAGCAAACCATGAAGTGGAAAATACAGAATTTACTCATCAAACAGCTCTGCTTAAAGGGTCTCCTGAACACTCTGGTCTTTATTCTTTCTCATTCAGGGATGGAGGCGGGAGACAGAATCATGTTGACAGGAAGTAAAGAAGTCTTGATAATAAACAAGAGTCTCATTTTTAAGCAGTTGTATTGGCAATTAATGTTTCTCATTAAAAACATTTAATTTTCTCATTAAAAGGACTCTCAGGAAAGTGATATAGCAATACTCATGGCTTTCTGAAATTTTGCACTTTTAGTTTCACCCTTCAAGAACATAGGTGACCAATTCCCTCACATTAGGGACACAGTCTTATAAGAGGTATTTTTTTCAGGATCTTCTAAGTAGTGGTGATATTCAAAGTATTTGACAACCTGAAAGACTGAAGGCAGGATGAGAAGGGGATGACAAAATGAGATGGTAGGATGGCATCACCGACTCAATGGACATGAGTTTGAGCAAGCTCCAGGAGTTGGTGATGGACAGGGAAGCATGGCAGTGCTGCAGTCCATGGGGTCTGCAAACGGTCAGACATGACTGAGCAACCCAACTGAACTGAACTGAAAGCAGGAAAGCCACCCAATCAGAATGGACAGGGTAGATGAGCCAACCAATCAGAATAATTAGTCTAGGTACACCAACAAATCAGAATGCATAGTGCATGGGAACCACCCAATCAGAAAGGATATTTGTAAGTACATCAACCAATCAGAATGGATAATATATGGGAACCAGCCATTCAGAACAGGTACAGAGCAGAACACAGTCCCATGTTGTGCCAGCAAATCTCCCTTGAGTTAGTCATCAATTCATAGAAGAGGGTCCAGGGTAGGGGCTGACTGTAATTTAAGATAAAAAAAAGTATTTTATATCATGATAGTATACAGATACACATCATTTTATTATGCTTTGCTTTATTGTGCTTCATAGATATTGCATTTACAGACTGAAGGTTTGTGACACCCAGCAGAAGTCTATCAGTGCCATTTTTCCAGCAGCCTTTGCTCACTTCCTGTCACTGTGTCACAGTTTGGTAATTCTCACAGTATTTCAAACTTTCATTATTATTATACTTGCTGCGGTTGTGGATGTAAAATGTTGCCTGCCATAGCAGCAAACAAAGGATGCTGTGGCCATCAAGCCATCAGCCACTGCAGTCGGCCCTGAAGGTGAGCCCTGAGGGACCCAGGATAGGAAAGAACAAGATCCTGGCTCCAGACAGTTGAGATGCACAGAAAATGAATGATTTCAGCGAGCACAGGCTCTTGTATCTCCCCATACATAGAAAAACACTGAATTGCTTAACTTGAGATGTCTGGTTTTCTTTAATTAACGGTCATCTTTTGATGACTATCTGGTCATTGTTGCAAAAACTCCTCCATATCCTGTCTCCTCCCTTACCTCTTGGGAGCAGTTCCTCGGAGCTCAGTAGGAGGCTGCATTCCAGGCTTGATGGCTTTAGAAAATTTGCCAAATTAAAAAATTCTCCGTTTTTAGGTTGGGTAGTTTTTTTTCAATTGATAACCTGTGATCAGTGATTTCTGATGTGACTCTTGCAGAAAGCTTGCAACTCACTGACCACTCAGATGATGGCGAGCATCTTTTAGCAAGAAAATATTTTTTTAATTAAGATGTGTGCATTGTTCTTTTAGACATAACACAAAGGCACATTCAATAGACTACAGTATATGTAAATATAACTTTCACATACTCTGGGAATCCAAAAAAAAAAAAAAATTGTGTGACTTGCTCTATTGCTGTGGTCTGGAACCAAACCTACAACATTTCTGAGGTCTGCCTGTAGAGACTTCTTTGTGAATAGACTAGCACACAGGAGTGTATGATAAGAAACATCATCATCACAATGAATGTGTGTCTTTTACCAGATAACTCTAAGGAATTCACTGCTGCTGCTAAGTCACTTCAGTCGTGTCCGACTCTGTGCGACCCCATAGACGGCAGCCCACCGGGCTCCTCTGTCCATGGGATTCTCCAGGCAAGAACAGTGGAGTGGGTTGCCATTTCCTTCTCCAATGCATGAAAGTGAAAAGCGAAAGTGAAGTCAGTCAGTCGTGTCCAACTCTTAGCGACCCCATGGACTGCAGCCCACCAGGCTCCTCTGTCCATGGGATTTTCCAGGCAAGAGTACTGGAGTGGGGTGCCATAAAATCCTAATACTTCTGAAAAGTCAAATTCTATCTTGACAATAGCATGGTTGGGCCTGGGGGGCTCAGGGGAGTTGCTAATTACTACATCGCAGTAATCTGCACCAACCAGTGCAGAGCTCAGTCAAATCATAGGCCAACCTCTACGTTAAATATGAAGAAATGGGGTCGTCAGCAAAATACACTGTGAATCTCTACATGGAAAATGAAAAAAGAATTTTTAATAGAGGTCTCCTGTTTTGTTTCTTGGTTCTTAAACTCTATGATTATTTAAACCATTTAAATAGTAAAGAGTTAAGAAGAACAATAAAAGGTTTTTTGGTGTCTTCCCTTTTATTTATGAGAGAACGTTATTGCCCATATCCAGTTTGTTCATGGCTGGAGACACATCCCCCAAACAGCAAAATCCACATCTAACTCATCTGAGGACATGAGAACAAGATTGATAAGGGAGCAGATAAAAATGAATGTCTTCATGTCAATATCCAATAATAAGATATTTCTCAAGGTGCACTTCTGCTTTAGAATGTAATATTATTTATAACCTACAACTTGTGATTTTTCTGGGCAATTTCAGTCATCTGATGGATCCTAATGTTTAATCCTCTTTTTTCCCACAGATAATATGCAATAATACCCACATAGTTCAGTTCAGTTCAGTTCAGTCGCTCAGTCGTGTCCGACTCTTTGCGACCCCATGAATCGCAGCACGCCAGGCCTCCCTGTCCATCACAAGCTCCCGGAGTTTACTCAAACTCATGCCCATCGAGTCGATGATGCCATTAAACCATCTCATCCTCTGTCGTCCCCTTCTCCTCCTGCCCCCAATACCTCCCAGCATCACGGTCTTTTCCAATGAGTCAACTCTTTACATGAGGTGGCCAAAGTATTGGAGTTTCAGCTTCAGCATCAGTCCTTCCAATGAACACCCAGGACTGATCTCCTTTAGGATGGACTGGTTGGATCATAAATATTATCTTCAAGAGACTGTAGATAATAAAGACCTCTTAAACGTCACAATGGGATGTAGACATATCTGCCATTTGCTGGGTTAGCAAGCAGGAGTGTTGAGTGATGAGAAGCATTATCATAATGAATGTGCAACTTTTACTTAGTAACTATGGAATTCGCTGAAATCTTGAAATATTTTAAAAGTCAAATTCCACTTTAGAAGCTGGGAAAATGGAGTCCTTCTCTCAAAATAAAATATCCATTCTGATGATGAAAACACTGCTTCTTCCAGGTCATGCTGCAAAGCGGGAGCCCAGCGTTAGAGTGACGGCAGTGATGACATCACAGTAAGCGATGATGACATCGTGAGCAGTGAGATGTAGGTCCTCAGTCAAGAGCCATGTGAAGCCAAAGGGATGTCTGTACTATACCAAAGTCACATTCCTGACCTTCTTAGGACTGCCCATGTTAAAGGAAACCGGTGGGTGATTTGCTGGGCCCAGTTGGTGGTGATTAGACTCCTGAAGACAAAGGAAAAAAAAGGATGAATTGAGTTGCTTGAGATCACCATAAAAGGCACATATGAGAAGAAAGCTCCACTCATCAGCAAAGATAAAATGAGGATGTAGAGAGGAATACAACGTTAGCATGTGTCTTTCCTTTATGATTTTCAGTACAACACTCTAGACACTTCCCAAATTCAGGGCCTAAAGAGAGATCCAATTCAAAGAATCTAGAATGTGTATGAAGGCAAATTACAGCAAAAATTCACGATTTTTTTTTTTAATATTCCAAATTCTCCCTATTATGTGAAAATATAAAATATTTTCAACCTTCTTTAAATAACACATTCCTTCCTAAAGGAAGGGAGCAAAATTGATGAACTGACTCCATGTAGATCACCCATCTATCTCCTCAGACAGTTTTCCTGGCTCTTACATTCCCCTTCTGAAATGTGCTCCCAAGCAGAACACTCACTCCTCCAAGGGGCCAATGCTTGTGGAAGAGTGTTTCCCTGTTAGAATACATGCAGTATATCTGGAGAAAAACATGATCTGAAAGGATACACGCATCCCAGTGTTCACTGCAGCACTGTTTACAATAGTAAAGACATGGAAGCAAACTAAATGTCCATCGACAAAAGAATGGATAAAAAAGGAGGTACATAATACAATGGAATATTAGCCATTAAAAAGAATGAAATAATGCCATTTGCAGGAACATGGATGGACCTAGAGATTGTCATACTGAGTGAAATAAGTGAGACAGAGAAGGAGAAATACCACATGACATCCCTTAGATGTGGAATCTAAAAGAAATGATTCAAATGAACTTACAAAACAGAAGCACACTCACAGACTTAGAGAACAAACTATGGTTGCAGAGGAAAAGATAGGGGGAAGGGACAGCTAGGGCATCTGGGATGGGCATGTACACACTGCTATATTTTAAATGGATAACCAAAAAGGACCTACCGTATAGCACAGGGAAGTCTGCTCAATGTTATGTGGCAGCCTGGATGGGAGGATGGGTTTTGGGAGAATGGATACATGTATATGTATGGCTGAGTCCCTTCCCTGTTCGCCTGAGACTATCACTACATAGTTAATTGTCTACACAGGTAGCGCTAGTGGTAAAGAACCCACTGGCCAATGCAGGAGACGTAAGAGATGCAGGTTCATTCCCTGGGCCCAGAGGATCCCATGGAGAAGGAAGGGCATGGTAACCCACTCCAGTGTTCTTGCCTGGAGAATCCCATGAACAGAGGAGCCTGGCGGGCTACAGTCCATGGGGTTGCAAAGAGTCAGACACGACTGAAATGACAGCACACATGCATACACCAATGCAAAATAAGAAGGTTTTAAAAAATAAAATAAAAAATAAATTACATGCAGTGTATTTTCCTGCCCATCCTGAAGATGCTGGCTCAGACTGCAGGGCCCTGGAGCTGCATTTAACATCTTAAATAATGTAACCGGGCACCATGAATAATTAACGTCACAATGGAAAGGCAGCGAGTCTTGCGGATGGCACCACTCTGACTCCTGGTCTTAATTCATTGATTCCCGGTCACACAAGGAGAACCTTGTGGCTGACGGGGCTACATCGTGCCACAAGGATGGTGCTTCTGTTGTGACGATGCTTGGGATTTTGCTGTTGTTTGCCTTCTCCCCATGACATGGTTGCACCAACCAATGTTGTTTTCTAAATTTATCAAGTTTATTTCTGTTGGTCTCAGTACGGAAGAGATAAGCAGGGAAGACATAACCCAGGTTTCAAATTATTCATAAGTTCATCCCCCCAAACTAACAGACTTGGAAGGGAAGACACAGAATTGCCTGAAATAACCAGAAAAAAATGGACTGCCAGTGAGTCAAGGAGAGGAAAAGGAGGATTGTTTGTTTTAAATATTCATCATGATGCGAAATATTTGCAAATCCCATGGTTTTGTATCCAAATAAAAGAAGCTTTCCTTTCTCATTGACTGCAATTTTCAGGAAGAAATTTCTGACTTCATCAGTTTTGTGCTAATGAATTAATGGACAGTGACAACTACATTAACTGTACCCCATCAACAGAAATTCTTGTCTGGAAAATAACATCAGTGTTATATAACTTAACTGGAGATGCAACCAGAATAGAAATAATCAGGAAGAAAAGTGTCATGTTTTGATTAATGCAAATTTTGAAATTTGCATTTTTTTTTTACCTTCTGAGGTTTTTACCTTCTGAGGCTTCCTAAAATTTAGTGCATGATCTGGGATTTCTACAGCCTAAAATCCTCTTTTATTCATTCATATTGAAAGCATTGTGTCTTCAGACCCACATAAAACACGGGAGATTTAAAAAATGTTCCCCAACTATGATGCCTCATGGTTATGGAGTGTTTCAACATCAGGACACTTCCGTGTGACCCTCTTCACAGCCCCCAACAAGCATCTTGAATCCTCTGTGCCCTGCAGCAAGCTCCCCGCGTGGGGTCATGAACACAGGTCATTCCAAATGCACAGATGTAAGTGAAGCTCCGAAACTCAGGGATGACGTGCCCTTAGGAACAATGCAATGCGTGTCTGTTATGTTTTCACACTGAGCCACAAACACTTTTCTTCCAAGTAGATTGCCCAGAAGCACAGTAAAAATGTCCATTCTTCAGCCATATCTCCCAGAGATTCTGGCCCAGAAAGTCTGGAAGAGACTCAGGAGGGAGGATTTTAACAAGCCCCCGAAGTGAGTCTCTGTCCTGAGGAGAGAGGTACTCAGTCCACTGGTACCCAGACTAACGTGTTTCTAGGTGCCGGCTTCATCTCCACGCTCAGAGAGCATTCTTTGGGACCCAGAATACAGGAAAAATACCCCTCATCTCTTCCAGTTGTGACAATAATAAGGACTTTCTCAGCCCCAGGTAGAGGAGTCCCAAGTTCAGGGGGACCCGGCAGGGCAGTGGGATGAGAGGTGGGGATGAGCATGGGAGGTGCTCCAGGAGGCTATCGGGGGCCACTTCCCTTGGTTTAAAAGCCTTCGACTCCCAGTGGACTGACCTACACCAACTATGGCCCCTGGTAGCTCCAGACCACAGTGGCTGGTCTTATGTGGAGGCAACCTCCAGCCCACGGCTTGTCCCCAGTGACACTGCCCCAGAGCTGAGCCCTCAACCCCTTCTGAAGTCCTCAAGGACCATCAACACTGAAAGAACCAGAGACAGCCAGGGATCTGAAAAAAGGGGTTCCCCATGACAGCTATGCTGACTTTCCCATGGCAGTGCGGGCCTCCGGTGTTCTGGACCTTAACAGGGAGGGTGTTGAAGGAGCGAGAGTTACGGGGGCTGGTGCCACGGCAGATAGGGTTTTACCCCTTCCTGGACAAAGGAGCCTGGCAGGCTACAGTCCATGGGGTCACAAAGAGTGGGACATGATGGAGCGACTGTCACTCACTCACTCAAAGTATGAAGAGTGTTTCTCTGGTGGCTCAGACAGTAAAGAATCTGCCTGCAATGTGGGAGACCCGCGTTCAATCCCTGGTTTTGGGAAGATCCCATGGAGAAGGAAATGGTGACCTAATCCAGTATTTTTGCCTGGAGAATTCCATGGACAGAGGAGCCTGGGGTCAGTTCATGGGGTCGCAAAGAGTTGGACACCACTGAGTGACTAACACACACACACACAAAGTATTAAGGATCCAGGCTCCTGTTCCGGTAACTGCTGAGCATAGGTTGTAATTAAAATCATGCCTGGTGATGCACGATGAGGACACAGCATGTGGATGCTCTCAGCAGCCTGGGGATGTAGATACAGATGGTAGAACTCTGGGTGGGACTGAAGGGAGGGTGAAAGTAACTCCCCAAACAGCCTGCTCCTCGGCGCCTGTGCTCAGCTCTGAGCAGGTGTGGTCACAGACCCCAGGGCCTCCTCTCCTTGTGGCGGGGTCCACATGATGCCAGCAAGACTGCTGCTGCTTCTGCGTATTCTCTCAGTCATGTCAGCTCTTTTGCAACCCCATGAACTGTAGCCTACCAGGCTCCTCTTTCCATGGGATTCTCCAGACAAGAATACTGGAGCCGGTTGTCATTTCCTTCTCTAGGGGATCTTCCCGATCCAGGGATGGAATCTGCGTCTCCCGCACTAACAGGCGGATTCTTTACCGCTGAGCCACCTGGGAATCGCATGGTGTGCAGGCAGCATCGGAGCTGGAGAGCGGTCCGGTAAATCCCAGTCCAGTGCGGTTAGCATGAATGTCTTGGGACTCTGAGCAAATCATAAGTATTGCCCAGGGTGAAATGACAAAGTAGCCTAGTCGATCTTTGGCAACATCCCACTCTCCCCACCTACAAGGCCATTTCCGTCTTAGGCAATAACCCTTCAATCCAGCCACGTGTCAGAAACCCCTCCACTGGCTCTAAAGTGCAGAGATGCCCAGGCTGCCCCACCACCAGGTGGACTGAGCCAAGAGATCCACGGTGGGGGGGACCAGGAACCTGGGTACCCCAAAGGCCACACTGATGACTGCCCTATGCACTGCACCCACGGTTCTTCAGGCTCCCCCTTCCCTGGATCATGTTTGAACAAGACAGCCTTGAAGAAACCCTGAGGGACCAAAATTACAAAGGAGCAAGATGGCCATTTGACCTGGAATCATGCACCTTTCTTCAAGGACCCGAAACAAAACGTTGCATACTCATCTAACAAAAATACAAAAATAGTATTTTTGTCGAGATCGCTTTGTGGTAAGCAGTCTATAAGCACTCAGGCTCCTGGTGTCACTTTACTCATGACAGCGTAATGTTGGGTTTTGAGGACTTTCTCCACTAGAGGGAATTAGTGTTTAATGAGCCCCCAGAATGCTATACCAGACTGCATGTAGCCCTCGGCCTTCCACTACCTAAGACCTCCTGAAGATGTGGAGGCTAAGGAAGACACCAGCTGAGATGAGAAGGCGGTGTAGGGAGAACACACACAGGTGGACTCATGAAATACTGGATTAGTCAAAGGCAAGATGGCTCTGCTCTGAGACCCGCTGACCCAGGGCAGGAGCCTCAGCAGATCTCACACACGCCCTGTCTCCATTCATGGGACAGGCATCTGACCCAACCAGCTCTGTGGCAAGGAGCCCAGGCCACGCTTTTGCTGCAGGCGGACTCACAACCTGAGATCTCTCCATTTAACTCACAGGCTTCTCAGGACCTGAGCCTAGCTCAGATTTTCTGTAAAACTGTGCCATCCAGAGTCAACCACCCTGAAGTCTAACCAGCCAGCTCTTGGACAGGAGTCTTGCTGGTCACCTGCTCTGGGCCCCTGAGGTGGGTGGCAATAGCCCACAGCAGCACAGACAGCAAAGTGAACAGATCGAGTCACAGGGAGGCACGCGGAGGGGAGGGCAGGACCAAAGGACAAGGGACGGGGCTCTGCATGACTCTCAGCTGCCTGTCCTGGGCCCTCCAGGGAGCAGGGGTCACTGCACATGGAGAAAAGTTACAAGGCAAGGAAGCACAGAGTGCACCGTCCTTGCTCTGTGGCCTAAGAAGTTCTGAGGAGGGTCCCCACCACCGGCAGAGTGGGAGACGCGGCCACATAGGCCAGCTGCAGGCCTGGCTGTGGCAAGATCTAAAGGAACCTCTCGCTAAAGGTGGCCTGGACCTGCTCCTACTAGCCGTGGCTTGACCACCTGGTGGGTTTCCAGGGGCCAGATGACCACATGCAGGACTGTGTCCCCTTTGGAACAAGGACATGGAAGGGAACTACTGAAGGCCTAGCCCTTTCCTCTGTGGACCATCTTCTTCCTGCCCTCCTCCTCTTTTGCTTAAATTGGAGTATAAGAACATTGTGTTAGTCTCAGGTTCCAGCAAAGTGATTCACCTATACATATACTTTTTCAGATTCTTTTCATAGATTATTTTACCCTCATCAGTTTAGTTCAGTTCAGCTGCTCAGTCGTGTCCGGCTCTTTGCAACCCCGTGAACCACAGCACGCCAGGCCTCCCTGTCCATCACCAACTCCCGGAGTTTACCCAAACCCATGTCCATTGAGTCTGTGACGCCATCCAACCATCTCATCCTCTGTCGTCCCCTTCTCCTCCTGCCCTCAATATTTCCCAGCATCAGGGTCTTTTCCAATGAGTCAGCTCTTTGCATCAAGTGGCCAAAGTACTGGAGTTTCAGCTTCAACATCAGTCCTTCCAATGAATATTCAGGACTGATCTGCTTTAAGATGGACTGGTTGGATCTCCTTGCAGTCCAAGGGACTCTCAAGATTCTTCTCCAACACCACAGTTCAAAAGCATCAATTCTTCAGTACTCAGCTTTCTTTATAGTCCAACTCTCACATCCATATATGAATACTAGAAAAACCATAGCCTTGACTAGATGGACCTTTGTTGACAAAGTAATGTCTCTGCTTTTCAATATGCTGTCTAGATTGACCACAGCTTTCCTTCCAAGGAGTAAGTGTCTTTTAATTTCATGGCTGCAATCACCATCTCCAGTGATTTTGGAGCCCAGATAAATAAAGTCAGCCACTGTTTCCATGGTTTCCTCATCTATTTCCCATGAAGTGATGGGACCAGATGCCATGATCTTAGTTTTCTGAATGTTGAGTTTTAAGCCAACTTTTTCACTCTCCTCTTTCACTTTCATCAAGAGGCTCTTCAGTTCCTCTTCACTTTCTGTCATAAGGGTGGTGTCATCTGCATATCTGAGGTTATTGATATTTCTCCTGGCAATCTTGATTCCAGCTTGTGCCTCTTCCAGCCCAGCGTTTCTCATGATGTCCTCTGCATATAAGTTAAATAAGCAGAGTGACAATATACAGCCTTGACATACTCCTTTCCCTATTTGGAACCAGTCTGTTGTTCTATGTCCAGTTCTAACTGTTGCTTCCTGACCTGCATCCAGGTTTCTCAAGAGGCAGGTCAGGTGGTCTGGTATTCCCATCTCTTGAAGAATTTTCCACAGTTTACTGTGATCCACACAGTCAAAGGCTTTGACACAGTTAATAAAGCAGAAATAGATGTTTTTCTGGAACTCTCTTGCTTTTTTGATGATCCAGTGGATGTTGGAAATTTGATCTCTGGTTCCTCTGCCTTTTCTAAAACCAGCTTGAACATCTGCAAGTTCATGGTTCACATATTGCTGAAGCCTGGCTTGGAGAATTTTGAGCATTACTTTACTAGAGTGTGAGATGTGTGCAATTGTGTGGTAGTCTGAGCATTCTTTGGCATTGCCCTTCTTTGGGATTGGAATGAAAACTGACCTTTTCCAGTCCTGTGGCCACTGCTGAGCTTTCCAAATTTGCTGGCAGACTGAGCGCAGCACTTTCACAGCATCATCTTTCAGGATTTGAAATAGCTCAACTGAAATTCCATCACCTCCACTAGCTTTGTTCGTAGTGACACTTCCTAAGGCCCACTTGACTTCACATTCCAGGATGTCTGGCTCTAAGTGAGTGATCACACTATTGTGATTATCTGGGTCGTGGAGATCTTTTTTGTACAGTTCTTCTGTGTGTTCTTGCCACCTCTTCTTAATATCTTCTGCTTCTGTTAGGTCCATACCATTTCTGTCCTTTATTGAGCCCATCTTTGCATGAAATGTTTTACCCTCATCGGTTATTACAAAATATTGAATATAGTTCCCTGTGTTCTACAGTAGGTCCTTGTTAGTTATCTATATAGAGTGGTGTGTATCTGTTAATCCCAAACTCCTAATTTATCTCTCCTCTCACTTTCCCTTTTGGTAACCATAATTTTGTTTTCAGTGTCTGCAAATCTGTTTTGTAAATAAGCTGATTTGCATCATTTTGTAGATTCCACATAGTTGCGATATCATATGATATTTGTCTGTTCCCTCCCTCCTTTAGGGCTTCTGTGGTGGTTCAGTTTTAAAGAATCGCCTGCAAAGCAGGAGACCAGAATTTGATCCCTGGGTCAGGGAGGTTCCTGGAGAAGGGATAGCCACCACCCCAGTATTATTGCCTGAATGGTCTAGAGATCCAACCAGTCCATCCTAAAGGAGATCAGTCCTGGGTGTTCATTCGAAGGACTGATGTTGAAGCTGAAACTCCAATACTTTGGCCACCTCATGCGAAGAGCTGACTCATTTGAAAAGACCCTGATGCTGGGAAAGATTGAGGGCAGGAGGAGAAGGGGACGACAGAGGATGAGATGGTTGGATGGCATCACCGACTCAATGGACTTGGGTTTGGGTGGACTCCGGGAGTTGGTGATGGACAGGGAGGCCTGGCGTGCTGTGGTTCATGGGGTCGCAAAGAGTCAGACACAACTGAGTGACTGAACTGAACTGAACAGCAGTATTGTCTGGAAACTTCCATGGACAGAGGAGCCTGATGGGCTACAGTCCAGGGGGTTGCAAAGAGTCTGACACGACTGAGTGACTAACACAGTTCTTCCCTCCTTTAAGGGCCTCATGGGAAGCATAACCCATGGTACACCTCACATCCAGGTTTCCCAAATGGGCAACGAGGACACAGTGCCTGGACCCGCACCTGCAAGGTGCCTTTTGCTCAAGGATCAAAGATGGGCCTTTTCAGAAATGTGCTTGTCCTATGTTTCCTTGCTTAGAAAAATCCAGCTATTTAAAAACCTTTTGTCAGTTTCTAGCTCAGGCAAAAATAGTTTATCTTCCTTGCATCCTCTTTGATTCTTAAGAAACCTGGTGCTCTGGCTGAGGTGCCCTGCTTGCCTAGAAACCTTACAAACACTTCAAGAAGCGTGGGGGTGTGTTACCAGCCCCCAGGGCCCAGCACCTCCATGGCCACTGTTCTTTTTCCACCAATAGATTATCCAACTTGTTACACATTTAAGAAGAAGAAACATCCTAAATTTCTCTCCCTGTATACTTTTTTCATCATATATATTTTTCATCAAAGTACCATTAACTTACAATGTTTCAGATACACAGCAAGGTGATTCAGTTATACATATACACATATATTATTTTTCCGATTATTTTCCATTGTAGGTTATTATAAGATATTGACTATAGTTCCCTGTACTATACAGTAAACCTTTGTTGCTTGTTGCACATCTATTTTTTTTTAATTGGAATCTAGCATTTCATTCATACTAAGTCAAACAAGTGAGTCGAAATGTCATAAATCTTTTAGTTAGGCAAAAATTCTTAAGTTTTCTAAGATATATATTATACACACTATTTATATATGTATGAAAAAGCTTTTCTACTGTTCTTGAGAAAGAACATCAAAAAAAAAAAAGGGGGGGGAAGAGATGGAGAAATTGGAAAACAAACTAAATGAAATGTCTCCCTGTATATTTTCAAAACAACACCTTGAACTGAGTGTCCACTCAGAGCTCCGAATGCCATCCTCCCGTATACAAGCACATCCGTAGTCCCCCTTTCTTCTCCTTTATATCAGGGACATGAGACATGACCCCCTTCTGTATCTCCTCCCCGCTGCCCCGTCGTCCAACCCAGACCTGAGCACTGTGACTTCTCTGGTGGAAGGACACATGCCATGTAACCCCAGAAAGGCCACTGAAGTAATGACTGGCTTAAATGTGTCCTTGGGGTGACCATGCTTGACACCAGGGGGGAGCCCCTTCATCAGCATGCAGTGCCCACTCAGGTCCAGTCATGGGGTCTGGACAGGAAAGGCCCATCACAGCCTGGCAATTGCTCCCTTTCACTCACCACCTCTTAAGTCAAGAGACTGGCCTTTGGAAGGGGAAACTGTTGCATCGCTACAACCAAAAGATACATGTGCCCACAGGAGCAGCTTGATGGGAAGAGTTTTACCTCTCTATTCTCTGCCACCCAGCCTGAGGCAGTAGCTCAAACTCATCCCAGAAGCTCACAATTTGTCACACAGATCCATCTGCTTCTGTGCCTTGAACCCCTCATACATCTTCCCGCCTGGCTACCTTGGTTGCTGCTAACAGCATCATTTAGCTCCTCTTGATACGGGGCTGAGCATCTATCAAGGTCCCTTTCCCTGCACAGGCTTGGGAGGCAGGCACATGTCTCTGGCAAGATGTACATACGGAGCTGGGTCCCAACTGCAGGGAGGGATATTACAGCCGGCAGCCAGCTGGCAGCTGAAGTGAACATCAACGCCAGGATAGAAGGATGGGGCTTCGAAGGCACGCACTCAGCAGCAGCGCCTCACGCAGGTACCAACTCCGAGGCCAAACAGAGCTAAGGCTGTGTGATCCACAAGCTGTCGGAGCCCCAATCTGTGAGTCTGGCTTTCCCAAAATCTAACAGAGGAGAACACCCATTGGCGACACTTGGGCAGAATCACATCTAAGTGCTTCTCCTTTGAAGATGCACAAGTTAGAAAACGGTCCTGGTTATACACACATTTGCATTTTGTTTGTTGTTTGAAGTCATCTTTATTAGGGTATAGTTGCTTTACAATGCTGTGTTAATTGCGGTTGTAGAGCAAAGTGAAGCAGCCATACATATACACATGCATGTGTGGTCAGTTGCTCAGTCGTGTCTGACTCTTTGTAGCCCCGTGGACTGTAATTTCCCAAGCTAGAGTACTGGAGTGGGTAGCCATTTCCCTCTCCTGGGGATCTTTTCAACTCAAGGATTGAACCCATATGTCCTGTGTCTCCTGCATTGGCAGGCAGATTCTTTACCACTGGGCCACCTGAGAAGCCCACATATACACATACCCCCTCTTTTTTGGATTTCCTTCCTATTTAGGTCATCACAGAGTGCTGGGTAGAGTTCCCTGAGCTGTACAGTAGGTTCTCATTTATTTGTCTATTTTACACGTAGTATCAACAGAATATATATATATATATATATAAATCCAGTTACAGAGAACAACCTATGGACACCAAGGAGGGAAGAGGGGGTGGGAGGAATCGGGAGATTAGGATTGACATATACACATTTATTTAATATGATTTTTGGATATAAAGAACCATGTATTCTGCTTATGAACTCTAATTCATTCGAGTGATAACCAATGTTGACTCAGTGTCAGAAAATGACAAACTGTGTCTCCACGGCTCCTCATGGATGGTTTCCCTTATGATAATGTCCCTTGGAAGGGCAGTGCCCATCAAAAGTTGCCTAGCAACCAGAAATACCTACAATCAATTGTGCTCTGCCCTCACTGTTTACAATAGCTAGGACATGCAAGCAACCTAGGTGTCCATTGGCAGACGAATAGATAATGAAGTTGTGGTACATATACACAATGGAATACTATTCAGCTATAAAAAGGAACAAATCTGAGTTCTAATGAGGTGGATGAAACTGGAGCAAATTATACAGAGTGAAGTAAGTCAGAAAGAGAAACACAAATACTATATATCAATGCACATATATGGAATTTAGAAAGATGGCAACAATGATCCTATATGTAAGGTAGCAAAGGAGAACAGACTTTTGGACTTTGTGGGGGAAGGCGAGGATGGGATGATTTGAGAGAACAGTACTGAAACATGTATATTACTATATGCAAAATAGATGACCAGTGCAAGTTTGACGCATGAAGCAGCGCATTCAAAGCTGGTGCTCTGGGACAACCCAGAGAGATAGGGTGGAGGGGAGCAGGGAGGGAGTTCAAGATGGGGGGGACACATGTATACTAGTGGCTGATTCATGTCAATGTATACCAAAACCATCACAATATTGTAAAGTAATTATCATCCAGTTAAAATAAATTAATTTTTAAAAAAACATTTGAGAAAAAATAAAATTAAAAGAAAAAATCATGCTCTTCCTGGTGCCCCAGGCTCACACAACCATCTGCACATCCCACATCTCTGTGTGGACGTCTAACAGACTCCTCAATATTGCCAGTCAACAATTACACTTTTGGTCTTTTCCCAAAAAACCTGCTCCACAGGGAGAGATACTACGTGTTCTGGCCCTGTTCCCCAACACTGTCCCGTTGACTCAGGGGTGGGCAAATGCCACATTTGTCCATTATGAACATAACATAATGGCCTGCCGTGAGGCAAGGGTGTTTAATGGCCAAAAAAAAAAAAAATCCAAAAGGGGGAGAAGGTCTGAATCACCTGATGAGGTTGCCTACTGCTGCGTTGTTCTGGAACACTGGCTTCAGAGGACTTGTCATGGAGGGAAGCTGGCTCTGCAACAGAAAGAAGATGTTTTTAGAGCCAGAAGTGACCCAAACCCCACCGCCTATTCTAACCACTCTGACGCATAAAGAAATACTTTTATGTAGTACCCCTGGCATCAATCATTCCTAACCACAAACGGCTTTTTTAAAGTTTACTTGATGGGACGTACTTTTAGAGATTTATCTTTCTAATGAAATAAAAATATAGCAAAAGGACTCAAAATTGATTCCTTTCTTGAGAGGTTAGTCTCATTTAGAAAGAAGACGAATCCATCGTTTTAATGGCTGATGGAGGGAAATAGACACAGTGGGAAAAAGGGGCCAGAGAGATTCAGTTTGGACCACAATTTTGGTCAAGCAACTTGATTCATCACTCTAAATACTAATGAATAAATATTCTATCACAGGAAATTTTGCAAGAGACTATCATGGGATTATTAGAGGAAATTGTCCATGCTTGGTGATATTCCTTTGAATCTCAAGCATACAGTTTGGAATATACATAGGAGGGAGGCACAAAAGAATGCAAAGAACAGGGCTACTAAGAATAGAGTCCCAGTCTCACTGGAGAAAACAGTTTTGAGCATCTCTGCAAGAATCAATTAACCAAAAATCTCCCTGTGGAATTTGTTTTGCCAGCAAATTGTTAGGGCCAGTCCCCAACTTTTAAGGGGTAATTTGTACAGTCTTTCTCTCGACTTCTTTGAAAAGGATCTTGGTTCAAATCCTACCTCTGTCCTTCACTAGTGACAGTGGCTTCAAAGACAACCCATTATGATGACTGTCAAATTGAAAAGGAAAGATTTCTTGCTGAGTTTCAGATTTAACTGAAGTTTGGGGGAAGTTACCCTCAATGTATTAAAATGCCTCCTCACACACTTTAAGGTAGAAGAATTTTTTTTAAAAAAAAGAAAATTTTGAAAAAAATTATTTTTAAAAACAAATTTTCACCTCAATTTCTTTTAACTTCAGATAAATAGGTGGATTTTTACTGTTATTGTCTCCTAGACTATTTCTAGTTCTGGAATGACTTCTTCTAAAAATTACACCCTAAATAATGACCGCCAACAGCTAAGCAGATGCCAATCTGGCGTTCGGTGGGCCAGGTCCTCCTCTGACACTCTCCCTTCCAGATCTTACCGGTGTCCAAACCCAGCCACTCATGTATGGTCCTTGGCTCATCTGAATGGTAGCCATAGTTTTCATTTCCACTTTCCAACTTTGTCCCAAGAGTGTCTTTGCTTGTCTTCATAGTTGCAGATTTCCTAGAATTAGACCATTTGAAAAAGCCAATGTTCATCAGCAATGGATGTTGGGGTCTCACTGTCCACCCAGTGCATTCACAAAGAACTTACACAAGGCTGAAGTCCAGGCCCTGGCTCCGGGATGGTGCCCAGCATCGGGATGGGCTCTCATACCCACCAGGATGGCCGTGTAGAGCCTGCTTGCTCACACACTCCCCTCGTGGGAGAGAAATGGAACTTCATTATGGCACGTCCGTGGACCCCAATCCCCAGGTGGCTGATACTCTACTCTCAGACACCAGTGACTACATAAAGCAGGGTTGGCCAGCTATGACCCACAGACCCAATGTGGGCCCCCATCTCTTTCTATAAATAGAGTTTTGTTGGAACTTGTCAGCTTCCATATTGTCTGTGGCTGCTTTCCTGTTAGAGCAACAGGGTTGAGTAGCTGTGACAGAAAGCATGTGGCCCACAAAACCAAAGAGGTTTCCTCTCTGGCCCTCCATAGGAAAAGTACGCCTCTGAAATAAAGCAAAAATTGGTGCAGCGTCCCAGGGGAAGGAAGTTTGGCAGTAGATATCCAAAGACTGTTAAATATTTATGCTTTACCACTAAGAATTGATTATCAATCAAGGGAAATAAGCAAGGGTATGTGCAAATATTTACCTGAAAGGATGTTCATTCATGAGCTAGTGATGATTACATACAACTTCCTTCACCACATGTAGCCAGAAGATATTTTAAATTGCAGCATTATGCATATGAAAATTGTCTAATAAGATACTAAAAACTAGATGTGGTTTTAACACTCCCAACAAAACCACCACTGTCTAGAAATCCCCCCTTGACTGCATTTATAATTATGTAAATATTGCAGACATTTAAACTGTTTATTATAAGTCCTTGATGTAGTTACCTTAAAAATGCTTGCAGCTATATCTGGACAGCTGTGAGAAGGGCAGGAATGTCTCCATCCCTCCCCCTGGGGGGGTGAGCAGCGAACACTCCTAACCTGTCTGTCTAGTCAGCTTCATTGTCTTAAGCAACCCCGCTGGTCTCGCTGTCTCCACTGCCCTGGAAGTTCCAGTAGGACCTCTGCCTGATTCTTAAAATGGTCCTCAGATCCCTAGCCATGACTTAAAGTAGGAGGGCACCAGTCACGGTACAGAGTGTCCTCTTGTGGAAAAAGTGGCAAATGCCAGACACCAAGTAAAAATCTACTCCACTTTCCTAAGTGAGCAAGTCAAACATAGGCAGTAGGAACCCACCTATTTTATTCTACAGTTAATATCGCCCTATGAATTGATGATTGGCATACGTGTTTTTCAGAGTTGTCCACTTTTACTGCCTTATTTTGAGTAATATAGTCCTAAAATCCCACAGCTGTGTGTGTGGGTTGGTTTTCATTTGTGTTTTTTTGTTTGTTTGTTTGTTTTTTAGTTGGAGGCTAATTACTTCACAACATTTCAGTGGGTTTTGTCATACATTGATATGAATCAGCCATAGATTTACACGTATTCCCCATCCCAATCCCCCCTCCCACCTCCCTCTCCACCCGATTCCTCTGGGTCTTCCCAGTGCACCAGGCCCGAGCACTTGTTTTTATTTTCAGGAAGTTGACGTGATCGTAGACTTACCTTATTTCACTTTGATAACTAGATTCTGCAAAAAGAGAAAGAAAAGGAACAAAATTACATTAGCAAAATCAGGATAGTTATCTGAAAATAAAATCACATCAATTTTTATAGGCCCCCTGATTTTAAGTGCTCACATTACTGAGGGTGATCCAATAGGTATTTAGTTCCCCAACAGTGAACCATCAAATGACTTCAAACCTAAGGAAAGTAGAATTCACTGTTCACTATCATAGATAGAAGTATTTATGATACCTGGGTCCCTGAAATACAGTAGGTGCCCAGTGTGTACTTAGTGAGCACTGAATCTGATTCCTGAGGTTGTAGAGACTCCTTTTGTTCACCATGAGGACTGTGTTCCCAGCCCCTGCTGCCAGTCATTCAGTGCTTACCGGTCCAGACATCATGCCAGGGCTATGCAAGCTGTTATTTCCCTTAATCAAGAGGTGAGTGCTAGCATTATCACATTTTAAACAAACTAGATACTATTGCACAAGTATAACTATGTTTTTAACAGATAAGGAATTACATTGCTTAAGCATTATAGTTCTTCAATCTCAAATACATTTTCAGTCAATATGTACCAGTAGTATCAATTCATACAGTTCTGCCCACCCCTCAAAAGCTCATGTTAAATTGCTAGTGTTTTTAGTCAATGGATTCTTGGGCTGGAAGGAATCTAGCATTTCAACATGGGGAATAACACAGCCCCCACAATAGACCCAGGCCATCTGACGCTAAAACCAGTGTGCTTTGCATCTTCACCTTCCTATCTAGTGCCCCTATGCATCTTGTTTTATCAAGATCCAAAAAATATTTATTTTCCTTATTTTTTGGCTAATTTCTCACTTATTTTCAGTTCTAACAACATTACTGATTGACATCTCAAATTGAACCTCAGAAGCAATCTCATCTGAGTTAAAGGGGAGAGATTGGTCTCCCCGTGGTGATAGAGGACGCTGTTGTGTTCCTGTCAGGTTCGGTCTGAAGGAGAGGGACCCCTGATCCCACTGCTCTAGAAGCATGGATTCCCAAAGCCTCCAGGCCATGCAGTGGGGTCCCCAGGCATCCTCAGTCAGTCCCCAGGAGCCAGGCAGAGCACTGAGAATTCTTCAGGTACCAAAAAAGCGGAGCACCAGATAATATTTTTTTGTTGTTGTTTTTATTTACTTATTGTTTTGGCCACACCAGGTGGCATGCAAGATCTTAGCTCCCCAACCAGGGATTGAACCTGTGCCACCTGCATTGGGAGCACGGAGTCTTAACCACTGGACCACCAGGGAAGTTTCCCGAAAATACTTTTTAAAATCCTTGAATTTTAACAGTTTTAAGCATGGAAATAATTATCATGTGGAAGTCCAAGACTTTGCGGGACCCTCTATGTTTATGTCAAAGTGAAGTGTAGTGTCCATTGTGAATCAGCTTTTCAGAGATAAATAAGCAATAAACTCTAGGACAGATCACGTAAATGTTTATTATGTTAATTTATTTAATTCTCCTAACCAGTCTCTGGGCTTCCACGGCGGTTCAGTGGTAAAGAATCCACCTGTAAAGCAAGAAATGTGAGTTCGATCCCTGAGTCGGGAAGATCCCCTGGAGGAGGAAATGGCAACTTACTCCAGTATTTTTGTCTGGGCTACAATCCATGAGGTCACAAAGAGTCAGACACGACTTAGCAACAACAACAGCAACAACCAATCTCTAGGATAGGACTTATCCTCATTTTGTAAATGAGGAAACTAAGAATCAGAGGATCTCTGGGTACACAACCCATGCGGACCAGACCTTCTTATTAGGCTGGTGTGGAGCAGACAAAAGCCTAGGAGATGCAGAAGTCCAAATAACCAGAATGTTCTTCAACCATACCACAATAGCTAATGTCAGAAATAATAATCTGAAGGCAACAAGCAATCCTAGTCTCTTTTGAATTAAAATTTAAGTTATCCATAGTTTCCATTAAAATTCAGTGGGGTTAATAATGCATCTGTGACATACAGGAAAACTCCCAAGGAAAAACAAATTTCCATCGAATATGGGTCAACAGGGGTTCACTACTTTTCATTTCTGTTTCCTAGAGAATAAAAGTATGTCATTGTTTAGTTGCTAAGTCCAACTCTTTTGCAACCCCATGGACTGTAGCCCGCCAGGCTCCTCTGTCCATTGACTTCTCCAGGCAAGAATACTGGAATGGGTTGCCATTTCTCTCTCCAGGGGATCTTCCCAACCCAGGGATCGAGCCCGTGTCTCCTGCATTGGCAGGTGACTGAGCCACCACAAAAGTCTGAATAAAGGCATAGCACAGAAGTAATTCTCCAAGGACAAACTGAACCCATGCAGGAGCTAAATCTAGGCAAGTGGCCTAGTTAAGGTAGGACAATGGATGTCATAAGAAATATCTCACTAAGAGAGCAATTCCAAGTGAAAGAGGTAGATAACATGGTGCCTGGCAGACAAGCAGAAAGTGCTCACCAAATCACCTCGTGCTAGCAAAATTAACAGTACAATCAAACTGACATGTAGCCAAACATCAAACCTCTGACTTTTAAAAAAAACTCAAATATTCAAATAGGAGTATATGGAGGTTTTAGGAGAGAAATAAAGACAAAGATAGACACACATTCAGCACTTGGGTAGTCCTGAGTGGTACCTTGAGGTACCACTTGGGTAGCCCTGAGCCCGCACAACAAAGTGCCTGTGGTTTCCAAAGTCATGAACTAACTCCCACCCCAACACTGATTAACTCACCCCTCGGTTGAGCCTGCCCCCAAGCAAGGCCACTGCCTTCACATATCTTAGAGTATCTCAAAAGATTTCATTTAGAAGATGTGTACATATATTTATTAATTTTATTTGTACTATTTTTATTAACAGAAGACCATGTTTTTCTTTCTACCACTGCATCGATATTCACCTAGAAAAGGAGAGTCAGAATCCTGCAAAATAGAAAATAATCTTTTGATGTGCTCAGATAGGTAGATATTATTTTAGAAAGAAAAAAAAAGCGTAGCATCTGAATGACACATCAAAGTAGCCTTATATCCTTGCAAATAATGAAGTAGGAAATGGCAACCCACTCCAGTATTCTTGCCTGGAAAATTCCATGGACACGGGGGCCTGGCAGGCTGCAGTCCATGGGGTCTCAAAGAGTCGGACATGACTGAGCACACACGCCTTGCAAATAAACACACAACCATCTCTTAACCTTCTCAGGGTGTGAAGATCTGTCTTTCTTGAGGGGTTGGCTCAGGCTTCCTTCCAAAAAAAGCCAATGTATCTTTTGAAAGATTAGTGGATGAGCTAATGAACTACAAATGCTTGTACCAAAAATTAGAAAACACAAATCTATGTGAACAAAAGTAAATTACCTTCTTTCTCTGTCCTGGAGACACAGCAGCATAATATTATAATCAGAACAATGACCAGGATCAAAAGCAATGACAATGACACAGCAAGTAGAACTATGGCCCAGGTAGGCAATGAGGTACCTGGTTTATCAATACTGTCTATAAGGTAGAAAGGAGAAAAAAATATATTTTAGTGACGCTTGCCATTGTCAAGGGTATGTAATCACTGAATCTGCCACACTATAAATTAGATTACATTTTCCGACTATGTTGTAACTATTGGATCTGCTACAGCCAGATGTCAAAGGCTAAGTTCCCTTCAGTGTGATTAAATATTCAGTGTTCTACAGTATCTTCCATTACTGTCTCATCCATTTATTGCTACCAATAAATACCTGGCTAATAACACAGTCCTAACATTCTCTGGTCAACACCTCTAACATTCCTAAGAGGTGGATAAGCTGGGCTGGGCCACTCCTTAAGGCTGGAACAGTGGTTTCCATGCTCTGATACCATTTACTTACTCAAGAAATGCTTACTAACCAGATACATGCCCAGGAGTAGGATTGCTGGATCAAAACTCTAATTTGAAAAGAAACATGCACCCCTTTGTTTGCAGCAGCACTAGCCACAATAGCTGAAACTGGAAGAAAACTAAATGTCTATCAACAGATGAATGGATAGAGAAGATGTGGTACACAATGGAATACTAGTCAGCCACAAAAAAGAACGGAATAATGCCACTGGTAGCAGCATAGGTGGACTTAGAGATGATCATACTAAGTGAAGTAAGTCAGAGAGACAAATATCCTATGATATCACTTACATGTGAAATCTAAACTACAACACAACTGAACATATTTACAAAATGGAAACAGACTGACAGCTTCAAATACAAACTTACAGTTACCAAAGCGGAAAGGGGTGGAAGAGGGATGAATTAGGAGCTTGGGATTAGTGGATACAAACTATTACACATAGAATGAATAGACAATAAGGTTTACTACATAATACAGGGAAATATATTCAATGCCCTGTGATAAACTATATACCACCTCATGAGAAGAACTGACTCACTGGAAAAGACCCTGATGCTGGGAAAGACAGAAAGCAGGAGGAGAAGGGGACAACAGAAGATGAGATGGTTGGATGGCATCTCCGACTCAATGGACATGAATTTGAGCAAGCTCTGGGAGTTGGTGATGGACAGGGAAGCCTGGCATGCCGCAGTCCATGGGATCACAAAGAGTCGGACATAACTGAGCGACTGAACTGAACTGACCTATTCAGGGTTTCAAGTCATGCTTCATCACCATTTTATTTCAGGAATGGAAACAACTGATAAACTTTTGAAGTTGCTGTTATCTTATTTACATTAATGTACCCAGCAGTACTATAATATTGAAAAGGTGTTTCCCCCCAGAAAGTAATGACAATGATGATGTGATTTCCAAGTTGTTTATGGCAAAGACATGTTCCTTAGAAAGAGTTTTGATGTATGCAACTTTAAGTAGGGTTCTGATATCATGATTATGCAAAATACATTGTACTAATTAAGCGAGCCAGAAGTAGTAAGAAAATTTGTAATTATTCTGGTAATTTCTAGACAAATAAAAAGAAAGTGCAATCAAAACAAAAAGGAGAGCTGAGGAGAGAAAGAGAGAAGAAAAGCCATTTTAATTTTCATGGCCATGTCCTAGGGGGCACTTTCCAAGACACGTCATATGGTTGTCTAAATTGAAATTTAATCTAATTTACATTACATACAATTACATACTCAGCACCAGTCATTCCAGCACATTTCAAGGGCTCAGTTGCCCCAAATAAAGAACCTCACCATCAGGGAGAGTCCAATGGGATCACATCACCTTCTCAATCTTTCCCTGATGGCTAATAAATGCATGAAAAGATGTTCAACGTTGCTCATTATTATAGAAATGCAAATCAAAACTACAATGAGGTATCACCTCACATTGGTCAAAATGGCCAGCATCAAAAAATCTACAAATAATAGGTGCTGAAGAGGGTGTGGAAAAAAGGGAACCCTCTTGCACTGTTGGTAGGAATGTAAATCTATCAGCCATTATGGAGAACAGTATGGAGATTCCTTTAAAAACTAAGAATAAAACTACCATATGACCCAGCAATCCCACTTCTAGGCATATACCCTGGGAAAACCATAATTGAAAAAGACACATGTACCCCCAGTATTCATTGCAGCACTATTTACAATAGCTAGGACACAAAAACAACCTAGATGTCCATCAACAGATGAACGGTTAAAGAAGCTGTGGTACATACATACAAAGGAATATTACTCAGCCATGAAAAGGAACACATTTGAGTCAGCTCCATGAGGTGGGTGAACCTAGAGTCTATTACAGAAGTAAGTCAGAGAGAGAGAAACAAATATATACTAACATATATATATATGGAATCTAGAAAGATGGTACCAATAACTCTATTTGTAGGGCAGCAATGGAGATGCAGACATAGAGAACAGACTTATGGACTTAGTGGGGGAAGGAGAGAGTGGGACAAATTGGAAGAGTAGCTTGGAAACAAAATTTTAAAAAATTACCATATGTAAAACAGATAGTGAACGGGAGTTTGCTGTATGAAGCAGGGAGCTCAAACCCCCTGCTCTGTAACAACCTAGAGGGGTGGGACAGTTTGGGAAATAGGAAGGAGTTTCAAAAGGGAGGGGACATATGTATACCCATGACTGATTCATGTTGATATATGGCAGAAACCAACACAATATTGTAAAGCAATTATCCTCTAATTAAACATAAATTTAAAAAATAATTTTATAACAACATGTTTAAGTTGATCTGTTTAAATGTGAATTGCTATTCAAGAAAGTCTGTCACTCAACTGTGGGTGCTTGGGTAGCATCTCAGTGTAAATGTGTGCTATTTTATTAGATGTCAGTCATTAGAAAAATATTAAAACAACAGACTTTCTATGAAGGAAAATAGGATTTGCTTGTAAATCAATGGCCTCCCCACACTTTGGAACCAGAGATTATAGCTGAAAAATGTCTCTTGGATGTTCCTACTTAGAGTTTTCCTTGAAATCATAGTTTCAAAGTTAAAGGCTCAGAATAAGTTGCATGAATGGTTATAGATGATCACTAATGCTTTGGTGTCGACCTCTGGGTGCTGACCTCTGGGTGTGGACTTCAGGATGAGCAAGGATCCCACTGCAGAATAACCCACAGACTTATCTCAAAGCAAGCACTGAAATTCAGAGAACTCTGAATTTTGAAGAACTATATAATATAAAAAAATATTTGCCTTTTGTCCTTCGTGCAAAGCTTCTCTGCATTACCTATGATGGCTTTTTTATATTTCTTTCTTTTTTTAACATCTCGTATTCAATGCCACCTTAAATGTCTGTGAAATTGGTCACTATAAGGTCCATTCTTCCTACACTTCTGCTCCTATCTAAACTAGACTTGTCCCCACAAGGACCATGTCTTATTCTCCTTATACCCCAAACAACAGGCATATTAAAATTGGGCATGTTGAACCAACGAATCAATCGATGGATGGATAGAAGGATGGATGGACAGATGAAGAGACTGTTTCCTTCTGACTCTACATGGAGAAGAGAAATCTGTACACTAGGCTGTCAGCTGCAGCTGAGCCAGAATTGGGACTCACCTTTCTCCTCATATTGAGATGCTTGGACAAGGATTACAGGACTTTAGAAAAGTCAACTAATATCTATCTCCACATCAGCCACTATTCTTCTAAGGTAAGCTGGGACAGATAGAGGTAAGAAAAGATTTACCCCCCAAAAAATGAAGGGGGAGGTAACAGAATTATCACTCCCCATGTCATCCTCCCTAGCCCCATAAATGGAGCTTCAAAACAAGTAAGTCTTTAAATTAGGAGTTTGGGATTAATACATCAGTCAGTTCAGTCATTCAGTCATGTCCGACTCTTTGCAACTCCATGGACTGCAGCACACCACACTTCCCTGTCCATCACCAACTCGTGGAGTTTACTCAAACTCATGCCCACTGAGTCGGTGATGCCATCCAGCCATCTCACCCTCTGTCATCCCCTTTTCCTCCCGCCTTCAATCTTTCCCAGCATCAGCATCTTTTCTAATGAGTCAGCTCTTCGCATCAGGTGGTCAAAGTATTGGAGTTTCAGCTTCAACATCAGTCCTTCCAATGAATATTCAGGACTGATTTCCTTTAGGATGGACTGATTGGATCTCCTTGTAGTACAAGGGACTCTCCAAAACAGTCTTCTCCAACACCACAATTCAAAAGCATCAACTCTTCGGTGCTCAGCTTTCTTTATAGTCCAACTCTCACATCCATACATGAATATTGGAAAACCCATAGCCTTGACTAGACGGACCTTTGTTGGCAAAGCAATGTCTCTGCTTTTTAATATGCTGTCTAGGTTGGTCATAACTTTTCTTCCAAGGAGTAAACATATTTTAATTTCATGGCTGCAGTCACCATCTACAATGACTTTGGAGCCCTCCAAATAAAGTCTCTCACTCTTTTCACTATTTCCCCACCTATTTGCCATGAAGTGATGGGACCAGATGCCATGATCTTAGTTTTCTGAATGTTGAGCTTTAAGACAACTTTTTCACTCTCCTCTTTCACTTTCATCAAGAGGCTCTTCAGTTCCTCTTCACTTTCTGCCATAAGGGTGGTGTCATCTCCATATCTAAGGTTATTGATATTTCTCCTGGCAATCTTGATTCTAGCTAGTGCTTCATCCAGTCCAGTGTTTCTCATGATGTACTCTGCATATAAGTTAAATAAACACAGTGACAATATACAGCCTTGACGTACTCATTTTCCTATTTGGAACCAGTCTGTTGTTCCATGTCCAATTCTAACTGTTGTTCCCTGACCTGTATGCAGATTTCTCAAGAGACAGGTCAGGTGGTCTGGTATTCCCACCTCTTTCAGAATTTTCCGGTTTGTTGCGATCCACACAGTCAAAGGCTTTGGCATAGTCAATAAAGCAGAAATAGATGTTTGTCTGGAACTCTCTTGCTTTGTCGATGATCCAATGGATGTTATCAATTTGATCTCTGGTTCCTCTGCCTTTTCTAAAACCAGACTGAACATCTGGAAGTTCATGGTTCACATATTGCTGAAGCCTGGCTTGGGGAATTTTGAGCATTACTTTACTAGCGTGTGAGATGAGTGCAATTGTGCAGTAGTTTGAGCATTCTTTGGCATTGCCTTTCTTTGGGATTGGAATGAAAACTAATCTTTTCCAGTCCTATGGCTACTGCTGAGTTTTCCAAATTTACTGGCAGATTGAGTGTAGCACTTTCACAGCATCATCTTTCAGGATTTGAAATAACTCAACTGGAATTCCATCACCTCCACTTGCTTTGTTCGTAGTGATGCTTCCTAAGGCCCACTTGACTTCACATTCCAGGATGTCTGGTTCTTGGTGAGTGATCACATCATCATGATTATCTGGGTAGTGAAGATTTTTTTGTACAGTTCTTCTGTGTATTCTTGCCACCTCTTCTTAATATCTTCTGCTTCTGTTAGGTCCATACCATTTCTGTCCTTTATTGAGCCCATCTTTGCATGAAGTGTTCCCTTGGGATCTCTAATTTTTTGAAAGAGATCTTTAGTCTTTCCCGTTCTATTGTTTTCCTCTATTTCTTTGCACTGACCACTGAGGAAGGCTTTCTTATCTCTCCTTGCTATTCTTTGGAACTCTGCATTCAAATGGGTATATCTATATATAAAATAGATAAACAACAAGGACCTACGGTATAGTACAGGAAGCTATACTCAATATTTTATAATAATTTAGATTTAGGGAAGATAATCGGGAAAAGAATATATACCTGGATCACTGTGTTGTACACCTGAAACTAACACAACATTGTAAATCATCTACTCTTCAATTTAAAACAATAAAAATGAGATAAAATACAGTATATGGTCAAAAAACAAGCCAGTCTCTTAACATCAGTCACATCCAGAGAGTAACATGACTCGTCCCCTTGCTCCACAGAAAGCAGACTCCCAATCATCACCTGAATTGCTTGCTGTGCTCATGGATTCAGAGCCAGCTCCCTCGCTGCCGAGTCAGGGTCTGAAATGGTACCCCAGGTGATTCTGAGGCAGGTGGTTGGTGATCCACGCTTTGAGAATCCCTGAGTGCAGTCAAGATGTAAACACTGCCCAAGCAAACGGCCACATTCCAGGGAAGCCCTATATTCTCCCTCCCACTGATATGATGACAAAATTATTAAACCCAGAACTGCTTTAGGATATTCACACTCCGTCCACTCTTGGGAAGCCTTGTGACCTGGAGTGCTTCAGGCTCCGTGTCAATAGAACCAATCAAATTTCACGACCACCATGTGCCTACGCTCCCTTGAGCCTTGGGCTTATATGTTAGTAACAATTCTCACCCCACCAGGCTGTTCAGAAACTCAAGAGGCACGGGCAAAGTGCCAAACGCTGTGAGGTCCAGCACACATGTTCCAGATTACAGTGTTCATCATAAATTCGGTCTGATGAACTCTTTTTACAAACTGAAGTTTGAAAAGAATAGGAGCTTTTATAAGAAGGGAGCCAGCAGAGGTGGGTCTGGTTTAAGATTCAAGAGAAAAGCTTGAAATTCTTACTGGAAAAAGTCAACACACTGTTGACTTACTCAAATGCTCTATCAGGGGCGTTTCTTTTGCTGCTGGAAAAAACTCTCAGCATGCCAACTTGGGTCAGCTGTTTCTTAGCATGACAATCTTCCCCCCAATCTTGCACAGAAAGATAACTCTAGGGAGGGCTTATTTGAAGGAAGGGAGGCCACCTCGCTGGCATGGGAGATGGAATCAAAAAGAGAGAGGCAGGGTGCACCTGCCTGCCTCTCGTGTCCCTTAATTCAACCACCAAGTTCAAAAGAGGGCTGCCTGCACTCACCTAAAAGCCCCAGGCTCTCACCAACATGGCAACTTACATCAGGAACCACACAGCTCGGATTTTTGCTTCTTATTGGCTGTGACCTTGCTACCCTGGGGGTCAAATCTCCCACAGTTTCCCACCTAAGAAAAACTTATGCCCTCTCTCTGCTCCAGGGGAACCCCAAGAAAAGTGTGGGGTGTGCGTTGTAAACAGATGTAATTTAGGATTGGAGCCATACAGAGGAAACTTCCTTCAGTTCAGCTCAGTCGCTCAGTCATGTCCGACTCTATGTGACCCCATGGACTGCAGCACGCCAGGCCTCCCTGTCCATCACCAACTCCCGGAGCTTCCTCAAAGTCATGTCTATCGAGTCATGATGCCATCCAACCATCTCATCCTCTGTTGGCCCCTTCTTCTCCCACCTTCAATCTTTCCCAGCATCAGGATCTTTTCTAGTGACTCAGTTCTTCACATCAGGTGGTCAAAGTATTGGAGCTTCAGCTTCAGCATCAATCCTTCCAATGAATATTCAGGACTGATTTCCTTTAGGATGGACTGGTTGGATCTCCTTGCAGTCCAAGGGACTCTCCAGAGTCTTCTCCAACACCACAGTTTAAAAGCATCAGTTCTTCGGTGCTCAGCTTTCTTTATAGTCCAACTCTCACATCCATACGTGACCACTGGAAAAACCATAGCCTTGACTAGACAGACGTTTATTGGCAAAGTAATGTCTCTGCTTTTTAATATGCTGTCTAGGTTAATCATATCTTTCCTTCCTTACTTTAATAATAACTTTTAATTGATTTCATAGTATATATATATATATATATATATATATATGTACACACATGCATATATATCACAGGTATCTATGTTTAGCATGAGGCTAATTTTTAATTGAGGAAGGCTTCTGTGGTGACTCAGTGGTAAAGAATCCACCTGCCAATGCAAGAGATGACGGTTCAATCCCTGGGTCAGGAAGACCCCTGGAGAAGGAAATGGCAACCCACTCCAGTATTTTTGCCTGGAAAACTGGATGGACAGAGGAGCCTGGCCAGCTACAGTCCACTGGGGTCTCAAAAGAGTCAGACATTGCTGAGCAACTAAACAACAACAATTTTTAAATGAGCACATTTACAGTGGATTGAAAGAAAGAGAAACAATAGTCCTATATTAATAAAATGAAAATCATCACAGTAGACAGAAAACAGAATCTTGGGATGATCTCACCCATTACCCAACCCCTTCATCGTGCAAATAAGACACTCAGGATAAAACTCCATTAAAGGTAAGCCAAGGGCGCTCAGAGCAGGGAAGCCCCAGAGTCTCTGACTCTTTATCCCACCACGTTGGGTCTCTAATCTGGAAAATCCCTGCCTGGAAAGTTTCGGCCCATGTCCTGTAGGAATCAGGGACTCTCAGTGGACACCAGTCCCTGATTTGTCTTAGCAAAGGGTGTGGGCACAATGATTGAAGATGGAAAGCAGATTTGCAGATGAGGATGAATATACTATGGGCTTCTCTGGTGGCTCAGATGATAAAGAATCTGCCTGCAGTAGAGGAGACCCAGGTTCAATCCCTGGGTGTACTATACCTGTTACCCACAAACAGTGACTAAGTAAGATTATCTCCAAGTTCAACACCACCTGCCTTCCTCCCTCCCATAACTGCCTGCACACGAGGACTGCAAGACTGAATTTACAGTGTGACTTTTATCTCAGCTCCGAGATTGTCCTTTTTCCATCTGTGAAGAAAAGGAAAATAGATCCCAGGTGCTCTCACAGAAGTGCTCAGAGTTTTAAAAGGGCACATAGACTTTCTCAAAGCCAGCAGGATGACTGCAAAATGTCACTACCAGAATGTGCAAAATATGCTCCTATGTGGACCAGAAAGTACATGGGAGATCACTGAATCCACAAAATAAGTGAGAACTGTGGCTCACTCTCCTGTCCTATAGGCTCTGGTGTAGGCACTGGATGTTTTAACCCACTTCTCACACCAACAACCACCCTAGATGGTAGGGATTATTATTATTATCTGTTTCACAGATGAGAAAACTGAGGCTCGGAGAGGTTAAGTCACCTGCCTAATGTCACACAGTGAGTAAGAAGGCAAGCTGGGAATTGAGTCCATGCTGTCTGGCATCAAGTCTGTGAAGAGTAGCATCTGATGAGGCTGGGCTGGGAGGTGGGGCCTTAGAAAGGTTCCATTTCAGTAGTTCCTAATCCTGCTTGCTCGGTAATTTGGGAGCTTTTTTTAAAAAAAAATAATAATAAATGCTGACTTCCAGACTCTATACAGACTGAGACAGAAATCTGGGGTGGGGCCTGAGAATCAGCATACGTGTTAAAGCTCCCTTAACAAGCAGCCAAGGAGGGAAAATGTGTGTCCTATTCTCTCCCCTGCCCCTCATTTGACCCACAAGAAAACTATGCCACGAAGGCCAAGGACTTGCCCAATGTCACAGAACTAGTGCCCAAATTCCGACAAGGATGGTCACACCCACCACTCTTGTCTGCTCTCAAAAGGACCATGTCCCACAGAACTCAGATCTCACCAGGAATCACCACAGTCTACAAGGCAATCATGTGTCCTAAAACGATGGCTTCACTTGCACTGCCCACAGCCTGCACACTTGTAACTTTGTGGAGAAAATGACCCAGGCGGTCAGACAGAGGGTTGAGGGAGCTTGGCTCAAGGCAGGAGTGAAGGGGGCTTTCACCTTCTCACTGTCTGTACGTTTGCAATCTTAAAGTCTGTGTTACCTCTATAATCAAGAAAATCAATTTAAAAAGACACCAGCATGCGCCTTTCAATATGCTTTTCTTTATAGAATCAATAAGCACTTCACGCAACCTTTTGGCTTGAACTCATCAAGCTTCCTAAGCTGTCAATGTCACTTTCCTCAAGGGCTCAAAAGGATTACCCCCCAAATGAACACAAACTCCTTGCACTTTTAGGAAATGGGTGACAGGACTGATGTTTTTATCTGATCAAGCACAGCCTCGTGCATTCTCCGAAACGTGGCTTGGCTCCCAGAAGCCAGCTCCCCTAGCCCAGGTGGTAACGAGGTCTTCAGCTACTAAAACTTGCATAAAACACACAACACAGCACCAGCCACCAGCTGCTCTCGATCTTGATGAATAATTTAGAAACAAATTCAGTTCTCCAAATGAGTCCAATAAAATGGGACTCATTGCAACATACCCATCACGCTCTCCTCTGTGAAGCTGTTGGAACTCCAGATGCCATAATTAAGCCTGCTCACTTCACTGGTCCCGGGCTAAGAAGAATTCAGCCAAATTAAAGCCATCAAGGGAAATTGAATGCCCCTTGCCCTTTCCCTACAAAAGACAAACTTTGCAGACAAGCTCATCTCCAGATCCATTTCTACAAGGCATCATCAGTCATACCAGAGCTCTTTGTTGCTTTATTGCCTTAATAAAGTGTGTGGTTTGAACAGTTTCGTTCCATTTGGTGCTAATAGAACTTTTTTTTTTTCAATCTTCCCTTTCAAACCCTGGACCATACTTTGTCACCTTTAAATTGCCTGAAAGCAAGCTGGGTTGGCTCCTTGGAGAGATGGGCAATTCTAGGCCGGAACAGGGGAAATGCAAAGAAAATTTGGAACATCTTAATGAGCCAAGTGCTCAGAAACTAAGAGGGACACATCAGAAGGACACCAGAGCCAGCTGAAATGGGTTCCCCCTGGCCAAAATTGGAATATCAGAACTGATAGGGATGGGAGTAAATTACAATGTATTGGATAAAAATGAGTCATACCAAACTGTAAAAAAAAAAAAAAAAAGAAGAAGAAGAAGAAGAAAGAAAAGGAAGAAAGAGACAGCAATGTCTCTTCTTTGCAGAAGAATGTGTGTGCTCATTTGTTCAGTCATGTCCAACTCTTTATGACTCCCTGGATGGTAGCCTGCTAGGCTCCCTGTCCATGGGATTATCCAGGCAAGAATACTGGAGTGGGTTACCGTTTCCTACCACAGGGGATCTTCCCAACCCAGGGATGGGACCCATGTCTCTTATGTCTCCTGCACTGGCAGGCAGATTCTTCATCACTGTGTCACCTGGGAAACCTGTTACAGAAAAATGACAACTAAAAAATATAGAAAAATTGTGGAACCAGAAAATCATTCTTTTACAACCACCAAAGAAATAAGCAATTTGGGCAGTGACTTATCCATGAATGCAAATATTATTAGGTGAAAGACTGTCAAGAAACAGATATTCACACAGTATTTGTAGATTATATATTAATTATAAAAGCTAAAATGTACCTTTACAATAGAGAAATCTGGGAGACATTGCTTCAATCAGATGATCAAACGTATTACCAGTCATCAAGAAAACTGGCATCACATGACCAAATGACAGTACTCATATCTTGGCAAAAATATTTGACCTTCATCAAGTGTGTTGGGAAAACTCAGACAAATCCATATTGAAGGGCTTCTTGCAATAAAGGTCTGGATCCTTCAAAGATGTTTATCAGAAAAGACAAAAAAGGTGGGGGGACCACTGGATATTAAAGGAGACCAAAGAAGATATGACAATGAAAGGTAACACATGGTCTTTAGCTGGATACTGGTTTGGGGGGAGAAACATCTAGAAAGGATGATGGGAGAGATTTGAATATGAACCGAATATTGTGTAATAGTATTGTATCAGTGTTAAAGCTCCTGACTTCCAAGAACATTGGGGTTAATTAGAATGGCCTTGTTCTTAGGATACATATGCTGGGGTATTTAGGGGTAAAGTGTCATAAAACTCCAAGCAAATCTTAAATGGGAAGGAAGGAAGGAAAGAGAGTGAAAAAAAAATTGTAAAAAGAGCAAGGGAAGGATGGACGGAAGACAGGGAGGGGGAAGACAAGGAGGGAGGGAGGGAAAGAAAAGCTGAGAGAGAGAAGCAAATGTGAGAAGCTGTTCACATCTGTTGTGTCTAAGTGAAGATACATTGGTACTCCTTGTACTATTCTTGCAAATTTTCTAAAGGTTTTTAATTGTCCAAACTAGTAAGAAAAGCAAGTTAGGTTTGAATTCTAGCTTCCTTTTCATATACAGTCTTAGTAGGAAATAAGCTAAATTCTTTGGAATCTCATAAGCTGAAATAAGTTAACCCTGACTTAAAACCAAAAAACACAGATTTCTGTAATATTTACCATCAAAAAGACAGATATTCACAGAAGCAGGTCAAAGCTCTGGCAGTCCCGAGCTCCCATTTCTGTTGGCAACCACCAGTTGGAGCTGGTCCACCTGCTCTGTGTGGACGGGGCATGCTCTCTGATTCCTAACAAGCCCCTACAATCTGCCTCTTACCTGATGCGTGTATTCACCCATGCTTTCATTTTTGTTGTCTGCCTGGTCTCTGGGGATGTCTGAGTTGGAGACAAGGGCCAAACATCAAGAGCATGGGCTTGTGCTGGTACTACATTGGGGATTATTCCCTGCAGTGTAAAGTTCAGGATAGCAAGATCTAAACACCGCTTAGGCTCTACATGGCTTTTTACAGGTTCACAGAGACATCATCTATTGTGCAGTGAATTGTCTCTCCCCAAGCTTCCCAGGTGGCACTAGGGGTATAGGACCCCCCTGCCAATGCAGGAGACACAAGACACCTGGTTTCAGTCCCTGGGTCCGGAAGATCCCCTGGAGGAGGGCATGGCAACCCACTACAGTATTTTCACCCGGAGAATCCCATGGACAGAGAAGAGAGCTACAGTTCAAAGGGTTGCAAAGAGTTGAAAAGGACTGAAGTGACTTAGCATGCACACATGCAAAATTCATTTGTTAAAGTCCTATCTTCTAGAACCTCAGAATGTGACCTTGTTTGGAAACAGTGTTGTTGAAGATGGATTCTAGTTAAGATGAGGTCATACTGGATAGAGTGGCCCCTGATCCGATATGACTGGTGTCTTTATTTTTTTTAAAAAAAGGAAAGGAGTGGAGTTTGGACCCAGCCACACACACAGGGAGAACATCATGTGAAGACGAAGGCAGAGATCAGTGTGATGCAGTGTCCATAAGCCAAAGGACACCACAGATGGCCAGCAAACCACCAGAGGCTGTGTTACAGGGAAGAGCCAATTGCAGCTCCACTTGGATCTGTTTCTTTAACCTTTGCTTCCTGCTGCTTTTGTTCACTGAAACGACACTGCCCATACAAAGTGGCGTGCCTCAGAAACCCCTGCCCCTCTACCTGACTATTAAACCAAAATGCCCTTGTTCAGGCCCCTGTCCACCTGTGGGTGGCAGGATGAAAGAAATAAACACATCCCTGCCTGAGGATTGCCATTCTAGGAGATATTTGCAATATTAATGGCCTCTTTACTTTGTTTTCTCACCTCCCCCCATCTCTGTTCTAGAAAAGAACCTGGCATCCAGACCCCAGTAAGATGGTTATTTTGAGACATTAGTCTGCCACCTTCTCAGTCAACTGATTTTCTGAATAAAGTCATATTCCTTGCCTCAATATCACATCTCTTGGATTTATTTGGCTGTTGTGCGGTGAGCAGAGTGAGCTTGGATTCAGTAACAGCTGGGGAAGAGGTCTGGAACAGACTGGTCCTCAGAAGAAGCCAACCCTGTCCACATCTTGATCTCAGACGCCCAGCCTCCAGAGCTTTGAGAGAAACCATGCCTGTTGTTTAAGTATCCAGTCTGAGGTTACACAGACCCAGGACACTCACACACCTTCCAGGGCTGCTCACAGGGGGAGGGCAGAGGGGACTGGAGAGCAGAGAGGACAGGTAAGCAGATTCGACACACACTGGCAAGGCCATCTCTGTCATCTACTATAAATACGGACACGTTCCAAACAATGCTCCCCTCTCGTCTCAGCTTTACAACAGGAATATAACAGCATCCACTCATGAGAAAGCTGCGCAGGTTAATCTGGTTAGTATTTGAGAACCACTTAAATGAGTGTCGGACACGACTGAGCGACTGAACTGAACTGAACTGAACGAGTGTATTTAAAGAGGAGGTACATTGTTTTGTATGTGTACATATAGCTGATTCACTTAACTGTACAGCAGAAACTAACACAACATTTTAAATCAGTATACACTGATAAAAATTAAAAAAAATAATAAAGTGAAACACTGATCTGGAAAAAAATAGTCTTAATAAGTGATATGTAGTGCTGGTTTTTATTTTTATTATTGTTATTATTAATCTTGCTATGGCTGTAACTTTGTTCCAAACTTTGGAAGATCTTAAGTGAAGATGTTTTCATAGCGGGAAGAGTTATGGATCATGGGAGAACTCATCCTGGCTTCGGGATCCCTCGGCACCATCAGCATACGATCTGGAACAGAGTGCAGTCCTTCTCTGGGCCTCATTTCCTTTCACTTTTCTAGAAAGTAGGTGTGAAAGCAAACCTCCAGCCCCCACCTCCGTGCTTTCTGAGCTCAAGCAGGCTCAGAGGGGCCCCATGAAGATGTGTGGCCAGAGTCTGGCATTTGCCAAGGGCCCTATTGATGATGGCATCATCAACACAATGGACATGTACTTGAGCAAACTCCAGGAGATAGTGAAGGACGGGGAAGCCTGGCGTGCTGCCGTCCATGGGGTCACGGGGTTGCAAAGAGTCTGACATGACTTAGTGACTGAACAACAAGGACCCTACAGCAGATTCTCTTTGGATCTAAATTTTAAACTTCTGTCATTTCGTACATTTTTTAACAATGCATAGACCTGGTACTTTCAGACATACTGTGGCTTTGCTGTGTGAAAAAATGATCCCTCCTAATTCCACTAAGATTGGAGGAATCCCTGAGAATATGCACACCCTCCTCAAAAATCAGAAGAATTCCTTTGCTGTTGGCACAGGGGATGGGATCAGACAGGAACAATGGGTGAGAGGTAGAGAAAAGCACTGAATTCAAGAATTTATATCTGAAAACTTAATGCTGTTCTATAAGTAGCTGTCAAGGTTCTCAGTGATTTCCATATGTAAGTAGAAAAGAGAGAAACACTTGAAGAGGGAATTTAAACGTGAAATTACAGGGTCAAGAAGCTGACACAAGTCCTTTGTCTCCATCACCATCCCTTCCTGAGATCAAGGTCACCATACGATTTTCCTGGGCATCGTTGATTAAGAAGCACAGCATATAAAATGTAAAGCATGCAATAATAATTCACTTTGTATGAAGCAAAAAGTCTTCACTTACCCAAGGGAGGCTGAACCACAGTGAGACGGACAGTTACAGACTCACGGACGTCCAGCCCCTTCATCTCAGCCACACAAGTCACAGTGCCGTTCCCCTGCGGCGTCAGAGCAAGGACGCTCTCTACACTTTGAAGGTCCTCAGGCTCCAGGATGGAATAATAGCTCGAATGGCTCACGGGAACCCCTATCTCCCAGGAAAGATCTGGGAGCGGGGTCCAGTTCAGTGCACGGCAAGTTATGTTACAAGGATTATCCTCAATGACTACAAGGCTGCCTCCAGGAATGAGCAACCGCCCCATGACTAAAGGAGAAAAGAGAAATGTTCGAGGGAATGATCATGCCTCTCAGGGCCAGATTTTCCCAAAAATTGTCCTTCAGATCACGTTGCATGAGCACTGTCTTCCCCAGCCCAAACTGACTGTGTCAGTATCCGGAAACCATAAGTCAGGTTTGATCTGTGTATTTAGTTTACACCTGTCACGTTCACAGAAGAAGGGGAGGTGGCTCACCAGAAAATATAGATTCCAGAGAAAATGAATAAATGAAAAATCAGGATCCAGGGACTTGGGAAGCATACTTAATTCAAACACTTGTGTCTCTTTCAACACATAATTTTCTTCTATTAGTTTTGATTGCATTTCCTCTTTCTGTTCTATTCCATTTATCTAGAATCTCTGTTAAATGCATATAGAAACCCTGTGATTCATTCTTCAAGTGGTTATCTATTTATATCTCTGTTTAATTGTATTCTTTCACCAAATTCTTGGAAAATTTTAGGGGTTTGTCTTTCATCTTCACTGATCATTTATTTTGTTGTTAATTATAACAAATCTGTAGTTCTCATCTTTCCATGTTTTTTTCATTTTTTCACTTAAGGGTTTTTTTAATTGTCTTAAAGCAATCTTCTCTGATTGACTGTTATTACCTTTTGAAAATATCCTTATCAAATTTCACAGGTAATAAACAATAAGCATTTTCTTTAAAAAAAAAAAATCAGGATCCAGGGAAATATAAATTACATGGGAAAGATGGGATGAATGCACCCACCACTGAGGGCTACAGGATCACTGCACCGGAGTTGCAAACTTGTCCTGGGCTGCCCTAAGAACCAATGCAAAAAGGAAAAGAACCTTTACATTCTTTTCATTGTAGAGAGAACACATCTCAGAGTTTCATGATGGAAGCAAGTCTCTCCTAGCCTTTCTTTGATCAATTAGATTCATTTTTCTTTATTTTGGGAAAACAGATTTTAAAATATTATTTCCTATGATATTGCCTTAAAATATTTTTCTAGGTACAAATTAGATACAAATCTAATCTAATTATAGAAATAACTACCTTAAATCCTGTATCAGAATATATTAGATCAATTATTTTAAAGTTTTTAGTAAAGACTCCCTTGCATATGCCAGGGCTCGCACTGTAAATAAACCATCTGAAAATAGCACTTGTATGTGCTACTATTACTAAAATAACCCGACGAATGGCCCCAGAAAAGACACAGCCATAGTGAATTACATAGACATTGAAACATTCAAATCAAAATTTCCTAAAACTCCCTCTCACATTTTATCATGGAAAAAACACTGGACTAAGAATCAAAGAATCTGTTCTGGATCCTGGCTTTCCCACAAAATTGTCATCACCTTGGGCAGATCACTGAAATTCTCAGGCTCTCTTTTTACTACCTGGTGAGCTTTAACTTAGATCAGTGGTTCCCAAACATTTTGGTTTTAATACCTTTCATACTTTTAAAAACCACTGAGGATGCCAAAAACCTTTGGTCTAGGTGGGGTCTATCTATATTTCCCATATTTGAAATTAGAATTAAATATTTGCTTATTTTCAAACACATATTTTAAAATAACATTAGTAACCCATTACTTTCCAGATGGCTCAGAAGATAAAGAATCTACCTGCAATGCAGAAGGCCCTGGGCTTGATCACTGGGTCAGGAAGATCCCCTGGAGAAGGGAACGGCTAACCACTCTAGTATTCTTGCCTGGAGAATTCCATGGACAGAGGAGCCTAGTGGACTACAGTCCAAGGGATCACAAAGAGTTGGACACAACTGAGCAACTAACACTTTTGCTGGTTAATACAGATTAACATATTTTTATGAAAAATATATTTTTAACCCAAAATAAATTAGTGAGAAAAATGACTTTGTTTTCTATTTATGCAAATCTCTTTAACATCATGTGGCTGCCTTCAATCTGTTGCCATATATTGTTTTCTTTGGAGTACATAAAGAAAATATGAAAATCTAACTTCACACAGATATATGTTTAGAGTGGTAAGGAGGCTTTTCAGATCATCATGGTTATTCTTTAAAACTACACCAACACTTGACAAGTAGTGTTTTCTTAAAGTTTGGTTACATTGTGGAGGGCTTCCCTGGTGGCTCAGACATTAAAGAATCTGCCTGCAATGCAGGAGAGCTGGGTTCAATCCCTGGGTTGGGAAGATCCCCTGGAGAAGGGAATGGCTACCCACTCTAGTATTCTGACCTGGAGAATTCCATGGACAGAGGAACCTGGCTGGCTACAGTCCATGGGGTTGCAAAAAGTCGTACACAACTGAGTGACTTTCACACACACTGTAAACTGGAACCACACAAATAAACTTTCATTCTGTTACATTAGAATTCATTGCTCTAGCTGGCACTTTGAATGGATCTTTTATCCTTGCATGATTTTGTATCATACATCAGTCACTTGGAAAATACCAGTACACTAAATTATGCAGACCTTCCCAGTGTACAGTGGGAAGCTCCCTGTACACTCATGACGATGCGTGAGAAAGGCAATAACATCTTAATATGACTATGGAAACATGTATTCTCATAAACCACTCTGAAAGATCCTGGGAAGACCCTGGGGAGTTTCCAGACTAGACTGAACGGAATCAGCTCTGAAAGCCCTTCTTACTCTGAAATGTTAGATTTCCCATTATTTCTCTCTTGAATAGTGTCTTAGACTAAGTGAAGCACGTTAGCTGTCTCAAGGATTACAGTAAATATAATGAGAGAGGAATGGATTTGTCCCTCTGCAGGCTGCAGGGGTTTGTGCTTATTCTTTTCATTTCATTCATTGTTTCATGATGGAGATGTTTAAGAAGACAGGAACTGGGGAGAAATACTACTGCTTTAGTGATCTTGTACTCCAGTCTTAGTGGCCCTCAAAACACCTGAGGTCTAGATTTCAGTGTGTGATTAATTGGTGGATTGGGCAGTAAATAGACAAACTCAATCTGAAGCATTTTCTTTTTCGGTACGTAGATGTGATCCTCTTCTTCCCACTCACTGGCTTTCACAAAGGTCATCCAGTAGTGTGAAAAACACTTCTCACAAGGTGATAGGTAGAACATCCACATAGATTTTGGATGACTCAACATGCAGTTATGTGAGCTCTCTTTATTTTTCTTGTGGATACACGGGAAGGGAAAAAAAACAGTCTTCTGAAGTGACCTGAATGAAGTGCCATTCAGACCAATACAACCAGGGTAAATGGATGGAGTTCTGTTTCAATCCGTGGGTTCCTTCCACGCGACCTTAGGGAAGACTGTAACTTCTCTAGATGCTTGTTCTTCCATCTGTGTTAAAAACCAAAGGCTACAGTAACTATCAACATTTTTAAAAAATGCTTGTTTGCAGTATTCAGGCAACTTTATAGATGCATAGCTTCAGGCAAGATGCTATAAAACCACATGGACTTAAGAATCTGATATGCCATAAGCATAGCAACAGTTAAGTCATGCCTTTGACCCTGTTTCCTTGATCCAGAGGTATTTCTCCATTTTGCTTGCTTTCTACAGACCTTCAAAGCACATCTCATATGGCACCTGCTCCCTGGAGCCAACCTAGAATACTTCATGAGTCCCTCATCTCCCTTCACAATTAGAAGCTGACCTTGCCTCCCTCTCATTGCACTGGCCAGCATCTACATTGCACCACTGCTGTTTATGCCCTTGCATTATCCACTTTGTCGTTGTTATTGTTATTGTTCAGTCACTCTGTCGTGTCTGACTCTTTGTGACCCCATGGACTGCAGAACGCCAGGCTTCCCTGTCCTTCACCATCTCCTGGAGCTTGCTCAAACTCATGTCCATTGAGTCAGTGATGCCATCCAACCGTCTCATCCTCTGCCAACCCCCTTCTCCTCCTGCCTTCAATCTTTCCCACCATCAGGGTCTTTTCTAATGAGTCGGCTCTTCGTATCAGGTGGCCAAAATATTGGGGCTTCAGCTTCAGCATCAACTCTTTTTTAAAAATATTTGTTTGGCCGTGTTGGGTCTTAGTTGCTGCACACAGGATCTTTGTTGCTGGATCTTTGTTGCAGCCTCAGGATCTTTCACGCGGCACACAGATTCTGTAGTTGTTGCAGGCAGGCTTAGTTGCTCCATGGCATATGGGATTTTAGTTCCTTAACCAGGGATTGAACCCCAGTCCTCTCCTTCACAAGGTGGATTCTTAACCACTGGACCACCAGGGAGGACCCTATCCACTCTTCTTGAGGACAGGATTGTGGCTTATTGCACTTGCCTTTGAGTCTTCCTTAAATGCCTAATGCAACGGCGTGCTCCTATTGGGAACACAATACATAATAGCAAACGACTACATGGAGATTGTTATGAATCAGGTGCTGTCCTAAAGGCTTTTATATAGACCTACTCTTCTGATCTCACAGCTGCCCTGTGATGAGGAAACTACGGCACAAGGTCACTAAGTAATATGTTCAAGGTCACACAGTTAGCGATAAAGCTGGAATTTGACCTGGTAGCCAGGCTCCCACACCTCTGCTGTTAACCCCCAGGCCTCTCTGGCCCCCAGCTTCATATGCAGTAAATTGAAACAGACAGAGCATGAGAGTCTTCAAACCACCCTCAGTCAGTTTTTCATCTGATCCTCATAGTAAACCTGTGATGTGAGCGGGGGAGCTTTATCCCCACTTTAAAGATAAAGAAATCGAGCCATTTCAGGGGTCGCCAAGGTGGGATGGAAGCAAAACCAGAACTCGTATCTTTGATTCCTTGTCCTATACTCTTTCTTTCATACCACAAATTATTAGAATAACAATTTCATCGTGCAAACTAAGCCAATAATCCAGATAGCCTCACACAATCACTTCTTTAGAGAATATCATTGTACCCTTAATTAAACCACACAAAATCAAAGACACATAAAAATAAAGATAAAACAATTTGGCTAAATTTAAAAATAAGCAAGTTGAAATAGGCAGACCTATATCTCCACCAAACATTATCAAATTTGATTTGTTAGCAGTGCAAATATAGACCAGATCATTGGAAATTTCTCCTAAACTAACAAATAAATACACACAAGAAAATGTTTCAAAGCCACAATGTACTCTGTTAAAAGAGATGCTGCCATAGAAATCAGGAACTCGAAAAGCTCCAATATATCTATAAATATTACATAATTACATTTTCAAGGAATGCAAAATGAGTAAACTTTGATAAAGATATTCTGAATCCTTGTAAAGTATCCTTTTATTTTGTTCACTATGTAGCATAATCTTCAGCACCTCAAAATTACCTTTGATGCCACAACTTCCCTGTAATGAAAATGAATGATAAAAGGAAAAATAAGTTGTCCATTATTATAAATTTTGTTACTGTTTTATTTTCTCTAAAAGACATGGTAAGGTTGAATGAACACACGCCTTTGATTGTAAGAATCACTAAGGGCAGGAAAGAGATTAGGAAAATTCAGCCAGAAAGAGGAAAAAGTTAAAGCATGATTCAAAGCTGATAGATGATGTCCGGCAAAGAAACAAAGCAGGATATGAAAAATTAGGAAAAGGGCAATGATTGCCAACTCTCTCTCTAAGTCAAAGACGAACGACCAGGATATACGTCCAGAAAAGCTGTTCGTACTAAAATTGGTCAGATGGGAAACTGATTTTTAAAAACTGTCTTTCATAGCCTTAATAAGAGAAAATGGAAAATAAAGGAATGGAAAGATGGAAGGGGAGAGGAAGAGAAGCAGGAAGAAAGAAAGTAGAAAGATTGAGGAAGGGAGGAGAGAAATAAACACACAGCAAAACAACAAACACTAGTCAGTTCAGAAAAATTCTAAGCATAATGTCAACCGAAGGCAAGTCCACATGTGGAAGAAGGAAGGCAGGGAAGAAGGGAGAGAGAGAGGGAGGTGGCAAATAAACAGCAAAATATCCATCAGTTCAGAATAATTCCAAGCATAGTACCAACAGAAGACTGAGCCTAGATGTCCCCACATGACATGAACTTCAGAAGGTTCTTTGCAACCTGATGTTTTACCCAGGGGACTCTAAGTGCTCCTCATAAGAGTTGCCTGCATACACACCTTGAACGGAAAGGAAGGCGGCTCCGTCCCGGTCGCTGTTCTGGAGGCTGCATTTGACTTGCCCGGCATCGCTGAGTTGCACGTCATGAATTATCATCTCAGAGATGAAGTTCGCGCCCTCTTGGTAGCTTGCTGAGGTGAAGCGGTCATTGGTGATGATGGACCCATTAGGCGTCATGCTCAGCACCACCGTGCCCCTCAGAGCCCACATGATGAGCTTCCAGCCCTGGGAGATGGTGCAGTTGAAGCGAGCCTCCGAGCCCTTCAGGGCCGTGACGTTCTTGGGACCCTCTATGATTTCGCTGCCAGATCCACAGGCTGAAAGACAACCAGTTTTGCAGGTGGGGAGGGGATGACTCTACAGAGGTCAGCTGTACACTGTGTACTGGTCGGGACCATCCAATGGCTCAGACTCCGTGTCCTGCTGGTCCCAACACCAGGGCTCCCAGTAGATCAGGAGCTGCCAGTGGACAGGAAGCCATGCCCATGCCCTCCTTTCCATACCCCCTTGCCCCCAACTCCACAGTCCATGGAAATCCCAGCAATATTGGGGATGGGGGGGAGCAATGTCCCTCCTCTAAAGGGAACATTCCCTGAAGTATCTGACCCCAGCCTGTCCAGAGAGACACCACTAACCCAGTTCTGTTACTTCAGGTAAGGTCTTCAGCCTCACTACGAAGTGGGAATTTTCCTCCCATTGAAATGGGGAAGACATATGATTTCCACCTCTGAGGAGTTTTCAAGGCTCAAAGAGGGAAGTGCAAGGAAGTGTCTGTTTGCACAGCGAGTGGAGACCCCAGCTTGCCATGATCGTGGTCCACCACACTCCCCCAGCATCCTTAGGACACACCTGTCACTGAGGCAGGTCTCTTCCAAAGATGAGAAGAGACCCATGGCGGGGACACAGAGAGGGAAAATACACAGAAGGATGTTGGAGAGTGGGATCCCTCAATGAGAACACTCGAGGAAGGCATTCACAGCCTCATAGAGTTTCACAGCAGCTAGTGTCAGGTTTAAAGCTCCCGCAGGTGAGCATGTGGTTCCAGAGCATAAGACTATGGACTCTGGAGCAAGTCCCAGCCCCCTGGGCAAGTTCTCACACTTCTCCTTGACCACTCCTCTCACTGTAAACCAGGGCAGGTCACTGGGACTTAAACCCAGAAGGACGCTGCAGGGTCTCCCCAGGTACAGGTCCTCCCCTCCCCCACCCCCTCCTCTTGTTTGTAGTAAAGCTTTAGCCTCCTAGGCCTTGCCCAAGTCCCAAAGAACAGATTTAACCAAAGAAGTGAAAAAACACACACACAAAGGAAAACAGTCAAACAAGACAAAATATTAATAGTTTAGCCATAAAACAAAGTCAAGGACCCTTAGCACCTCCTCCAAGGCTATAGATAATTTGTTGTTGTTATTCGGTCACCAAGTCATGCCTGACTCTTTGCCACCCCATGAACTGCAACACGCCAGGCTTCCCTGTCTTTCACTGTCTTCTAGAGTGTGCTCAAATTCATGTCCATTGAATTGGTGATGCCATCCAACCATCTCATCCTCTGTTGCCCCCTTCTCCTCTTGTCCTTAATCTTTCCCAGCATCAGGGTCTTTTCCAATGAGTAGGCTCTTCACATCAGGTGGCCAGAGTATTGTAACTTCAGCTTCAACAACCGTCCTTCCAATGAATATTCAGGGTTGATTTCCTTTAGGATTGACTGGTTGGATCTCCTTGCAGTCCAAGGGACTCTCAAGAGTCTTCTAGATAATGTTCTGAGCCAAATTCTTGAGTTGTTCTGAGGATTCCAAAACCCGCACCAGGTGAAAGAAATTAGCTGCTTGCTGCCCACAAGCACAGAGACCGCAGACCACTTGGAACCAAAAGGTTGATAATATTGATTCCTGAAATACCACCCTGTTTCTTACCAATCAGAAGAATGTCCATGAGCTGGTCATGTACTCTGCGACCTCCCCGCTTCACACTGCCTTTGAGCCATCAGGGAGTTTGGGTCTTTTGAGCATTAGCTGCCTGTTTGCCTTGTTCAGCACCTGCAATAAATGCTGTATTTCCCCTCACCACAACCTGGTGTCAGCAGCCTGGCTTGGCTATGTGCTGGGCAAGCAGACCCAAGACTGATTTACAGCACCACAGCAATTGGTCTTAAGAACCAAATGACACAATTCATGTAAAGCCCTTAAGATGACACTGAAGCATTCAGGAAGCAGTCACTATTATGTGACTTGCAAGAAAACCAAGAAAATCATAGAGGAAAGTAAAATTATTTCCATCACACTTTTCACAGCATTGTACGTTTCCCTCACCAGATGCATTCTGACACTGGTTTTAACTGAAATGACAACTCCTAACTGGCCTTCCCCAGGGAGGGGACCGAGACCAGTCTAGCTCACAGGAATTCAGGCAGAATCACTCAACACGGAGTGTGCTCCGCTCCTGAAGACCTCAAGAATCTTTTGGTCATTTAGATTGATTTTCTTAGCACCAGGAAAAGCAAAGTGGTGGCCAGAGTTTTCCTAGACTTTCCCATGTATGTAGCAATAATTCAAAGTAGAACTTGCATAGCAACCAAGAGTCTTTGAGATTTCTCATCTCTTACCTCTTGCGTTTGATTTTTTTTCTTTGTCTTTTTGGATGCACTGGGTCTTCACCGCTGCAAGCAGGGACTGCTCTTCACTGCAGTGCATTTGCTTCTCATTGCGGTGGCTTCTCTTGCTACAGAGCACAGACTCTGGGCACACAGGCTTGGTAGTTGTAGCACGTGGACTCAGTAGATACAGCTCTCAGGCTTAGTTGCTCCGAGGCACATGGGATCTTCCTGCACCAGGGATTGAACCCATGTCCCCCTCATTAGGAGGCAGACTCTCAACCACTGGACCACCAAGGAAGCACCCCTCTTATGTTTTAACAGTGAAGAAATCAAGACCAGCAACATCTCGGGACTTGTGAGCACAGAGATGTTGCTGGGACATAAACTCAGTTCTTCCCACTCTGAAGTTTCCCTCTTCCCACTCTTTCCTCTCTGATCTCACTCAGAGTTTATGGCAAACAGACCCCCCTGGCAGCCCACACCCTTGGTTTCTTCCCAGCCGTGCCTGCCACCATCAGTAAAGACTACGTGTCCCTATCACCTTCGGGAACTGTAGGCACCCCCCTTTCCAATCTTACAAGGTCAAGTTGCAAGGAAGGTTCTACAGGAACCTAATTACTGTATGAAAGATTTCTGGGGAGGAACCTCCCTGCCCACCACTCACTGAAGTACCCAGAATGCCCTGCAGGGGATGTGCCCACCGCAGGGCCAGGTCCATTGGAGAAGATGGGAGACAGGGACCCAGATGCCTGTGAGGTAGAGTCAAGGAGGGGGCCCCCAGGCTTCAAAGAGGCAGAAATAAGAGAAGGTCAAAATTAACTAGACTAATCCCAGATGGGGATAAACATGATCACTATTCTTTGTTTTGCCTCTGGGCATGATAAAGTAAGATCCTAAATAACTCAGAGTGGGTCTTCTCCCTTACCCTTCGGCACATTTCTCTGATCCGAGGATCCCTCTGATATGGGATTTAAAAAAAAAAAAGAAAGGAAAAAGTCTGAGGAAGAAAAGTCAGAAATTATTTCCCAGGGAAGCCACAGCTGCTGTGCCAACTTGGGTCTTTCCACGAGTCCTGAATCTCATCTTAGGAAGAAGCACAAAAGAAAAGAAAAGGCCAAATCTACGCTGCAAGGAAAGAAAGACTAGACACATGGTCATACTCCACACTATGGTAACAGCTTCCTTCCCCGTTCAGACTCCGGTCCACGCGAGCAGATCGGACACAGCCTGAGGGGCTGGGTGTGGGAGGGCAGGGGGTGAGACCCAGGCTTGCCGAGCCAGTATCTCAGTCCAGGCCACTCCAACAGGATTAAGCAAAGCTTCTGAAACCCTGGTTCCATCACTGCCCAGCACCAGGAAGGTTATTCACTCCAAGACCCTGCTCACTCCAAAACAGTCTTTAAATTCCCTGCGGACTGCAGGTGGAAATAAGAACGCGTGAGGGTCCAGACCTTACTGTGCAGGGAAGCAAGGGCGAGGAAGGGACCTGGGCCAAACGGAGGCTTCCCATTTGAACTTGGCCTTTAAGCTAAACAGATAGCACCGAATCCTAATCACTAGACTCCTCTGACATCATTGCCAGTGATCTTTGCTACCACCACAAACTGACTCCCCTCCAGCTCTGCCCTGTGACTCAGAAGCTCTATTTTTGGTGACGTGAGGCCCTGAATTCTCACTGCTCCCTCACCTGCATCCTATCAGCTGTGGTGTGTGTAACCTGCCCCACACATGACAAACATGAGAAAATTGTCAACAAACACTCCCCATCTCGATGCAAAACCTCACCTTCCCCTTTGCTCTTTCAGTTTGTAGAGCAAAGGACCAAACCACGGGCAGAGCCATGGGACGAATCATCAGTGTCCCTACCTACCTCGGGGGCTGCAGTGACCAGCTCTGGGGGTCACCCAACACCGAGTCCTCCCCTGCAGGAGTTGACCCACTTGTTAGATGCTTGTCACATCTACAGCCTTCAACTCCAAATCCAGGGCTCCAGCCCTGCCCCCCCCTCCTGCTCTGCAAATCCCGCTCCACCAAGCATCTCCATGTAAATGACTGGCTGCCCCTCAGGATTGAGAAGTTCCCCTTCCACTCATTGTGTCCTAACTGTGGAGTCCTGCCCCAAGGCCACAGAAGTGGAGCCAGAACCAAGGTCACCTCCAAAACTGATTGAACCCCTTTGTGACCATTGCCCCAAACCCCCTTGATCATCACCAGCCAGCTCCCTGACCCCACGTTAGGCAAAAATACCCACCCAGTGCTCAGCTGTAGTGCCCTACTACTCACCTAACACCAACATTCCAGCAGGAATTTTCTTTGTCTTGAGGCTGTAAAAACTGACTGCTAACCCAGAAAAACTGTTGACTCGCCCTCGTCTGTCAGGAGGTCGGCTCACTGTACTCGCGGTGCCCACACTATCTCTGCTCTTGGTTCTTAATAAACTCACTCCCTTCTGAAATGCCCTGTGTCTGGAAACTCTCTTCCAACCCACGCTTGAACTGCCACCCCACTAACATCTGCAAAACTAAAATCACTCACACAGGAACACGTGGGCCAGCTGCCTGGCCCCTTCTAGTCCTCCACGGATAGATCCTGGACATGAGTACTGTTCTTCTACAATGATTTCTTCTCAGCCCCCTAGGGTAGCAGCTGGTGTCTCCCAAGCATTGGGGGGCACAGAGAGTCTGCCCAAACCAAACCCTCTAGTCTTCCACTGACCTCTTCTCCAGCTTCCCTCCTGTACCTGTAGACCCCTAACCTGCTCCCGTCAACGGTTACTTAACATTGGAAATGAATAGAAAAGCAGACAATTAAAAGCAGAAGAAAGGGATTTCCCTGGCAGTCCAGCGGTTAAGACTAGGTCCACCCAATGCAAGGGTCCACCCAATGCAAGGGGCTCAGGTTCGATCCCTGGTCAACTTGACCCCACATGACACAACCAAGACATAGCCAAATAAAAAAAAATAATAATGATAAATTAATAAAGAGAAAAAAAACCAGAATGGAGCAAGGTAAATAAAGTGGAGAGGGTAGAAGGGAAGGGCCCTGGTGAGGCAGATCCAAAGGTGAAAATGGACGTCAAAGCATATCAAGGTGGGGGACTTGCCTATTGTTCCAGTGGTTGAGACTTTGCCCTCCAATGCAGGGAGTGTGGGTTTGATCCCTGGTTGGAGAGCTAAGATCCCACATGAAAGAAAGTGTTAGTTGTTCAGTCGTGTCTGACTCTTTGCAACCCCATGGACTGTAGCCCACCAGGATCCTCTGTCCATAGGATTCTCCAGGCAAGAATACTAGAGCAGGTTGCCATTCCCTTCTCCAGGGGATCTTCCCAGCACGGGGACCGAACCCCCATCTACCGCATTGTAGTAGATTCTTTACCACCTGAGCCTCCAGGGAAGCCCCTAGGGGCCCACATGCCTCCCAGCCAACATCCCAAAACATAAAACAGAGGCAATGTTGTAACAAATTCAATAAAGACTTTAAAAACAGTCCAAATCAAAAAGACTTTCAAAAAAAAGAAAGCCATAAGGAGGGCTGCGCCATCAGAAGGAAACTGAGGCGTGAGGAAGGGGTCCGGAGGTGATCTGAGCTGCCCGCCGCGTCCCGCCGACACAGCAGGAGCTGTCAGCATCACTGTGACCACCGTCACCCGAGACCGCTCTCCTCGTGGCAGCCGGACAGATCTCAACACGCCAATGTGATCAGGGACCCTTCCCCAGCCCCCACCCCAGACTCTGTTTAAAATATTTCCACCCTTTAGAATATAGACCAGATCATCCTTAACATTATCATATCTTAAAACCCTACTCAGTTTCACATCCACTTCATCGTTCCCCAAACTCCACCCTCTGACCACCAGACCATCTTTCATCTATCAAACTTACCAGCTGTTTCCGGCTCCCTTTGCACAGGCAGAGACTGCCTGGAGATCCAGTCTCATTTACACCTCTGCTCCCAGCCAAGTAGTCTCCCCCTCAGGAAGCCTTCCCAGACCACTTTACACAAGGCAAATTATCCAGAACAGGATTTTGAATCAGTGAAGCACTTGTCACGGTGGTGATTTCGTATTGATTTTTCTATCAATTGATGTCTAAGCTCTTGGTTAGCAGGGACTCTGCCCGGTTTTGCTCATCCTGTGCCTGCAACTAAAGGGCACGTAAGAGCCCCAAGTGAATATTCACCAAGTAAAGAAACAGGATGATCGAGTTCTGTATAATCCATCACGCTAGGGGTAAGGTGGAAGGGAGAGGGCTGGCAGGAGCCCTCTGGGTACTCGTGGAGGCTGCCCTTGTTACTCAAAGCTACATCTACAAAAGAAGGAGTCTCTAGCCAAAACTTTCCAAGCCTCCTAGGGGGTCAGAATTTTGCAATGGATCCCCACCCACCATGGGGCTCTAGAATTAACCCATAATCCTCACTGGAAGGACTGATGCTGAAGCTGAAGCTCCAACACTTTGGCCCCCTGATGCGAAGAGCCAACTCATTGGGAAAGACCCTGATGCTGGGAAAGATTGAAGGCAAGAGGAGAAGGGGCTACAGAGGATGAGATGGCTAGATAGCATCACTGATTCAATGGACATGAATAAATTAAACTGTGGGAAACAGTGGAGGACAGAGGAGCTTGGCATGCTGTAGTTCATGGGATCGAAAACAGACACAACTTAGCAACTGAACAACAACTTCTCCCTTCTTGGAATAGCCATACCCAAGCCTCAACCCAAGCCAATCCTGCCTTCAAAAGAGAACTTCAGGGTAAATGGCTCAGAAGAATTGTAGATATGGAGTTTAACAGTTTCCTGCTAAGCCATTGCAAGAGGTTTTTGCCACTGTGACTGAGAAAGTCACGTGAGAGCCATATCCTGGGAATATGGTGGAGCCTGGTTTGCTAACCCCATGAGTCCTTAAGCTCTGCACCCCATGAGTCCCTAAGTTCTGCACAAGCAGAGAAAATGTCTTCTTTCCAGCCTACAGGAAAATGCACGTCAAGCACCTAAAAAAATGCTTAACACCCTGCACAAGACAGAGGCTTCCAAACATCTCTGTCCCCAAATACATGTTAACACCGCAGAGCCAGCTGCCCTTGTCTTAACGCGTACACACACCCGAAACCAAAATTCATGAAACAGTCCTGACTGCACCTCACACCCTCTGACCGTCCCTATACTGTTTTATTTCTGTTTTAGCTGTGTTTTCACTGCTGTCATGGATAGAGTTTAAAACACAACAACAACATTATCTAGCCCTCTGAAACAGAGCTTATAGGTATATATCAAAGTCAAAGCATTAGTCACTCAGTCATGTCTGATTCTTTGCAACCCCATGGACTGTAGCCCCACAGGTGCCTCTCTCCATGGGATTCCCCAGGCAAGAATACTGGATTGGGTAGCCATTCCCTCCTCCAGGGGTCTTCCCAACCCAGGAATAGAACCTGGGTCTCCCGTATTTCAGGCAGATTCTTTACAGCCTGAGCCACCATAGAAGCCCATAGGGGTGTATGGTACAAAGCAAGCAAAATATCTACACAGCCAAAAGTCAGGATAACAGTCACTCTAGGAAGGGGTGGGGGAGAGGCTGAAGGAAGCATTTGTGAAGTGTTCTTGGGCTCCTTGTTGATACACAAAAGTGCTCAGTTTGTAAAATTTCATCAAGCTGTACCTTTACGACTTGCACAATTTTCTGTATTCTTCAATACAGCACCTTAAGATCACTGCAGTAAGAATACCCTGAGGAGTTTAGAACTAGCTAGGAAAACAAGAAGAACACACCAGAAGTGATGGAATCAGCACAAGGCATAGTCAAAAGAAAGCTGGGGTGCAGACTGGTTACTTTAAGCACCCGGGGGTCTGCACTCTCCATCTACTGCAATGCAGAATCTGACCAGGAGACCCTGCTCTGGGACACCTGGAGTCCATTCTGACTGACACCCTGGGAAAGTTCCAGGCTGAGAAGGAGCTGTTGGGAGGACCAGAAGGTCTCACAGACAACAGGCCCCTTACTCTGCCATTAATGGGAACTGGGATGATTGCCCTGAAAACTGCAAGGGCAGGAAGGCTTCAGAGAGGAGGTGATGCCTGAGTCAGGTCTTCCTTGAAGACCAGATAGAATCAGAGGAGGAAAAAGTTCAGGCAGGAGAATGGGATGCTTTAACAAGAGCAGTGACTTTGGGAAGGGACCACAGCAAGACTCCCAAGGCGAGGACCCCGACGTGGAGCTCATATGCACATGAAGGACCCTTCTGCAGTAAGGCTGACATGGCAGGCAATGGACCCCAATGAGTGGTAAAGAATCTGCCTGCAATGACGGGACCAGGTTCAATCCCTGGGTCAGGAAGATGCCCTGGCGGAGGGCATGGCAACCCCTCCAGTATTCTTGCCTGGAGAATTCCATGGACAAAGGAGCCTGGCGGGCTACAGTCCGTGGGGTCACAAAGACGTGGACACAACTGAGCACACACGGGCACAGTCAGGAGGAAATGGAGGGAGGGAGGGGACCCAGTGGAAAGAACTCGACAAAGAATCTTCAGGCAGCCACACTCCCCGGTGGCCTCCTCCAGGTGCCTTCTGCCCACTCCAGGAGGATGCCCCAGAACATCCCACCAAGCCCCATGGTCCCTACCTGCCAGCCCAGCCAGGACCACCAGCACGGCCAGGACGCCTTTCTCGGCAGCTCCCTCCATCTCACATGTTCCTCCTCACCTGAGAAAGCAAAATAGGCAGGTCACAGTCTGTCTCCTTGCAGAGACCCATAGGGACCCTCCATGTGTCCCTGGAGAGATGAATCAGCACTTCTCAGCCTGACCAGCAGCGGCACCAGCCTCACCTGGGGAACTTGTCAGTGGCTTGATTACCTGGTGGTGGTGATTTAGTTATTCAGTCATGTCCGAGACTTTGCTATCCCATGGGCTGTAACCCTCCACGCTCCTCTGTCCATGGGATTCTCCAGGCAAGAATACTGGGATGGGTTGCCATTTCCTTCTCCAGGGAATTTTCCTGGCCCAGGGATCAAACCCACATCTCCTGCCTCGCAGGGGTCTCCTGCATTGCAGGCAGATTCTTTACTGCTGAGCCACCAAGGAACTTCTTAGAAAAGCAGATTCTCAGGCCTACCCTGGACCTACTGGATTAGGTCTAGGGGGTGAGCAGGAAGAATTCCGCCCAATGTTAAGCATGGGACCAATTCTGGTACATACTCAATATCTGAGAATCACTGTATTAAGGATCTAGCTCCCAAGCCCATGCAGAAATCATGGAAACACCTGCTATGCTCTACTATGAATCACAGATTCACTGTCTGAGAGGTCTGAGTGTGGGTTTACTGTTATTCCCTTCCATTACGATGCTTTAATCACTGAGAAAAAAACAATCCTACCCATAAGTTTACATTATAAGAAGAAAAAGAGCAAAATGAAGACCTAGATCATAAGCTCATTAGAAGGTGGTAAGAGGTATGAAGACAAACAGTCGAGAGGAGTGTGTGTGAGGGGGTGTGTGGGATGTGCTGGCTGATGTTTCAAAGGAGAGATTGGAGAAAGGCTCCCAAGATGGTGTCCCATGAGTGGGGAAGGCAGTGAGTTGACAGGCAGGTGGGTAAGTGCAGAAGGGCCTCCCAGGCTGAACAGCAGGTGCAAAGGCCCTGGGGTGGGACTGGGCCTCTGTGTTGATTTGTGGAACCACGGAGAGACTCTGGGGCCTGGGCAGAGAGCGAAGGTGAGTGGAAGGGGAGTGGTCAGTGTAGACCAAGTGAGGCCTTGCTGGCCCCTTGCAGCACAGGGCGATCTTGTCACGCGCATATCTTGGCCCATCCCTTTTTCTGTGATAACCCTCTTGCTCGCTCCCTATCCCCTCATTTTTAGTTTTATTTTTTCCTTCTCCCTGGGCCAGGCCTGTCCAAGACTGTCAACAGCACTGCTTGGAGCTCTGAAGTCATCCAGTGAATGTGTTCTGAGTTGTCTCTAGAAACACTGGCTCCTCAGCCCCAGGAAAGGGGCTCTTTATTTCACCCATCCTTAGCACAGTGACCTGACCTGCCAGGAGTTTTCACTCTGACATCCACACAGATTTCAAACCTCCACTTGGGGGATACAACCCATCCCCCCAAACTGGGGGGCAACGGGTTCCATCAGAGACCCTGCACAGGGTCCTGTGATGAGCTGACCCACCCACCCTGGGTTCCATCCTATCTTCTCTTACAGAACGTAGGAGGCAGGCCCTACAACAACCCACAAGCAGAAATACGAGAACTGAAATAGACACTGGTAAAAACTGCATCACCTCCCGCTGTGAAAGGCACCGCATACAAGCTGCTGAATCAAACAGTGGGGTGGAAAGGATTAAGGACCCCCGGGCCTGTGACCCCCTCTTGACATGGTAGCACGTCACTGGTTGCTCATGAGATCACGAGAAGGAATGTGGGATTTCCACCTCTTTGTTTTCTGATGACTTTGGAAAGTGAATTTCCGCCTGTGTAAGAAACCACATCCGCCCACGTGCAGTTGTGTCATGTAAGGGGTCATGGTACCCGTGCGGCAGGACCGTCCCACCTCAGCCTCTTCCATCATCGAAAACAGACTCAGCAAATCCCTGCAAATATGCTTCGATTCCAAGCTTCCCTGGAGAAGGGCATGGCTACCCACTCCAGCGTTCTTGCCTGGGGAATTCCGTGGACAGAGACGCCTGGCAGGCTACAGTCCCTGGTGGTCACAGAGTCAGACATGACTGAACAGCTAACACTTTCACTTTCACCAAGTTGTTCAGCAGCTGAACACAAACTAAAATCACGGGCTTCCCAGATTGATCCAAGATCCCAAATTACCAAGCACCAAATAAATCATCTACTAATTTTTTCAAGGTTCGATGAACACAAGGAGACAAGTCAGTTGCTCGGCGAGTCACCTAGAACCTAGGCCAGAGCAGAGGATGGAGGAGAAATTGAGCTGCTGAGTTATAAAAGTCACACATTTTACCAAAAGCAATAAATGTGAAGTGTGGACCCAGCATCACTGAAACTGCAGCAAGAGCTTAAGGTCCACCATGAAGTATTTCTAGTCGCTGATGGTCAGAGTCACTCAGGCTGCTAACTAGAACCAGATGACAATTCACTTATTCTCTGTGTGACAGAATGAGTCCATTCCTAAAAGCTCAGCAGGAGCCCCCAGGCTGGGGTTTAGGAACACCCCAAGTGCTACAGGAACCCAGATGTGGATTTGTGAGCAGACCCTATCTGAATGGTGTGTATAGAGAGGAACTGTGATCAGGTTGATTTCAAGTTGTAACTGAGCTCAGACAAGTCCCTTTAATTAAAGGAAATCTCTGCCAGGCAATTTGCAAGTTCATATCTTGGTGGAGTAGTTTGAGATCTCTCTTCTCATTCATTTTATTAAAGAAGACTTGCGTTACATAATTTTAGTTGAAGAACTGCAATGTTAAAAGCCTTAAATCTTATTAAATTGCACCAGGACAGGATTTAAATGCCAACCACTCATTACTGCCCAGACAAGGCAGAATCACTGAGCAGACCCGTCTGCACCCAGCAAGCTCGTCATCTCAGGAAGGAAATTGTTGAATTCGATCATCTGGTTTATTACCCATAACACACACACACACACACACACACACACCTCGTTATGGCTAGGTTCTTGGAAACAGCCTGATATCACAAAATTCAGGGGCTGCAGACACCCTGTCTTCAGGCATCAGCATAAATTCTAAACCCCAAAACAAGGAAGACAGTGAGAATTTCAATTCTCACACAAGGGGCTCTCTGCAAACCTCTATGTGCACATACAAAAGCACCAAGGCACCTCCTCCACCCAGTACCCCAGCTCAGGATGCCCCCACATTCAGAGGGGCATTGACTCTGCCAACCAGATGTGGGGAGTCTTAGAACTTCCAGAGATTTAGAGCAATTTCCCTTCCATCAAACCTCTCATTGGGGAAAGATATGTGTGTGAGCTCAGTCGCTCAATCGTGTCCAAATCTTTGCAACCCCATGGACTGTAGCCCGCCAGGTTCCTCTATCTGTGGTATTCTCCAGGCAAGAATATGGAGTGGATTGCCATTTCCTCCACTAGGGGATCTTCCCAACCCATGGATCAAACCTGAGTCTCCTGCATCTCCTGCATTGCAGAATTCTTTACTGCTGAGCCACTGGGGAAGCCTTGGGAAAGAATAAACATCATTTAAAGTCTGTCCGATGAATAACAAGCATGCCAGGAATTTTCCAGCCGAGTCTCAGCTTTCAACGCATCCCAAGAACAGCTCCCAGTGAAGCTAGAATTGAGAAACTGTCTCAAATTCCTACACTCACAGGGCAGCCCAGTGTTTTCATTTTAACTCTGTGGAACTTGGGAAACAGATATGCCTCAGATTGCTCTTTCCCCCAAGACCAGCGAGCGGGCCTCCAGGAGCTAAGCACCATTTCCCCGGGGGGAAGCCGGAACCTGCGGGGAGTCCACTGGCCACGCACCAGGCCCACGGGGTGTCTCACCTGTGGCAGGTGAATCTGCCCCTCGGGCCTTCAGCGAAGGTTCTGGGTCCCCTCTTCCCTGCCTCCGAGCTCTCCCCACACAAACGCAGGAACCAATCTGTCGGCCACTGGAGAAGCTGTAGGGAAGCTGTTACCAGGAAGTGGATCACGTCACAGGCCGCGCGTGCACACAGAGGTGGCCTCCCGCCTCGGGCCCAGGGCAGCAGACTCTCGGTTAATCATCAGCCAGCCCGAGGGCCGGTCAGACGGACAACGCCCCACCTCAGGGCCACGGCTGCCCTTCCACCTGGCCTCCACCCCCGGTTCCCGCCCACGAGCTTTCTCACATCCAGCAGAGCCAGGCCCGAGCCCTTCTGCCCCAGTGGGAGGACAGCAGCCCCTTCCAGCCCATGGTCGTGGACACAGATATGGACGCGGACACGGCCGGCCGCCAGCCAACTTTGCTCCCTGGGCTCCGGCACAGGCCTGGGGCTGGCAAAGCCGGTTCCTGCTCCCAGCCAGGTTCCTCCACGTCCACAAGAACAGGTTTCTCTTGTGAAAGTAAAAAAAAAACAAAGTCCTGAGGGTGAAGTCCTCTGGAGTAGAGCCAGCTTTAAAAGTCAAGTCCTGTTTCCCATGGAGGGTTCATTGGAGAACTGCTAAGAGGTTTTCTACAGACGTCCCAAACCCCAGACCCTTGGAAGTGAATCAAGGAACTTCGCTTTTCGGAGCATTGATAATTCCCAAAAAGGTCATCCCCCCAAATCATGGAGCAACATCATACCAAATTGTCTACTCTCTTAACGGTTCTTTCTGAGTTTCTGACTGGTCTCCATCACATTCTAATCCAGTCATGGAACTCAGGCCAAAGGTGTGGATCTTATACTGAGAGTAAGACCCTGAAAGGAATGAATATAGGGGAAACACTGTGCCTTCCAGAAGAAGGGATTCAGAACACACCACCCCAAAACATGCCACTTTGGCATAAAGATTATTTTTAAGCTGAAGACTTGAGATTCAACAGATGCAAAAAAAGAAAAAGGGGGAAATAACCTTCTCAGAGCTTCCCTTTTCTGATTGAAAACAGCACCTTCTGGGAAATTAGGTTGACATAATTTCTCTCCGGGGTAGGTCTACGCCCAGAAGAGAAAACACAAATGAAACCTACTCCAAATCCTGTCTCCAGGGGAGTTAATGATGATAAGAAAAACAGCAAGACCACTTGTGCCTGTGTAGACAAATGTCACCACAAATTTCTTAAATCCCAACTATCCTAAAAAAACTGTGTTCTTTGCCTAAGACACCTTTTCTCAACAGCTTCCTTTCTCCTAGTAAGTTAGCTGTGCAAGTCTTTAAACAATCATTGAGACAATTACCTCCTTTGTTGGCTCCCATATGCATACAAAATAAACCTTTTCTTTTGTTAATCCAGCTATAGTCAGTTTAATTCACAGGCCTCAGGGACAGAACATAAGAGGATAGAAGAAAAAAAAATTTTTTTTTTTTCCTTCTCAACCAGGCTCTGGGGCTAGGAACTGGTCAGAAAAATGGTAAACAAGCAGGTAGACCTGGAGAATCAATATATTTGTCAAATATCTCACAAATGTACGCAGAATTACAGCATCTCATTTAGGAGTTGTGACCCTGAAGCACTGCGATAATTCAAAACTCAAATGATTCCAGGGCAATGAGCCAGAGGAACAAAAAATCAAAGGCCAACATAGCTCATTTTGCCTAATGTGCTTTTTTGTTTTCTTGGCTTCTTTCCATCCTGACATTTAGAATATCAGTCACCAGGCATCCTTTGTATGTGGCATCTAAAAAGAAATGATGCAAATGAACTTACTTACAAAACAGAAAGAGATCCACAGACTTAGAGAATGAACTCAAGGTTGCTGGGGAGAAGGGATAGTTAGAAAGTTCAGGATGGACATGTACACACTGCTGTATTTAAAATGGATAACTAGAAATGAAACAAAAAATTTAAAAAGTAAAATGGAAAACCAACAAGGACCTACTGTATATCACAAGGAATTCTGCTCAATGTTTTATGGCAGCCTGGGTGGGAGGGGACCTTGGATACATGTATGTGGATACACAGAGAATGGATACATGTATATGTATGGCTGAGTCCCTTTGCTGTTCACCTGAAACTATCACAACATTGTTAATGTGCTATACCACAGTACAAAATAAAAAGTTAAAAAAAAACCAATATCAATCACCAGGAGTTGTGAGGACTGGCCTTCAGATCACAATGGGAGTGTGGCCCTGTTGTCCGACTCTTTGTGACCCCGTGGACTGTAGCCCACCAGGCTCCTCTGTCCATGGAATTATCCAGGGAAGAATACTGGAGTGGGTTGCCATTTCCTTCTCTAGGGTATCTTTCCCACCCAGGGATTGAACCCGCATCTCCTGCATTGGCAGACAGGTTCTTTACCACTGAGCCACCAGGGAAAACCTCAGAGCACAGTATCAACCAACATTTCCAGCCCTACCCTCAACCTCAGCCCTACTACTGGACGATATCATTAGAGCTTCTTAGAAAAAGTTAAGGTATAGTAACAAAGAGTGTTTAGGGGAGGGTAAAGAAGAAAACTTTTCTCTAGTCTCTTCGGTGGCTGGGACCCTGGAAGTTAAACTGACAAAGACAGATGAACAAGAGAAAAACAAGAGATGAGCAAGGATTTATTAACGTGTGCAGCACACATACATGCAGGAGAAACTCAGTGGCCTGGTAACTCAGACAGGCCGTTTGGACATGGGTTTGTCTAGGATCTAACAAGGAAATAAATCTCCAGAGAAGAGACAGGAAAAGGACTTGAGGTTTGGAGATGGCAAACTGTGGGAAGGTAAGTACGTGGGTGAGCCTAAAGAAAGATGAGTCTTGTCATGATAAGTTTTGTTACGTAGATTCTGATAAAGAGCCTCCAGTGATTACCATCCTGGTACAGAAGAGGGGAGGGTGGAGCTTGCTTGGTGTCAGCTGTTTGTCAATCATCTTGAACTTAAAATAATCCATATGCAAAGAGGCCTATTTTAGGGTGGCCTGCTCTCAGTTCAGTTCAGTCGCTCAGTCGTGTCCGACTCTTTGCAACCCCATGAATCGCAGCACACCAGGCCTCCCTGTCCATCACCAACTCCCAGAGTTTACTCAAACTCATGTCCATCGAGTCAGTGATGCCATCCAGCCATCTCATCCCCTGTCATCCCCTTCTCCTCCTGCCCTCAATCTTTCCCAGCATCACTCTTTTCCAATGAGTCAACTCTTTGCATCAGGTGGCCAAAGTATTGGAGTTTCAGCTTCAGCATCAGTCCTTCCAATGAACACCCAGGACTGATCCCCTTTAGGATGGACTGGCTGGATCTCCCTGTAGTCCAAGGGACTCTCAAGAGTCTTCTCCAACACCACAGTTCAAAAGCATCAATTCTTTGGCACTCACATCCACACATGACCACTGGAAAAACCATAGCCTTGACTAGATGGACCTTTGTTGGCAAAGTAACTTGTTAGCAGTTGTCTCTGCTTTTTAATATGCTGTCTAGGTTGGTCATAACTTTCCTTTCAAGGAGTAAGCATCTTTTAATTTCATAGCTGCAATCACCATCTGTAGTGATTTTGGAGCCCCAAAAAATAAAGTCTGACACTGTTTCCACTGTTTCCCCATCTATTTGCCATGAAGTGATATGACCGGATGCCATGATCTTAGTTTTCTGAATGTTAAGCTTTAAGACAACTTTTTCACTCTTCTCTTTCACTTTCATCAAGAGGCTTTTTAGTTCCTCTTCACTTTCTGCCATAAGGGTGGTGTCATCTGCATATCTGAGGTTATTGATATTTCTCCTGGCAATCTTGATTCCAGCTTGTGCTTCTTCCAGCCCAGCATTTCTCATGATGTATTCTGCATATAAGTTGAATAAGCAGGGTGACAATATAGAGCCTTGACGTACTCCTTTTCCTATTTGGAACCAGTCTGTTGTTCCATGTCCAGTTCTAACTGTTGCTTCCTGACCTGCATACCGGTTTCTCAAGAGGCAGATCAGGGGGTCTGGTATTCCCATCTCTTTCAGAATCTTCCACAGTTTGTTGTGATCCACACATTCAAAGGCTTTGGCATAGTCAATAAAGCAGAAATAAATGTTTTTCTGGAACTGGCCTGCTCTAGTCCCCCACAAAGACTGTAACACCTCTGCATATGTAGTGACCATAACCACTGTCAGAAGTTCCACAGAATATGCAGGGTCCTCCTCAACTGACCGCTGGCCCAGTGTATTCCTGTCCACCTGTTACTGAGAGGTTCCCCGAGGGTAAGAGCGGAAATGTACTAACAAGTCAGTCACTGGAAATGCAGCTCAAATTGCATGGTCCTGAGGGATTTTTTTTTTTTTTTAATTCGGAAGATTTGCATTCTTTCAAAGTTTGAGCATAAAGAGAAACTTCATTAATATTTTTAGCCCGTGCTTTTTTAAAATCACAAAGTTCAGATTTACATAAAACATATTCACACTGGAATTCCAATTGCGGTAAAGTCTCTGAAAGAAGCTTTGATGAAGGTTGGGGTGGGGAGGGAGGTTCTCTGGGTTTGAGCTCAGATGCAGTTGTGTTCTTGCCTGGAGAATCCCAGGGACGGGGGAGGCTGGTGGGCTGCCGTCTATGGGGTCGCACAGAGTCGGACACGACTGATGCGACTTAGCAGCAGCAGCAGCAGCAGTTGGGTGGTGGGCAAGGCAGGTAAGAAGTGAATTGGGTCGGAAGGTGGAGGGCCCGGGAGACCACTTCTGGGACAGAGGGATCAGTGTGCATCTGGGCAGGAGGATGAATGGCATTCAGGTACTCTGAAGACATTAAAGAGCCTCATGGGACCTGAATGTAAATAGTTGGGGGAGGGGGGCGGGGAGGCCTCGGATGAGCACAGAGGAGAGGCAGGGTTCAGACCAAGGATTCAGACAAGAGGTTTGTCTTTAACTTCTAATATAGAAAGAAACATCAAGAAGAGTGGTGAAAACTTTGAAACAGGGAGAAAAGATTATGGGATTATCTGATTTAATAGGACCTGAGCTGTCTTTGAGCTTCTGGAAACTCTAAGTTTCTTAATTTTATGTGTCAACTGGATGGGAGCACACAGAGAGCTGGTTAGACATCTTTCTCAGTGTGTCTGGGCAGGCACCTCCGGAAGATGTTGGCGTTTGAATGAGTAGACTGGAGCAAAGCAGATTCCTTCCCACTGTGGGTCACGTCATGTCACATCATCTAGTCACTCAGTGGGGTCTGACTCTTTGCAACTCCATGGTCCACCAGGCTCCTCCGTCCATGGGATTCTCCAGGCAAGAATACTGGAGTTGGTTGCCAGTTCCTTCTCCAGGGGACCTTCTTGACCCAGGAACTGAACCTGGGTCTCCTATATTGCAGGCAGGTTTGAGCTTCATCTAACCTTGTTGTTGCTGTTCTTATTTAGTCATTAGGTCATGTCCGACTCTCTGACCCCATGGAATGCAGCAGGCGAGGCTCCCTGTCCTTCACTATCTCCCAGAGTTTGCTCAAATTCATGTCTATTGAGTCAGTGATGCCATCCAACCATCTCATCCTCTGTCTCTCCCTTCTCCTCCTGCCTTCAGTCTTTCCCAGCATCAGGATCGAGTGCCTAAAAAGAACAGAAAGTGGAGGAAGGATGAATTTCCTCTCTGTCTGACTATTCAGCTTGGACATCAGCCTTCTTCTGCTCTCAGAGACTGGCCCTCCTTGGTCTCAGATCTTCAGACTCAAACTGGAAGTTAGACCATCAGTCCTTCAGGTCTCAGGGTTTCAGATCTGGACTGAACCACACCACCAGCTCTCCCAGGTCTCCATCCTACAGACAGAAGGTCATGGGATTCTTCAGCCTCCATAATCATGTGGGCCAATTTCTCATAATTGATTAACGAGTAAATAACTTATTGGTGCTGTTTCTGCAGTGCCCTGACTAATACAAAATTGTAAGAAACTGAAAGTAATATAAATGATTCTAGATTTAGAAATGCAAATGAACTTTGACCAAAGATGCAATTGATTTTTTCCCTGAAGCTACTGACCAGTTCTGCATCTATTTGTAAATTTTTTACATTCATGATGGCACATAGATGTGTGTCCCTTGAATCATCCTTTGGATCTGTTGTAATGTCTTGTTGGTTCCCTCATTAATTAATGAGTTAAATAAAATCTGGGACACACATTTCTTTTCGATTCATATGAGAGCCATGATTTTAGACCCTTTAACAGCGTCTAAAATTTAGACCCTTTAACAGCCCTTTGAGAAATTAAGTGAACCAGTGGCATGATCTCTGTGGAATATTTTTAAAATATTAAAAGTAACAAGTCGAATCATTAAAGTTTTACTGAGTCTAAACTCCTACTGCTTACCATACAACAAGTCAATAAATCAGATGAGTTGTTGTGGCAAGAAAGAACAACTTTATTCAGAAAGCCAGCAGACTAGGACTATAATGGACTAGTGTCCCAAAGAACCATCTTACCCAAGTGAGAATTCAGGCATCTTTTATACTAAAGGCAGGGCTGGGGGGGTGGGGTTGTTGTAAACTTCTTGGTGTAGGAATCCTTTGTTATTGCCCCTGTACACAAAGGTCTGGTCACAAGTAACAATATAAATGTTTTTCTCTGTTCTTCAACTTTTTATCTCTATAGGAATTTTTCGAAAAATGTTATACCTTTAAAGGTCAGAGCCTTGAGAATGGACTATCCTATATATTTCAGGCTACAGGCAAAATTCTTTTAGTGATCAACTCATAACAAAAACAATATAACACAAAGATTAAAGAAACAGATCCCAAAGGCAATCAGATTTGTTTTTCCCTGTTACAAAAATGCCCACTTTTAACTGTTTTTCACTTACATAAATAACAACTTCCTATTAGGCTCAAGCTAACATAAAGAAGAAAACAAAACCCATCTGAAAATATCACCCCTAGATAAGCATCATAATTTTTACTGTATAGCATTTGTTATTTTCCTCATTAGAAGTGGTAATATAAATTAACCATAGAAAAATTGGAAAATTCAGGTAAGCAGAAAAGGAAAGTGAAAGTGTTAGTCACTCAGTTGTGTCCAGCTCTTTGCTACCCCATGGACTGTAGCCCACTAGGCTCCTCGGTCCATGGAATTCTCCAGGCAAGAATACTGCAATGGATAGCCATTTCCTACTCCAGAGGATCTTCCTGACCCAGGAATCAAATCCAGTTCTCCTTTATTGCAGGTAGATTATTTATCATCTGAGCCACTAGGGAAGCCCAAGCAGAAAAGGAGGAAATTTTTTAAAACAAATTTCTCTTAAGCCCAACATGCAAAGACAAGTAGTCGATAGCATGGCATATGTATGTTTAAAAAGGTTTTAAAATGTTCTTATTTTATCTAATGTTTAGAAGCCAGATTTACTTATCTACCATGTTAAAAGCCTCTTCATCCAGTCTGTAAATATTCATATGCTTAATAACTAAGCATAATTCCATGAAAGGAAGGTGAATCACTTATCTGAACAAGATTCCTGCTGTTGGATGTCATATGACTGGCGCTTTTTACCATTGTACACAGTGGTGAACGTCATCATAGCTGGATCAGAGCATAAACGTGTAATGATTTCCTTAGGATCAGGTCTGAAAATGCAACAGCTACTATGCAGACAGTAAAAAGATCAGTGACTGTGGCCGGGGAGGAGCGGCAGGTGGGATGATAGAAAGGCAGAGAAGAATATTTTTAGGACAGTGAAAATACTCTGCATGGTTCTATCTCAGGAAAGGCATGTCATTATACATTTGCCAGAGACTATGCGATGTACAGGGGAAGGCCATGTGATAACAGAGGCAGAGAGGGTAAGGATGCAACTACAAGCCAAGGAATGCCCAGGACTACCCATTAGAAGATGGAAGAGGCCACCTTAATTTCAGACCTCCAGCCTCCAGAATTGTAAGACAATGAAGGTATGCTGTTTCAAGGCACCTAATCTGTGGTACTTGGTAACAGTTGCCCTAGGAGACTAATACTCCTACTTAACCAAATGAGTTGAATGTTTTTCCATAAATTTATGCATTCCTATGAAATAATTTTAAGCAGTTAAAAAGTGTTATCTTTAATGGGTGGACCATAAGTTATTCAAATAATTGATTATTAAACATTAAGTTGTTGCTCTATTTAAAATGGGTAACTAGACAGCATATTAAAAAGCAGAGACGTTGCTTTGCCAACAAAAGTCCATCTAGTCAAGGCTATGGTTTTTCCAGTAGTCATGTATGGATGTGAGAGTTGGACTATAAAGAAAGCTGAGCGCTGAAGAATTAATGCTTTTGAACTGTGGTGTTGGAGAAGACTCTTGAGAGTCCCTTGGACTGCAAGCAGATCCAACCAGTCCATCCTAAAGGAGATCAGTCCTGGGTGTTCATTGGAAGGACTGTTGCTGAAGCTGAAACTCCAGTACTTTGGCCACCTGATGTGAAGAACTGACTCGTTTGAAAAGACCCTGATGCTGGGAAAGATTGAGGGCAGGAGGAGAAGGGGCTGACAGAGGATGAGATAGTTGGATGGCATCACCGACTCGATGGACATGGGTTTGGGTGGACTCCGGGAGTTGGTGATGGACAGGGAGGCCTGGTGTGTTGCGGTTCATGGGGTCACAAAGAGTTGGACACGACTGAGCAACAGAACTGAACTGGACTGAACCAACAAGGACCCACTGTACAGCACAGGGAAGTCTGCTCAGTGTTATGGGAGGGGAATTTGGAGGAGAATGGATACATATATGTGTATGGCTGAGTCCCTTCACTGTTCACCTGGAACTATCACAACATTGTTACTCAGCTATACACCAACACAAAATAAAAAGTTTTAAACAAAACATTAAGTGCATCTATATTTTAACTGTCAGAAATCTTTTACTTGAACCACCATATATATTTTATGTATTACATAGAGAATATGTTGTTGTCTATACAATTTTGTATCATTTTGGCCTTTTCATTGTTGATTTAGGCTAGTCATTTTCAGGGTGATGCATTGGTAGAGACAATGAATCCCATGGTCATACACTCATGACGGACTTCTGTGTCCATAAAATGATTCCTTGGTTTGAGCTGACATCATGCAGGTTCCTATTTGATAAATCTTTCATCCTAAAGCCCTCCAATGATGGTGCTGGCAGCACAGAAACAGGAGAGGCAAACCCATGTTAGGTGTCAACTCCAGTAAGAATAACTGACCTCCCAGCGCAACTGAGGGACTGATGTGATCAATTTGCTACCAAATGACTGCTGGTCCCCGGGCAAATGGAGCCAGCATTCAGCAGAGGCGGGGACTAGGTCAACCTTGGTGAGGGGGCCATGCATAACCTCTCCCACCCCCGCCATCCTGGCTACACCCATGGGCCACTGCATATTACTGGGTGACTGAGGGTGGAGGCCATCTGACCCCGGCAGACCACTCATCCTGTCCCACTGGTTGTAGAGCAACAGAGACCCTCGGTGAACGTCACTATGAGACACAAGGATTTGCATGTCCACTCCCCCAAGCCCACCCACATTCCTTTCCCTTGGGCCTCCAGTGTCTTTGGCTGCTGGGGCCAATATGACAAAACACCATAAGTTCATCTACACCACTTGCAAAGCACAGAGACACAGACACAGGGAACCAAGGTGTGGATGCCGTGGAGGGGCGGAGGGGTGGGATGGATTAGGAGACTGAGGTTGACATATGCACCACTATAAATAAAGTATATAACTGAGGTGAACATACTGTGTAGCACAAGGACCTCTATTCAATGCTCAGTGCAGTGCTTAGTCGTTCAATCACATCCAACTCTTGCAGCCCCAAGGACTATAGCCTGCCAGGTTCCTCTGTCCATGGAATCTGCCAGGCAAGAAAACAGGAGTGGGCTGCCATCTCCTCCTCCAGGGGATCTTCACAACCCAGGGATCGAATCTGAGTCTCCTGCGTTGGCAGGCACATTCTTTACCACCGGCACCCCCTGGAGCCTACCCAGTGCTCTGTGGCGGCCTAAATGGGAAGGAAATCCAAGACAGAAGGGATGCATGTACACATGTGGCCAACTCGCTTTACTGTACAGCAGAAATTAACACAACACTGGAAAGCAACTACACTCCAATTAAAACAAAATTAGGGAAAAAATATCATAGACTGAGAGCAAGGAGCATGTATTTCCCACATTCTGAAGGCTGAAGTTCAGAGTGCATGCATGGGCTTGTACATGGTCACCTTCTTACTATGTCCTCACAGAACAGAGAGAGAGCTCCCTGGTCTCTCCCTATGAGCTGCTAATCCATCATGAGGATCCCCTGTCATGACCTCATCTAATCCCAGTTACCTCCCCAAGATCCTGTCTCCTAAGACCATCACTTTAGGGGTCAGGGCTTCAATATATGAATTTTGGAAAGGGGAGATGGAGACACAAATCAGTCCATAGCACCCCGTCTCTGGTCTGACAATCCTTCATCTTCTAGATCTCCACCAGAGGTCTCCATTCAATTTTTTGAATTTTTGGTTGATGTTTTAATTTGCTGGTGGCTCAGATGGTAAAGAATCTGCCTGCAATGCAGGAGACTCAAGGTTCAATCTCTGGGTCTGGACAATCCCCTGGAGAAGGGCATGGCAACCCACTCCAGTATTCTTGCCTGAATAATCTCATGAACAGCAGGCTATAGTCCATAGGGTCGCAAAGAGTCAGATATGACTGAAGCGACCTAGCATGCACACACAGACTAAATGAGAGGGAAAGCTCTCAGAATCCATACCTTTAGGTCAAGATCTTTCCTCTTCATCTCCCCTTCTCTAGCTCCCTTTCTGCACCAAACCCTCCGCCCTGAGTTGAAGGCACACATGAGAACATGCACACATACATGAGCACTTGCTCACACACATAAGGTTAAAAATTAGTGTAATGAGAGGGAGTTAGGCAGCAGATAACATGCAGTGGAGGAAAATCACAACCCCCCCACATGTCATTCTCTTATCGAAGTGAGTCTCATATTAAACATTTTAATCTCCTTTCATTCAGATATACTGATGGGACTTAAAGCATCAACCAGTCCCTGGGGCCCTCCTTGTCTGCACTCCATCTGAGACCGTTCAGGTCATCTGAATCCATAGACTCTTGCCATCTCATCAAGTTTTACCTTCCATGGAGTAGAGTGTTCTGAAATGGCAGCCAACATTCACAGTCAACATTCACTTAATATTTTACTGTAACTTTATTTCCAGCTTAAAACACCATTACCTACTTTAGTCTCACTCTAAATCATAATATCTGTGGAATTAAGACCATGGTTTTCTCATAATATTTTTTACTGATTGACACTGAAGTCCTAATTATGAAAATTAAAATTGAGCTTGTGCTTCCTAGAATCATCTAACGGACTGCTTGTAAGAAAATGGTCATCTGGCCAAAAGTCAGATTTTTATATATTTAGTCCTGTTTTATCTCTGCAGGAGGAAGTTGTTTTCTTTTGGATCCACCGAAGTGTTTAAAACTCGCATTTTGGGTTCACATTTTGGGGGTGTTAGAAGCTTTAATTCAACCACAGCAGAGAGGAAAGAAATAGCATTTTCAAATGCTGAAAGCCACTTGGGGGTTTTTATGTTGGGGAACAAAGGGGCTTGACTTTACACAACAAAAGAAAAAATATCCTGGTTCCTTTTTGAGTAAACCTAGTGACATCTGACATGATTATCACCAAGTAGTATTTAGGAACTGTCACCATTTCTCATGTTTGATAACTGCAAAAAGTACTACTTAAAACATGTATAAGCATCTTGACACGCTCACAAAAGCAGAGTTTTACATTCTAGACAGGTAAAGCAGGCTTTGCAATAAAGCCACCAGGCAAGTGAGTCCTGATCTTTTTATTTGGAAGAGTGGAGAAACATGAGCAATAAATCAGGTACATTTGGCAGAAAAGAAAATACAGTCCAACCAGGGCTTACTGAACACCTTGCCTAATTGCTAACCCGATGAGATGGCAAATTGGTTCTTTATGACACATCCCTAGGTTGTAAATATTCCCTATTGTGTCAGGATTAGCTGCTGCCACGTATGCTTCAAATATACAGGAGAGAAACCCCAGCAAACAGGGGCTCAGGCACATAGGTGTTTTTGATTGTAGGAAAAAGTCCAGAGGCAAAAATTCTGGACCCGTCACAGAGTCCTTCCTTCTTTCTCCTCTGCAGCCTGAGCTGGTGGCTGGGGCAGCAGAAAGGAGGCCCTGATCAGTTGAGTCACCTAGCTGGCTCAGTTGAGACACCTGCTCACCAGGTGAGACGCCGTCCCAGGAGGCACCCATAACACAGTGGCCAGAATTTAGTCAAATGTCCACTCTACCTACAAAGGAGGATGAGAAATGTACTCTTTTTTGTAACTTTTTTATTTTGTATTGGAGTATAGCTGATTCACAATATTGTAATAGTTTCTGATGAACAGCAAAGGGACTCAGCCATACATATTCATGTATCCATTTTCCCCTAAACTCCCCTCCCATCCAGGCTGCCATGTAACATTGAGCAGAGTTCCCTGTGCTATATAATAAGTCCTTCTTGGTTATCCATTTTAAATAGAGCAGTGTGTACATGACCATCCCAAACTCCTTAACTGTCCCATTCCCCTGGCAACCATAAGTTCACTGTCTAAGTCTGTGAGTCTCTTTCTGTTTTGTAAGTTCATTTGTATCATTTCCTTTTCGATTCCACATATAAGGGAGAGAAATGTACTCTTTTAACTGGGCATATTTTTAGCCCAAGCAAAAGGACTTAGGACAAAGGTATGAATAGAAATAGTTCCACTGACTTTTGTTATCAGCATAGAGAGAAAAAGATCACCTTATCTGAAGAAGCAAAGTACTCTTTGGTCCAAGCAATTTGTTTCATAATTACATGCAATCAAAAGCTTATTTCTTTCTTAAAATGAGTCTAAACTTTCTGATCTCATTGTTTTAAAGGATGTATATTAGTCAGGGACCTAATTCTGACCCTAACGGGAATAAATTTAATGTTTGTGTCTTGCTTAGTGGGGTGATTCAGTAGTAAAAAATCTGCCTGCCAGTGCAGGAGATGTGGTTTTGATGCCTATGTTGGAAAAATCTGCTGAAGAGGGAAATGACAACCCACTCCAGTATTCTTGCCTGGGAAATCCCATTGACAGAGGAACCAAGTGGGCCACAGTTCAAGGGATCACAAAGAGTCACACGTGACTGGGCTTCAGTCCATGGAGTTGCAAAAGAGTCAGACACGACTTAATGACTAAACAACTTGTTTAGTGAATACAAACTACTTTTTGATTTGTAATCACATATCGCTTGAGTAATGTCTCAGTGAGGGAGGTTCTGGGGAGCATGGTCCTTACGACTTACCTCCTATGTGACCCTGTATTAGCAATGTCCCTTCTCTGAACTTACAACTCCTTGTGGCAGGCAAGCTCCCAGATAGTCTCAATAACCCCTGCCTCCAGGTGTCCTGGGCTTCCCTTGTGGCTCAGCTGGTAAAGAACCTGCCTGCAAATGCGGGAGACCTGGGTTTGATCCCTGAGTTGAGAAGATCCCCTGGATGAAGGGAAAGGCCACCCACCCCAGTATTCTGGCCTGGAGAATTCCATGGATTGTATAGTCCATGGGATCACAGAGTCAGATAAGACTGAGTGACTTTCACTTTTACTTTCTTTCCTGGTGTGACCTTGTGTAGTCTCTGCCCTTTGAGGCTCCTCCCTTCTAACCAATAGTGAAGTGAAGTGAAGTCGCTCAGTCGTGTCCGACTCTTTGCGACCCCATGGACTGTAGCCTACCAGGATCCTCAGTCCATGGGATTTTCCAGGCAAGAATACTGGAGTGGGTTGCCATTTCCTTCTCCAGGAGATCTTCCCAACCCAGGGATCGAACCTGGGTCTCCCACATTGTAGGCAGACATTTCTACCATCTGAGCTACTAGATACAGCAAAGTGATAAGGCATCACCTCTGAGAGGGTAATAGGTAGGAAGGCCTAAGGTCCCCAAGCAGCAGGAGGATATAAACTGCAAGTGGCAGATGTTTTTTCTCCCCTTCTCTGTTGATGAAACCGGTTCCTCCTAAGACTAACTTTTTTTCTCTTCTCAAACCTGGGGCTGATAATGGCTCAACAAACCAGTATTCGTGTCAATTGTTTTATGGCCAGGGGATGACATATCTCATGCCATCCTATCTCAAAAATGCATATTGTGGGAGAGGGGCCTGGTGAAACTCCCTCAGCCTTGAGGTGTCCCTCTTATCTGCTTAATAGCCCTCTAACAGACATAAAACAGCTTACTAAAAACTAGCAGGGGTCACTCTTTCTGTCGCCTTCTGATGTCTTTGTCAGAAGCTTTCCCTATCTCTTTTACACTTTAATAAAAAACTTTGCTACACAAAAAGCTCCGAGTAGCCAAGCCTCGTCTCTGATCCCAGATCGAAATCCTCTCCTCCAGAGGTCATGAATCTCAGTACAACAGATGGCTCACAGCAGCAACCTTTCACCTCTGTGTTTGAAGATGGTGGTAACCTCTACCTTGCAAGCCAATGCTTATCACCTTCTCAGCAGGCACACTTTGATAAAGCTATCAGTCAGGTTGGAGAGATCTATCATAGGGAACTGAGACTGAGGATAGACTCCAGCCAACAGCCTGCAAGGAAATGAACCCTGCTGGCCACGACATAAGCCTGGAAGTGGATCCCTCCTCAGGCAAGTCTTCAGATGAACCTCAGTCCTGGGCAAACCTGCAATTATACAGTATCTCATTCAGCACTCACTCTGCTGTAGGAAGTGGCACTGTGGTAAAGAATCTGCCTGACAATGCAAGAGATGTGGGTTCTATCCCTGGAACAGAAAGATCCCCTGGAGGAGGAAATGGCAACCTACTCCAGTATTCTTGACTGGAACACTCAATGGAGAGAGAGGCTTGGAGGGCTCTAGTCCGTGGGGTCACAAAAGAGGGGGACACGACTGAGCACACAACATATGCTGGAGGAGGCATTGTTAGCCTTGCTTGTCCTTATACGTGAATTATTCTCATTTTACTTATATGAAATGTAGTTGTTAGCTTTTTCTGTGTAGTAAATTTACCACAAAATAGCTTAGAACAACACACTTCCCAGGGTTTTCTGTAAGTGAGTTTCCCTGCTCCCCTAGAAGAGTATGTCACCTGGTTTGGCAGCGGGGAGAAACACAGTCTTTGCATTTAAACTGCCTCGTAAGACCCAAACCTGACGCTGTCAGGAGAGGAGTGTGGTCTTGTTGTAGCCACACGTTCCGGGAAACAAACTCACTCAGAAGGACAATGCAGATAGTGGAGTACAGTTTATTACACCGGCGGGCCCAAGGCAGAGTCTCCTCTTAGCCAAGGATCCCAACCAGTTTTTGTGAAAACCTTATATACCCTGAGTGTACTTGCTCAAACCCACCTCCCCGAATTCCTTGAAACTAGTCTGGACAAGGTAAAAGAGAGATACAATCAAAGTTACCCATGGTTCATGTGTCACAAGACTAGATAAACAGTGGACACTTATCAATAGGACTGTGGTCATATCCCGATAAACATAATGGAATTTATGACTTTGTTCTGTTACAGAGATAATTAGCATATTCTTTTAGGCAGTGGAGAGTCCAAATACCAGTCCTGAGGCTCTTTTATCCGGGGGGTCTCGTTTCCCATTGGTATGCCACTTCTATAGACACCGGGCACAAACTTCAGAGTCCATTGGGAGGGTGGCCATGCGTGTAGCCTAATGTTTGCAGCCTGGCCTAAGATGGAGTCCAGCTCTTCTGGTTCCTCCTTCATTCTGTAGGGGAAAGGACACCCCATTGTTTAAGCACCTGGCTAGTTTAACCATATTTTTTTCAAGGTCAGGAGGGGCAGCCATGAGGAGATACCCCTCGTCCAAGGTAAGAGAAACCCAAGTAAGACGGTAGGTGTTGCAAGAGGGCATCAAAGGGCAGACCGACTGAAACCATAATCACAGAAAACTAGCCAATCTGATCACACGGACCACAGCCTTGTCTAACTCAATGAAACTAAGCCTTGCCGTGTGGGGCCACCCAAGACGGATGGGTCATGGTGGAGAGGTCTGACAGAATGTGGTCCACTGGAGAAGGGAATGGCAAACCACTTCAGTATTCTTGCCTTGAGAACCCCATGAACAGTATGAAAAGGCAAAATGGTAGAATACTGAAAGAGGAACTCCCCAGGTCGGTAGGTGCCCAATACGCTACTGGAGATCAGTGGAGGAATAACTCCAGAAAGAATGAAGGGATGGAGCCAAAGCAAAAACAACACCCAGTTGT